>NC_137222.1:25692551-26892551 GCF_949987685.1 Ammodytes marinus | reverse complement strand
TAGATTGATTAGCTGTGTGTGTGTGTGTGTGTGTGTGTGTGTGTGTGTGTGTGTGTGTGTGTGTGTGTGTGTGTGTGTGTGTGTGTGTGTGTGTGTGTGTGTGTGTGTGTGTGAAAATCACACACTAAAAAAGTTAATACATTTTTTACTGCCAGGACCAGTGAAAAAATACAAGGGGCCAGTAAAACTTTGATCCACTGGCCCGCCGGGCCAGTAGGAAAAAAAAGTTATGTTGAACCCTGAAAGACATGGCTTCGTATTAAGGTTAAACATAATCTTTGGTAAAGGTAAGTGTGCAGTCAGCTCTTTGAGCCAAAAGGATACACCTAGGGGCTCCTCACTCCAGCGAATGGCTATACATTTGTAGCCGCAATTAACAAAGCCAATATTGATAGGTAAAACTGAGCAATACTAGCAGTGTCAGCCTCTGGTTGGTTGGGATCTCCATCCCAACAATGTTTTTAATTATGTCCAGAACATGTAGCCAGTATTTCTCCAGGGACCTACATGTCGAAAAACATGTGCATCAGAGATCTTTTTTCGACTTTACACCAAGACAGTGTTCTAGGTACTACCACTTATCTTATCTCAGGTGTCTAATAACCCCTGTTTACAAGATTAAACTGCAATAGCTTGTTTTGACTATTATAAGAGTGAACGACTGAAAGATATCACACATCTGCTTACAACAAGGGTCCTCAAAAGCCTCACCAATGTCTGTTTCCCATTTAACCCTTGCACTGAGAACTTTATTTTCTTGAAGGGACATGAATCTCCTATAGGCAAAAGACAGAAAACCTTCAGAATAGTTTTTTTCTTGGATCATGATGTCTATTTGAAAATCCTCCGAAGGGATAAGTTTCCCTCCCTGCTGCACTTTAATATAGTCCCTAGCCCCTTTTACACAGCCAGTGAAAGCCGGGAATATGCCGGAATTTCGGCCCTCCGCCCTGCTGTATAAATGCGACCGTTGCGGAACTGGGGAAGAAAGTATTGTATTTGATGTATTTGCATTGAATATTTTGTATGTATTGTTGTTTTGAATTTGTTTTGAACTCGACGTCATTGAAAATGAGGGTCACCCCTCAATTGGTCTCTCGAGGATAAATAAAAGTTAAATGAAAAATGAAATGAAATGAAAGGTGCGAGAGATTGTTCCGGGAATTTTACTACCTCGGGGGGTAGTAAGATTGCCGACACAATCAGTTCCGCCTCTCTGTATAAATGCGGCCAGCTTGTTGTTGCGGAACAGGGGGGCGTTTGACGTTCCATAGCCTACGTTCTAAACATGTGACCATGTTAGCAGTTGAAGGACATGTGTTTAACATTAACCACGGCGGCCTGATGTCCCGTAAAAATCACAAAATAAAAGGAACGGCGTATAATCTAGCTGGTCATAAAGTCCGCTGCTCAATCCAAACCCCCACGCTTTATTTTGCAGAGTTTATGAGTCTATTTCTGCCCGGGGGAAGTTGTACAATGGGAAAGCTAGGCTAGGCTAAGCTAGGCTGCGACCGGATCGCCGCCGCTATTATTATCCTAAGTCTGAGCCACACACTTTATTTCTGTCTACAGTAACGTGACTTCACACACTGTGTGTATGTGTATGTGTATGTCTGATTGGCAGACCGCTGCCCTCACAGTCTCAAAGAGACTCGCTCACAGCCAACCTGTCACACAAACACACACAGACAGCAGAGTGATTTTGTCAGTTTGGTTAACAGTCCCAGTGATGTTGGACTCAGCGCGTAGAGAGATCAACCGGCACATCGTGGGGACAGTAAAATACGGCCCTCTTACTGCAAGCTCCAGCACTTCTGCTCTCAATTCACCGGCCAGTGTTGTTGTTGTAAAGCAGCTGACCGGCGCGGCGCTAAATGTTTACGTCACACCTGACGCTGTTTACAAGCACCTCTTTCATTCCAGAACACTGTGTCAAAGGGGCTACTGATGCGCCAGCAGGCCGGCGTTGCTTGGTTCTGTGTAAATGTAGCGATTATAGGTGGTTCAGATTAATCCTGCAATTAGAAATTAATTAACTGAAGATTAATAATACATTTAATAATTTATTAAAGTTCAAAGGGGCACCACCATTCATTTAAGAAATGGAAAAATAATAGCAAATTGTCTCGTTTAATCAATGATTTATTCTCAAATGTTGATTAGTTTAATGTTCAGTTAAATAAATCAATATTAATAAATCCTAGTCTCAATGATCATTTCCATAAAATAATGTATTCAAATAATTACTATTATAAATTTGGTAATATGATCTTAACACTGAAGGCTACAGAATCCTTGTACTTGTTGGTTGCGGACTTCCCAATCATATTCACACAAATGAATGACAGAAACTTCTAGTTACAAAAGAAAATGCATCTAATTTATTAACATAAAGTAAATAAAATCCAACACATTTAAAAACCACTAAACTAAAGCACACAGTGTGTGTGTGTGTGTGTGTGTGTGTGTGAGTGTGGGGGTGCAGGTCTGTGGATGCAAATTGAGTGTGTGGGTGTGTGTGTGTGAGTGTGGGGGTGTGAAAAACCTTTGTCGGTGGGGGAGAGCTTGAGGCTTCAGTGTGTCCCCCTAAGGTTAAGATCTCAAAGTATGTAAACCCGATTACCAAAACGACAATGAATAGTTCAAATCAGTACACATACATTTCCAAGTTAATAGTCTTTTAAGCCATGTGTTCTTGCTAAGCTAAGCTAACTGCCCAGTAGTTCATACGATACCCAATAGCCCCTTTTACACAGAGATTGCTGCATATTGATGGAACAACATCACTCCAATATGCCGGCTTTGCTTGCTTCTGTGTTATTTACACAGAACCAAGCAACGCCGGCCTGCTGGCGCATCAGTAGTCCCTTTTACACAGCGCTCCGGAATGAAAGAGGTGCTTGTAAACAGCGTCAGGTGTGACGTAAACATTTAGCGCCGCGCCGGTCAGCTGCTTTACAACAACAACAATGGCCGGTGAATTGAGAGCAGAAGTGCTGGAGCTTGCAGTAAGAGGGCCGTATTTTACTGTCCCCACGATGTGCCAGTTGATCTCGCTACGCGCTGAGTCCAACATCACTGGGACTGTCCCAGGTTAACCAAACTGACTAAATCAATCCGACCGCTTCACCTCTGTGTGTGTGTGTGTGTGTGACAGGTTGGTTGTGAGCGAGTCTCTTTGTGAGGGCAGCGATCTGCCAATCAGACATACACATACACACAGTGTGTGAAGTCACGTTACTGTAGACAGAAATAAAGTGTGGATATACGCTCAGACTTAGGATATAATAGCGGCGGCGGAATGTGTTAGCAAAACAGTAGCTCTGTGGCTAACAGCTGAGCCGGAGCCTTCAGTCAGCTGAAGCAGACAGTCTAGCGGGGCGAGCAGACTATTCCCCCGTTACTAGGTCGACCTTCAAGCTGAACAAGAGCACTCCGCTGCGCGTCGGGCTCCTGCTTCAGCTTGTCGGTCTTTATTTCTAGCAAGTGACCCGTTCGCTATACTTTATCCCTTACTTAGCCTAGCCTAGCTTTCCATTGTACAACTTCTCCTGGGCAGAAATAGACTCATACACTCTGCAAAATGAAGCGCGGGGGTTTGGATTGAGCAACGGACCTTATGATCAGCTAGATTATACACCGTTCCTTTTATTTGGTGATTTTTACGGGACATCAGGCCGCCGTGGTTAATGTTAAACACACGTCCTTCAACTGCTAACATGGTCGCATGTTTAGAACGTAGACTATGGAACGTCAAACGCCCCCCTGTTCCGCAACAACAAGCTGGAGCATTTAAACAGAGAGGCGGAACTGATCGTGTCGGGAATCTTACTACCCCCCGAGGTAGTAAAATTCCCGGAACGATCACTCGCACCTTTCTTCCCTCGTTCCGCAACTGTCGCATTTACACAGCTGGGGGGAGGGCCGAAAGGCCGGCATATTCCCGGCTTTCACTGGCTGTGTAAAAGGGGCTATAGTTGGTACACAGCGTTCGTTGCAGTGTTGGAGACTGATCGTTATGGCCTGGGACAGGGCTTTTGCTTTGTCCAGTCCTGTTGCAGTTCGGATGAACTGGTCCTTTGGTTCTTCAGTAGCGGCGTGCTACCTGGCGTTGTTGCCTCTGGGCTACGGTTGTAGCTCTTAGCTTGATTCTTAGCATCTTCATCTTAAGGGTCTGGCCTTGGTGGGAGCTTGGTTCGTTCCCTGGTTCTTCCGGTTCCTCTTTAGTTGCTTGGAGCAACAGGGTGGATCCTTGTTCCTCTTTGGTTGAGAGGGGCTTCACGGCTGTTTGGACAGGCCATGCTGTAGAGCCTGGATCAGGGAGACCAGAGCTTGTCTGGGTCCAGAAGGTTGAGCTACTCCCGGTCTGGGATGGTTAGCAAGGCAGGAGAGAGCACCGAGCACCTCGGATGGTGCTTGAAGAAGAGGCTGAGCTGTATCAGCTCACTAGCTGTTATAAGAAACAGCATAAAACTACTTGACCAATGGCAGAAGAGACAGGGGGGGACATACTGGCTTGGGCTGGCTAGGACAGAGGAACTGATAGGTGTGAATTTACAAACAAAAGCCTGCCTTCAAGCAGAGGAATGTTGGGGGTTTTGACACCAACATTTTGCTGTAGAGTCAGAAACAAAGTAATTCACTTTAGAGTCAAAAGTCTTAATGAATGAATGAACCCATGTACATATTCACTACATAAATAACACAGAAGCAAGCAAGGCCGGCATATTGGAGTGATGCTGTTCCGTCAATATGCCGCAATCTCTGTGTAAAAGGGGCTCCTGACTTGCAGGAACTTAGTTAGTTAGTAAAAATTATTTGACGGAAGCCCAAAAGAGAATTTAAGTTGTTTAAAGGACTTCAGATGATGTTGTTCAAATAAGTGTCAAATGGTAAATATTTCTTTGTTAAACCACTCCTTTGTAATTCCATCTCATGACCCAGGTAGAGCAGGATTCTAATGGAATGAAGTGGATCAATATACAGTCCCCTCTAAAAGTATTGGAACATTGAGGCCAATTCCTTTATTTTTGCTGTAGACTAAAAACATTTTGGTTTGACACCAAAAGATGAATATGAGACAAGAGATCAACATTTCAGCTTTAATTTCCAGGTATTTACATCTGGATTTGATACACAGCTTAGAAGTCAATATTTGTAAAGGAACACCACATTTTTAGGTGAGCAAAAGTATTTGAACATATGTACTTCAAATAAAGTGATGGAGGATCTTCCAATCAGTTTGGTTGCATATTTCTATAAATTGTCAGACAAAATGTTACTGTAGACTTCTGAGTTCATTTTGCTGTTGTCCTCTTGTGTTACATCATCAATGAAGATTAATGAGCCTGTCCCAGAAGAAGCCATGCAAGCCCAAGCCATGACATTGCCTCCACCGTGTTTCACAGATGAGCTTGTAGGTTTGGGATCATGAGCAGATCCTTTCTTTTTTTTTTTCTCTTTTTTTATGAATTTTTTTGGGCATTTTTATGCTTTTTATTGATAGTGTAGAGACAGAGTTGAAATGGGGCAGAGAGGGGAGTGACATGCAGAGAATGACCGCGGGCAGGAATCGAACCCGGGTCCGCTGCTGGCCGAGGCCCATTGGGGGGGACGCCCTACCAACTGAGCTAAGGGCGCCCCCTGCAGATCCTTTCTTTCTCCAAACGTTAGCCTTTCCATCACTTTGGTAAAGGTTCATCTTGACAAAAACACAGTAACACATGATGGCAACAGAAATATTAATTTAGAAGTCTACAGAAACATTTTGTCTGCCGATTTAAAGAAAGATGCAACCAAACTGATTGGAAGATAATGACCCAAATAAACTGCAAAAACAACAAAGGACTTCATCAGGGGCAAGAAGTGGAAGGTTTCAGACTGGCCATGTCAATATCCAGACTTAAACCCTATAGAGCATGCATTTCACCTGCTGAGGAGAGGAGACTGAAGAGAGTATCCCCCAAAAACTGTCTTCTCAGTTGTGTATCAGATCCAGAAGTAAATACCTGGAAATGAAAGCTGAAACGTTGATCTTTTGTCTCATATTAATCATTTGGTGTCAAACCCAAATATTTCCAGTCTACAGCACAAATAAAGGAATTGGCCACACCGTTCCAATACTTTTGGAGGGGACTGCATTTTCCAGAAACGTTGAAACTTTATTCTATTATCATGCCATATTTTGGTTGTATTTTTTAAAATTGGATCTCTTGAAATAAATGGTCAACTTGACAGCAAATGAGTTGTCTAAGATTCAATGTAATTGGTTGGGTATTTGCACACCAAGGTAGCATATCAGTGATTCTTGAGAAGTGGGACAAGACAGGGTACAATGTTGAAAAAATACAAACCCTATGTTTAGGTAAATTAAATTACATGTATGTATCCAACACATACTAAGCTACTGAGCTAAGCTTTGACACAACCTCCAAGCTTTTGTTTTTTTACCGTCATTGGCCTATCACCACCGTCAGATGTCAACTCCGTCAGATTTCCTGTCTGACGGTGTTGACATATTTAACGTTTCTTAAACAGAACAAATGTATCTAGTAGCCATTTGGTTTTTCTGTTGATGTTAGGTGCTAATATGAACTACTTAAGAAAAATAAAATTATCAAAAAAATTTAAATAACTTCTTCAAAAATTATAAGTCGGTGTTGACATATTATGGTTGTGACGCAGGACTTTCAAGATTTGGAATGTAAAATATTCTAAAACTACAACACTTATCAGAGCCTGTCTGACTCTAATGTACTCTGCAGAGGTAGAATGTGACAAGAGGTCCTTCAAAGTGACAGCTGCCCCTTATTTCGCCTGATTTTATTACATTGTAATGGATTGTCTGACGGTGTTGACAAAAAGTGTCCCACCACTTAGAAACCTTATAAAACATGAATGTGTTGTAGAAAAACAGTTTTCATTGATTATTTAGTGTTGCTTCTGATGGAAAAAGCACTTTTTAATCATTAAAGTACATTTTTAATAGGTTTTATTGCATATGAAGGATTGAAACCTTCTCTGTGGACACACTGTTTTGGACGTCGTGAGAAGATAACAAGTGTCATATATTTGACATACTATTGATAAAATTAAATTTAAGGGGATAATTGTGCTCCAGACATTATATTCTTAATCCCTAATAACATTTACAATTTTAAATATTTTTATTTTTAAAGATAACAGCAGTTACATATGGAAGACGGCCTTTTGTCCCACTTCTCAAGAATCACTGATATACAATGAGGTTCCCACCAAAATGAGACGGTACCTCTTGGTAGTTGTAGTAACATGATTTTGTGTAATGTGAATAACAACTTCTTACTTTGTGGTCACATGATCACTTAAAAAAAAATCTTACGTAGATACAGGAGGTGGCTCATCTTACCCACTGACTCCATCCTCCACGTTCCCCCCTACCAGCAAATATTCCTTTAGGTTTAACGTTGGGTCTCGTATGTGTTACGGTAAAGTTCTGGACCCAAGAGCAGACAGAGGCAGTTGTGGATATAATAAAAAAAGGTTTATTTCAACGAGGTGGGGAAGCAGGTGGTGAGTGGGGAAGCCGGGGCGGAGAAGCAGGTAGGTAAGCTGGAGGTTGTGGTCCGGGTAACACTGTAGTGCATGGTACGAACTGGCAACGACAGCAGGGAAGCCAGAGGTGATATAGTCGCGATGATTGCTGATGCAGACCAGGTGTGCCACAGAACAGAGGGAGTGGGAGTGGCAAAAGGAGGAGGAGCGCACAGCAGCCAGCTGTGATCACCACAGTACCTCCCCCTCAACGGACGCCTCCAGGCGGCCTAAGCTTCTCCGGATGAGCCTGATGAAACTCACGGACGAGAGAAGGGTCGAGGATGAGGCCCCGCGAGATCCAGGTTCTCTCCTCCGGCCCGTAACCTTCCCAGTCGGCGAGGTACTGAAAACCCCTGCCCCGCCGCCGTATGTCCAGCAGCCGCCGGACAGTAAAGGCCGGATGATCGTCAATCAACCGGGGAGGAGGGGGGGGGGGGCATCCGGGGGAGAGAGAGGACTGGTGGAGACTGGCTTCAACTTGGACACATGGAAGGTGGGGTGAACGCGCATAGACGGGGGAAGCTTGAGCTTCACAGCAGAGGGATTAATAATGTCAACAATCGGGAAGGGACCAACAAAACGAGGGGTACGTTTTTTAGAGCCCGTCTGCAGCGGAAGATCCTTCGAGGAAAGCCACACCAGTTGCCCCACCCGATAGGCAGGAGCGGGAGCCCGGTGGCGATCCGCGATGCGGCGGTTCTGTTCCGCAGAGCGTAACAGAGCGGAGCGAGTCCCCTTCCAAACCCTGCGGCAACGGCGGAGATGGTGCTGGACGGAGGGGACGGAGATGTCGTCCTCTTGAGCGGGGAACAAAGGTGGCTGGTAACCAAGGGAACACTCAAATGGGGACATGCCGGTGGCTGCGCAGGACATCGAGTTGTGGGCATATTCGATCCATGAGAGGTGGTCACTCCACGCCGTGGGGTTGCGTGCTGCCACACAGCGCAGAGCGGTTCCCAGGTCCTGATTAGCCCTTTCAGCCTGCCCATTGGTCTGAGGGTGGTATCCAGACGACAGGCTGACAGAGGCCCCCAGCGCACGGCAGAAGGACTTCCACACCTGGGAGATGAATTGGGGGCCCCGGTCGGAGACGAGGTCCGCGGGAATCCCATGGAGGCGGAACACATGCTGCACCAGCAGCTGGGCAGTCTCGGTGGCAGAGGGGAGTTTAGGGAGGGCAATGAAATGAACAGCCTTAGAGAATCTGTCCACGACTGTGAGAATGACTGTGTGGCCATTAGAGGGGGGAAGACCAGTCACAAAATCCAGGCCAATGTGAGACCAGGGCCGGCCAGGAACAGGAAGGGGGCGTAGCAGACCAGCAGGGGGTTGGTGGGAGGACTTGGCCCGAGCACAGACCGTGCAGGCCAGCACAAATGCCCGGGTGTCAGCGTCCATTGCTGGCCACCAAAAATGCCTCTTCAGTAGGGAAAGGGTGCGACCCACGCCAGGGTGACAGGCGAAGCGCGATGTGTGGCCCCACACCAGAACTTGAGACCGCACCGAACTGGGGACAAAAAGGCGGTTAGGAGGGCCGTTGCCCGGTTCTGGTTCGGTGACCTGGGCCTCCCGGATGAAGGACTCTATCTCCCAGGTAACAGCAGCCACGTTGAGACAGGAAGGAGAGAGGATAGTGTCGGGGGGGGGGCCGGTGTGTTCACAGTGCCAAACTGACGAGATAGGGCGTCAGGCTTGACGTTACGGGACCCGGGCCCGTAGGTGAGGGTGAAATTGAACCGCCCAAAGAAAAGGGACCACCGGGCTTGGCGGGAATTTAATCGCTTAGCTGTCTGGATGTAAGACAAATTCTTGTGGTCGGTCCAAACCACGAACGGCTGTTCTGACCCCTCAAGCCAGTGCCGCCATTCCTCCAACGCCAGTTTCACAGCCAGCAGCTCTCTGTTACCCACATCATAGTTCCGCTCAGCAGGAACCAGCCGGCGAGAGAAAAAGGCGCAGGGGTGAATCTTCTCATCAGTGGCAGAGCGCTGGGACAGGACCGCCCCCACCCCAGTGTCAGATGCATCAACCTCCACAACGAACTGCCTGGAGGGGTCCGGTTGGATGAGAATGGGGGCAGATGAGAAAAGCCTTTTAAGCCCAGAGAAGGCAGCGTCCGCCTCCGGCGTCCAGGCAAACGGGAGGGCAGGAGAGGTGAGACGGGTGAGAGGGGCTGCAACCCTGCTGTAATCCCGGATAAATCTCCGGTAAAAATTGGCAAACCCCAGAAACTGCTGCAGTTTCTTGCGGGAATCGGGGATGGGCCAGTCTGTCACGGCAATGACCTTCTCGGGGCAGGTCCTCACTTGCTCGCTCTCAATGATGAACCCCAGGAAGGATACAGAGGTGACACTGAACTCACACTTCTCGGCCTTCACATATAGTTTGTTCTCCAACAGCCGTTGAAGAACTTGACGGACATGCTGAATGTGTTCCTCCTGGTTGCGGGAAAAAATCAGGATGTCGTCCAAATAGACAAAAACTGAGCGGTTGAGAAAGTCCCGGAGGACGTCGTTAACCAGGTTCTGGAACACAGCAGGGGCATTAGTTAGGCCGAAAGGCATGACGAGATACTCAAAATGGCCGAGGGGGGTGTTAAAGGCCGTCTTCCACTCATCGCCTTCACGGATGCGCACCAGATGATAGGCATTACGTAGGTCCAATTTGGAGAAGACTGTGGCGCCCTGCAGTGGCTCGAATGCGGAACTGATGAGGGGCAACGCATACTTGTTCTTCACTGTAATGTTATTAAGACCCCTGAAATCAATGCACGGGCGAAGTGACTTGTCCTTTTTGGCCACAAAAAAGAAACCTGCACCAACAGGAGAAGAGGAGGGTCTCATGAGGCCAGCCGAAAGAGAATCCTTAATGTACTTCTCCATGGCCTCCCTCTCAGGACGGGACAAGTTATAAAGGCGACTACTGGGCAAAGGGGCGCCGGGGAGGAGATCAATGGCACAGTCGTAGGGGCGATGAGGAGGCAGGGTGAGCGCACGACACTTACTAAATACCTCTCCCAGGTCATGATAGATTTGGGGAACCAAGGAGAGGTCGGGAGGTTCCTTGGGCAAGGGAACATCTCCCACTGCCGGAGACAGGGCAGATTGTAAGCAGGTGGAATGACAAAAAGTGCTCCAACTCACCACCTTGCCAGAAGACCAGTCAAATTGGGGATTGTGCCGTTTGAGCCAGGGGTGCCCCAGCACCAGGGGAGTGAGGGGAGACAGGATGACATGAAACTGCAGTATCTCGTGGTGATTACCGGAAACAATTAACTCAAGGGGCTTAGTACGGTGAGTAATAAGGGCCAGGTGACGGCCGTCTAAGGCGTTAGCATTTAAGGGAGTGGGTAATTGTTCCAATTTAATGCCAACCTGAGACGCGAAGCCGGCGTCAATGAAGTTCTCATCCGCTCCAGAATCCACCAGGGCTGACACAGGAAAGGAATGCCCGAGGGACAGGAGAGTGGCATCCAGCAGTGAGCGAGAACAGTGAGAATCGGGGACGGAGGGGGCGTGGCTCAGCAGGGCCCCGAGCCTCACTGCCGAGCCCTGTCTTTTGGCAGTGACGGACAGGTGGAGATGAGATGCCCGGGCAGCGCACAGTACAGACACACTCCGGTCTTAATCCGATGAAGCCGCTCTGCCTGGGTGAGACGTGTGCGGCCCAGCTGCATGGGCTCCTCTTCAGTGACACCATGCGTCACGGGGGCAGAGAGGGTAGTCTTAGGGAAGAGTGGGGAACAGGAAGCAGCGAAAACCGGAGGCACGGAGCTGCCCGCCTTCTCCCTACGCCGCTCGCGTAGACGATTATCCAGCCGGATAGAGAGGGAAATCAATTCATCGAGAGTGTCAGCTTCCTCCCTAGTAGCCAGCTCATCTTTGATCGATTCACCGAGACCGGAAAGAAAAAGCCCACGTAGTGACTTGTCGTTCCAGCCCGACCTGGCGGCATAGGTCCTGAACTCAACAGAGAACTCAGCTACACTGCGGGAGCCCTGACGTAAAGAAATAAGCCGCTTGGCGGCGTCCCCTCCCTCTACTGGGTGATCAAAAACTTTCCTCATCTCCGCTACAAAAAGGTCAAAATTGTCATTAACTGGAGAACTACTGTCCCATAATGCTGAAGCCCACGCTAGTGCATTACCCTTAAGTGACCCCATAATGTAAGCGATCTTAGATCTTTCAGTGGGGTAAGTGAGGGGCTGCTGACTGAAAACTAGGGAACATTGGATCAGAAAGGCTCTACACGTACCCATGTCCCCAGCATAGCGCTCAGGCGCAGGAATGAAGGGCTCACGGGCTCGTGGCAGGTGTAACGGAGGAGCCGCTTGCAGTAGAGGCACTGTGGTGAGGGGAACCAGTAAGTCCAATTGCTGCCCCATTTGAGTGACACGGGTAGCGAGATTCTCAAAAGCCTCCATAGCGTCCCGGAGGGCTTGGCTGTGCTCAGCCACCTGAGTGCCTTGGGCGGCGAGAGCTCCACGGATCTTGCCAAATTCCGCTGGGTCCATTTTGGCCAGTTCGTTCTGTTACGGTAAAGTTCTGGACCCAAGAGCAGACAGAGGCAGTTGTGGATATAATAAAAAAAGGTTTATTTCAACGAGGTGGGGAAGCAGGTGGTGAGTGGGGAAGCCGGGGCGGAGAAGCAGGTAGGTAAGCTGGAGGTTGTGGTCCGGGTAACACTGTAGTGCATGGTACGAACTGGCAACGACAGCAGGGAAGCCAGAGGTGATATAGTCGCGATGATTGCTGATGCAGACCAGGTGTGCCACAGAACAGAGGGAGTGGGAGTGGCAAAAGGAGGAGGAGCGCACAGCAGCCAGCTGTGATCACCACAGTATGACTTTTGAATGGTTGAATGTTTGGAATATTAGGGGTTGCTTGTGCTTTGACGTAGAGATATAACATATAAAATATAATGTTTTGGTTATTAGGTTGACTTTGTTGACTCTACTGTTAAGTAATCCCTTCACCACTTCAATATCTCCATCATGAGCCGCTTTTGTTGTTTGGCCATGTAAGAGCCCGGAATGTAACAAGTTCAACAACCCGAAATGTAGTTAAAAAGAAAAGTAACAAAACCCAAAATGAAATAACTTGTCAATAATGTAAAAATAAATGCTGAGCCCAAAATGTAATAACCTTTTGCCCATAATGTCACAACTTATTACATTTTTGGTCAGTTTATTACTTTATGAAGCAAGCAAAATATTTTTCTCCTAATAGGTTTAATAATTGTATTACATTATATAGTGAGTCAATCATAAATGGACTACAGTTTTTGCCTAATGCTTAAACACTAAAAATGTTTGCTATGCCCAAAGCATCACAGCCTCTAACTTTGGTGACCATGCCCTAAACACAAGCACCAACCCTACAAACACAATATTTGCTTTGCACTGTTTTAAATTCTCCAACACACTTCACATAAGACATTATTCAAAAAGGAAATCTGCTATCATTAGGAAAACACATCTATTTAAAATACAAAACACAACTAAAATTGGAAAAACACACAGACTCACACACATGAAAAATAAAAAATAATACTAATTGAATACCAATCAGTGTGAGCCTTAGCATTACGAATAGACCTCATGTGAGCACAGCTCCTTGGTGAGACAATAAAGCTGGGAACACACTGCATTGGCCGCCTGCGGCGGTTGGCCGCGTGAATGCAGGAGGCTCGCCGCTTGATCATATTGGGCCATATATTCCTGACGCCGACGCCGAGATCAGACCCGTCACACTTACGGTGCAACAACAACAATAACATGGTCCAGCTGTGCCAAAAAATACAGATGTAGGTTCACTGTGTAACCAGCGGCAGTCTTGTCACAAATATCATTAAAACAGCCTGAACACGCACCCCGATCGCAAATACACACACATTAACAGCAATTCAGCAACATACTAAACACATTAACAACAGCAGTGTGTGCTCAGCAGCACAAATAAAGGCAGACATCAGCCTACCTGAAAGTGAAAGTGTGCCGGCTGACGGAGGACAACACCGGTTCTTCGCTGCACTATATTGGAATTCCACACGGACACCGCCGTCAAGTTTGGGTATATTATCCTCAGGAACAGCACACAGCTGGGTGAGTTTCACTATGCTAACCGGCGCTACCTTGGCTAAAGTACAACCAACAGCTAAACAGATGCAAAATACACATATTTGCAGAATGTATTGGAAGCCCGATGTCCTCACTCCACACGCCCACCTCGTCTTGCAGACCACCGCCACCGGGCAATCTCAACGCTGATTGGCTGTGGAGGCGCGGTGCCCGGCGGCGCTGCAGAAAAAGATGAAAAATTTCATCTTTTTCTGCGGCGCCGTGCTCGCCGCACAAGCCTTCGATTCACGCTCCTTCGATGACACAATTTCTATGCGCCGCTAATGGCCGCGCTCCCGGGCGCGGCCACGCGCCGCGCAAGCCCCCGCCGCCGGCCGCTGGACGCCGATTATTGGGTGGACGCGCGGCCACGCGCTAGTACATTGACTTTGTATGTAATCTCGCCGCGCGGCCAGTGCGGTGTGTTCCCAGCTTAAGAGTCAGGGAAAGAGGACAAGAGAGAGAGGCAGGAGGACTAGGACAAAGAAGGCAACAGACGGAGACACATAGATCAGGGCCACTGTGGAGCATGTTATAGATCATGGCCTAACAATATGGGAGCCTGGTCTGAGAGTCCAGCCCAAATACACAGTAGCTCCATAATGAAGACATTTAGACTGGATATCAGGATAATTTTCGCTGTTGCTTCTTATAGGATGACATTGCATGTGATGTCGATAAGACGATGTGGCCTGACACAAACAGATTGGCGGTAACTATAAAAGGATTCATAATCCAACCACCCCATTCCTAACAAAACTTTTTTTTCTTTCTGTAATTGTTTCAGAGATTATAGTGACACACTGAATAGCTTGTTGAACTGCGATATTACCTATTCGTTGTGTTTTTTTTGGGCCAAAACCATGAAATTGCATTATAAACTTTTTTTTTTCAGAAGCTTTTCTATTTTTGTTTTCATGTGTCTAGATGAAATTTAGTGGATCAATCTTTCAAAAAATTCTGCAAGAGATTTTTAAAGTCAAAAACCATTTCAAAAACCATTTCTAAAAAAACTAGCGTGTTTTGCATAAAGCACATCCGTGTGCTGTTGCTGTTTACATTAATGCACTGCGGTCTTCAAGCAGCGAGTTATCTAGCATCATCTCAGATCCAAAAGTGTGATAAAACATGATAAAAACCATCAAAACAGACATTGGGAAGGATTTTTACTTGCTCCGCCATTGTAGGCGCATAAACATTCACCCATCTGTTGCTCTGGCGTGCACCGGCAGTGAGACCATGAGTGAGACAGGTGTCGGTTTGTAGCGTTCTCTCTTGTGATTGGATAAAAATTTCGGGATCCTCCAATAAGTTTATTTGCCGATTACATGCAGAGCAGCTGACTGAGAGATCGGCTTTATGAAACGTGCACATTATGTAAGTGATCACTGTATGAATAAAGAGCAATTTAACACTTATATTAACATAAATAAACCGCTTACTTCACCTTTAAGTAGTTTTAATGTAACTCAAGACTCAAAAATGTATCTAAAACCAAATCAAGTGTAACCTACAGTCAGGTTGGTCAACTGAACATGCAAACGTGAACATTCAGTTCAGTTTAGGAAAAAGAAGTTTCCAATAATAAATGCACACTGCATGCATATTGGCTTGAATTTAAATAAAGCAGTTATTTAAAGGGAATTTGTCTTAAAATCCACAATTACTGTTAGTCAACAAAACTCAAATCATTATTTCCAAATTTGTCTGGATTTCAATGCTGGAACGAGCAAAAAGAAAACCTTTTAAGAATAAAAAATACATTTAAAAAAAGACTGGAATTAGACAACCTCTGGATTTTCTATAAACAGTATCTAGTTCTAATGTATTTGGAAACTGACCTGTGACTTTTTTGTCCTCCACCAGAGAAACTGGCCCAAGCCAAAGAAGAGAACCTGGACATGCACCAGACGTTAGACCAAACCCTTGTGGAGCTCAACAATCTATAGACATCTTCTGAGCTGGCTGATGCACAGACCCAAGGATAAAGCAAGACCAAAAAAATGTTTCATCTTCCTCCAAAAGCTTCTGGCATACACACTCAGATGTCACATCCACAGATACTGTAAAAATAAGAAAGAACAAAATGACTGTCAATGTACGGAGCCCCTGAAGTTACATAAGTTAAGTCTTTATTTGTCAATTTATAAGCAAGGAAGTGTCTTTTTTAAACTGAATTCTATTTAGTGTGCTGTTGTGGGTTATCATTCAGAAATGAACTTAACAATAAAAAAATTCCCTGTGTGCACTACAAAGTCACTGCTGTGCATAGTTATCTTCATATTTTCTCATAAAGAGTATTTTTTCTGTAAGAAAATGTTCTATTGGTTTGGTTAGTGGTGGAAATGTATTTTCTGATGGGTTTCTTAAACATAACTTTGTACCAATTATACAGTTTGGGGCCCTGAACATTCCCAGATAATGAGCCATTGCACAATTTAATCATGGCGGCCGTGGTGACCATTTTACTTTCGCCCATAGCCTAATTATGAATTTTTCATCATAACTCCTGAACCAAAAAAGATATCAGTGATTCTTGAGAAGCGGGACAAAGGGCCGTCTTCCATATGTAACTGGTGTTGTCTTTAAAAATTAAAATATTTAAAATTGTAGATGTTATTAGGGATTAAGAATAGAATGTCTGGAGCACAATTATCCCCTTAAATTTAATTTGATCATTATTATGTCAAATATATGACACTGGTTATCTTCTCACGACGTCCAAAACAGTGTGTCCACAGAGAGGGTTTCAATCTTTCATTATGCAATAAAACCTATTAAAAATTTACTTTATTGATGAAAAAGTGCTTTATTCATCAAAAGCAACACTAAAAAAATCTCTCATATCAATAAAAACTGCTTTTTCTTCAACACATTCATGTTTTATAAGGTTTCAAAGTGGTGGGACACTTTTTGTCACCACCGTCAGACAATCCATTAAAATGCAAGAAAATCAGCCGAAATAAGGCGCATTCTACCTCTGCAGAGTACATTAGAGTCAGACAGGCTCTGATAAATGTGTAGAACTAAAGTGTTTCTATAAGTCTGTTATGGAATGGTGGGACGACTCAAAAAATAGATTTAAAGTGTTTATAGTGGATTTCTGTAAGAAGAAATCCAAGGATCAATTCAAATCCTTTTATGGATTACAAAAAGAAATCCAAACCATATTTATACTAAACTATACTTTCGGAACTAAAATAGACAGAGATAATTTGATAACTTTACAAAAAAAGCAACAGGAAATTTTTGAGCAGAGGGCCCAGGTTTATGCTTTCAAATTGCAGAGGGAAAAGCATGAGGAGGATGAGAAATGCTCTGCTTATTTCTTTTAAAAGGTGCGGGCACGTGCCAAAAAAAGGTCGATACAGGCGCTAAAAAGGAAAATGGGGAAGTATGCGAAGAGCAAGAAAAATTGTGTAGAGAGCAATATAGTGGACTTTTTCAGGCTGAAGAAATAAATTTAGACTTAGGTAATAAATTTTTAGATAACTTAGATAGAAGGGTACCTTTAGATATTAACCAGGAACTAGACAAAAAACTAAATTTAGAAGAATTGCGCACAGCTTTAAAATCAATGAAGGACAATAAAGTACCAGGGAAAGATGGACTCACAAAAGAGTTCTATCTCACATTTTGGCATTTATTTGGACCCCACTTATTGGAAATTTGTAACGAAATATATAAAACTGGGATAATGTGTAAAAGTATGCGGGAGGGGGTAATATCTTTACTTTTTAAAAAGAACGACCCATTAGTTTTAGATAATTATAGGCCTTTGACCTTGCTGTGTGTAGACTATAAGATAATTAGCAAAGTAATAATTGGAGGGCTTAGCCTCTGCCAAGGGCCGATGGATGTTTTGGGAGTTTCTTTCGGTCATCTTGAAGGTGACAGTTTATTTAATTGGTCACACAAATGAAACTTAGTTAGAAGGAAGATTGGTCTTTGGAAAATTAGAAATTTGACTTATATAGGGAAAGTTATGGTGCTCAATGCAGATATCTTACCTACTGTAGGGGCCAAAATTGTTTATTTTGAAAAGTTATACACTTCCGTTTTGATTGACACGTGTGGGTGTGGTTTATATACCGGGGCACTTGTGGCGGGCGAGGGTTAGGATACAAAGGGGGTTAGTGGCGCACCTGTTTTATTTTCTGTTTACCGTCAACTTATCGTCAACAACGTCAAATAACCTTCAATTACAGCAGTATATATTTTATTTGTTTATTTTCAACACCATCTACATGTTCTCATTCATCCGTTGTAATTCTGCCTTTCATTTATTAAACTCTTTAAACTATACCCATCACCGGAGTTGGAGATTTGTTTGGACGCGTAACTGCCTGGAGCCCATTAAGCCTCTTAGCGGCCTTTATTGGAGAGCAGTCGCTACAATTAGTAAACAGAAAATACAATCCAAAAACACCACGGCATGGACGGGATTCAACGTTGCTCTTACCGCTTGGATCTCGATGTTTTGGAGTGAACGAACTAAGCAACATTGGACTCTTTTCCACGGACGCCTTGGATCAGAGACACAATTGACAGTTGCAGCAGCGGTGTAACGCGCGAGTGACAGCAGTGCATCACAGCCATCAGAAACGGTATGTTTGTTGATCCTTCTGTGTATTTGTTTGAAGTTGAACACAGTTTGGAAGGCTGCCGTTTTGTCCATTGGGGACTGTTTGTTTTGGCTTGTGTTGCGCGTGCTTGGTTGTCGCGATCGGCAATTGTTTGGGCTGATTTGACCGCGTGGTGAGCTGAGGCCGCCGCTGTGCTGTGCTGTGCTGTTGTGTGGAAATCGCATATTGGCTGAATCAATGTCATTGCGGATTGCATTGTGTCTGTTGCTCTGTGCTTTGATGAATTGTGAAAATTGAAAGTTCGCATAATGAGTGACGCAAATGAAATGGAAAATACGGAGAAGAGAACGGTCAAGCTTACAGCCAAAGCGCTGGCTTGCAAAATGGAAACTCTTCAAAAGCAACGTCAATCTAATGTGACAAAAATGAAAGAGCTCTCACTTGAAATGAAAGGGCTCATGAAATGTGATGAAAATGCAAAGAAAGTGCAATTCAAACTGGAGGAACTCAAACAACTGCATGAAAATGCAAATGCAACACATGAGTCAGTGATGGTTTTACTTCCCAAAGAGGAAAAGGTAACACAAAATGAATGGTTTGGACGCATAATAAAACACAACACAGACTTCACTGATGATGTCCAAACATGGCTCTCTGAGATTGAAGGACCCTGTCAGCAAGCAAGAAATGTGACTACAGATGTGTTAACTGCACAATCAGTCATCTTTCCCATTCCAACTGAAGAGGAGGCACCTGTTGAATTAAAGGGAAATATACCACACTCTGATGTTCAACCTGCCATTCCTTCCCAACAGAATAAAGCGATATCTGACATGCAGGATGAAATAAATCCAAGTGACAGTGTGTCAAATATTACAAACCGGAGTCACAAATCACATTCTTCATGCTCAAGATTGTCCACCACCTCATCTGCATGCATCAAGGCTAAGGCTGAAATGGCTGCTCTTATTGTGCAACAACAAATGCTTAAAGATAAACATGCCATAGAAGCACAGGAAGAGCAGCTTAGGAAGCAGGAAGAGCAGCTAAGGAGGAAAAAAGAGCAACTGGAACTGGATGGAAACCTTGCTGCTACAATGGCAAAAATGAAAATTCTCAGAGCCTCAAGTAGATCTGGTGTGCGTAGCCACAGATCAAGAGCGTCAGATGGTATGAACTCATATATGGTGAAGAAACAACATGAAAATAGAACACAAATGATTGCCACTGCTGACGGAGACATTACGCAAACCCAATCTCTCCCCACAGTGCCAGTGACAGTACAGTCAAATACATTGACTATGGATGCACATGTTACAGTACCTACAACATTGCCTGCTCCAAGCAATGGTGAACAGAGTAATATGATTCATATCATGGAAAAGCAAAATGACATCACTGCATTAATGGTCCAGCAACAGTGTCTCTCTTTAATGCCCAAGAAAGAGATTCGTCGTTTTGATGGTGACCCACTTCAATTTCAAACATTCATAAAATCCTTTGAACACAATATTGAAAGCAAGAACCCAAACCCCACAGATTGTCTTTATTATCTCGAACAGTATACAGAAGCACAACCTAGAGAAATGGTGAGGAGCTGCCTTCATATGACAGCAGAAAGAGGATTCAGGAAGGCAAAGTCCTTACTGCAGGAGCACTTTGGCAACGAGCATAAAATCGCTACAGCCTACATGGAGAAGGCTCTTTCATGGTCGTCAATAAAACCAGATGACACAAAAACATTACAAGCATACACTCTGTTTCTAAGAGGATGTTGCAATGCCATGGAAGATGTCAACAACATGCAGGAGCTCAACATGTCTGCTAATCTGCTAATTATCATAAAGAAGCTGCCATATCGACTGAGGGATAAATGGAGATCTGTGGCATGTGATTTTCAGGAAAGGTACAAACAAAGAGCTACCTTCAGGGATCTGGTTAATTACCTGGAAAAACAAGTGAGGATTGCAACTGATCCAGTGTTTGGAGACATCAGAGACACTCCAACACCAAGCAAGGATGGAAGGAGTTTTATGTCAAAACCACAGCATCCAAGAATCAAAGGAAGTGCATTTGCTACCACTGTGACAGTTGCACATGAGAAACATGGAAATGGACCTAGGAAAATGGAGAGTTGGCCGGCTGTAAAAAGGTGTATGTTCTGTGGAGGTGGACATGCTTTGGAGGTGTGTTTCCTATTGGAAAAGAAAGCACATCATGAGAAAATCACTTTCTTAAAAGAAAATGGAGCCTGCTTTGGTTGTCTGCAGAAGGGACACATGAGTAAGGACTGCAGGAAGCGACTCAGCTGCAACATATGCAATTTGAAGCATCCTCGGATGCTGCATATCCACCAAAGAAGGAACGAAATGGACAAACATCAATCTCCAACAAAAGAAGAAGCCGACATCGGAGCCATAGCCTCGGTACAGACAAGTGGTCTTACTGGGGCCGGTGAAGACAACTGCAAACTCTCAATAGTGCCTGTGAAAGTAAAGGCAAAGAAGGGGAACACAACAGTGCATACATATGCATTTCTTGACCCGGGAAGCACTGCGTCATTTTGCACATTGGGGCTAATGACTAAACTCAATCTCCAGGGAAGAAAATCAAATATTCTTCTGAGAACAATGGGTCAAAGGAAGGTCGTGGAAACCAGCATTGTTTCAGGCCTAGAGGTAACAGGACTGAATGGCACTGAGTTCTGTGATCTCCCATGTGTGTACACACAGAAGACAATGCCTGTGCACAAAGGAAACATCCCACATCAAAATGACATCAAACAGTGGTCTCATTTGAAGAATATTCACTTACCTGAACTGGACTGTGAGATTGAGTTGCTGATTGGTTCTGATGTACCAAAGGCTCTTGAACCACTTCAAGTCATTAGAAGTGTGGGAGATGGACCGTATGCCGTTAAAACATTGCTCGGCTGGACAGTTAATGGACCTCTGGGAGGAAAAGATGATTATGCTCAGGAGCAGTCAGACATCAGTGTTAACAGGATATCAGTTGTTACACTTGATGAGCAGTGGGAGCAGCAGTACAAGATTGACTTTCCTGAGTGTGTCAAAGATGACCAAGAACCTTCAAAAGAAGATCAGCAGTTCTTGGAGTTGGTTTCAGCATCTGCAAAGCTGGTAAATGGACATTACTGCTTTGGCTTACCATTGAAGGACAGGAAAATCTGCTTGCCTGACAATAAGAACTGCGCTGAACAGAGGACACTAAACTTAAAAAGGCGTTTCCAGAGAGATCCATGCTATCACTTGGAGTACACCAACTTCATGTCTGACATGATATCCAAGGGTTATGCAGAGAAAGTACCAGAAGGGATCTTGGAACGTAGTGATGGCAGAAAATGGTATCTACCACACCATGGAGTTTTGCATCCACAAAAGAAAAAACTTCGAGTAGTCTTCGACTGTGGAGCTACATATCGGGGAGTTTCACTGAACTCTCAGCTCTTACAGGGGCCAGACCTCACCAGCACCTTGATTGGAGTCATAGCTAGATTCCGTAAAGAACCTGTTGTCATTGCTGCGGATATCGAAGCGATGTTCCTCCAAGTGCAAGTACCAAAGGAAGATCGGGACCTGCTACGGTTCGTCTGGTGGCCTGATGGAGATTACAGTCAGAACATGGTGGAATACAGAATGACGGTGCATTTATTTGGAGCAACATCATCTCCAAGTTGTGCAAATTTTGCCCTGAGGAAATGTGCTGAAGACAACACTGGCCAGTTCAGCCCACAAACTATCAACACCATCTTGAACAACTTTTTTGTGGATGACTGCCTCGCTTCAGCAGTTTCAGAAGAGGACGCAATAGCTCTTTATCACGAGTTAAGAGCCATTTGCTCCAAGGGAGGCTTTGTACTCACCAAGTGGATAAGCAATAGTCGTCATGTATTGGCTGCCATACCTGAAACGGAAAGAGCAAAAGAAATGAAGGATCTGGATTTGGACCATGACAAATTACCTGTGGAGAGGATGTTAGGTGTACAATGGTGTGTTCAGTCTGACGTCTTCAAGTTCAAAATCATCCTCAAAAACAGACCACTGACAAGACGAGGGATTTTGTCGACTGTCAGCTCTGTATATGATCCCCTTGGAATGTTGGCACCAGTAGTCCTGACTGCAAAAAGGATCCTACAGGAATTGTGTCGGGAAAAGACTGGTTGGGATGATGTGATACCAGACTCTTTTGTGCAGGAATGGATGAGCTGGATTCAGGAACTCCATAACTTGGAAGACTTTAAAGTCAATAGATGCTTCAAACCTACAAACTTCGGAACGGTAACATCTGCTCAGCTACACCATTTTGCTGATGCATGTCAGGATGGTTATGGAACTGTGAGTTATTTGTTACTGCATGACAACCATGGCCAAACACATTGTGCATTTGTGATGGGAAAGGCCAGAGTGGCTCCTTTGAAGCCAGTCACCATCCCTCGCATGGAGTTGACTGCTGCTACCATGGCAAGCAGAATGGACACAATATTGAGGAAAGAGCTGCAGATGGAACTAGCAGACTCTACATTTTGGACTGACAGCACCTCTGTGCTCAAGTACATAAAGAACAGGACCACACGATTTCGAACATTCGTGGCTAACAGAGTGACTGAAATTGCCAAAGCCTCAGATGAACATCAGGAGGTATGTCAACACAAATGACAATCCCGCAGACATGGCTTCCAGAGGTGTGAAAGTTAAAGCTTTCCTAAAGAAGGAAATGTGGGTGTACGGACCTCCGTTTCTTCTTGGTCCTCAGGAAGAGTGGCCTCAGAACCCTGATGGATTGGATGCAATTTCACCAAAGGACTCTGAAGTCAAGAGCATAACCGTAAATGCCGCTCAAATAACACTTGAAGTAGTGGATCCAACAACCAACTTCATCCATTACTTCTCATCCTGGAATCAGTTGAAAAGGGCAGTAGCATGGATGCTCAGAATTAAAGGACTGCTTCTGCACCGAATCAGGAAGAGGAAAACGGCAAGTGGGGTTCTCTCTTTGCAAGGAAATCTTGACACTCAGGTAATCCGTCTCACAATCAGTGAACTGGAGAATGCAGAGATTGAGGTAATCCGCTTCTGCCAAAAGAAGAGATTTGGAGATGAAATCTTGAATCTCAAGAAAGGAATGAATGTTAAAAAGACAAGCCACATTCATAAACTCAACCCCATTCTGGACAAAGATGTGTTAAGAGTTGGTGGTCGCCTAAGCAGAGCAGCAATGCCAGAAGAAATTAAACATCCTGTAATTCTGGCCAAAGACTTTCACATTGCTGACCTCATTCTACGACATATTCATGGAGAGGTGGGACATGGTGGTCGCAACCATATGCTATCCAGACTGCGTCAGAAATATTGGATTCCTGGTGCCACAGCATTAATCAGAAAAATCCTGTCTAAATGTGTTGTCTGTCGGCGTATAAATGCTACTCCTGGACAACAGCAGATGGCTGATCTACCCCTGGATAGAGTCTCTCCAGATGACCCACCATTCACAAACGTTGGAGTCGATTACTTTGGACCCTTTGGAGTGAAGCGTGGCAGAAGTGTTGTGAAGCGATACGGTGTTATTTTCACCTGTTTGGCTACAAGAGCAATTCACCTTGAAATGGCCTCATCGCTGGACACAGACTCTTTCATCCATGCCCTTCGGCGCTTCATAGCCAGACGAGGCCAAGTAAAAGAACTACGATCAGATAATGGAACCAATTTTGTGGGAGCACAGCGCGAGTTGAAGGAAGCTATTGAAGGATGGAATCAAGGTCAGATCCATAACACACTGCTTCAAAAGGGAATAAACTGGATATTCAATCCCCCTGCTGGCTCACACCATAGAGGTGTGTGGGAAAGACTAATCAGATCAGTGCGGAAGGTTCTCAACTCAACACTAAATGTGCAAAGTCTGGATGAGGAGGGACTTCATACAGTCTTATGTGAAGCCGAAGCTATCCTCAACAGTCGTCCAATCACGAAGGCTTCTACAGATCCCAACGACCTTGAAGCACTCACACCAAATCACCTTCTGCTTCTCAAAACTGTGCCATCACTGTCCCCAGGACAGTTTCAGAAGGAAGACCTATATGCTCGCCGCAGGTGGAGGCAAGTTCAATATATGGCTGATTTATTTTGGAAAAGGTGGATTAAGGAATATCTTCCCCAACTACAAGAACGACAGAAATGGTCCAACATAAGACGCAACTTCACCCCAGGGGACATCGTCGTCATTGTGGATGATTCAGCACCTCGCAACTCCTGGTTGACTGGAAGGATTGTGGAGACCATGATGGACAAAAAGGGACTTGTACGTCAGCTTCGGATCAAGTCTAAGACTGGATTTCTGACCAGGCCCATCAACAAAGTCTGCCTACTACTGGAGGCAGAGGATCATTGACTGACCCAAACAAACTTTTGACCTCTTGACTTTGTTCCTGGAGACATGACTTTGACTAATCACTCTTTCTTTGGATTACAAATAATGAAGAAAGAAGATCAAGAAAATATATTTACTGTGTTGATTGTCATGTCAAATGTGTAATTATTATTTGAATTTGAAACATAATAATTAGGGGCCGGAATTGTAGGGGCCAAAATTGTTTATTTTGAAAAGTTATACACTTCCGTTTTGATTGACACATGTGGGTGTGGGTGTGGTTTATATACCGGGGCACTTGTGGCGGGCGAGGGTTAGGATACAAAGGGGGTTAGTGGCGCACCTGTTTTATTTTCTGTTTACCGTCAACTTATCGTCAACAACGTCAAATAACCTTCAATTACAGCAGTATATATTTTATTTGTTTATTTTCAACACCATCTACATGTTCTCATTCATCCGTTGTAATTCTGCCTTTCATTTATTAAACTCTTTAAACTATACCCATCACCGGAGTTGGAGATTTGTTTGGACGCGTAACTGCCTGGAGCCCATTAAGCCTCTTAGCGGCCTTTATTGGAGAGCAGTCGCTACACCTACTTTACTGCACCTGGCGTACGTATTTCCAATGCATCCTTCTGTTAGGAAACCTATTGATAGAAGTGTTTTTAGTTTCTTTTGGGGGGGATATGAGTACATAAAAAGAGACACGCTTTATCAGAGTATTGAAGATGGTGGGAGACACCTCCCTAATATTCCCCTTAAATTAGATGTTCGGTAACACTTTACAATAAGGTACACAAAAAAAGAGTAGTTACCCTTTACTTGAAAAGGTTAGTTACTCTTTTGAAAAGGTTAGTTACCCTTTTCAAAAAGGTTAGTTACCCTTTTGAAAAAGGTTAGTTACCCTTTTGAAAAAGAGTAGTTACCCTTTTGAAAAAGAGTAGTTACCCTTTTCAAAAGGTTAGTTACCCTTTTCAAAAGGTTAGTTACCCTTTTCAAAAAGGTTAGTTACCCTTTTGAAAAAGGTTAGTTACCTTTTTCAAAAAGAGTAGTTACCCTTTTGAAAAAGAGTAGTTACCCTTTTGAAAAGGTTAGTTACCCTTTTGAAAAGGTTAGTTACCCTTTTCAAAAAGGTTAGTTACCCTTTTCAAAAAGAGTAGTTACCCTTTTGAAAAGGTTAGTTACCCTTTTCAAAAAGGTTAGTTACCCTTTTCAAAAAGAGTAGTTACCCTTTTGAAAAGGTTAGTTACCCTTTTGAAAAGGTTAGTTACCCTTTTCAAAAAGGTTAGTTACCCTTTTCAAAAAGAGTAGTTACCCTTTTCAAAAAGAGTAGTTACCCTTTTCAAAAGGTTAGTTACCCTTTTCAAAAGGTTAGTTACCCTTTTCAAAAGGTTAGTTACCCTTTTCAAAAAGGTTAGTTACCCTTTTCAAAAAGAGTAGTTACCCTTTTCAAAAAGAGTAGTTACCCTTTTGAAAAGGTTAGTTACCCTTTTGAAAAGGTTAGTTACCCTTTTCAAAAAGGTTAGTTACCCTTTTCAAAAAGGTTAGTTACCCTTTTGAAAAGGTTAGTTTCCCTTTTGAAAAGGTTAGTTTACCTTTTGAAAAGGTAAGTTTTTGAATTTTCTCCATCCACTTAGAATGGGGCTGTGGAGTCATTTTTGGAAAATAACATTTCAGATCCACATACATATTTTCATATATTTTCATATTTTTGGGGTCCTGGGGCCCATTCCAGAGGAGGTAATTTCAAACTCCTGAAAAAAGTTGAACATTTTGAAAGTTATTAGAGGAAAAGCAGGGTAACTAACCTTTTCAAAAGGGTAACTAACCTTTTCAAAAGGGTAACTACTCTTTTTGAAAAGGGTAACTACTCTTTTTGAAAAGGGTAACTAACCTTTTCAAAAGGGTAACTACTCTTTTTCAAAAGGGTAACTACTCTTTTTGAAAAGGGTAACTAACCTTTTCAAAAGGGTAACTACTCTTTTCGAAAAGGGTAAATACTCTTTTTGAAAAGGGTAACTAACCTTTTTGAAAAGGGTAACTAACCTTTTTGAAAAGGGTAACTAACCTTTTCAAAAGGGTAACTACTCTTTTTCAAAAGGGTAACTACTCTTTTTGAAAAGGGTAACTACTCTTTTTGAAAAGGGTAACTAACCTTTTCAAAAGGGTAACTAACCTTTTCAAAAGGGTAACTACTCTTTTCAAAAAGGGTAACTACTCTTTTCGAAAAGGGTAAATACTCTTTTTGAAAAGGGTAACTAACCTTTTTGAAAAGGGTAACTAACCTTTTTGAAAAGGGTAACTAACCTTTTCAAAAGGGTAACTACTCTTTTTGAAAAGGGTAACTAACCTTTTTGAAAAGGGTAACTAACCTTTTCAAAAGGGTAACTACTCTTTTTTTGTGTACCTTATTGTAAAGTGTTACCATTTCTGGCTCCGTCCCTCTCAGACTGTTTGTAATTTGGAGTAATAACACACCAAAATCAGAAACAATGCCTAAGCATTTTAAAGAAATTGTAGTATGGTCTAAAAAGCACCCTGAATGCCAAAACAAAGAGTTAGTTAGGAAACATAGAGATTTATATTGTAATTTAGTCGCAAATGTATGTAAAAATTAAATTCAGACAATTACCCCCACAGTTTGGAAAACGGCACAATTAAAATGACTGGGGAACCAAATGAAGGATTTTAATTGGCTAGTCTTACATAAAAAACTTCCGGTACGCTCAACATTATATAGGCACAAATTGACCATTAACAAATTTTGCCCCAGACTAAATTGTTTTGGGGAGGAGACTATTCTCCATGTTTTGTGGGAGTGTGGTTTTGCTGTTGGGGTGTGGAAAAAAATTTGAGAGCGTTTTGTTTTGTTGAAAAACATTGATTTTGAGTGTATTTTATATTGTAAAGTGGAGGGTTTGAATAGGAAACACCTTTTGCCAGCGGTCATATTGATTTCTCTGGTCAAATGTGGTTTGTGGAATGCCAGACAGTCTGCATGTGGTGCTTCGGATAGATGGACGGTTTCTGGATTAGTGAACTGGGTTATAATACAAATTAATAGGTGTAATGGGCAGGAAATGTAATGTAAATGTAAATTTTCGCAATATAAAAAACATCAACCCTGCCATCATGCACTCTGACCTCCAACTGCTGGCCTCAGTCAACCTTCCATCAGTTAACAAATTGGTCGAACACTACAACCATTCTCTTCACTGCCTCCTGGATATAAACAAAGAGGCCGGAGTTGGCGTCTCTTGCAGGAACTGTGGTGAGAGGAGAGTAGTCTTTATGAAGGAATAATAAACAATTAAAGCATTGTGCTACAAGTTGGTTAATACGGGTTTGTTAGGACATAACTAATAACCTTTTGATACTAGCTTTTCATTTAGATTAGACTTTTATAGTCGAAATCGTAATAGTCCTCCAGACCCAACCGTTACAAGGTCGTCACAGTTCAATGCAGCAGCATTAGTAGTAGTGTACTTCTTCTTCTTCTTCTTGTAATATTCCGGCACTGTTTAGCGTATTACTGCCCTCTACAGGTCAAATATTAGCCTAGTCCCACCTGTTTTTTTACATGTAGAAACGCCACTGCATATTTGCCATGTTTTTTTTGATTATTCAGTTTTAATTCAATCTAACATGATAACCAATTAATGTACATAGCTATATTGATATCTCTTTATTCTAGCCAAATCAATGCTTGTTATTGTACATATTAGGCATGTTGGCAACCAATAAATGTCAATAAGTTACATTCATCTTGGTAGCCGTCTCCTTCATTTTGCATTTTCATTAATGTTTGTTATCAAGTTTTGATCACTTTATAACTTTCACTTTTAGTTAGGTATTGCACCACAGGTGCATAATATCACAACAGTTAAGACTGACGTTTTATGAACATATCAGCATAATAAAATTGTAAGGATAATAAAACATAAAAAAGACGATTGGCTGAATAAAAACATGCCAACATGTATCCTAGAGATATTAAAACAGTAGACCTACATAAATCCATCTTTACTAATATCTCAATTTCATGTAGTTAATATTATACATGCACACAGACTTAAACCTTACTACCTTATGGAATCCCTTGCTGGCTTTCAAGGGCTCACAGCTTCCAGCAGGTGCATCTTTATGCCATTAGGTGGCACTGTTACCTCATTTAGCATAAATTAATTTTATTTTAACTATCTTAAAACTACATCTATGAGCTATATACACATACAATCATTTAATTATATTATATTTCAATATCATGTTATTACTGCCTCCCTTTATAATCCTTCAGATTTATCTGCAACAAAAGAGGAAACGGTTCAAATTTACTTTTATTTATTTATTATATTTTTTATTTTTTTTGTTATGGCCTCTAAAAGTGCCAGCAGCCTTTCCTCCCTTGCTATCCCTTCCCTGTCCCTCTGCTCTCTCTCTCTTCTTTCCTCCCTCTGCCTTGCGTCCATCCAATCTCTCCACTCTCTTTCTCTCCTTCGGTCTTCCTCTCTCTTTTCTCCCTCCTTCCTCTCTTCTCGCTCCAGTTCCTCTCTCTCTTTCAGTTCCTCTCTCTCTCTTCTGCTCTTTTTTCCTTTTCCTTGTCTTTCTCCTGCGTCTTTCTAACAAAGGAGAGCCACTCCGGCTCCCTCTTTCGTTTGGAGGAGCACGGAGTGGCCTCCTCTACCTCCTGAGGAGAGGCCACTGCAGCACAGTTTGTGCCCATGGCTGAGGAGATGGGGTTTGGTGGGGTGATGGCTGGGCGGTGCCCCATCACCTCATCCATAAGCACAAACCACTTCCAGCTTGCTGCAGTGGCCTCTCCTCCCTCGGTGCTAACACCCGTTCTTGGGGCTTTAAGTTCCTAAAAAAAAGAAACATCTGCTAACTATGATTTAATTTTCACCATTGGTATCATATTGTACTCTGATTAAATTACAGCAGGGACGAGATCCTCCCAGTGGCATCGGCAGGTCTGTTGCAAGTCCGTGGCATCTGCGGCATTTCCGGTGGGATCTGTGGCAGTTCTCCTTTAACTAGCTGCCAATAAGGGCGGGACACATTTCCTGGGAAAACCCCCTGTAAACGACAGCCTTGTTTGCGTCTTGCTGTATTTTTGCTGTGCGCTCAGCAAGACGCACGTCATAATTGCGCAGGTCTGAGCCAGACGGCTCCCACTCAAACGAGGCTACTGTGTGTGTGTGTGTGTGAGAAATGTGTCCCCGCCCTTATTGGCAACGAGTCAATGCCACAGATGCCGATGCCACTGGGAGGATCTCTCTGTCTCTCTTGAATTGTGGTACCTGGGAAAACAATACTCTATCACATAGTAAAAGCATTTGCCTTCATTGTTTTACGATATTGTAATTCCTACCGCTTAGCCTGTTTAAAAGGAAAGGAAACAATCATTATCATCACATTATCATTGTGCCTAGCGGAGAGCTGTTCTACAAGCGAGGTCTGTTGAGTCTAAAGCCAGGGTTTTCCATATCATGAAAGGTGTCTCTTTTTTATCTGGCTAGATCACCGTGTTAACAGAAGTTTAAAGGCAAACCTGCTCCAACCAGGTTTTGCTCCAGAGTTTGAGATTAAAATAGGTTCTTAAAAAAAAAGAGGACATTCTCTATGATACATGCCTAGATTCACAGGTTACAACGTTGGTTCGCTGTGGGCTTTTTTTTATTCATCAGTTGTGTATGTCGTTTACTATGATATAATGCACTATACAAGCCTCCAGATTTTCTTTTGAAGAGATATACGAATAAACAGTTTTGCTTTCAGGAGCATTTTTTTTAACTAAGCTAAAGTAAAAGAAAACAAGTCTCTGTTGAACAGTACAGCACTCTTCTTTGATACCTGGACTCACCTTATACTTCTGCTTAAGATTTTCCCATTTTTTTTTGGCCCAGAGGGCCTCGACCTTCCCCTCCAGGTCCATGTCACTGATGTAGGTCCTTCACAAATAACATTTGTCAAATTAGCATAAACGTATGACAGGGGCAACAAAACTAACTCGTCACATCCAATATGTGTACAAATACACTTCTTAGGAGAGCACAAAGGTAACTCAACCCTTTGATATATTTTCGTACCCATATATATGAAACATAAGATGAAATAACACAATTGAAAAGTGAGTTTCTTACTGAAATCCGGACAGGGAGGCATTGCGCCTCCCGGTGAAAAAAACATCATTGGCCCCTCTCCATTTGATCAGGGCCTCCGTGTCTTCATCAGTCCCTTGAACGATCAATGAACGATCAATAACACACACTTTTATCGATGGTAGCAGGGGGATAGAAACGCAGCTGGTGACGTTAATCAATTACAACTACGGTGATATCTTATATCTTATCTTTAGTGAGAGAAGTGCGTGCGCACGCGCATGCGTGTGTGTGTGTGTGCGCGCGTCCAGAGGCGAACTTTACCATTGAGCAAAGGGGTCTCATAATCATCTAATAAATGTTTGTTTTACTCTTCATTCATTAATCACCGATTACGTGCGGACGTCAGCATCGCACTGGGAACTGAGGGACACATCCTACATTATTGATAATGTTGTTGATACTCGTGATCAGCTGAGGCATGAGCCCCAGTGCAGACAGCTGCATAGTGTAGTGATCAGAGAGTGAGCCACAGGGTGGTTGTTAATTAGGATGATGCGATGCAGCTGAAGGAGTGGGTTTGGGATCAATCAAGGAGGTTAGAAAAAGGGCAGACAGATGACAATCAGGTTGTTGGGGAGCGGACTGAATGTTACCGGGCTTGTGCCCAACTAAGATCCATTCTAAAGCCGAATGCACTCGGGCCTGGGGGGTGGGGCCGTTCGCATGCCGCTAGGGGTGCCGGCGGTGAAGATAGCAATAGAGCAAAGGGACAGGTTCCAGTATTGAGGGCGAGTTACTGATAGGGTGGGGATCATTTAGGAGTGCTCAAGCCGCTCTCCAATTTGTGTAGAGGCTCTCCTGCTGTTTGTGGAGCTGCCTCGCTGCGTTGGACCGGAGCCGTGCACGTCAGCCAATCCGGGCCAGCGCCAAAGCCCAGACCCCGAGGGGGGGGTCTCAACTCCTGGGAGAGTTAAGTAGCTTTTAGATATAGATATATATTTTTGTATTGTGTGTTTTATAGCTTTGTTAATTAACTGTATTTTAATTAGACACGGCAGTACAGGGGACCGAGTGGGGAAAGTAGTAGGAGAAGACCGCTCGTCCAGTGTGCTACAGGGGGGCTCTGACGCCACGGGTTGCTGTGTAGTGGGTTGCAGTGCAAGGTTGAAGTGCAGTGCCCTAAGGGGTTGGTGTGGCTGCATAGCAGCATTTGTGTGCCGTGCCCTGTTGCTGGGGGTTGTGTGGGTGGCTAATTAATGCCCTTAATGCCCGAGAAGAAGTGTCACTAAAAGAGGGTCTAACCGAAAGATTCATTCACCTGTGTTCCTGTCCCGTTGTCTCCCAACTAATAATGTTGTCAAATAAAGATAATTGATTGTGATTCTGCAGTCCTCCTCGTTTTGTTTCCTTACACAATTGTTAAGGTGCTCTCTATCTCCTCTAACCCAGAGGCAAGGTTTATTACACTGGTGGCAGCGGTGGGATCTTGTATCTCTCATATTAAAATCTTGGTAGAGTTAGCCCTAAAAATGTCGGAGGAAGAATCCAATCAGTTGCTACAGGCGCAGAACAGTAATGATCATTCCCCATCTACTAGTAGTGGTCATCCAGCGGCTCACATGCATTCAGTTGGTCGTCCAGCCCGCCCTGTGTTTATGCCTGAGACATTTACAGGACTGGGTCGTGAGTGGTATGATTGGTCCGAGCAGTTTGATTTGGCCGCAGAAGTGAATCAGTGGGATGAGACCCTCAAGCTTAAATTCATGTCTCTGTTGTTAGCCGGCCGTGCCAGGGACATGTATAGTGGTTTGTCAAGGGAGGTTAAAAATAATTATGTCCTTTTAAAAACAGCTATGACGAGATGTTTCGAACCATGTGATAGCGATGACTGGAGTAGGGCTACTTTTACTGCCCGGCGGCGGCGGCCAAATGAGACGGCAAGGGAATTTGGTAATGCCTTGAGAAGGTTGGCCACTAGAGCATACCCCACAGCTGATGACCATACCAGAGATATGCTGGCAAGAGATCAGTTCATGTTACATTTTACTTCAGGCGATTTTCGGGTTAGCCTGCGTAGTGCCAATCCCAAAAGCTTAGAAGAATCTATCGATATTGCTGCTGAAATGGAACTAGTGAGAAACCTAGAGAAGACCAGCTTGTCACCAGATGCCAAAGTAATGGGCGTGACAGTTAAGTCAGACAGTGAGGAACAGATGGGAGTAATGCTGGGGGTGGTGGAGGAGTTAAGACAGGAAGTACGTTCCCTTCAATCCACAGTTAAAACTATGCAGACAACTCCACAAACACCATATATATCCAAATCTGTCCACAATGCAGAGGGGGGTCACCAAGAGAGGGTGGCACCAAACAGGCCCAGCCGTGGATCCAGAGAGGGTGATGGAGGATGTTGGGAATGTGGCTGTAACCGACACCTTAGACGCGATTGCCCCTATCTGCAGGGAAACTTAGAGGGGGCAGGTAAAGCAGGCCAACTGCCTGCCCCCAAGTACAATGGTACGACGGTGGCCTTTGCAAGTAAGCATGGGGGTTCAGGGTATATTGCAGCTAAAGTAGGGGGAGTAGATTCCCTTGTGTTGGTGGATAGCGGCGCAACAATATCAGTGATCCCTAAACAGGTCTGGTTAGAAATAACTAAGGGTGGGGTTGAGTTACTAGACCATCAAGGGGATGTGTCTGCTGCTAATGGGGGGAGGATGGGAATCCTGGGAAAGTGGCACACTGTGTGTCAGTTTGATTCGCTAGCATTGATGGCAGAGTTTTTAGTTGCTGATGTGCCATCCCAAGAAATTCTATTGGGCTTCGACTTTCTACAGAAATACGGGGTGATGGTAGACTTTGGGAAGAAAGAATGCAGAATAATGGGTAAACTATTCCCCCTTGTGGTCCCAGCAGATATAGATAAGCCACAGGCTGTTACACTTCCCTCAGACACAGTAATTCCCCCTCGCAGTGAAGCCATCGTCACTGGTAGAATAGAAAATTCTGTTGGTCCTGTCAGGGAGGGAATGTTGGAGCCGTCTGATTCAGTTTCTTCTCATTGTAATGTCATGGTTGCCCATGTAGTCTGTCAGGTAGATCACGGAGCTGTGCCCATCCGGGTCATTAATGTTACTGATGAGGCTCTCACACTCAAGGCAGGGATGAAAGTAGGCACGTTGCATACTGACATTGAAGTGGGCAGTAGGGCAGAACATATGGGGGCGGTAGAAAGCGGGAGTTTGTCACATGTACCTTGGACAACTGATGGGTTGATAGAAAAACTGGGTTTAAATCAGAGAGGTTTTGAGAGAACTCAAATGCCAGCCATCCGTGATTTGCTTTACCGTAATTTGTCAATTTTTAGCACAGGAGAAAATGATTTGGGGAGAACCCACCTCACTTTGCACCAGATTGACACAGGTGATTCTAGACCGGTAAAGTTGCCCCCCCGACGTGTACCCCTTCATTTGCAGCATGAGGTTGCGGATCATCTCAAAAAGATGCTAGAAAATGACATTGTCCAGCCCTCAAATAGCCCCTGGGCAGCGCCAGTTGTGCTGGTCCGTAAGCGAGATGGAAGTCTGCGTTTCTGTGTAGACTATCGAAAACTAAATGACCTTACCCGAAAAGACGCCTATCCGCTCCCACGCATTGATGATGCACTCGACAGTTTGAGTAATGCTTGTTGGTTTTCAACTCTTGACTTAGCCAGTGGCTACTGGCAGGTCGAGGTCGACGCTAAAGATAAATCCAAAACTGCTTTCATCACAAAACAAGGTCTCTTTGAGTTCAATGTTCTAAGTTTCGGCCTGTGCAATAGCCCAAGCACCTTCCAAAGGTTGATGGATCTGGTGTTGGCAGACCTACAGTGGACAACGTGCTTAGTGTACTTAGACGATATCATTGTGTTTGGGAGGACTTTCCAGGAACATTTATCACGACTGGATGAGGTGCTCACAAAGTTGCGTCAGGCTAATCTAAAAGTCAAGCCAGCCAAGTGCAATTTGTTTGCCACTCAGGTGCAGTATTTGGGCCACATCATTTCAGCAAGTGGGGTAGAAGCTGACCCGGCCAAGGTAGAGGCAGTACGACAGTGGCCAGTTCCGAAGAACCAGACTGAAGTCAGAAGTTTTGTTGGTCTGGCCTCCTACTATAGGAAGTTTGTTAAAGGCTTTGCAGATTTTGCACGCCCCTTGCACCAGCTCACAGAGAAGGGTAGGCGTTTCAAATGGACAGAGGAATGTCAGTCAGCCTTCGAAAAACTAAAGCTGGGCTTAATGTCGGCCCCCATTCTGGCGTACCCTGATCCCCACAAAACATTTATCTTAGACACAGATGCTAGTGATGTAGGAATTGGGGCAGTCTTGTCGCAGGAAGAGGGTGGGCAGGAGCAAGTCATAGCTTATGCTAGCAGGGCCTTGACTAAACAGGAGAGGAAATATGCTACAACCAAAAAGGAGTTACTTGGTATGGTGACATTTACAAAGTATTTCAAGCACTACTTGCTGGGGAAGGAGTTTGTGCTGAGAACAGACCATAATTCTCTAAGATGGCTGCACAATTTCCAGGGTGTAGAGGGTCAGCTAGCTAGGTGGTTGGAGCAGTTGGCCAGTTTCCAGTATAAAATTGTCCACCGCCCTGGACGTGTACACACTAATGCTGATGCCCTTTCCAGGTTACCTGCATTCCAGACAGATAGCCCACCCACCATGACTGAATACAGGGGAGACGAGTTACCTGTTTTTGAGGCTCCATGTGCTGTCAAACATGTTAGGGCCTCGGCTCCCGCAGAGCCAGAAGTAATAGATGAGCTGGTAAAAGCTCAGAGAGATGATGTGGAGCTGCAACAGGTGATATCTCTTCTGGGAGGAGAGAATGTAGGCCTTCAGCCCCCTAAGGAGTTGCAGAGATTTGCACCAGTGTGGGCTCAGCTACAGATTCAGGGGGATAGGCTAGTGAGGTTACCACCCATTAACTCAGATGCAGCTATGCAGGTTCAGGTTGTACTTCCAAAATCCCTTGTGCCAAAAGTTTTGGATCAGTTGCATAATTCTGTCACCGGGGGGCACTTGGGCATCCAGAAGTTGCAGGCCAAAGTAAAGGACCGTTTCTACTGGCTGGGTTGGTTTGGGGACGTCAAGCGTTGGTGTAGGGAGTGTATAGACTGTGGGTCCAGAAAGACAAGCGGACAGCAGCCGTGTGCCCCCCTTCAGTCTATTGTAGCCTCAAGGCCCTACGAGCGTGTTGCATTAGACATCTTGGGGCCTCTCCCAGAAACATCTGGTCGAAACAGGTACATCTTGGTAATTGGAGACTACTTTTCTAAATGGACTGAGGCGTTCCCCCTCCCCAACCAAGAGGCTCAGACAGTGGCAAAAGTTCTGGTAGAACAGTGGGTCTGTCGCTTAGGGGCCCCACGCACCATTCACTCAGATCAAGGACGAAATTTTGAGTCAAATTTGTTCAAAGAAGTGTGCCAGCTGCTAAACATTAATAAGACACGCACATCTCCTTATCACCCCCAGTCAGACGGGATGGTGGAAAGGTTTAATAGGACATTGCTGTCTATGCTGTCTTTGTTTGTGGAGGAGAACCAATCCAACTGGGATGCGCTGTTGCCTTATGTAATGTTGGCGTATAGAAGTAGTGTGCATTCGAGCACAGGATTCACACCCTTTAAAGTTTTGTTTGGACAAGAGATGGTTCTACCAGTGGATATCATGTTGGGTCTGGGGGAACGAGAGAAGTTCTCTGCAGTTACAGAGTATGTCTCAAGGTTGTGTGACACCTTGTCCACGGTAGTGGAGGCGGTAAAAGGGCACCAGGCTAGGGCCTCGGGTAGACAGAAAGAAGCTTTCGATGTAAGGGTCAAGTGGCAGTACTACTCAGAGGGAGAGTTGGTTTGGGTTCGAACACAGGCTAGAAAAAAAGGTGTCTGTCCCAAGTTGCAAAGAAAATTTAGGGGTCCCTACAAGGTCATAGAGAGGGTGACAGATGTACTATATAGGATAGTGCTAGTGGAGGGTGGCCCAGAGATGATTGTGCATTTCAACCGACTTAAACCTTTCCTCTCCCCTGTATCAGAGACAAGGAACCAGGGCGGCTCACCAAGGCGGCAGACCAGATCCCCAGAAACAAATGGCAGCACAGGCTGGGTCTGTTGGAAGGCAGGAGGTGCCGGGGGGAGGGCCGAAAATGAGAGGCCTGGTCGACCAGCACAGCAGGAGAGCGCGGCCCACTCGAGCGACCTTTTGGTGGGGGAAGAGAGGCAGACAGGAGGACCGATGCCAAGTATTCAGCCACCAGCCAATCGGGAGCCAAACATCAGTCAGACGGCTAGACTTATCCCGCAGGAGAGCGCGACAGCCAGTCTGACATTGAGTCGGGCATCACCAGAAGGAGAGACACAGAACAGACAAGAGACGTTACAAGAGACGCGCCAAACAAGGCAGAGGAGGCCGCCCGTGTGGTCCCGGGACTATGAGATGCCTTGACTCGGGGTCGAGTCACATTTAAAGGAGGGAGGAGTGTAGTGATCAGAGAGTGAGCCACAGGGTGGTTGTTAATTAGGATGATGCGATGCAGCTGAAGGAGTGGGTTTGGGATCAATCAAGGAGGTTAGAAAAAGGGCAGACAGATGACAATCAGGTTGTTGGGGAGCGGACTGAATGTTACCGGGCTTGTGCCCAACTAAGATCCATTCTAAAGCCGAATGCACTCGGGCCTGGGGGGTGGGGCCGTTCGCATGCCGCTAGGGGTGCCGGCGGTGAAGATAGCAATAGAGCAAAGGGACAGGTTCCAGTATTGAGGGCGAGTTACTGATAGGGTGGGGATCATTTAGGAGTGCTCAAGCCGCTCTCCAATTTGTGTAGAGGCTCTCCTGCTGTTTGTGGAGCTGCCTCGCTGCGTTGGACCGGAGCCGTGCACGTCAGCCAATCCGGGCCAGCGCCAAAGCCCAGACCCCGAGGGGGGGGTCTCAACTCCTGGGAGAGTTAAGTAGCTTTTAGATATAGATATATATTTTTGTATTGTGTGTTTTATAGCTTTGTTAATTAACTGTATTTTAATTAGACACGGCAGTACAGGGGACCGAGTGGGGAAAGTAGTAGGAGAAGACCGCTCGTCCAGTGTGCTACAGGGGGGCTCTGACGCCACGGGTTGCTGTGTAGTGGGTTGCAGTGCAAGGTTGAAGTGCAGTGCCCTAAGGGGTTGGTGTGGCTGCATAGCAGCATTTGTGTGCCGTGCCCTGTTGCTGGGGGTTGTGTGGGTGGCTAATTAATGCCCTTAATGCCCGAGAAGAAGTGTCACTAAAAGAGGGTCTAACCGAAAGATTCATTCACCTGTGTTCCTGTCCCGTTGTCTCCCAACTAATAATGTTGTCAAATAAAGATAATTGATTGTGATTCTGCAGTCCTCCTCGTTTTGTTTCCTTACACAATTGTTAAGGTGCTCTCTATCTCCTCTAACCCAGAGGCAAGGTTTATTACAATATGAAAACATTTTTATTGGTTGGGTCCACGAGTGAAAATTGCGTCTGAGACGATCGTCGTCTCTGTCTCTCTTTTCTCCCTGTCTTCACTTCACTTGGCGAGTCAAAGTGGGCAATCGCCCAGTTTAAGGGGGCGTGTGTGTGTGTGTGTCGAGCAAAGAAGAAACTTGTCTAGGCTATATTTTGTCCACGTTTAGGCTATAGGCTATCTGAATTGAGCTTTTTGTAAAATAAGGCTCTTGATGGTAGCCTATGACAGACAATGACATAGCAGCCTTTGGCAGCCAGACAAAATATGTTTCCCCTCTCAATAAAGATTAAACATTTGGTGGTTTGTCCCGTTTTGATCTGGATCAACAGCTGGATGTCTGTCGCTGTTTAGATCATGCCTCGTTTCCTCTGAGCAGCACAGTTCGGTTCGGCGCGGTTCGGCAGGGTTATCCTTCTAGATCTGCCATGCGTTTCCACTACCGACAAGAGGCTTTAGCCTAGGCCTACTTAAAAGACGGAGATAGCCACGGTCAGAAAACAGTCTATGGGTCAGAGCCATCACGGCGCTGGCCATGCATAGCTCGTGGCATTGTGGCAGCGGGACACAGTTTAACCCGCTGATTAATATAAATTATATGGAACTTCAAAAATGAAAATGCACATTTTTTACATTTTCTGTTTGTCTCCTTTCCAATTTTTGTATGTAAAGGGCGACATGGAAAATAAAAAATGGCAATCAATTCATGTTTTACAGGCAAATTATGAATAAAACAATCCGTTTTTTATTTATTTTTAAATGAAACAAATAATTAAAAAATGAAAAACAGTTTTTCGTTTTTCGCTTTCCAAACGGATATGGATTGAACGGAAGGTACACAGATTATGACGAATCCGTGTACCTTCCGTTCAATCCATATCCGTTTGGAAATCAAAACACGAAAAACTAAAAGTGACCTGTTTGTTACGGTGTGTGGCAGGCAGGCAGGCAAGCAGGACCCAAATGCAGACGTACAGCAAAAGAACATTTATTTCTGCTCAAAAACAGGCATCAATACAAAAACTCCGGAATGGCAAAACGGCCACAAGGCAAAAAAGGCAGAGACGTAGAGACACGGGCAACTCAGGCAACACAGGCAACACAGGCAACACAGGAGAACAAGACTCACCAGACACCACAGGACAAACCAAAAATGAACGGACAAGGAACACAAAGAGTATATATACAAGACATAACGAGACACAGGTGAAACACATCAGGGAAGGGAACAGCAATCAACAAGAGGGAAGCTAGACAGGACATGGGGAGGAAACAAGACAGACATACCAAAATAAAACAGGAAATCACAAAAAACAAGACAGACCATGACAGTACCCCCCCCCCCCTAAAGGTCGACTACCAGGCGACCAAAAAAACCGAAAAAAAAAAAAAAAAGGCCCGGGGTAGAGCACGGGGTGACCGGCTAGTCAGGGAACTGGAGTGGAGCAGAATGGAGGGGTGTCACGCGGGCGGCCAGAAACATGCCCCAGGGCATACACAGGAGCCTCAGGCGGACGGCCTGGGGGGCAAGCAGAGGCACGGCAGGGAGCCTCAGGCGGACGGCCTAGACAATGAGGGCTCCGTCCCTCTGGAGGCCTGCAGCGGCGAAGACGAGGAACCCTTTCTGGAGGCCGGCATTGGCGAAGGCCCACAGGTAACCGGCAATGGCGAGGACGGACCTCCGCAAGCGACCGGCGAAGGCAGAACCACTCAGGCGGCCAGCCACGGCGAAGGCCAGCCCCCGGAGGAAGGCAGGGCAGAGAGCGGTCCCCCTCAGGCAGGAGCGAAGGGCGGTCCCCCGACCCCTCAGGCAGGAGCGAAAGGCGGTCCCCCTCAGGCAGGAGCGAAGGGCGGTCCCCCTCAGGCAGGAGCGAAGGGCGGTCCCCCTCGTGCAGGGGGCGAGACCCCTCAAACAGGAACAGGAGGCTGGGCCCCTCGAGCAGGGTGCGAGACCCCTCGGGAGGCAACAGGGGACTCTCGGGAGGCAACAGGGGACTGGACCTCTCGGGAGGCAACAGGGAACTGAACCCCTCGGGAGGCAACGGAGGAGGAGATCCCTCGGGAGGAGGAGACCCCTCGGACAGGAACGGAGGACGGTCCTCCTCGGGCAGGAGCGGAGGGCGGTCCCCCTCAACGACAGTACCCTCCCCCCCTAAAGTTCGACTACCAGGCGACTCAAGGTAATAGGAAGGGAAAAAAAATTCAAACCCAAACGGGGTGGGTGGGGGGGAGCCAGGAGGACAGTGTTCTTGTGGTTGTTTAAGTTCCTTCAGGAGCTGGTTGCTAGCATGCTGGGGCAGGTGGCTAGCATGCTGGTTGCTGGAGCCCGGTACCTGAAGCTTGTTGCTGGAAGCCTGGGGCTGGAGCTTGCTACTGGAGGCCGGAGTCAACTCGGGAGCTGGAGTGCATTGTGGAAACTGCTGGTAATCCAAACTCACCACCCCCACTCTGATAGTCCTTAAAGCAGGTGGAGGCTGGTAGCTGGGACCCAGGGGCTGTGGCTGGAAGCAGGGAACCGGGGTCAGAGGCTTGAAGCTGGAGACCGAGGGCAGAGGCTTGGGATTGTGCTGGTAGCTGGGAGGCCTAACCTTGGATGGGTATAAAAAGTTCTTTGCCCACTCCGGTAGGAACTCCCAGAGCCGAGGCTGTAATACCACAACTCAACTCTGCCTTTTTTGCCTTTTTGCCTTGTGGCCGTTTTGCCATTCCGGAGTTTTTGTATTGATGCCTGTTTTTTTTTGGCATTTTTATGCTTTATTGACAGTGCAGAGAGACAGAGGTGAAATGGGGCAGAGAGGGGAGTGACATGCAGAGAACGACCGCGGGTGGGAATCGAACCCGGGTCTGCTGCTGGGCCCGGCCCAGGAGGGGGACGCCTTACCAACTGAGCTAAAGGCGCCCCCTTTTGATGCCTGTTTTTGAGCAGAAATAAATGTTCTTTTGCTGTACGTCTGCATTTGGGTCCTGCTTGTCTGCCTGCCTGCCACACACCGTAACAGAATGAACGTACCCGAAATGGACCCAGCAGATAGCTCTTTTGAGGTGGACCTTGAGGAGGGAATTTTTACTATTTCTTGCCTGGGAGAAGGGCCCCACACTCGATCACCGAGAGGCAGCCTTGACAACACGGGAGAACAAGACTCACCAGACACCACACGACAAACCAAAAATTAACGGACAAGGAACAAAGGAACACAAAGAGTATATATACAAGACATAACGAGACACAGGTGAAACACATCAGGGAAGGGAACAGCAATCAACAAGAAGGAAGCTAGACAGGACATGGGGAGGAAACAAGACAGACATACCAAAATAAAACAGGAAACCACAAAAAACAAGACAGGACAAGACAGACCATGACACTGTTTTTTTAATAATCATCCTCTCATCTACATTATATATTATACTAAAACACGTTTTTATCCATTTTTAATCACAATTCATGACCAGGAAATCAAACATGAGAATAATGGCCTAAATGTTGATTTTGAAAAATACATGTTTCAATTTAGCGCGCGCGCCCAGAGGCGAACTTAACCATTGCGCAAAGGTAGGCAATTGCCTTGGGTCTCATAGCCTAATCATCTAATAAATGTTTGTTTTACTCTTCATTCATTAATCACCGATTACATGCGGACGTCAGCATCGCACTGGGAACTGAGGGACACACCCTACATTATTGATAATGTTATTGATACTCGTGATCAGCTGAGGCATGAGCCCCAGTGCAGACAGCTGCATATGAAAGCATTTGTATTGGTTAGGTCCACGAGTGAAAATTGCGTCTGAGACGATCGTCGTCTCTGTCTCTCTTTTTTCCCTGTCTTCACTTCACTTGCCGAGTCAAAGTGTGTGTGTGTGTGTGTGTGTGTGTGTGTGTGTGTGTGTGTGTGTGTGTGTGTGTGTGTGTGTGTGTGTGTGTGTGTGTGTGTGTGTGTGTGTGTGTGTGTGTGTGTGTGTGTGTGTGTGTGTGTGTGTGTGTGTGTGTGTGTGTGTGTGTGTGTGTGTGTGTGTGTGTGTGTGTGTGTGTGTGTGTGTGTGTGTGTGTGTGTGTGTGTGTGTGTGTGTGTGTCGAGGCTCTTGATGGTAGCCTATGACAGACTTGGCTGCCAGCCAAAATATGTTTCCCCTCTCAATAAAGATTAAACATTTGGTGGTTTGTCTCGTTTTGATCTGGATCAACAGCTGTATGTCTGTCGCTGTTTAGATCATGCCTCGTTTCCTCGGAGCAGCACAGTTCGGTTCGGCACGGTTCGGCAGGGTTATCCTTCTAGATCTGCCATGCATTTCCACTACCGACAAGAGGCTACTTAAAAGACGGAGATAGCCACGGTCAGAAAACAGTCTATGGGTCAGAGCCATCACGGTTCTGGCCGCGCATAGCTCGTGGCATTGTGGCAGCGGGACACAGTTTAACCCGCTGATTAATATAAATTATTATTTGGAACTTCAAATATTAAAATGCACATTTTCTACATTTTCTGTTTGTCTCCTTTCCCATTTTCGTATGTAAAGGGCGACATGGAAAATAAAAAATAAGAAATGGCAATCAATTCATGTTTTACAGGCATATTTTGAATAAAACAGTCCGTTTTTTATTTTTTTTAAATGAAACAAATAATTAAAAAATTAAATCAAACAGTTTTTTTCGTTTTTCGTGTTTTGATTTCCAAACGGATATGGATTGAACGGAAGGTACACGGATTATGACGGTCACCCCTCAACTGATCTTTCGAGTATAAATAAAGGTTAAATTAAATACATATGTGCTGCTTCAAATAACAGTGATAGGGCCAGGTTAAACTAATGTTTAGTCACAAGAGAGTGATCATTATTTTGTTTTGTCTTTAGTCCATAACTACAAATTGAACTGTTATGTTCTTTGTGTATTTTATTTTTGTTTATGTTGCAACAATGATATACTCTTCAAGGAAGAGAGTAGAAAATACATATATTTTACATTTACCTGTTAAACCTAACTGCTGAGTCAGTGTGTTTCACCATTGCTGTTAGTGATCCATTTCCTCCTGTTTGTTCCTTTCAGAGAAAATCATTAAACTGGATATAATTTGTTGAAGACACTATTTTGCAGTTCTTTGATGGTATTCATGTCAAATGTGAGAGCCATGTTTCCAAATAAAACTAAAGATTCTAAATAAAATAAAATGTTCTTTCTTTTTTAAATTGTGACTGAATTGTGTTGATAACAGATTATTGTCATGAATTGATTTCCAGTTGGGAATATTTTAGTATGTTTAATATTGTTATCATAGAGAATTTACACAGGTCACAAAGAGCATTGTTGATTGATGGATTGTATTTAGGTAATCCTTATTTAGCACTATTTTGCATTTATTAAGTGTAACAAGTGATAAATGGTTCCCACTTTACAATAAGGGGCACAAATAACATTAGGAAATGGTTAATTATGCTTAAGTGATGCTTAATCAGCACTAGTATGCCTTTATAAAGTGTTAATTCATGAGAAATGGTTCCCACTTTACAATAAGGGTCACAAAGTCCATTACTAAATAGTTAATTACACTTAAGAAATGCCTATTATGGTTAATTATGCTTCAGTAATGCCTATTCAGCACTGGTGTGCATTTATTAAGTGTTACTTAATGGATAAATTGTTACCACTTTACAATAAGGGTCACAAAGAGCATTAATATATGGTTAATTATGCTTAAGTAATTTTACAAAAATTACATTTGTTAACAGTTAATTAATGCTTATTATTATATTAATCAACGTTTGGTTCATGCTTAATTAATGTAAGGTTAATATAGGATATTTATAAACATTAAATAATGTAGTAATTAATACCTTAGTTAACATGAACACCATTAGTAAATGCTTACTAGACACATTAGTTAACAGTTAACTAATGGTTAGTTAAGTCTTATTAAGCATTAACTAACCATTAATTAATGTACCCTTATTGTAAAGTGTTACCCTTTTGTCTTTAATAGTTTTTTTTGTGGCGTTTGCGGATGGGATTTAGCCATTTCTCTGACAGCCTCTGGACGTGAAGACGTTCCATCAAACTATTCCCCCCCCCCCCCCGGCACTATTTTGCACGGACACCGCTGCTGCTTCCCGGGCTCTGCCCCGCCCTACATGATTGTGAATGGTTTAAACCTGCAGTGTGTAGAATTTTGGGTTTTATTTCCTAGCAGATTTTGTAGAAAGTAATTATAATATCCATAAGTACATTTAATTTAGTGCATAATAGCTGAACATTTTTTTTTTAATTATTTATTTTTTCCCTTAGAAAGGATCTCATATACAGGTCCTTCTCATATAATTAGCATATTGTGATAAAGTTGATTATTTTCCATAATGTAATGATAATAACTGAACTTTCATATATTTTAGATTCATTGCACACCAACTGAAATATTTCAGGTCTTTTGTTGTTTTAATACTGATGATTTTGGCATACAGCTCATGAAAACCCCAAATTCCTATCTCAAAAAATTAGCATATCATGAAAAGGTACTCTAAAGGAGCTCTTAACCTAATCATCTGAATCAACTAATTAACTCTAAACACCTGCAAAAGATTCCTGAGGCTTTTAAAAACTCCCAGCCTGGTTCATTACTCAAAACCGCAATCATGGGTAAGACTGCCGACCTGACTGCTGTCCAGCAGGCCATCATTGACACCCTCAAGCAAGAGGGTAAGACACAGAAAGAAATTTCTGAGCGAATAGGCTGTTCCCAGAGTGCTGTATCAAGGCACCTCAGTGGGAAGTCTGTGGGAAGGAAAAAGTGTGGCAGAAAACGCTGCACAACCAGAAGAGGTGACCGGACCCTGAGGAGGATTGTGGAGAAGGGCCGATTCCAGACCTTGGGGGACCTGCGGAAGCAGTGGACTGAGTCTGGAGTAGAAACATCCAGAGCCACCGTGCACAGGCGTGTGCAGGAAATGGGCTACAGGTGCCGCATTCCCCAGGTCAAGCCACTTTTGAACCAGAAACAGCGGCAGAAGCGCCTGACCTGGGCTACAGAGAAGCAGCACTGGACTGTTGCTCAGTGGTCCAAAGTACTTTTTTCGGATGAAAGCAAATTTTGCATGTCATTCGGAAATCAAGGTGCCAGAGTCTGGAGGAAGACTGGGGAGAAGGAAATGACTAAATGCCTGAAGTCCAGTGTCAAGTACCCACAGTCAGTGATGGTCTGGGGTGCCATGTCAGCTGCTGGTGTTGGTCCACTGTGTTTTATCAAAGGCAGGGTCAATGCAGCTAGCTATCAGGAGATTTTGGAGCACTTCATGCTTCCATCTGCTGAAAAGCTTTATGGAGATGAAGATTTAATTTTTCAACAAGACCTGGCACCTGCTCACAGTGCCAAAACCACTGGTAAATGGTTTACTGACCATGGTATTACTGTGCTCAATTGGCCTGCCAACTCTCCTGACCTGAACCCCATAAGAATCTGTGGGATATTGTGAAGAGGAAGTTGAGAGACACCAGACCCAACACTGTGGATGAGCTTAAGGCCGCTATCGAAGCATCCTGGGCCTCCATAACACCTCAGCAGTGCCACAGGCTGATTGCCTCCATGCCACGCCGCATTGAAGCAGTCATTTCTGCGAAAGGATTCCCGACCAAGTATTGAGTGCATAACTGAACATAATTATTTGAAGGTTGACTTTTTTTGTATTAAAAACACTTTTCTTTTATTGGTCGGATGAAATATGCTAATTTTTTGAGATAGGGATTTTTGGTTTTTCTTTACTTTTTTGCCAAAATCATCAATATTAAAACAATAAAAGGCTTGAACTACTTCAGTTGTGTGTAATGAATCTAAAATATATGAAAGTCTAATGTTTATCAGTACATTACAGAAAATATTGAACTTTATCACAATATGCTAATTATATGAGAAGGACCTGTATGTCCATATTTCTGCATATCTTGGACCAAGGCCTAGTGCCGCCATCTTGAAAGTGTCATAGTTGGAATGTCATCAGGTGCATTGTTTAAAATTTAGAATTGTTCTTGTCCATGAAGGCCACTGTAGCTTCTGTTATTATTCAAAAGGGGTGGGGTTACCCAGGGAGTGTTGCATTCTAGAACTTTGTAGAACTTTCTTGATGATGTCATATTACACACTGCACCTTTAAAGAAATAAAAAAGGCCATCCCAGTTTCCCCCCAGATAGACGGCTCTAAATGGCGTGATTCCAGACCATACTAGGCCTACTTGTTGTAGTTTTGGTCTGGTTTTGCGAGACTAGAGACTAATAGACACAGTTTTTACTGTTACTGCAAAGAGCCACATCGTACACATGGGTATACATGAACATCCCCCTATCCCCTCCACTCTCACAACAAACAAACACACACACACACACACACACACACACACACACACACACACACACACACACACACACACACACACACACACACACACACACACACACACACACACACACACACACAGAGACCTCTGCTCAGCCAGATTTACTGTAAATGTCACACAACCACCATGATAATTACAGAAAGGGAATTTTTTTAATTTTTAAACAAACAAACGATCACAACCCCCACCCACCCCACACCTCACACAATCCTTGGAAAAAACATTTTAAAAAAAAGGTACAAGATAACAAATACACACATTATTAACAATCGGGGCGTGACTAAGCTCATTGAAATGGGAAATAAAGGGGCGCCACCTACAGTCAAATTTGTTCAAAGAACCTCTCAAAGAGTTTTTAATTTTTTCAAGTTTGACAAAGAACATAACATCACTCAACCAGGAAGATGATAGGGGAGGCTTGGGAGACTTCTACTCAAAAAGTATTCTTCTCCGGGCTAGGACAGATGAGAATGCGATAACATGTTGATGTGATAGACCTTTTATATTGGTAGCTTTTTAGTGGTTATCCCCTCCCTGAGTATAGGCTACTACTGTAATGGAGGCGAGACACTGCAGGTGAATAGGGTAAAACATTTAACTTATAGATATCATCATGAAACATTGCCAGTTGAGTACTTACAATTACAATATTTTCAGAAATGTTTGAATAAATAAGCAAATTTGGCAATATCTAACACATTATGTGTTCATTTAAACCCCCAAACTAGGTGGAAATAGCCAGAGTTAAAATCATTAACTAATTTTTACAAGTTGTATATGTCCACAGTTTTTACAAAACAAAATATGGATAGGCTACACCCTATTTTTCATTTTCTGTTTGTCTCATTTTCCCATTTCCCAAAATTAAAAATAAGAAATGCCAATCAATTAATGTCTTACAGGCATATTTTGAATACATTTTTTTTTTTTTTTTTACGAAAAAAACATTTTAAACATGAAATCAAACTTCTTTTTTTCGACGGACCTGTTTTGTTTAGGAAAGTATGCTAAGAAGTTCACGAACCTTTACAGCACAGGCACGGGGGTGGGTGGGATGGGGCGGATACATACTGGAAAACAACAGCGGAGGACGCACAAACTCGTGACGTCAACACCGAACACCTCCGATTGGTCACAAGTGTTTGAAAGACAGGCGCTCGGACAAACCACCAAGCAGTATTTCTCCAATGAGCATTTAATCAGATCTGCAAAGCATCAGCGGTAGGGGAAATGCTCAACTGGGGTCCATTAGTATGCTGTCAGATCGTGAACATATTGCGCAGCACCGCAAACTATTGTGACACAAGTGTTTCTTGACGGGAAGTGGGTGTTCCTACCACAGAATCTACGAAACAGACGTAACAAATGATAGCTCAACTTTATCTACCGTGTTTTGGGGATTGTAAGGTAGCCATAAAGGAAGATGCTATTGATTTAGCAAAAAATTATACAGCGACCACATAAGACGCCAGTAAAGTAAGTAACAACATCTTGCTGTTCATTGCGGAAACAATATTGCGTGAGTAGGTATAGCATTGTGAGCTAACCGAAATATTAAATTAGCTACTGTGCACATCCTTAGCTATACGCTACAATGAACCTTTCGTGCGCTGTTCGTGTTATGTTACTTACTATGACCTTACTTCATAATACATTCTCATCAGGTGTGCCTCAGCAACTTTTCAGTTAATGTTGACGTTATGCCATATAATGCGTAACGGAGACAATACAATTTAATAGTTGTAAATTATGTTAGGTGATTTTGACATAACTGATACACCTTTTCCAGTGTGATATTCTGTTGTTTTCTTGTGTTTGTAGCTAGACTTCATCATGCCGACTGCGACTGCGCTCCAGCTGTTGCTCGTAACTTGCTTCAGTGCCTTACCTGTTAGAGCTGGTAAGTTTCATTACATTCAACCGCTGGCCTGTTAACTGAAACACAAAACTTTCTCGTGATACCGCCACTTACATGAAAGAACTAAGAATCACAGATAGATAAGTGATCAATTGCTGAAAACAACTGTTCTTGCAAAAAATTACTTTTATTGTACAACAATTGGAAAATGCAGTTAAGCTTAGTAATATCCCGTTTTATTTATTCATTCAACTCTATTTAGTTTTGACTAATTATTCACTATTAAAACTCATCATTATCTCTGTGTTTCAAATGTAATGCATGTTCATGTTTAAATATATAAACAATAATGAATATGAGAGAAACAAATATTAAATAAGCAACTCAATCTCTCTCTAAATATGACATACACTTGAATATACAAACACAACTTGTAGTTTGTCAGCCTTTCATAACCACCACCAGGGATCCCAACAATATGTTATAGTTCCAGTGTCTGCATTTGGTTTGTATTACAGAATGTTCCTATAGATTATTTAATGTATGCCTCTGTCCAGCAAATCTGTTCAGAATGTATGCCTGGAGGAATATCAAGTAACAAAGGAAACAGATGAGTTTTTGCTCAAATAATCTATCCACTAGATTCTTTCTTGGGTAACCCATAGACTAGTTTATAAAAGATGGACGTAGCCACCATGATCCATGTTCGCACTGGATTATGGGTCAGAATCGCCAAAATAGAATGCTGTTTTCAACACTAAAAATCTTGGTAAGATGTAAACATCCGGGTCTTTCTAACCATCCTAAATCACAAGAGCCACAAGAATCGGGACATACTAAGTCTTTTTCTACCAAACTAAATAGTAGAAAGTATGCGATTCGGAACGCAGGGTAAAAATTAAGCCTACCCATTCAGGCCATCGCCAACCCTAACCCTACCCATGTCTGACTGCCTTTTTCCGGCAGAGAGGTGACGTTTGGGGGACGAAACACCCCAAACTAGCTGACTTATATGAAACTAGCACGTATGCTAAGGAGCTATGCTAAGGGCTATGCTAACAAACTAGCGAAGCTTCACCATCAATGGCTTCCGAGGAGCAGCGATAGTTTGAGCTGGCGTCTGGTCTTTTGGAGAAAAGAGATAGCAGACGTGTGCAGTGGGTTCACACTAGGGGTGCCATGGTACACAAAAGTCACGGTTCGGAACATACCTCGTTTTAAATTGACCGTGTGGTATGGTACAGTTCTCAGTTAAGAGGAAAAATGTGAGCAAAAGAAACTGCGTGCAGCATTAACTGCATTTCCAGCTTATAGGTCTTAAAAAGTAAACTATGCTGAAAACAAGGTCTCCAATAAATAAAATACTTCTCAAATAAAAGTGCAAGTTCCACACCACAATCAAAACAAGCCTGGTCATTTGGCATATTTATGTAATCTTAAAGACCAAGAAATGCAAGACAGTCTTTCTTCTCTGACATCATCACCAAAAACAGCAACAATGCACATGCCCTGTTTGCTGCTGTTGACAGGCTAACAAACCCTCCTGTGTCAGTAGCGTCTGAGCATCTTTCCACGAGGGCCTGCAATGAATTTGCCTCCTTCTTTACTGAGAAAATTCATAAAATAAGACAAGCTGTCACTGCATCAATACCAGGTTCAAGATCTGTTTTATCTCTGTACCCATTTAAAACAAATTCAGATGCCATGACAGAGTTTTTTCTGATAAACAAGAAAAACCTGGATGACATTATACAACACCTGAACTCCTCCTCCTGTTGCCTTGACATTCTGCCCACAGGCTTCTTTAAAACTGTTTTTAGCTGTATGGCCTCAGATGTCCTAGAAATTGTCAATATGTCCCTTCGCACTGGTGTATTCCCACAGGCCCTGAAAACAGCTGTCATCAAGCCACTCCTAAAAAAGAAAAATCTAGATACATCACTCATGAACAATTATAGGCCGATATCCAACCTACCATTTTTAAGCAAGATCATTGAAAAAGCTGTTCATCATCAGCTAAATAACTACTTAGCAATGAATAACTGCTTTGATGTCTTTCAGTCAGGTTTTCGACAACACCACAGCACTGAGACTGCTCTGGTTAAGGTCCTCAATGACATCCACTTAAACACAGACAGTGGCAAAAGCTCTGTATTAGTTTTATTGGATCTCAGTGCTGCGTTCGACACAGTTGACCACAGCATATTGCTAGATCGACTTGCAAACTGGGTTGGACTTTCTGGAACTGTGCTAAACTGGTTTGAATCATACTTAAAGGAAAGAGACTACTATGTGTCAATAGGCAATTTCACATCCGAGCGAACAAATATTACATGCGGGGTCCCCCAAGGTTCCATTCTTGGGCCTCTTCTGTTTAACATATACATGCTACCGCTAGCTCAGATTATGAACAAAAACAAATTATGCTACCATAATTATGCAGACGACACACAAATTTACATAACCATATCACCAGGAGACTATGGTCCGATTCAAGCACTAAGTAAATGCATTGAACAAATCAATGACTGGATGTGCCAAAACTTTCTTCAATTAAACAGCGACAAAACTGAAGTAATTGTCTTTGGTGCCAGGGATGAACAATCAAAAGTCAGCGCACAGCTTAAATCTGTTATGTTAGAAAGCACACACCAAGCTAGAAATCTTGGAGTAGTGATAGATTCCGACTTGAATTTCAAAAAACACATTAAATCAATTACTAAGTCAGCCTACTACCACCTTAAAAATATATCGAGAATTAAAGGGCTAATATCTCAGCAGGACTTAGAAAAACTTGTCCATGCATTTATTTTTAGTAGACTTGACTACTGTAATAGTGTCTTTGCAGGCCTTCCTAAAAAATCAATCAGACAGCTTCAGCTAATTCAGAACGCTGCTGCTCGAGTCCTCACTAGGACCAAAAAAGTAGATCACATTACCCCAGTTCTTAGGTCTTTACACTGGCTTCCTGTCACTCAAAGAATTGATTTTAAAATATCGATGATGGTCTACAAAGCCTTAAATGGTTTAGGGCCAAAATACATTACTGATCTGCTGATACGTTATGAGCCGCCCAGAGCCCTTAGGTCGTCTGGGACAGGTCTTTTAAAAGTCCCCAGAGCTAGGACTAAACAGGGAGAGGCGGCATTCAGCGTTTATGCGCCCAATGTCTGGAACGGACTGCCAGAGAGTCTGAGGTCCGCTGAGACTCTCAGCTCTTTTAAATCGGGTCTCAAAACGTTCTTGTTTCCCTTTTAACCTGTAATTTTTTTTTTTTTTTTTTTTTTTTTTGGTAAAATGTTTTAATTCTTTTATTTAAATGTTGTATTTTTATCCATGTTTTAAATTTGTTCCTTTTTTTTTTTTTTTTTTTTTTTGTATTTGTATTCTTTATTTGATTTTAACCCTGTGAAGCACCTTGAGTGGCCCTGTGCCTGAAATGTGCTCTATAAATAAAATTGCCTTGCCTTGCCTAAAGCTATTTACGCAATCAGTACGTATTGCTATACAGTACAGTTTGGTACGCTATGGCCTGTGTTGTGACGGTTCGGTACAAATACATTTATTATTACACCCCTAGTTCATACACATGAACAAGAAAAACAACCATTCTTCTCAAGTTCTGGTGGATTGGTCTTGTGTTCAACATATATGTATGTAAAGTGAAGGGTGTGACCCCAGAGCACATTTAGACCCTGGAGCTCCAGTTAGCTCTAACCGATGATAAACTTGAGCTACGCAGGCTAGGGCTGAGCGATTAATTGAATTGATTTTGGCTTCCCTCGATCATGAAAACAAGATAATCGTAATAAAACGATCATTGTGTCGCACGCCGTGTCTTGTGTGGTAAATGCAGCGAACCCTGTGTGCGCTCCGCTCTGCCCCGCCCCCGCCCGAACACTTTCGCTTTCAGCGATTGCAGTGCAATGGTTTATTCAGCATAAAGTTAAAGTACTCGCCCAAGACTGATCGAAACACAATAGCCTTGCGTGAGCGAAAAAGCGAGTTGCCAGTTGAAACTCCGTAACGTTGGGTAACGGTGTCATTCACAGTGACACCTCGCCAGTGTGAGCCGCCGCACAGAAAAGCCCTGTGGCTTTACGGCTAAAATGAACCGGGGATATCCTGCCCGTTACTGTTGTTGATGTGGAAGACTTCCGCGATCGGATTGCATTTCTTGAGCCTGGATACACAGAGCCTTGTCGCCAAACTGGCGCGAGAGAAAACAGTGGGCCGCCTCCGTCCGTTACTTTCAGTCTACAGCCGAACAAATTAAAATAACCACCATGGACATCGTTTAAATAAAGCCTCTTGTTTTTATGATCATTAGGGCTTTGATGCAAATTCTGAAGTCCGAATATTAAGTTGGCAGCTGCTGTGCAGTTTTTTTCCAGCAACTCAACCTGCACTGTAAAAAAAGAAAGGCAATAAGTTGATCTTTTTGTAAATTCATACCTCCTCAACGTGCAAATAAATGAGTTGTTCACAATCACATCCCTAGTAAAATATTAATTTTACTCTTAGATTGGAAGGTTTCACTGTTTTTTTTATTTATTTAGGCTTTTTAGTTGTATGTTTGAGGAGCACATTTGGGAGTTTAATTTATGCAATGTTTAAAGAATTTGCAGAATTTTCATTTTGGGGCATCCCTACAGTCAATAATCGTTTTTAATAATCGTGATTACAATATCAATCAAAATAATCGTGATTATCATTTTTGCCAATCGAGCAGCCCAATCGAGCAGCCCACACTGCGCTGTAGCGCAGTGTGAACAACCATACTCTGATAGGTGACATCCGATGCACTCTTACATTGGTCTAACCCTGGCCCAAAATGGACCCTTTCTCAATCCTGGGACAAGTACACATTTGCTCCGACGTCTTCTCGTCCTGCTCATGGGTTAAAGCTAACAGCCTGTGCCTATCATAGAAGGTTTAACGCCGCAAGATTACATACCTCTCTCTCTCTTCAACACTCGTGAGCTTAAAATGATATTGAATTGATATTGAGTCTTTATAAAAGGGGGAAATCTAGTGGGGTTGTGTACTAAGGATATCCAAAAAAAAAAAAAAAGTTATGATGGAGCAGGTTTATTTATCAAGGGCTGCTTTATTAAAAACAATGTCACCGTATAAACCTGTGATCTGTGTGTAACAGCCGACCTGTGTGAATGTGAAGCACAGTATAGAACATTCATCACCATCAAATCCTGGCAGATTGTCTTGGCCTCGTGCGTAAAACACTTGAGTGCTTGGAGTTTGATTGTGAACATTAAGACTTAAACTGTCGGACTTCCGGTAAGATGGCGGACGGGTGAGACGCTTATTTATGAGCTCGCCCAGGTCGGTTAAATAAACCCACTCAAATACAATAACTCCACATACAAATGTGTTAAAGCGGGTAATGGGTGGACGCCGAGGCCGTAGAAATACCAAAAACTCGAACAAAACTCAAGAAAACAGTACTTTGGAAGAGGTTGAACCTAACCAAATGGAACACGAGGGTGACGCAGCGGAAAAAATGGACCAAGCTGAAACACTGAGAGAAGGACTTGCTAGCATCGGTAAGGATATAAGAGAGCTCAAGCAACAATTCCACAACGAACTGAAAACTTTCAAAGACGAGCTTAAAAGTGAAATTAAAAACAAGATAAAACAAGAAATCGCCTATCTCAGACAAGACATTGACCGCAAGCTCATGGAGAACAATAAGGAAATACAGGAACAAAAAACAGATATAACCGAAGCACAGACCCGCATAGCGGAGCTGGAAGAATATAACACGGAGGCAAACGACATGCTCGCTAAGGTGGTGAAGCAGACACGCCAAATGCAGGACAAACTAACGGACCTAGAAGCGAGATCACGGAGGAACAATGTTAGGATTTTTGGCCTGCCCGAGGACACAGAAGGAGCCTCTGTCGCCGAATACCTGGGCAAGTTGCTAAAGAAGGAGCTGCAGCTACCCGACGGAACCAATCTGCAAATTCAGCGGGCACACAGAGCTCTCACACGAAAACCGAATCCAGGCGGCACGCCGAGATCAATAGTGGTTAATTTCCTTCAGTTTGAAACCAAGGAGATGGTCCTACAGAAAGTCTGGGAGAAAAAGGGGCTACAGGTGGGCGACAAAAAAATTAATTTTGACCACGACTATCCCACTGAGATTGTGCAAAAACTAAAAACATATCTAAGTATCAAGAAGACACTGAAGGAGAGGGCCATCCGTTTCCAAACTCCATTCACGAAAATAAGAATCCATTGGAACAACGGCGTGAGGACCTACGACAGCGCGCGAGAGGCAGCGGAAGATATGACAGCCAGGGGAATATCTGTGGACGTGCCGAGAGATGACGCGGAGCCTGCGAAGGAGTGGAGCCGAGGTGAGCGGGGATGGAAACAAGCAGGACGCCTGAGAACGGTGATGGATGCGGCGGCACAGCGAGCGAAGGAAAAGTTACAAGGCTACCAGCGGAGAGCCGACAATTAATGCCCCAGACAGAGTGAAAGATAACAGCGCTGTAAGGTAACAAGGACGGCTTAATTTAATTGAATTCATCAACATATGATAACGCCGACATGGCGAGGGAGAGCCATCAAAGTTGGACAGTTCTAGGCTGGGGGTATTGCTGTTTTACGGATATGGCTCCGTGTCTAGGGATGAGCCCTCACAGGAGAGGTTTTCTCATCCACCCACCAACAGGGACTTGGGGGAGAACATAACAACATAATCATGAACCATTGTCTGGATACAACAAGTTTGAAAGGGAGCAAAAAACAGATGTCAAAATTTGTAAAGCTATCCTTGGAAGAGATGGGAATGATGGATGTATGGAGGAACCTTAACCCTCTTAAAAAGGATTTCACACATTATTCGGCTACGCACAATGTCCATTCAAGAATTGATTACTTTTTTATAAATAAAGTTGATGGTTATAGAGTGACCGAGTGTAGGATTGGAGGGGCAGATGTATCAGATCATAATGCCCTATTTCTAAATATACATCTTAATGCCAGGAAAAGACAAACAATCTGGAGACTTAATGTGGGAATGCTGAATAATAAGAGTTTAGTGGAGGAATTAAAAAAATAAATTAGGCAATATATGGAAGACAATAGTAATGGAGAAGTTGACCCGCACATGGTTTGGGATGCCCTGAAGGCGGTTGTTCGAGGGAAAGTAATAGCTAAAACATCTAAAATAAAAAAACTTAAAGCAGAGGCGTACCAGAACCACTCATTAAGATTAAGAGAACTAGAGCAACAATACCAAAAGACAAACAACCCAAATATAAGTAAACAAATTAGGGATACCAAAACTAAGATTAACGATATATTAATGGACGAATATGGAAAAAAGTATATATTTATGAAACAAAATTATTATGAAATTGGCCCAAGAGCAACTAAGCTCCTAGCAAAACGTATACGAAAACAGCAAGCAATTAATACTATACATACAATTAAGGATCCATGCACCAATGAGACGATGCACAAGCCGGAAAATATAGAAAGAGTATTTAGGGGGTTCTATGAAAAATTATATACACAACCAACTGCTGCAAACGAGGAAGAAATAAGAACCTTCTTAAACGAATTGGATCTACCGTCGATCGGCACTTACCAAAACAAAAGATTAACAGCAGACATTACAAGGGAAGAGATTATTCATGCTATACAATCGTTGAAAAACAATAAATCTCCAGGGAGCGATGGTTATCCTGCAGAGTGGTACAAGATTTTCAAGGAAGAACTGCTACCAGCTCTCCAGACTTCCTTTAATTGGACTCTAAAAGAAAACAAAATGCCACCAACCTGGGCAGAAGCAATTATATCAGTCATTCCAAAACCAGGAAAGGATAAGGATAGATGTGAAAATTATAGACCGATTTCAATACTAAATTTAGATTATAAATTATATACGTCAATTATCTCTAAAAGAATAAACACATTCATTACAGAATTAATTGACGAAGATCAAACGGGATTCATATCGGGCCGACAAACCCAAGATAGTATTCGACGAACCCTACAAATAATTGGCAAAGCACGAAGAGAGAAACAAAGTACTGTACTGGTTAGCATTGATGCCGAGAAGGCATTCGACTGTGTGAATTGGAAATTCCTTTATCAGGTGTTGGAACGATTCGGATTTAATACTAAATCAATACAATTGATTAAAACACTTTATCATAAACCCTCTGCTAGAATTAAAATTAATGGAAGTTTGACCAAGGAAATATATTTACAGAGATCAACCAGACAAGGATGCTGTTTGTCACCGATCCTGTTTGCGATTTTTATTGAGCCCTTAGCTCAGGCAATCCGACAAAATAAAGAAATTAAAGGGGTCACAATTAAAGGTATAGAACATAAATTGGGACTTTTTGCTGATGATTTGATTGCTTTCCTCGAACAACCTAACACATCTATCCCTAATTTGATGAAGCTACTACAATTATATGGCCATCTGTCAGGATATAAAATTAACGTCTCCAAAACCCAGATTTTATCTTTTAATTATACTCCAACAAAAGCAATCCTGGAATTATATGACCTTAAATGGAATCTAAAGTCAATTCAATATTTAGGCGTTACGATCACTAAAAACTCCACAGACCTATATAAAGCAAATTATAACAATTTAGATCAAGAAATAAAAAAAGATATAACAAGATGGTCTACCCTCCCACTGGATTTAAACTCTAGAATTGAGATAGTTAAACTTAATATATTACCCAGATTTCTCTATCTATTCCAATCTTTACCAATAGAGGTACCCCAAGGTCAATTTACAAATTGGGACAGAATGATTTCCAGATTTGTCTGGGGGGGCAAAAGACCTAGAGTCAGATACAAAACTCTTCAGCTAACAAAAGAGAGAGGTGGTATGGGTCTTCCAAAATTAAGGGAATACTATTATGCTGCTCAATTGAGACCTGTGTACTGCTGGTGTAAGTCAGAATTTAGAGCTAAATGGAAGACATCGAAAGAGAAGTGAACCAAATTCCAATTCAACATTTGATTGGAGATAATAAACTATACAAGGAACTCAAAAATAAAATGGATCCAATAACAGTGCACACACTAGGTTTGTGGTTTAAAATATTGAAAATACACAAGATTCAGAATGACATACATATATTAAAATGGGTAGCATATGATAGAAATTTCAAACCTGCAATGTATGATCAAGGATTCAAACATTGGTTAACAAAGGGAATAACAACTTGGTGTGTTTTGGTAAAAGATGGGAGGCTGGAGAGTTTTGAAAATATGAGAAGAAAATACGAATTGGGAGCTCATGAATTTTATACCTTCAGCTACGGGACTATTTCAAAAAGGAAATCGAAGCAGATTCTTCCAAGGAGGTGAACAGTGTCATCCAAATTATAATAAAAGCATATCAAGAAAGTAACATAAGAATAATTTCGGCAATGTATAAAGGTTTGAATACTAACGACAAACATTCAACTAAATATGTTAAGATGAAATGGGAAAAAGAACTCAATGTACAAATTTCAGATGAAGACTGGCATGATATGTGGAGGACACATCACTCATCCACCAATTCACGAACTTGGAGGGAATTTTCATGGAAGAATGTGATTAGTTTCTTTATAACACCAAAAATGAAAGGTAAACGGCTACACAAACGCCAGAAATGTTGGCGGGAATGTGGGTCTTATGATGTTGATCATTCACATGTTTTTTGGAATTGTCAGAAAATAACTGTATTTTGGGAAATGGTTTATGAGGTATTAAAGCAAATACTAGGATATGAGGTCCCCAAAAGTAGTTTGGTGCTCTATCTATGTAAATTTCAAAAAGAGAATATTATTATGAGTGATGTATATTTAATCAAAATACTGCTAGTAGCGAGCAAGAAAGCTATCACCAGACATTGGCTGAAAGAAACACCACCAACAAAAAATCCGTGGCTTGCTATTGTTGAAGAGATAGCTTTAATGGAGAAACTGACTCACAAACTGAGACTTCAAGAAGCACAATTCGACTGTAAATGGGAGAAATGGACACTTTACAGGACTCAAAATTAAGACATTGGACTGGAACAGTAACTTATAACTAACTACAACCTCAGGATATAAGAAGGTACTTCCCAAGCAGTTTGTTCTTTTTCCTTGTTTTTTCCTTTTTTGTTTTTATTTTATTTTTTCTTGCCATCACCTAATTGCAGATGTCGATATAATGCTGTTATAACTGGCATGTTACTGTGAAAAAAGTCAATAAAGATCTAAGTGTAAAAAAAAAAAGACTTAAACCGTATTTTTGTCTGTTTATCTCCAGAAAATGACAACCATTTGGTGATAGCCCCACAGGATCCAGTGCTGGAGATTGGGACACATTTTATGGCTACATGCATGATCATCAACACAACTAAAGTTACAACAGATGACCTTTACTGGAATATGTCTAAGACTACTGTACCCAAAGAGCAGTACACCAAGATCAACAGTTCAGCTCTCAATGTCACTATCCCTGTCACCAGTGAAGAACTCCAATGGTTATTTTGCCTCTGCAAGAAAGTTCAAGAATGTGGTATCATGAACAGTGGCACATTTATTCACGGGACTTTACTTACAACAGGCTGTAAGTGTTTTTTTGTCGGAACTTTAAACTTATTACTGTTTTCTAACCATTACACTTTCATGTGTTTTATTGTTTCTTCTAGTTTTGATCACATTTTACAAAAGACCTCTTTTTAAAAGTGTAAATGATCACTATATTTATTTTTATTTTCTGTAAAATTACCTTTTGTAGTTGTGGATACACTTTTATATCCCTTTTATAGTGCTGGAGAGGAAGATGTAGAAAAGTATTTCCGGTGTGTTCAGTAAAAGAGTAAAAAAAATAGAGGAAAATCAAATTTGATGAAAACGTATTCCACTCTGTCCGCTCTCTCTGAGTTGTCTCAAGTACTTCAATACCCATGTGTGATAAAAGGGTAACTTTTTATTAGGTTTTTCCAACTAAATAATGTTAACAGGATGTCTGTATTGTTTGTCCCATTGTCAGATCGCCCAGGGAAGCCTGAGAATCTCTCCTGTGTGGCGCTTCAGAAGGATCGGCATATCTCTCGAAACATCAGCTGTGTATGGGAGCCAGTAGGACGGCAAACCACTTATGTCCCTACAACATACACACTGAATGTTCGTGTCATCAAGTGAGTACACTGCTAGATGTTTGTGCATTTAAGACACTTTTGTTTGGTGGTTTAGTCATTAAAGAATTCAAGCTGTTGAAGTTATGTTGTGTTAGCTGTCACTAAGCAGGCGGTCCTACACTGATCGCAGTGGTGGTTGGATCCCCTGCCTCCTGCTATATGACCAATGGCACTTTTCCATCGCACATGCAGCTCTACTCGACTCAGTACAACTCGGTTTTGGTAGCAACACCTGGTAGTCCGAGGCTTGTAACGTAATCGGTCGCTATCATTTCTGTCCTAGCTGGCTAAATAGGCTATATAAGGCGCTTTTCCACCGCACATGTAGCTCTACTCGACTCAACTCGACTCAACTCGACTCAGCTCAACTTGGTTTTGGTAGCAGCACGGGTCGTTTTCCACTGCAAATAGTACCTCCTGGACGTGGGGGGGAACGAGGGATCAGACGGAAATTGAATGTCAGCTAGATGGCACATTCACCGTTTGTCTCTTCTTTTTACTATTTGAGTAACTTTTGACTCTGAGCGTCTTCAATTTGCCATGGAGCATTATTAACACATGAATGTTTTAATAAAACATGGTTGTTTTTAATAAGGTGTTGGACAGTTCTTACACAATTTTAGTGGTTTCAACTTCTCCTGGGTAGTTTTCTTTCTTTTATGCAGGCCAATCATTTCGGCCCCCTGAAACAGAGTTACATATTTTCCAAAACCACAGCATATGTCTTCTGACATGGCTGTTTAAGGAAAAAGAAGCTATACACTGCATCAGTTAGGGTTAAATTACTTGTTGTTGCCAACTGAAGCATATTAATCGTTTTAATCGCATTTTTTGACCGATGGAGGGCTCTTGCCTATTTGCTGAGTAGAATCCAGGTGGCGACTTTTTTTTGGGCCGGGCAGTGTATGAAAAAAACAAAATTAAGTATCATGAAAAGTTGTTCTACATTTTGTAGGCCTTGCTATTGAATTCCTCTAAACATATTATTATCTTCTTTTCAACAGTGACGGATCCTATAATGTATCTACAGATAAAAACAGTGCCCTAGTCTGGCTGGAGCAATTCCCCAACCATATGCAACTAGAGATCTGGGTGGAGGCTCACAATAAACTGGGAAAAATCGAGTCGGACCACCTGAAAGGAGATGCCAACTGGTTTGGTAAATCAAGTGTTATAGTATTGTATGAGTGAAGTTTGTAAAGTACTGCTATCTTTATGCCTGCTTGTTCTGATCTATTCTGGTCTCAATCGTGTATTTACCTTATTCCCAATGGCTGCTCTGCTGAAATGTGATTCCAGTGTTAATGCACAATAATTTATAGTCATGTTCTTAGGAGCCTGTTGTGTCTCTTGTTGCAGTGAAAACAAACCCTCCATCCGATGTCAATGTCAATGCAGAGAAGACTTTTCCCTCGTCCCTTCTCATAAACTGGAGACGTCCAATTGTTAAAGAATATTTGGAATTATTAACGTATCAAATCAGATACAGTGAAAATGGATCTCAACATTGGACATATGTAAGTATGTTTATATTGTTTAGCACAAATGGCCATGCTATTTTAGAATACTCTACTTATTAATATTCATGATAACTTATTGAATTTTTTCAATATCTTATTTCTAGAGCTGGCAAACGACTAAAGATTAATCACAGGGTAGCTGTGGATTAATCATTATTAATCACGATTAATCGCCATTCGAAATATGCCTGAAAAAATTGTCTCTGTATTGTTGTAGGAACGGAGATATGAATGAGCATGGCAAATACAAATGATGGTGTTAATAATTAAATAAAATGAAACAAAAACATAGTACCACACCATAATTCAATTTGGCTGTCTTTTTGCTATGCCTCCGAGCAAATATATAGAATGGCAAAAGGAGCCCCAACCAAGTGTTGAGTGGATGAATTAACATACTTTTCAGAAGGTCAACATTTCTGTATTAATACTTTTTTGATTGGTCTTATCTTAATTATTTTTTTTTAACCTATATTTATACAGGTAAATCCCATTGAGACCGAAGACTCTTTTACAAGGGAGACCTGTTTTCCTTTCCCACGTTACCATTCACACACAGATTCATACACCGATAGCAGGCTAACTATCGACATTCACATTAATATTCTAATATTTTGAGATGCTGGGTTTTTGATTTTCATAAGCTGCAAACTGTAATCAGCTAAATGAAGCAAAGATAGGCCTTACATATGCAACATATTCACTTTATGTGTAGTACAATTTCACTTTTTGAATTAAATTATCGAACAAAATAAATATTCCAATTTCTGGAGATGCATCTGGGCTTCTCTATAAGATACACAGTATGTCGAGCCATAATTGTTGACCATTTGGACATATCTGCAATAAGTGAGCACCGAATTGATTTTTTTTGCCCAAATCGAAAATAATGAAACGGTTGGCCAAAGGCCAAGTACCGAATGTAGCTTTTGCAGTTTTTAAACTTTCAACATTGCATAAATTAAACTCCAACATGTGCTCCTCAAACATAGTCTTCTAAAAGCAACCCTAAATACATAAAGAAAAAGTAAAACCTTCAAATCTAGGAGTTAAACTTATATTTTACTAGGGATGTAATTGTGAACCACTCCTTATTTTGCCAGTCGACGTATTCCTATATGTCGAAGTCCTCCTGGACTGGAGGCATGAATCCACAAATTGATCTAGTTATTGCCTTTTTTTTTTGCAGTGAAGGTTGAGGAGCTGAAAAAAAAGTGCACCACAATTTGATTGATTGATTGATTAAACTTTATTTCAGACATATCAACAAAAAAAAAGAAAAACTAAAAGCATGAAAACACAACACAAAGAATATGTTCAAATGATTTCACAAATAAAAATAAACAAAATAAACAAAAAATAAACATAACATTGAATTGATATGCCTGAAAAGGAGTAGGAAGAAGTATAAACTTATTTAATCCTACCCCTTTTCCACAGCTCAATAACTTTATAATAATTTTTTATATATATATATATTTTTTTATATTTATACAATCCATATATCCATATATACTCGACGCCATTGCAAATGAGGGACACCCCTGAATTGGTCTCCCGAGGATAAACAAAAGTCAAACGAAAAATGAAATGAAATATCCACTACATACATCCATACAAAAATACATCCACCGTATGCATCAACACAATTCATACGTCCATATCTCCATATTTGTACAACTCACATATCCATATCCACACATACATATACTTTCCGTCTTAAATCTCTCCCTCATCCCTGTACCTGTTAAAAATCATTGCTTTGAATTTTTTTTTGAACTGAATCATGTTTGGACATTGCTTTAACTCCGTGCTCATACCATTCCACAGTTTCACACCACCAATTGAAATGCAATGACATTTTAAAGTCATGCGTGCAGCCAGTGTCTTAAAGTTTAACTGTTCCCTCAAATTATAACCACCCTCTCTGTCAAAAAAAAGTTTTTGAATGTTACCTGGTAGCAGTTTGTTTCTAGCTTTGAACATGATTTGTGCAACTTGATATTCAACCAGGTCATTGAACTTTATGATACGGGAATGTAAAAAGAGGAGGTTGGTGTGATCATAATATCCAGCTTTATTGATTATTCTTATGGCTCGTTTTTGAAGTGTGACTAGTGGTAGCAGTGAGCTTTTGTAAGTGGTCCCCCAGACCTCCACACAGTAAATTAAATAAGGTAAGATCATTGAGCAGTAAAGAATATGCAATGATTTGTGATCCAATATATGCTTTGCTTTACCCAGGACTGAGATGCTTCGTGACAGTTTAGATTTAACATGATTTATGTGAGGTTTCCAGCATAGCTTGTGGTCTATTGTCACACCCAAGAATTTATTTACATACACTCTTTCAATATTAACACCATCTATCTTGACATTTATATCACTATTTAAATTACAATTTCCAAACAACATGATTTTTGTTTTGCTTAAATTCAATGATAATTTATTATTGTCAAACCACCTTTTTAATTTGCTCATTTCAGAAGTAATTGACTCCAGAAGCTGCTGCAAGTCCTCTCCCGTACAAAAAATATTTGTGTCATCTGCAAATAACACAAATTGTAAAATATTTGATGTTTTACATATGTCATTTATGTAGAGAATAAAAAGAATTGGCCCTAACACTGACCCCTGGGGGACCCCACAAGCAATGTCCAAACAAGCTGACACGTATTCACCCATCTTCACAAACTGTTGCCTGTTCTGTAGATAGCTCCTCAGCCAGTTTAATACAACCCCCCTGATACCATACCGTTCTAATTTATTAATTAATAAATAATGACAATTGCCGGCGTAATGTTTGAACTTCATCATTTGCATCAAATCCCTTTATTTAAACGATGTCCATGCTTAGTTGGTGATTGTAACTTTCTTGGCTGTAACGGAGGGAGGCGGCTCACTGTACAATTTCTCTATTCGCGCTGTCAGTTTAGCGACATGGCTCTGTGTAGGCCTATTTGAGAAATGCAGAGAGTCTTGCTGGAGTTGTGGCACACGGCCGTAATCTAATGCCTCGTTTCCACCGAGTAGAGCGGGTCGGGTTGGAGCGGCTCAGAGCGGGACATCTCACTTTTAAGAATATCGGTGGTGTTTCCACCGCCGACCCTACCCTTACTGGTAGGGCGGGGTTTCGGCGATAGCCGCCGCCAGAATATGGGTCAAACTATCGGGCTGTGGAACAACTGTGGTCAAGCCAGCAGTCTCTCGTTTTTGCTTGGCCAAACCGGCTGCTTCTTTATTTATTCCCCCCGTTTTGTGAGCGTATTACGCCGGTAAATGCACAGAGACGGCTCAGTGCAAACCGACAGAGACAGTGAGCGAACAGCGCTGGCTGCGGCAGCTACTTGACATCGTAGCAGTGGGTCACAATGTATCCCACTGATTAATTTAATTACGAGGAAAAACACCACAAATTAAACAGTGCCGCGCCAGTGCCGTCACTAGGCTGTTTTATTCGGGGCTAAAGCCCCGGATCTAATTTGATTAGCCCCGAATCTTTTTTTGTTAAAAAAATCAAATCAAATCATAATATTTTTTTATTTTAAATGTTTTATATTTTGCTGCATGCAGAGCCTGTGCAATATCCGCACGTCGCACATGCTCCCATTTGTTAGGACTCTTGCGTAGCTTACTGCTAGGAATTTCTGTTCTACTGCTCAAGATTTTTAGCCATGAATTGATGAACTTGCATTGAAGAAAATATGTCAGTTTTCTGTGGGCTGTAAATAGGCCAATCTATGAGGCTAAATAGTATGCTAATATTGATGATTGATTGTGTCTAAGGATGAATGCTAACATGATTTGTTTCCAACTTTTGCCTTAAGTTACAATTTAGCTAACTAGCTAGCTGCCCACCCTTTTCATTTCCAATGGTGGCTGTCATTTAATTACCAATGTTAAGTGTCATAAATAGTTAACACTGGTGCTGAGTCATGATTCCTAAAAAAGAAATACCCAAAACATGTGATATGTTTTCAATTTGCAGAAAGTTTTGAAAAATCCAGGATGCCTGAGAGCCTTACTGCATTATATTCCATTGTAGTTGTTTCTTTAGGAACCTGAACGTTGTCTTTTCCTTCACAGAAAAAAAAAATATTTTCACTGTAAAATTATGCAGAAAAGGCACAGATAGATGAATAAAAATCCACCAGATTGCAGGAAATTAAGTGTTTGATGCTCAAAAATCTCTGGGGGAGCACCCCCATACCCCCCACCTATAGGTTGTCCCCCAAAATGTTGAAATGAAACCTAGCCTTTGACCCTGTACACAGGTTGTATACAATATATTCATAGATATGTTGTTTTTACTTTTTGGATTAAAAAGAAGGCATGTCAGTAAACTCCACTTCGGCCCTTAGTGTGATTATCATTTCATCATAGAGTGGCCCTTTGTGAAAATGAGTTTGACACCCCTGATATAGGTAATGTGAGGTCTGTCTCACTTGTATTAATTTCACTCTGAAATAACTTGAATGGAACTTTAGATGTCTGGGGATAAGCAGCAGTCAGGTAGCTATTCAAAGCTATAATTACCTGCCTATTTTGTTTATTTAGGTAAAGCATTATGAAAAAAAAATGTGCATGCGCAATTAAGTATACAACAAAATTTGCCGCGCGCACGCACTGTCCTATTCCCTCTTGGACTAAGCCCCGGATGTTTCAGAAACCTAGAAACGCCCCTGTGCTGCGCTCACATTTTTCGCCAAAACACAAGACTCTTCACTCTTGCCGAGGTGACTACAGACGGCGAAATGATTCTTTCGACCAATCAACAGACGGCAGTGTGTAGCTCCGCCTTTTCGGCACCCTTTCAGGCGGCTGGTACCCCAACAGAGGAGTACCGAAAATAGGAGCGGCTTAGAGCAGTTAGGCGCGCTTATATCCGTACCCTACCCAACTTTTGGCAAATGGAAAGCCAAAATAACCAGACCGAACCAGGGTTGTGGAACTATTTTCTTAGGGGAATAGGTTCAGTAATGTCCAACACAGAAGTAGGCCTACTGGTTATTATGAGCAATTGATAAGCACAACCTAAGACTTTTAATTTAAAATAATGTGATTTAGAATGACAAAGTATCCTATACAGAGGCCTATAGATAAAAATAAAACCAAATAATTCATGAATTTCAATGGTTTAGGTTGTGATTAAACCTTGGTTTTGGACACATTTTAAGTGGGGGGTCTGGGGGTCCCCCAAATAATTTTGAGCATTCAACACTTCATTTTCTGCATTCTGGTGAATTTGTATGCACTAAATGTATGTAAAGTAATTGACAACATTTAGCTTCCTGGTGACAAAAATACAATATAATACAATGCAGTAATATAAGGCATTCTTTATTGCTTTCAAATATTTATTCTCCTGTATTTTTAGAGTGCAATGGAGAGAGAAATATATGCAGAGGAAGAGACTGCTTTATTTTATAATTTAGCTTTTTGGTTTGTGATCATCGCTGACTTTAGACTGACTCGCGCCGTCTGCTCCGTGAGGCTTGAGCGAACAGCTGTCCGACACAGATGAAAAACGAAACTGAAACTTAACTATCCAGACCTGCCTGGACTGACTTAAACTGGAGCAACCAAATATAAATGCATAAATATTGTACTAAACTGTAGCACAAGTAATGAGTTGAATTTGCATCAGTAGCCTACAGTAGTCCACATTCTTCACTCAGCCACTAACTGTTTCGTATTACACATGCACCGATCACGTGCACACAGCCGAGTTCTTTTTTATTTATTTTTTATTCACCCAATCTGCGGTTCATGTGCATGCGGAACCTTGAGGGTTGCTCCGTATGCACCACGGATCAACAGTGATCGGTTGAACCACTACCATTAACTGACAATAGACATTTGTATTTGTTATGACCCACTTTACTGATGTCAATATAGTCAGAAACTGAAGTGAGACCGATCAAAACAATTATTTCCTTAAAATTAAAAATAAATAAATATTAAAATGAAAAAAATCACCCCCTGCACCCACACTTCCAACGCCCATGTACCGAACCGCTCCGACCCGACCTGCTCTAGTCGGTGGAAACGAGGCATAAGTCATTTGTGAGGTACTCATCCGACCCGATCTCAGTCAGTCTTCTTCCCGTCTTGACGTATCGTGAGTCTTTAGGGTTAGTTCATGTAAATACTAGCAAAGTTGAATGACGTGAACACTGTCAACAACCAATGGCTGCGCTTTCTCCAGCACCAAACACAACGCAGATGGAGCGGCATTAGTCGTGAACTGTGCCTGCCTGTGAGGCACTTTTTTTGGACATTATTACCTGGCATAATGGGCTGAAGAACCAGGCTGAGAACTGTACAACCTTTACACTTTACCGTCACATTTAGGGTTAGGAGTTAGAGTTATTGGGGGACGAGATCAGCAATTAACCCGGACAAATAACAACAGAATGTCCCCCGCTCGGCTCTACAATATTGAATTAACTTTTTTTATTCAATAGGCCTTATCACAATCGCGTTTGCAGTTTGATCGGGCATGACATTAACGTGATGAGGGCATATAGTTGTTTATATTTACGTGGTTAAGATTGAGTCCACCCAGTCCATTTGACCTTACCTTAAACAATTACTTTTTATTTGACTGAAATCACTTTGTATCCCCGGTAGGAGGATTGGAAAATAATCATAATCTCAAAAGGAATCTAGTTGTAGTCTTGCAATATGAGACCCCCTTTCTTTGCAAAATCTCAGTCCAAGACTAAGAACAAATGTCTAATTTTCTTCAGGTGTGAGTTGATAGTCTTTAGATGTGAGTCTTTTAAGTCCTCTAGTGTGTGGTAGGCGTTACAGAACTGCTCCAGCAGTGCGCTCACGACCAGACTTGAACTTGCGTACACGGTTATGTCTCTCTTTACTCATTTTTAGAAGCGTGCAGCCCTTTTTTTAAAAATCTTTCCTCATTGTCATGTAGTCTGTAAATAATCGGTAACTTTTTTCTTCCTTTTCACGTATTAGTCCGAAACCGAAAATTATTTATTTTGCCATTTTCTGACTAATAATTTCGGTGGCCAAACCTTCACTGTATCCCGATCTGCAATCCATTAGTCATCTGGAATATTGTAATTTCTCAGCCTTACTAAGAACTAATTCATTTAGGTAGGTGTAGTCCAAGCTAAGCTTTTAATGTAATCAGTCCAAACCATTTCTGCCCCAGACCTAACTAACTTGCTATCTTTATAGTAACATTGGAGGTCATTTATTTTTCCTTCCAAATGTATGTGGTAGGCCGTGAAGTAGTCTCTTTGTACACATTTATACATTTGTAGCTTTCTGACATCAATTTTACGAACAACCAACTGCTAACTACAGTCACTGACTGGAAGTTAGCTAAAAGGACCATATCACTAACTTCTCCTTTAAAAGTTTTTATCATCTTTTCTGCTTCAGTCAGGTATAAATTGTTTTTGAAAATTTGTATGTGTGCATCTAATCATTAGTTGACCAAATTAATCGAATAGATGTGTTTAATTTCCCTAAGGTACCTCTTGAGGACACTGACAAGGACATCCAGTCCTTCAGACTACAGAACCTTCAGCCAGACACAGTGTATGTCATTCAGGTGTGCTGCAAACATCCAATAGGCCATGGTTACTGGAGCAACTGGAGTACCAACGCTACCAAGAGAACACCAGAGCACCGTGAGTTTTATGGCTGCCAGTTCACAACACTTTCACCAAGTAATAGTTTTTGGTCAAAGACAATTGAAGGACTTCAGATTCAGATTAATTATTGTGTACTTATTTATCTGTGTTAACCTGATATGTATGGAGTATACCTCCCTTGGCATTTTAACTTAAACATAAAATTAAGATAATGTTTATGTTTTGATGTTGAGTTAGGATTATTTAAATTTTTTTGGCATTCTAAAATATTTAGTTTCTTTTGTTTTTCTTGGCCTAGAACCAACAAGTAAACCGGATTTATGGAAAATAATTTCTGACGATGAAAAGCTAAATGAACGACAAGTGAAGTTCGTCTGCAAGGTAAATCTTTCCTCATGAAACTATTCAAATGCAATAGATTCTAAGTGTTTTTTACTTTTTCGACCACCATTTTATACTATTTATGAAAGAAGGCTGGCAACACTTATTGTACTTGTAGTAAAAAGTCTATTCATTGTTGTACACTGTTATGCCCCTGTCTAGGGGAAAACAGAGACACAACACAAATGCGAAAATACCCACTCCCCGATACCCAAACCACCACGCACAGACTTTTCCAAAGTAAAATAAATATTCATTTAGTTTAACTAAGCAATGCCTGGTGCCTGCAGCCATAGCAGCCCTCAACAAAAGGCCAAGATAAATCACCCCAGTCCCACCCTGTTTATATATCCTGTATGTATGTTTACTTTGTGTCTGTCTATTGTCTGTCGGCGTGCAGCCCATAAATGTACATGTGATGTGGAAAAGAATTTCCCCTTGGGGACAATAAAGTCTAAAGTCTAAAAGTCTAAAAAAAAAAGTCAATAAGGAAAAAATGCAACATAAAGCTTCAGGGTGAGTTGATGCCAAAAACCTATTCTGGAACAAAAAAACAAGCAATCCCTAACCTTAACAGTGACCAAAAAATAAGAGACAAACTCTGCAAAATAAATGGCAACTCACCCCTACCGGACATAATTAAATACAATAATTAACACATGATAATAATAATATAAGTTGTTCGGGAATCCGCGAGCGAGTGCTGCTGCTGTCAATCAAGCCACCGGCTGAGTGAATCCAGTGGAGCGTTGAATGCCGTGACGCTGAGAGCGAGCCAATCAGCTTCCGCCACTTACGGAGTCAATCACCAGCACCTGCACCTGTACAGAAAAGCTCATTCGCAAGCAGAGGTCTCACTCCCACACCATACTCAGAATAAAAGTTTAAACAAAAGTAGGGATGCACCGATCCACTATTTTTAGTTCCGATCCGATTCCGATATCTGGGTTTTGGATATCTGCCGATACCGATACTGTCCGATACGATATCATAATTATTCTACATTTCTTTGTTTGTGGTGACTTTATGTGTAAGGCTAGGAAGGCTTAAGCAATTCTGAGCAAGAAATATACACGAATGCATTAGGGCCGGGCCAAATAATTCGAATATCGAAAAACTTGTTTGTTAAGTTTGTATTCGAAGCTCAATTCAGTATTCCAAATATATATATATTTATATATATATATTTTATGTTTTTTTTTTGCACAAGTAGCTTAAACTGCAATATATGTTGTCAGCAAATATTACTACTCAGATATACACGTTATATATACAACAATTGTTAAAATATAAATGTAATGCTCATTTAAAGTAAATTATCAAATTATTTGAACTTTGACCTAGTTGGCCACCGTCCTTTCAAAGAGCAATCGGTGATACATCGGTTGTCATCTTGGAGGATAGAGTTCGGTCCCAGACTGTGGAGGTATGGGATTGCCACTGGTTGCAGAATCTCATCTCGATATCTCTCTGCATTGCCTCCAATGATGACGAGCCTTGTTTTTCCAGTGAGGGAGATGCCCCCCCACACCATCACACTGCCTCCAGCATAAGCTCTTACCCTATCAGTGCAGCAATCAGCATAGCGTTCTTCACGTCTTCTCCACACTTTGACTCATTGTTGAACATAACGTGACCTCAACCCAATTGAACACTTGTGGGTTCTGCTTGGGCGTGCTGGTCGTTCCAGAGTGACCAACACAATCACATTGGCTGACTTGAGACAAATCCTGGTTGAAGAATGGGATGCCATCCCACTCTTGGTGTGTGACCAAGGTGGTGCCGGACTGTATGGTTCTTCCAAATGCTACTGAGAACCCTGTTTGTTAAATGAATAAATTGTTGAATTGAAAATATGCCTTGTTTTCTTCAGACTTCAATCATCCAATCCGATAAATGACACCAAGCAAGAGTCAATAGCAGAATAAGCTGTTTGGCATTGGCAGAGAAGATTTGGAACGTTTATCATTGGCGCAACCCACATACTCAACTCTGCTGCTCATTCCACGAATGCATCTACCTTTCAAATGTGGCATCATTTAAAGGGGAAATAAACAGGCTTTCCATCAGTATAAGATGTATTGCCAAGAAGCATTGTTGCAAGAAATACTCAACCAAACACAAATGTCCTTACTTTTTTTGAAAAGTTAATTTATCCTAAAAGATTATACCATAGCATATGCCTGTAGCCACAGCCTTTATTATCAATTAGCCATTATCATTTAGCCATTTGTGGAATTAACCTTTTAGTTAACACCGTGAGAGAAGTTTCTCTCAGCTTGATAAACTATAAACACTTAAACACTTGCCTGAGCGACTCTGTCCCAACATAGAGCTACTGACAGAGATCAGAAATGGATTTGCGTAGTTGTATTAGCATTGATTGAATGTGATTTTCATTTGGAGGGCAATCAATTTCTGTAGAACAAAGAAATTAGAAATTTCCGATTGGGGTCTTTTTTAGAAGTACTAAGCCTTTTGACTTTGTCCTCTCAGGACCCTGCGTCTTCCAATGGGAGGATAATAAGATTCGACATAAAGTTTCAAGACCAAAAGGATACAGTCAGGAATGGAAGTTGGGAGTGAAAGTATCCCAGTCAACGGGTCAGAGACAGACAGTTCCCCTAGCCGGCAGAAGATCACTGTCCTCAAACAGATTCACCTGGATGACAAGAAATCCATTAAAGTTTACGTCACCGCCATCAATTCTGTGGGAAAATCTCCTGAGGCAACTTTAGTCATCCCTAATAAAGCACAAGGTAAGTGTTCATTGTGACTCAGAGCTATAGGCCACTATAAAGAAACACTTGCAATGTATCATCTATACCGCTGCATGTGTTATTTTAGTGTAAAACCACAGCAGTAGAAGATATGCATCAAAAGTACACCTCAATTTCATGTCATATCTCGACCTAAAGTCAGTGATTGCTAGCTAATCCCACCTACCTACTGTGACTTCTTATAGTAATAGCATGCCCTTTTCTGTGTGGTCTAATTCTTATATTATCAAGATGCCTTACATTATCAAGTGGACAGTAGAGAGATAGGTAATGCCTTGCAACAATGGTTCCCAGCATCCCAGCAGGATGGGAATCATCCCAATTGAATGCGTGTGATATGTTGCTGTAGCCCATGATCGCTGTTTTTCCTTTTGCACTGTGTGTGTGTGTGTGTGTGTGTGTGTGTGTGTGTGTGTGTGTGTGTGTGTGTGTGTGTGTGTGTGTGTGTGTGTGTGTGTGTGTGTGTGTGTGTGTGTGTGTGTGTGTGTGTGTGTGTGTGTGTGTGTGTGTGTGTGTGTGTGTGTGTGTGTGTGTGTGTGTGTGTGTGTGTGTGTGTGTGTGTGTGTGTGTGTGTCCTCAGAGCTGGCCCCAGTTGAAGAGCTAGAGGTGTGGCCCTGTGGGGGCCAGCTGTGTCTGAGGTGGAAAGCCCCCAACAGTACAGCTGTGTTAGAGTATGTGGTAGAGTGGGTCAGTGGTGATCAGACAGACTGGCAGAGGGAAAACGGAAGTACCACAAATGCTACTATAAAAGGTAATCTCCTTCGTCTAATGACTACCGTATTTTCCGCACTACTATAAGCCGCACTGGACTATAAGCCGCAGGTGTTTTAATGTTTAATTACCATATGTAAGAGTTTGTGCACAGAGGGGATTGTTGGGAAAGAGATGGCTGCTTGAGGAAGCTCCCATTTATTAACATTTCAACAAGTTGCATATTTGCATAACGTATTCAAGTGTCACCATTTAGTGCAATAGTAGCTACTAGGGATGGGCACGAGTAGTGTTTTCGCTACTCGAGTGATGCTTGCATTCCTCGAGGATCAATCGATTCCTCCTTAAACTTTTTTCTATTTTTAGAACGCAACGCATCTTCTGCAGAATAACAGTTCACTGCAATAAAGCGCTCAATGCTTATTGTCAAACAGTCACAGTTGCCATTTGATATTAAGGATTTTTTTCCCACAAGTTTAAAACACCTTTTCCTCACTGAAAGTAATTAAATAGACGGGCCACAATTTAAACCGATCAAGTAGGTCTGCGGTGGGGAGAAAAAAAGCATGGGCTGTAGTTGTAACAAAAAAACATAGCCTAAGTCACCATTTAAAATAAGAAGGGCAGCAAATAATATAAAATTATTGTCCTACAATTTAAATACATATAAATAACTCACCAAAGCAGTATACTTAGTAGTTGTATATCCAACCGCGTAATGCTCACTCCGTGTCCGTGAATAATTACCGCGACTAATTCCTCATTAACGGAACGTTACACCGGTCGGTTTTTGAATCTCATCCTCATATATTATGGCTTCTTAACTGTTGTTGGCTCGGAGCGAATGTGCCTGAAGTAAGCCTTGCTTCTTCTTTACTTTTCTTTCCAAGCGGAGAGCACCTTGCATGCTCACCTGGGGCCTCATTTATCAACAGTGCGTAGAAAAGGTTCTAAATTCACTCTTACGAATGAAATTTAGTATGTGCTTAAGTACAAAAAAATCGGTATTTATCAAACGTGCGCTGGCCTATCGTACGCACACCAGTAAGTCATCAATCTTGATAAATCCCACATGTTCTTAAGTGTCATGCTCGTTCACGCTCAGCCCATTTGCATTCAGAAACGCCTCCAATTAACCATATATGGTCACAACACATCCCTTTATCAACCATCTGAATGTGTTTTACCCCTCTCCGCCACAATGGTAAAGAGCCGAGGGTAACGAAAAGAAACTTCTCCAACACAGAAATGGAAACCCTTGTAAACGAGGTTGAATCGAAGCAAAACATATTTTGTTGGCGCACTTAGTGCAGGCATTAAAACAAAAGAAAGCTTGCTGCATGGGAAAATGTGATATTTTCGAGCAAGTTGTAAGGCAACGGCATTGTTTGCCGCGATCTGACAACTTTACGTGCAGTCATTCATAAACTCTTTCAATAAAAAAGAGATGAAGATAAGCTCCTAACAACAATAGAGTTAGCCTACTAAGTGAAATGAGTGATTGGCGAGTCTGGCGAGTCACCGCGGCTCGTCCAGCTCACAGCTGAGTGCTGAGACGCACAGAGAGCATCGGAGGGATCCTCCGCTTCAAAACATGTAAACGTGACACATTTAATGAATAATCAATTAGAGCTTACCTAAAAATAAGTGTGCCATATAACTATTTATTGCATTTAGGATGTTAGCTCATTTGGACGCTGTTTTGACCATCTGTTTTCATTGATGTATTGGCGATATTATATCTACTTCAGTTTCATTACTGAGTCGTGATCAGTGTTCTTAAAGAAACTTAGATTATAATACAAGAGGTCCAAAACACAGATGATGATTAAACAAACAAATGTATGACTTTATATTACCCTAGAAATGCACGGGTGGATTTGACGCGTGGCGATTATAGATATAAAGAGAACGCTGGCGGTTCTAGTGTTAATGCAGACGTTGAAACTCTTAAATGCTTTGCTTTGTGCTTGTAATATCGCTATTCTACCACTAGATTCTGTTCGTAAGCATGGTCAGAGTTGTGCTTACATTTACACACATTCATAAGTCTAAGTACATTTTGGTAAATGCCATACTTTGCGTGGCAATGTTCTTACGCCCTACTTACGCACAGATTTGTGCGTAAGTACGGTTGATAAATGAGGCCCCTGGAGTCTAGGCTACTCATTAGGCTACTAACTGAGAGTAACAGGTGTCATCTCCCCTTTTTATAAACGTAATTTTATCATCTGCTTTGAAATAATTGGACAGTTATATTCCTGAAAATGTTCTGGAGAAAGGAGAGACCGTGTTCAGCTCCGCGGTGCCGTGGAGAACACAGGCTGCGCTGCGGTGGCACGGAGGTAGGGCTGGGCGATATGGACCAAATCTTATATCACGATCAGGGGCGGCCTTAACGATCTGGGGGCCCCATTCAAGACCTAGTGTGGGGCCCCCACTTTTTTTTGTATTTTCTCGAAAAAAAAAATCTTTTTTTTTTTTTTTTTTTTTTTAATACATATTTCTTGTGCATGCTTCCCGCAAAAAGAAAACAGATTGTAGAGTTTTATGAGATGATGGGCCACTGGGTGCAGACTCTTAAAGGGCCCCCCCACTCCTACCTATCCAGTCAGGTACACTGACTTTTCAGCACATATACAATTAATGGTAAAAACATATTAATGAAGTCAGTTTTTCTCACAGGATTTAGGGATACTGTGGGAGGGACCCTGGTCCTTGTTGGGGGGTCCGGGGGCATCCCCCGCGGAAGAAAATGTGTGCCTTTTGAATTAAAATGCATCAATCTGGTGCACTTTGAGCGGAACATTTAGAGGCTATATCAAATCCTGAGATGCAGCAGGAACATTATTTTTCAGATTTTTCTTAATCAGGCAGCACTCTTTACTCTGCTACTGTAAAAACAGTACAGTAGATTGGTCTGCAGACTCATGTTCTATGATGGAGAGACTCATTTCAACAGATACAGGGTGGATATACTTTTTATGAACAGTATAGAATTTACACATAGAAATCGTATTCCTGTATGTGTGTGGGGGCCCTAAAGGCTCATCATGAAGCCCCTTAGATAGAGCTACTAATGCTGTTTTCTTATGCTTTTGTATTTCTCCCCTACTAGTTGAGGGGCCCATGATGATTTATTTCCTTATATTTAGGCTTATTCCTTTTTGGACCCTGTTATTGACATGAGTGACTGAGCTCTTTGACAATGCAACATGAAAAGTTACTATGAGGCCTAGGGCCCGGTAGCCTGCTCAAGAATTATTTATCAAAAAAAAAAAATTTTTTTTTTTTTTTTTTTTTTAATTTTTTTTAGGGGGGACTTGGGGGCCCCCCAGAGGGCGGGGCCCCATTCAATTGGATGGGTTGAAACATAGCTAAGGCCGCTACTGATCACGATATAGGTAATTTTATATCACGATATGGATATATATCACGATATAGTATTTTTCCTTAAAATTCAATGGATTACAATAACCGTACTGAACTTTAATCACATTAGATTATTTTCATCTTTTGCTTGGAACTTAAATTTCCATACAAAAGAAAAACTGGTGCAAAATACCACACCAGTCTGGCTTTAGTCAGTCAGTGCAAAATAAAAATGACAGCATCAACCAAAGAGCCTACATTTTCCAATTGATAGTAGCCTATATCAAAATAATGAAAGACTTGATTTTCCTGCAGTATTTGCTCATCTTCATTTAAAAAAGCTGTCAAAATTAACTAATGAGCTAATGTCTGGTAATACTTTAACTCCAACTTCAACACAAATAGTATTTTCAAGTTTGACATGTTTTAAAGTTACATAAAACCAGCCTTGCTGGCTGTCTCCAACAATAACAGCACGGGGGTGAAGCCCCGAGTAAGCTAAGCTATGTCATTATTAGCCAGAAGCTGGACACGGAGTTGGTTTGTTAACTGTCATGGCGCACCAGAGCTAGAGCTAGAGCAACAGATGAGGCTTCTTCTGTTGAGGGTAGAGAAGCTGTATTGCAGCCCAGAACTCTGCTGCAGAGCCCCCGTGTGGCGCGGCGGTGTAACTGCAGTGTAACTGTAGGGACTCGGAGGGACAGCTGCCTCCCGCTCCATCTATGCTCCCGCCACATTAACTTTTTTTCTCTGCGATATAAACGGTATGGCCAAATCTCTCCCGGTAGACACTTTCATATCGTCCACGATATGATATCGTCATATCGCCCAGCCCTACACGGAGGTGGCAGTTATTTGCAATTGCTGTTTGACACAACGCTCAGTTTATTGCACTTGCAGTGGCGTTTCTAGGTGTAAAAAACAGATGGGGCTCACAAAAAAATTTGAGCTTCAAAGACACTGTTTCTCGCATTCTGGTGATTTTATAAACACAAAATGAGTTGTTCACATCATTGTGCACTTTCACATTTTAGCCAAAGAAGGAAAGGATTGCTCCCTTCATCTTTACTAACAGTTAAGTAAAAAATAGACAGGAGAAAATTCAATGTGCCGCTACAGTCTTTGGCCTCTGACAGCCAGATACAGAAATTTCAAGGTGGAATTTTCCTTCATGTTGAGGTGATAGCTGACTATTATCGTTTCTCTTGCGTGACATAACACACACAGTAAACTTGAATGAGGACTGGATCTTGAACGATCAAAAAATGTATATCAATTTCAAATAGATTATGCAAACTGCAAATATTACATTTTTGTCACGTGGAACAAAAGCTCCCGGTGGCTCCAGCAGCAGCTGTGTGCAGCGTGAACCTCAAACTGCATCTTAACTAACTGAGTCAAGTGACAACACAGCATCGGACTAAGCTAGTAAAGCCTCATTCACGCAGCCTTTGTGACGTTATGGTCACCGAGTGGACTCAATGTGGCTACACATCACAGACAATCTGCTGAAGTACTTCTTAATTTTCTGACGACAAAACAGCTCAATAATTCCTAATAAAAATAAGAGGCTTTATTAAACGCTTTCCATGCGCAGGTGGTGGTTATATTAGCATTGCAGGCTGTAGACTGAAACTAACGAGAGAGGCGGCTGTTTCACTGTACAGACTATCGCGCAGTCAGTTCGGGGATATGTCTCTGTGTATCCAAGGTTAGGGACAAGCAATCGGATCGCGATTTTAAGAGAGAAGCTTTCGTGTCAGCACTGCTATATGATTAACTATGAGCATAAAATAAATGCTGCATCTCAAATGACTTAGACAGCAGCGAGGATGAGCCACTCGTGATCGCTCACTTTCTGACTAAACAACTTCATGGAAATAATATTCTAAAATTCTTCACGTTATATTTGTAACGAAATTCGTTAAAGCAAGTCATTTGGTGCTTTTAATGCCGTGATTTTAAACAGACAGATTCCGTTCAGTAGGTAGGTTGCACGCTGCAGGCTGCTGCGGTGTCAGATAAAGGCAGGCTAATAAAATCACAGATAACTCTTTAGTTTTTAAAGTAATAATATATGTTACATATATAAAAAAGCTCTCACTCTTCACAACATACACTCCGATGGCATCGGCAACAACAACAACAACAACAACTATTGCTGATGATCGCCCATAACATAAGCACAACCAGCAGCACACACACCTTCAAATGCAATGCTACTGACACATGAAAACACTGACTACTCAACGCCATATTCATATTCAATATGAATTTCAATCGATAGCAAAACAGAATAGCATTATTTCACTCACCAAAGCACTTAATAGGCTATTTGAAGAGAAAGGCGGCCCCGTCAATACAGCGACGTTCACTCGTCCAGCATAGACAGCATCCAGCTGCTCTCATCTCATCCTCTCAGAAAAGTTTTTAAAATCCTTGTATCCCGTCCTCCACAAAATACCTTCTCCACCGAACAGCAAACGAAGGAAGAGTGCCTCCACATTATAGGCTATTGTCCGGTGGATCATGCGTACCAAGCGGTTTTACTAGCCTACCAATTTCTCTTCCAGACTAAGGGTCTCAAACATGTGCTCCAAAAATGATCTACTTCATTCATGTTGTCGACTCGTTCTCGTTTGTGTGCCTCTGACATCTTTGTGTTAGCAAAGTTATCCTTCTCCGTCCTTCTCTTCTTCCGGCTACATGACTTTTCGCGGCACTACTGTCACAGTAGTGGAACGAACCCAATGACCATATATGTCCTTTCCAGTGCCGGAGGGGCAGCGCCCGTTGGGGTAAAAACTGTCCACTATAACAGAGAAATACTACGAGCACGCGCATTCGCAGTTGTTCACGTGCAATACACATTGCATTGCGTTTAGGGGCAAAAGGCGAACGAGCCCCTTAGCCCTTCGGCCCAAATCTGACTGGCTCACACGGCTGCCGTAGTCTTACTGCAGAGACCATGGACATGGCACATGACATGGCAGAGACACAAATCAGACAAACGCAATCTGAAGAAGCAAGCTAGGGTCGGCTAAAAATTAACTAAAAGCGCCGAACTTTTTAATATATATATATATATATATATTAGTGCCTACAGCGTAATTTCACATTAAAATCATGTAACTGGCAAAACGTCAAGTCAATTCTGACTTTTATTTTGAAGCAGAAACCGGAACCTAGCACTTCCTAGCTCAGCTGCGCAACTTTCACTAGTCTTCCGTGTTTTGACTCTGGGACTTTGCGGAAAAGAACAGAAAAGAAAGCCTGTCATTTGCAAAAGTCCTACTTATAACCCTGCCCGCACACCAAGCCGTGGATGAAAGACTCCCAAAACATTTAGGCCTACAACAACCAGTTTAATTTAGCCTTAATACTAATTTGTTTTATATACCCTATGTTGTTTTATGGTTTGGTTTTTAAATAAAAAAAGAAGTTCCAATTATGTTTGTGAATGCTGTTCTAGGGGTGGGGGGGGTGGGGGGGCGGCGGGGGTCTATATTGTTATTTGCACTGAATTGCAAATTGTGATATTTTAGAAGAAATACACTGAATTGCAATGGTGTAGACACCATTGTAATTCAGTGTATTTCTTCTAAAATATCATAATTAGAATGGGTGTGATAAGAGCATTAAAATTAGAAAAAATAATGGGACAAAAAGAAATCAAGGGACATTCAGGCTAGAATAAATAAAAATGTGATTAATCGCGAGTTAACTATGACATTAATGCGATTAATCGCAATTAAATATTTTAATCGTTTGACAGCACTAATATATTTTTTTTTCATTTATTTATTTATTTTTTTGTGAGAGTAGGTGGGGCTTCGCCCCACGTGCCCCTAATGACCAGTCGCCACTGTGCACTTGCATCAAAATATTTAATTTTGTTAAACTTTATTTTATCCGTTTTGTACACGTAAATAACATTTTAAAATAGGGGCGGCCCGCCGGCCTAAAGGCTTTGAAACGAGGAGTACTCGATTACTAACGCCCATCCCTTGTAGCTACAGAACATATACTGTGCTGTGTAATTATTATATTATTAGCCGCACCGTTATATAAGCCGCAGGGTCGAAAAATGGGGAAAAAGGGGCGGCTTATAGGGATGGGAATTGATAAGAATTTAACGATTACGATTCCGGTTCCGATTCTGCTTATCGATCCGATTCCTTATCGATTCTCATTGGGTGAGAGAATAAGTACAAATGAGTTTGTTTTTATTATCTCTCTTTAATATCTGATCAGAGGTGTGTCTAGTCTGTGCATTGAAAGATTATCAAGAGTAGGCTACTTGAGGATTAGGAAATTGTCAATTTTCACTTTAATTGGTCCAAACAAAAAAATAAATGTTTGGCTTTTAAGCCCAAATGCCATTATGTGCCCTAAAAAATAACTTGACTTAAAGCAGTCAAGGAAGAGCTTGTGCCTTTTGGAATATTAACAGTGCTCATTTGCACTTGAAACAAAATTCAACTGACAAAAAAAATACAATTAAGTGTTTTGAAAAGATAAGACCAACTATCAACTTTGGCAAATTAACCATCTTTATGCAGAACAATTATCATGTTTGCCCTCTCAGGAAGGATACGAAATCTTTAATGTACGTTAAGAGTTATTAGATGATTGCGCTTTTACTCTGAAAGGGCAACGTGATGATGTCACTACGTTCAAGTGAATGAACCCTTTCTTTATAGGTCCATGGAAGGAACGCCTTAGGTCAAACTGTCACGTTGCATGTTGTTGTTGAACTGTCAGTCATGTAGGCTATTCAAGAAGAGAATAAATACGCCAGAAAGGCTAAAAGAGAATGTATCGCTGTGCTTATTCTTCACCACTCCAGCGACGAGGAGTCACCGCTCCATCTCAGCTTTACAGTGCTGTTCTTATGTGCGGCGCGCTGCTTTAGTAATATGATGGCCCGTCATCAGACACACGTAGCGGATGGTTTTCTAGGTTTCACATCGATCGCTCAATCAAGTAATCCAAGGCAGAGCTTTTTATATCAGACAGAGATCGTTATTTTAAGTGTGTCTTAGGCTACTGTCTTAATAAAGTGTCTTGTAAAACGTTTCCTTATCATCACCGGACCGCCGAGTCCCGCTGTGTGTTGTTTTGGGTTTGTCTAGAACAGCTGATGAACGAGAGTAAACAGCGGGCCTTTGGCAGCGGTCAAGAAATCCTTTTTGCTTTGCTTTATGCTGCTCTCGCCTTTTTATGTATCTCCCTCTTTCACTTGCCCACACCTAGGCCTACACACTCGTTAATTCTCATACATTTTATGTTCAAATCCAAGTGATGGGCAATTCTGGTGCCGACTAGTAAGGCAGTGGACGTTTAAACGTTTAACCGTCGGGATCGCAGTCTGCGCGCTTCTTTGTGCTTGTGCACGGGTCGTTTGACGAAATGGAAACTTTACAATTATTGGAAGTGGCCATATTGTCGCCTTTTCACATGAAATACAATCAAGCTTTAGAGCGCTTCTGCATCAATGCCATGTTTGCTGCGTTCTGAACCAAAACAAAGCAGCACGTGTCTGAGGTCATGACGCATTTGCAACGAGCGGAACCGATAAGCGGAATCGTTAAGCAGGCATGTTAACGATTCCAAGGAATTGGTTGACTCGGCACCGGTTCTGAACAAGGTTCTGAACAAGAACCGGTTCTCGATTCCCATCCCTAGCGGCTTATAGTCCGAAAATTGCGGTAATTGGGAGGAGTGTACAAGCTTTATTCTAATGTAAAATAAAAACAATATTGTTTTGTCTCAATGTCAAATCTAGGCAATCTTGAGCAGTTTGTTTGCTACAATGTGTCTGTGTATCCAATATACTCTGGATGGATTGGGAAGCCAGCAAGTAAAGAAGCCTTTTTGGAGCAAGAAGGTAGGCTAACATGACTCATAATAATACTTGCACCTGGCTTGTCATAGCATCCCGTTTACATCCTGGATTGGTGTACGTGTACCTGAATAAGCCAAGCTGCCCAGACTAGACTATGTCAAGGCTGGCTTTATCAATCATCCTGGGTATCTGAAGTCCCCTTTTGTGCAGTAGCCCCCAGCTCTTCTTTCTACTTTATATTTAGTATAGCAATGATATGCTGCTCTCTGCTGTAAAACAATGATATGCTGCTCTCTGCTGTAAAACACTGAAATAATACCCCCTGCACAGCTCGTTGTTAATAGTTGATGAAATCTGTATGCAACGTCAGTCATATATGCCAGAAGAAAGTGGTTAGAAATGAGAGTCCTGGAATAATAACCTCCTCATTTACACTATAATTGGCCCCGCAAAGATACAACCCTGATTCCCAAATGTTGGGACACTATGTATCATGTAAATAAAACAGAATGTGATCATTTGCTTTTGCTTTTTGACATGTATTCAATATAAAACAGTACAAAAATGTCATGATTAGTTTAAACTGATAAACTTTATTGTTTTTTATAAATACACACAAATTTTAAATTTGGTGCATGCAACACATTTCAAAAAAGTTGGGACAGGGGCATGTTTACCATTGTTTTACATTACCCTTTCTTTTAACAACAATGAGTAAGCATTTGGGAATCGAGAACATAAATTGTTGACAGTTTGAAAGTTTAATTAGTTCATCTCAGATGAACCCAACAATATGTTGCCTTTGTATTGTTTTCAACTTGAATGTAAGTCAAAAGGATTTACAAATGATAAAATTCTGTTTTATATACGCAGAATCGAGGTTGTATATGGGCCACAACCATCTTAATTTATATATTAACTTTTGATAGACCAATTGATTATATGATAAATTGTTAACTTCAATTTTGATATTCAAGTTGTTAATTTCAAATAGTTCTGCCAGATATCATTAACACAAATCTTTAATGGAAAGTAGGGGAACCGTCACAAATACAGACACATACCGTACCGTAAGAGGTAAACCGCAATACGTAATTATGGGCGTAAATAGCGTTAATATGACTTAAATATGCAGAATGTACAGAATGCTTGTTTTGATTGCGGTGCGGAGCCTATTTGAGAAGTATTTTATTTATTGGAGACCTTCTTTGTTTGCGGCAGTATTTTATTTTTTTACTGAAAAAAAACTCTAAACTGCAATGGTAGTTAATGCTGCACTTGCACATTATTCTTCTTATATATTCAACCGTACCATACATAACCAAACCGTGACTTCAAAACCGAGGTACACTTTTGTGTACCGTTACAAGTCAGTCTGTATTTAAATTCAGATAAACCTTGGCTGTGTGATGCATGACGTTGCTGTTGTGTTTGCAGCTCCATTGGAAGGCCCCACTGTTAGACTGAATGGTAAACCAGGACGTAATAATGCTCACCTGGTGTGGAAGGAGATTCCCCTACGCAGCCGCCGCGGCTTCATCACTAACTACACCATATTCTATACCAACGGGACTGAAATACATGGTATGTACCTGACACAGTGTATCCTGAACAGACTTCAGTGTGTGCAATACCAATAAGCAGTGTTGGGAACGTTACTTTAAAAAAGTAATTAGTTATAATTACTCACTACTTGTTCCAAAAAGTAACTGAGTTAGTAACTGAATTACTTTATAATAGAAGTAACTAGTTACCAGGGAAAGTAACTATTTGCGTAAGCCTACTGTAAAAAAAAAAGTTGCTATATGTCAAATTTTTTTGATTTTTCTGAGCAGTTTTCACAAGTCAGTTGAAATGAGTAGAACAGACAGGTAGGCCTACTTGTAGGCTACATAACCTTCAATATTTATTGCACATCAACAGACAGCAAGAGGTTTATCCTGCACTTCAAGTATTTTGTTCTCAACAAAAGTAGTAGAGGAAACTGAATGTAGGCCTACCGTGCTGATCTGCTAGGCTATATCACTGGATTCACTTCAGGGGTGTCGGCTAAAACACCACTTAAGGCCAAAAACGTCAGACTATGAAGCATGAGACGATGAGAGGAGGAGTAAGGATTTATCCTATGTTTATTTCCTTCTTTAACATGCACAGTAGGCTACAGATCCCAGGAAAAGAACAATAGCAATATTCGGCTCGTGATGACACGCTAAACAGCTGTTGCAACCGGCGCATCGCGGCCGTTTAATAATGTGCATGAATTATAATTTATAGAGATCGGGAAACTCCATGCACTTACTCACAAGGGCGATGCAAACAAACTCAGGGAGAGCGCGTTTCAACCGTGGATTGATAGGTGGTTACTGCGGCAACGTGCACGCTCACACAACAGAGAGAGAAAGAAAAAGAAACTTCACTAAACAGGCGCTCCGGCTGACTGTAGTGACGGCGCTAACTGACAGTTATAATGTCATCCACACTGAATAAAACATACCGGTCTCCTCACTAGCAGTTTGGGTAGTATGGAGCCAGGGGTGCGTTCGGATTACACAGTTTATTCAATGAATTCATAGTAACATACCGCATTTAACGTTCAGTAACGATAACAGCGTTGTAACGACGGAAAAAGTAATTAGTTAGATTACCCCGTTACTGAAAAAAGAACGGCGTTACCTAACGCCGTTATTTTAAATGGCGTTATTCCCAACACTGCCAATAAGTCATACCTGAAATCTGAGCAACTGCCAGTCTCTAATGCCTTGTCTTACCTTACTCATTTCTGTTTTGCAGACGTCACCGTGCCAGCTAACTCCACCTCATTCACTCTGAAGACATTGTCAGGCAACACCAAGTATGAAACTTGGATCAGGGCTTCAACTGTCCGAGGCTCAGCCAACGGCACTAAACACTCATTTACCACTCTGAAATATGGTGAGTGTAACTTTATCATACATGAAATGTCTTAGCTGTTTCAAAAAACTCCCAAGGCCAATTTCATCTTTTCCATCTGGATATTAGATTGTGATACAGTATAATTAAACCTACAAACAGACCCAAATCCACAGTTTGGTATGGGCTTTGAATATTGATGCTTTTTATTGTAACACATATAATAATGCAGGGCTCCAGACTAACTTTTTCACTGGTTGCACTGGTGCGCCTAACCTTTTCATCTAGGTGCACCAGCAGATATTTTGGGTGCACCCAATATGACATTTAAGCGTTAAGGTGCGAACACACTACACGCGTTACACGCGTACAGACGCGTATAAAATCGGCTATTTTTCCATAGGGAACCATTGGTTTACGCGCGTACATGGCGCGTAGATGCGTCACTCGCGCTAAAGCAACATTTTAGCCGCGTATGAGCCGCGTATATACGCAGCTACGCGTGGAGCCTGCGCGTGACGATCAGCCGCGTTGGCCAATCAGCGTTGGGCTTGACCCGACGTCACATACATTGGCACGGTCGGAGAACAGTGTACTGTACACAGAGGCTGATGAGAGACACCGAGGAGGAAAATGTATAGCAGGCAGCCGAGCCGGTGCTGTATGACAGCAGCTCGGGAATAGAAGACGTGGGAAGAGTAAACCAGGAGAATGGACTTCCTGGTTAATTCAGTGAATATGTGCGGCTGTGCTTTAGCCGATAAAACAAGTTAGCGCCGTATAGCATTAGTTAACTCACCCGGTTGTGTGCGGGCGGCTAGCGCCTCATATTATGAACCCAAACATGACGGCTATGTCCGGGGGACTTTCACAACAAGTACAGCGAAGCACCGGTGTTGATCTATGCCAGCCACGGTCCCCTGTCACAGCCAGTTAGGGTAATGTTGGCTACTTGGCTTTATGTTGTGCCGCCGCGCACCGATGCTGCTGTAACTGTGTTTGTTATGTAGCTGCCGTGAATATGCAATGCTGTTTTAATGCTAGGCTATTTGTGCTGTTCAGTTTGTCTTTTGGCACAGTTGTTGGCCGTGTTGTTGTTGTTTTTGTGCGGACATGCACGCTGTTGTGTCGGGTCTGATCGCAGCCATGGTTAATTAGGGGAAATACAATATCGGGATTGAGACTACGCACGTTACGCGCGTAGAACCATTTTTGACACAAAATGATCAAGCAACATTTTAGCTGTGTTACGCACGTAAATCTTACGCGGGTAACGCGTGTAGTGTGTTCGCACCTTTTACCATTTCGTCAGTCCACAAAGGTAATTCATTTTCAAATTGTATAAATTATTGTTAATAGGAGTCATATGACTAAAGGCTTAGACAAATGTTCACTCAACAGGTAACTCAACAAAAAAAAATTGATAAAACTAAAGTTTAAAGTTTTAAATGTTTGAAAAACTCAGAAAATAAGCAAATAAAACAAATATAACTATAAAAAGACTGTGCTGTTCCTTGGTTCTTATTGGGCATCAGCCCATATCCCTCAGATGACCAACATTCATAACATCATATTATTGATAATAGGAATAGCATAATGTGATGCATGTCATATTTTGTGCGCGTTGAGGAACTCTGTACACATTGCCTACATTGTTAATTGGCATGCTCCACCTCTGTGTGGCCAATTAATATGTTGTCAGCACAAGAGGCGGCAGTAGATGATCGTAAACTATTGTGTGGAAATGTCAGTGTCTCCATCAATCAATCAATGGAATGTAGCCTACTTGGAATCCGCGATATGGAAACAAGCCTCTATCTTTGTTGTTGTCTGCAATCACTCTGATAAGCTTCGCGTGGGCACTGTCGTTAGCGTATGACGGCTTCTAATTGAATCAGATTTTATTTTTGACGATGATCATTGGTTAGGATTTAGCTGCTTCCGTCACTGTTTGGTTGGGCGCTGAAGCGCTGCGGTGAGAGCAGTGCTGGATGAGCAGGAGCTGCCGGCCACGCACATTGCGCATGTGCTTACGTGAGCAAGTGGAACATAAATTCCTGAGATTTGTGGTTTTGCAAAGGCAGATGTCTTCACACGCAGTAGGTTCAAAAAACTAAAAGACGTGATAACTGGGGTCATATTAGTCTATAACAGTTGAGATATTCTCTGCTAAATGAAGCGCATACAAAACTTTCCCAGGACCTCCACTAAAAAGAACAAAATAGTGAATAAAGATTAAATACTTTAAGATTAAAATTAAAATCATACAGTCACATTCTACATACACTCACAGGCCACTTTATTAGGTAAACCTGTTCAATTGCTTATAAAAACAAATAGCTAATCTTCCAATCACATGGCAGCAACTCAATGCATTTAGTCATGTAGACGTGGTAAAGACAAAGTGCTGAAGTTAAAACTGAGCATCAGAATGGGGAAGTAAGGGGTTTTAAGTGACTTTGAACGTGGCATGGTTGATCGTGCAAGGCAGGATGGATCCATGCATTCATGTTGTTTGCGCCAAATTCGTTGTGCGTGAAAATCCCAGTAGATCAGCAGTTTCTGAAATACTCAGACCAGCCCGTCTGGCACCATCAACATTGCCATGTTCAAAGTCACTTAAACCCTCTTTATTCCCCATTCTGATGATCGGTTTTAACTTCAATTAAAACTGCGAGCAGTGATGACCGGGCCCTCGCACCTGGCCGGCGTCGGTGCTCCGGGCGACCGCGTGAGAGAACGCGCCGCAGTCTCCTCCTCTTCGCAGCACGCGGCACAGTAATACCTGTCACCAGAAGTGTGGAAGTTGCCGCGACGCGCTTGTGGTTTGTGGCCATAGGGGGCGCCGTCTTTGAGATCAAATCCTGAACCATTGATACATTGCAATTTTTTGCAGGTCTGATGGGTACGCAAAGTTTTTCAAGTTTTGCATGACAGGAAGGGGGTGAAAAGTGCCAAAAATGACTACAAATAATAAAGAAGAAGAATAAGAATCCTGGCGGTTTCAAAAGGGCTTCGCACCGGTCAGTGCTCGGGCTCTAATAAGAATCCTGGCGGTTTTAATAGGGCTTCGCACCGGTCGGTGCTCGGGCCCTAATAAGTTGTCCTGTCCAGGGGCCTCATTTATAAACGTGGCGTACGCCCAGAAGAGGGCGCACGCCAATTTCCACGCAAACATTGAGATTTATAAAAACCAAACTTGACGAGAAGATGTGCGGTCTTCCACGCAAACTCCGACCCATGCGTACGCACAGAAAGTGGAGAAAGGAGAAACGGCGACTCCGTCGGCACATGTATGAAGTGCGAGAACAAATGTGTTTGTGTAAAATGAATCCAGATAGGCCTATTATAAGCCATGTAGGTCTATCATACAGTGCTGCTTGAAAGTATGTGAACCCCTTGAGCCTTTTTGAATTTTATTTATTTTAACCATTATTAATACATTTTTATCCATACCAGTATTTTTTATATGAAATAACAGATGTTTGTTTATCAAGTCAATATTTTTCTTTTCCTTAAAGGCACTACGAGTAAGATGGCACGTTGGCGTCCCCTTTGGACAAAAGCGGTAGTATTTTTACGACGCCCGCTGTCGCAAATGCTCGTGCCAGGCGCGTGAGCGTGGACTGAGAAGGGCGCAATATAGTGCATATTCGTGTGTTGAAAGTGTGAGGACTCTTTTCGGCTCCGTGAGAGTGGTTTTGACACTGCATCAACTAATGCCAGTCAGTACACACACCTGCTTGCAATGAGTTGATTCAGCAGCGTCACCTACTCTCTCTCTCACGGAGCTGTGTCCTCACAGAAAGCGAATGAATGAGAGACGGCAGTTAGTAGACTATGGATCACGATGAGGTAATGTGTTTGTGTTGTTGATGTAAATAATGACTATTTCAGATAATGGTTATCTGATGATGGTGAAGCAAAGCAAACTTTGTGTTAGTACCAACCGCTCATTCATTTAGCAGTCTAGTTTCGCTCTCGTGAAATTGTATACACGTTGCTTGGCAACGTCCTCCCGCCCGCCTATCACTCACTCTCCCTTTTCGCTTTTCTTCATTGCATTCTCTTTTTTTTCTTTGATGGTTCAGCCCCGTTATCAGTCATTTATGACGACAAATAACTGTCTCAAACAAGGCTCCCGCTCCCCTTCCCTCACCTGGAGGGATAGGCTTCTCAAATCGCGTTGCAGCGCCACACTGAAATCTGCAACCAATACGGATATGTGACCATAGAGCCTGCACGAGCGAACCGAAAATCGGACTGGGTGTGCGACCAGACCAAAAGCAGTAATAAAAACTATATAAAAACGTCTTTCTTTGCACTGATGGTCTCGTTTGCTGTTAAAGGTAATTTATGATTATCAGAGGAAACATGAGGTTGTTTAAAAGATATTTAAATGTTACTCGTATCCGCTTTAAATCAAGCAGGTAAACACAATCAGGTGGGCCAAATTCAGTGATGGAATCGACCAATATAATGAGAGATCTTTAGGGAAGAAATTGAGCAGCACTAAATAAAACAGAGATAAAACCAGGTCAGTTTAGGCTCACCAAAGTGAACCCATACAGGTCAGACATTTATGACATTTTGCACTGTCCAAAGTGCTGTACATAGTGCATTCAGTAGGTAAACAATGAAGGTAAAATAACTAACAAAAATAAAAGACATAAAGCCCATACGTCCACATATAAACAAAGATAGTAGTGCAAAGGTAAGATAGTTAATGGGGAGGAAAAACCAGAATGTACAGATGGGTTTTGAGCCTTGATTTAAAGGCAAAAATGGAGGGGGAATCACATTTGTCAGGTGGCAGTTGGTTCCACAAGCATGGAGCAACTAGTGCAAAGTACATTTCTGAGAGTTGTGCCAGTGGCATGGCTGTATACGCTGGTCACCAAAAGAAAGTGATTGTCTACAGTAGCTCAGAAGAGACTGACATCTCCATTTCACTTAACGACACCACTGACAAGCGTTAAGATGGCCAGAAAGATGATGATGGTGACTTTGTCATTGTGAGCTTTGCAGGCAAAACCACCTAGATCTGCTAGGCCTTGTTTAAGAAAATTGACCTTCAATCTTTGTAAAAGATTTACTTTAGATATATATCAATGACACAATTTACCCCATGGTATTCTCTCTTGTGGCACAACTTACACCACATCGGGGGCAAGTTGTGCCACAAGACACATTTTTTTCCGAAAGCTATATTTCTTAAACAGTTTATTCCAGATCCAAAGTTTTTATTGCCAGGGATGCACAACATCCTGAAATATATGTACATATTTGAGTTGGAGACATAACTGTCAAGGCCTCACTTTAAAATCACTTTGAGTAAAAAGTGGCACATCTCACCCCACTCTCCCCTATATGCAATATTATTTGAAACTTATTTTTCTTTTTATGAACACAAAGAGCCTTGAATACATTACAACTATTGAAATAAAGCTTTTATAGATACTACGCTCTACGTTGAAGCAATAAGCCCTTTAATCCATAAATGATTTACTCATACTATAATTTAATAAAATGATTACACTTTCAGGAAAAAAAATATTTTGCTCGCTCCATAATGTCCACAATGACCGAAAATTTAAAAAGTTGTGACATTATGGGCAAACAGTTAATACATGTGGGCTCAGCATTTGGTTACATTATCGACCAGTCATTACATTTTGGCTATGATTAAAACATTCTTTATTCAATTTTGGGTCGTTGAGATGGAGATGACATCAACTCAACTTCCCTCTCACACCTTCCCAGTGATCAAGAACATGGACTTACACTGTACCTCTTTTCACCTATCAACCCCCGACCCTGGACCTCAAAGCAACCTCATCAACACCTCCACCTAAGTCAGTACCCTGAGAAGGGGCTCCCCCACAGTGAGTGTAGAGGCAGCTGGAGGGAATGCTCTAAACTAGGTCCAGAAAGTGTGAGTGAACCAGCTCTGTGGGATTCTACAGCCCCTCTTTAAACTTAGTCTGGGCCAGGAGAATGTTCCAGTACGGTGGAAGACCTTCTGCCTTGTTCAGGAAGTCCAAGCTCCAGGCACACATTGAGGGGTTCAGGCCCAGGTCATGCAGCTTAGAAACCAGCCTGGTGGGGACTGAAGGCTGAACTGTAGTCTATGACCGGAAGTCTGACTTAGCCCCGCCCCCCTACCATGCCAAAGTGAGAGAGGGTGAGTGCATGACCTGAGAGATGGCCTTGTGTGTTGTTCTGTTGGAGCGGTAGGTGAACTGGATCCAAAGGGCTGGGAAGAGAGGAGTAGATGTAGTCCTTCACCAACCTCTCAAAGCCCTTCATAAACACTGACCATGAAGTGGTCCTTCATGCAGGCTAGGGAGGCCTTCATGGGCACGGGGATGATGGTGGACATCTTGTAGCTTGTGGGGGACTGGGTAAGGGAGAGGTTGAATATGGAGGTGAACACTGGAGCCAGGAGATCAGTGCAGGTCCTGATGACTCGTCCAGAGATCCTATCCTGGTGTTCACCCTTTTCAGCTCCCTCCTCAGGTCATGCTCTGAGAAGACAGGGATGTGTGCCGCCTCAGTGGTAGAGCTCCTGTAATCCACGTTATCCAGGCTAGAGTTAGCATTGCTAGCTTCTTACCGTGCATAAAAAAAGTTCAGGTTGTCTGGCAGAGCAGCGTTAGCATTGACCATGTAGGGCCGTCTCACTTTATAGTCCGTGATAAAGGGAGGCGCCCGTTCATTCCAAAGCCGGAATATTTCCTGCTCTCACTGGCACTGTAAAAGGGGCTTATTTATCTATCTATCCATACATCCATCTATCTATCCATCCATCCATCTATCAAAATATGATACTGGAAATCGAGCACTGACATAATTGTATACACATATCTCATATGGTCTCTTTTAATAAGCCAAGAGATAGATAACTGTGCTTATATCATAAAGGATGACAGCAGCACAGGTGAACATTGCTCATACACATTGATTGGCTCTAATTGTTTACATGCATTGTAGTATCTAAACAACAGATGAGCTGATCTTATTTGGGATTGTCTTGTTATGTTGGTAGAATGTAATCCTTTCTGTGTTTCCTTCAGCACCAGGAGAGATCGAGGGCGTTGTGGTGGGAGTGAGCCTGGGCTTTCTGTTTGTGGTTCTTATGACCCTGCTGCTCTGTGTCTACAAAAAAGATTTGTAAGTTTTACTTCAACACCTAAACATTTTGATCTCAGAGTAGAGTTTAAATGTCTATAGGGGCAACCGTGGCTCAGGTGGTTAAGCGGGTTGGCCAATGATCCAAGGGTTGGCGGTTCGATCCCCGCTCTGCCACCAGTGTCATGGTTGTTGTGTCCTTGGGCAAGACACTTCACCCACCTTGCCTCGTGTGAATGTGTATGACTGCTGTATGTTTGAGGTGGTGGTCGGAGGGGCCGTAGGCGCTGAATGGCAGCCACGCTTCCGTCAGTCTGCCCCAGGGCAGCTGTGGCTACTATCGTAGTTTACCACCACCGGTATGACTGTGTGTGAATGAATGGAACCTGGAACCCTGTAAAGCGTCTTTGAGTGCCTTGAAAAGCGCTATATAAATCCAATCCATTATTATTATTATATAGAGGCATTTGTCCATTTGTACAGTTCAATGCATCTCCCCTGTTTATTTGACATTAGGCTTTTTATCTTGCTTTCGAGTATGGCCATGTAGAACAGCTGTTAACACTATAGCCTGAAATACTTATAATAAATAAAAAGCTATTGTAGTTCTATTTTTCCAATTGGATTCACAGTTTTTAAGCCGATATAACATTAAGTGTTCCTCCCTTGTAGGATCAAGGAGAATTGTTGGCCTCAGATTCCAAACCCTGGGGAGAGCACCATTGGAAATTGGTCTCCTGATTATCCTTTGAAAGTAAGTACTTATTTTACAATGACATGTTGGTGACAACATGTACAGTATGGAATATAGAGAGATTGTTCATTTTAAAGCCTTTTCATTAATGAAGCTGGTTCATTCACACTGGGACTGACCACTGAATGCTCACCCTCACCACTCAGTACATCAGTTGCAGAAATTAGGACTCACTGCATACTTCACGTTTTGAATAAGTTTGTCCTCTCAGGTGACTCCTGGACAGGGTTTGAACTCCTTGTGAACAGAGAGGATATATTTTACTGTATCATATGATACATACCATCCTTTTACAGCTATGATCATAGTCCCTATGATAGAAATATTACAGGCATATTATCCAGGACTTTAAATGTTAAAGTAAACTAGTGCTAGTGCCTGTAGATAGTGACTTCTTACATTTTTCTTGTCCACCTTAAAATTGACCGTATCTTCATGAGAGCAGTAATAAATTAAAATCCAAAACAAATTTACATTTTAGGATTATTATTTTTTATGCACATTGGTTCTAAGAGTTATTTGATTCTTATTATTGGCCTATAAAGTGTTGAAAAACATTAAGACATGAGATGTGTGTAAATGCAGCTGAAGGATTGATCCAGCCAGCAGTCCTCAGCAGTGAGACAGTGTGTGTGGCTACAGTAAGGTGACATTGTAACCACCTGACCATCACCTTGCCAGTTACAGGGCTGCTGGAAACTCCCAAGAGAATATATAGCTCATTGAAAGCATTCTTGGTATGCTTGAAAAATTGTGACTGTTGACAACACTCAAGTGTATGATTATCATATACAGTAACTTGACTTGCAGATGGTCAGGTGCTACGAGCAATGTTGAGCTCAGTGCTTCCATTTATTTTGGTCAATACACCAGATTACTGTGGCTGCACTGAAACAGAAACAACATAACCCAAAGGTAGTGTCAAGTAGCCCGCATTAAAAACAGGCACAAACCTTTCCACTGACAAGACTTTTCTCTTCCACTTGTCCTCTCCAGGCAGAGACACCAAAGGAGAACTGTCTCTCTGGCATCAGTGTGCTTGCTGTTGATGTGTATGATGGAAAGAGTGTGTTTGAGGAGGACAAGTCCTGTCTTCCTCTGAAGAAGGACAAGTATCTGTCCGAGGAGCACAGCAGTGGGATTGGGGGCTCCTCCTGCATGTCCTCACCCAGACAGAGTGTGTCTGACAGTGACGAGGGAGGAGACCTGGCCGACACCACGGCCAGCACCGTGCAGTACTCCTCTGTGGTGGCCTCCAATGGCTACAAGGGCCAGACCCCCAGCTCCCAACCACAGCAGGCTTTGTTCTCCCGCTCTGAGTCCACACAGCCTCTCTTGGACTGTGAGGAGAACCCAGAGGACGGCAGCAGACAGGCTCAGGCCGTCTTCACACACACTGCAGGGCACAGAGACATGAGGGACCCTGCTGACTCCATCCAGCAGGGGGAGCCTGAGCTGGACTTCTGTCCCCTGGAAGAGACACCTACAGACGGGCTGCCTGCACCAGCAGCCTCTAGCTACATGCCTCAGCTAGGGGGCTACAGGCACCAGTAAGAAAGCAGACGTGTGCCATCTAGTGACTAGTTCTGTACCTTTATTAATGTCAATTATTCATTTGAAATCTTCAAGAAGACTAGACATATTATTTCTGCTCTCAAGTAAGTACTAGAATAAGAGCTTGTAGCAGTAGTTTGCTAACCGTGCAAAATAAAAAAATATGCAAGTTGTATCTTTACAGTACAATAATGGCCTAAATATACTCAACACATGAATGTTTACACTGTGAACTGCACAGTTAATGTCACGTTACATTTGAAAATGCCTTCTGAAATGATATCCATCACAGTTTGGGTTTGTGTGATTTGTGTGAGGAGTAATGGCCTCTACAGCTTCTGTATGCAGCTATATTTCATTTGGTTTCTGTTTGAGCTGTTTCTTGTTGTAGATCCGTCTTGTAGAAGAGTTAACTGCAGGTTGGTATAATTAGTGACTTTGTCATTTAACTGACATAAAGTATGTTTGCAGCTTAAGTATATACACTGCACATTAATGGCATCATGTACATGTCAGTCGGAACTTTACTTGGTTACAAATTACAATGCATTTTTAAATAAGGAAAACTTCAACTGCATTATCAATTTAAAAAGAAAAGAACACAGAAAAGCTGATGCATATCTAAACAAGGTAGTGTGTAGCTTAAGGTATTACTTTGCTTAATTTGTGGCTATAAGGTCTTTAATGTTATTTTCATGTTTAGACACAAACGTGATTATTTTACAGCCAGCGGCAGCAAAGTAAAACAGTACACTTCAGACTGGTTTTCAGTGTTCCTACGATACCCAGAGTTCCCTGCTTTATTGGTGATGTCATTATAGTTTCTTTTTTAGTTTTTTTTTAGGGGGGGGGGCTTTTAATAATTATTTTTTTAATTGCGTCAAAATACTGACAAGTATAAGCAGTGAATTAAGTATTGTACTTATATTTGCTTCAAAATATACTGAAAGTCATACTTGCCGACATTGAGACCTAGAAAATGGGGAGGATTCCAAATCTAGTGTTACCATGTTACCAAATGTATTTTCATTTTTAAATGATGTCATGATAAATAGCAGTGGTCCTGTGCTCCTTTGATCCCTGTCACTAAGGATTCCATTGAACCAATGTGTTACTTCCTGCTAACAGCTGCTTCATGTTTGACAGGAAACACATCCAGCTGGTAAAACAAAACACAATAGATTTCCTTATTGCCCCGACATACAGCTTTGAGTAATAACTTGGAAGAAGCCTTATCTGATTATCTTTTATAAAGATGAAATAAATGTTACATTAAAAGGGAGCTCTTCTCAATATCTCTTTAAAAAGTGATCAGATCTTTGAAATGTACTTAAAACACATGCATTATGGGAAATCGAAAAATTAAATAAAAAACTAAACAAATGGTATGTGTGACTTTAATGTCACACATACAAGATGACCAATCACCAAAAAGTGTTGTTTTTATGTAGCAGAAAGCATCAGTCTGAGTAAAAGTAGAAGGAGTCATCTCCTCAAAGGGGCTGTGTGCTAAACTTCACTCATCCCATCCCAGATTTCTTTGATTATTATTTTTTAAATAAAAGTTGACTTTACAGATTTAATTTGCCTATTTACAGATATGAAAGTTTGGCATCATCACTTGCTGATCCAGTAAGAACCAAACACAGGGTATAAGTTGGAGTATTACCATCATACACAGTACTGCAGGTGAAAGTGCCATACACATAAAAAGTTCAGAAAACAATTACTTGAGTGGCAAGTTACTAAATGAAAAACTGTTGGTAGGACTTATCAAGGTGTCACTTCCAATGGACAAAGTAGTGGTGAGTTAAGATTAGCTTCTTCCCCTCAAAAGTGGGCATCATTACAGAAGCCCCAGGGCCACATTGACACAGGCTTCTAACCCCTCACTGCCCATTAATATAAAATGTACAGCCTCCATAATCAGTGTAACATTAATACACCCTGATAATTTCTACAAGTTTGAACTGTTCTGCTCAATCCACACAATTGTACATTTCGTCCTCTTAATGAACAAATAATTGCAGGTATTTCTTTGTATTATGTTATATGTTCATTGTGTGTACAATCAGACCATGGCATGGCTGATTCTTTTTTTTTAAATGTGACATGGATGACATTTAATGAGAATAAGACTTGAGGTTATTGTCCATAGTATTATGTTGTGTTATTTCCCTATTGGGGATCAATAATGTAATGTTGTGAGGTCAAAATACAATAAACCTCTAATTAAAAATGTTCAAGTGAATGTACATGTATTTAGTGTTGCAAAATAGATTTATTACTTAAATTGTACCATTAAAATATATTATCATGCATCCTTACCCAAGCATCAGTTTTAGGCACTTACAATTGATTTTTTCTAAATAATCCCATACACCACATCAGTATAGCAGCAGTTAAATTTATTTCTGCCAAAAAGTTATTTATTTTTATCTTTTTGTATCTCTTCGTGTACAGTGGAGGAAATGAGTATTTGATCCCTCACTGATTTAGTAAGTTTGCCCACTTACAATGAAATGAACGGTCTATAATTTTAATGCTAGGTTTATTTTAACAGTGATAGACAGAATATCAAAAGGAAAATCCAGAAAATCACATAAAAAAGATAGAAATTATTTTGCATTTCATTGAGTGAAATAAGTATTTGATCCCCTATCAAAACATTGCTTAGTACTTGGTGGAGAAACCCTTGTTGGCAAGTACAGAGGTCAGACGTGTCTTGTAGTTGATGACCAGGTTTGCACACATCTCAGGAGGATATTTGGACCACTCTTTGCAGATCCTCTCCTAATCGTTAAGGTTTCGAGGCTGTCACTTGAGCTTCAGTTCCCTCCGCAGATCTACTGGATTAAGGTCCGGAGACTGGCTAGGCCACTCCATGACCTTAATGTGCTTCTTCTTGAGCCACTCCTTTGTTGCCTTTGCTGTATTTTTAGGGTCATTGACGTGCTGGAAGACCCATCCACAACCCATTTTTACGGACCTGGCTGAGAGAAAGAGGTTGTCACCCAGTATTTCATGGTACATCCATAGTTCCCTCGATGCAGTGAAGTCCACCTGTCCCCTTAGAAGAGAAACAACCCCAAAGCATAATGCTTCAACCTCCATGCTTGACTGTGGGGATGGTGCTCTGTGTCATAGTCAGAATTCCTCTTCCTCCAAGCATGGCGAGTAACTATGATACCAAAGAACTTGATTTTGTTCTAATCTGACCACATCACCTTCTCCCAAGCATTCTCTGAGTCGTTCAGGTGTTCATTGGCAAACTTCAGACGGTTCTGTACATGTCCCTTCTTGAGCATGGGGACCTTACGGCCACTACAGGATTTCAATCCATTACGGCATAGTGTGTTACCAATGGTTTTCTTGGTGACTGTGGTCCCAGCTGCCTTGGGATCATAAACAAGCTCCTCCTGTGTAGATCTGGGCTGATCCCTCTCCTTTCTCATGATCATTGAGACCCCACAAGGTGAGATCTTGCATGGAGCCCCAGACCGAGGGAGATTGATGGTCATTTTGTGTTTCTTTCATTTTCGAATAATCGCACCAACAGATGTTTCCTTCTCACCCAGATTCTCGCCAATGGTCTTGTAGTCTATTCCGGCCTTTTGCAGGTTTACAATCTTGTCCCTGATGTCCTTAGACAGCTCTTTGGTCTTGCCCATGATGGAGATGTTGGAGTTTGATTTATTGACTCTGTGGACAGGTGTCTTTTATACAGGAAACTAGTTGATATTAGGAATACTTTTTTAAAGCACAAGGACTAATCTGTGGGAGCCAGAATTCTTTATGGTTGGTAGGGGATCAAATACTTATTTCACTCAATGAAATGCAAAATCATTTATATATTTTTTTAATGTGATTTTCTGGATTTTCTTTTTGAAATTCTGTCTATCGCTGTTAAAATAAACCTATCTTTAAAATTATAGACCGCTCATTTCTTTGCAAGTGGGCAAACTTACAAAATCGGTGAGGGATCAAATACTTATTTCACTGTTTTACTACACATGGTTGTGCTTTGTAAGACCTCGGATTTCGCTGTTTTTTGTATTTTCTGTTTCTAAAACTACAGCCGTTTAAGGGGAATTTGTTCCTTTACTATAACTGATTTAGAATGATGGAATACTATGAGATTTTCCTTTGTCGTAGCCCAATTGTCAGACATTAAACTTGTCAGAATGTTGACATTAATATTAAAATGAGCCTCCTAATTTCTCCCATACTGTCCAGAATGGGCCGTATGTAGCCTATGGTGTAGCCTACTCCTAAATGCATAGCCTATTTGTGTTTGGAAGAGCTGCTATAAACCTGATGCAGTGAAATGAGAAGCACAGCTCCGAGTCACAAGGCTACTGTGTACAGCGTGTCTCTTTAACGGAGGTATTCTCAGGACGGGAAGGGGGGTGGATGGGTTCAGCGGGTTCATGTAGTATTGGACGCCTCCTCCCATTTCAGGTTGGCTGCATCCCTGTCTCCCTCGGTGAATAGGGCAGCTGGGATGGAAGTTTGCTGTGGAAATAGGAGAAATAGTTGAGCTTGACATTCGGGACACAAAGTCAATCAGCTGGTGACTCCTAACAAGCTGCCATTTTCAGCCCATTCGAGGCAATCTGGGCGAACTTGTTTGTACCTTTGTGTGAATAAAGCCGTTTGATTCGTTAGTCGCCCACTGGGATGGGGGAATATCGCTCCGTTGTGTAGGCTCTTATAGTGGAATAGAAATCATGATGGCTGATGGATGTTGCAGAGGGATGGAGAGAGGCAGGGGTAAGATTGCATCAGATTCTTTATCACGGTCCACATATCCTCAGCAATATGTCCAGACCGGAGCACAGCAGCCGGGCACCGACATCCAAGAGTTAGCCTCCAAACGCGTCGACATCCAGAAAAAACGCTTTTATCTGGATGTCAAGCAGAGTGTCCGCGGACGCTTTCTTAAAATAGCCGAGGTTTGGATCGGAAGAGGCCGTCATGATAACATCAGGAAGAGCAAGCTGACACTATCTATGTCGATGGCTCCCGCACTCCGTTACTGCCTGGGAGACTTCATCGATTATTATGCCCGTATTGGGCTGCGGGGGGGCACGGAGGAGCACAGCAGCAACGGCCAGGGCCGAACGCACGACTCCCGCAGGAGAGCGTCACCCACCGGCTCTGCGCTCTCCGACGACCATGCCCACCGCGTTCTGAAGAGCGAGCTCATCGAGAGAGATAACAGAAAATACTTTCTGGACCTGAAAGAGAACCAGAGAGGTAGGTTCCTCCGCATACGGCAGACTGTCAGCAAAGGACACGGCACAATGGGTTACTACGGCCAGGGCATAGAGCAGACCATAGTGCTGCCGGCTCAGGGGCTCATCGAGTTCAGAGACGCACTGTCACAGCTGATAGAAGACTACGGAGACGAAGAGAGCGACGACCGCGGCCGGGCTGGATTCAGAGAGCAAGACGACAACCCCGAACTCCCGGAGGCTGCATCTTTTCGAGTCGACAACAAGCGCTTCTACTTTGACGTTGGTTCAAACCGATACGGGATCTTCTTAAAAATAAGCGAAGTGCGGCAGCCGTACAGAAACACCATCACAGTGCCCCTTAAAGCCTGGGCGAGATTTGGAGAAAATTTCATCAGGTACGAAGAGGAGATGCGACGGATTTCATCGTGCCACAAAGAGAAGAGGATAGAGGCTCGGCAGGACAGTGAGGAGCAGGACTGACCTTGGTAGTAGGCTGTGTCTGTGCTTTTGCATGCAGGCTATTCTAGTGCTTCTGTTCACGATGTGGCAGTCACCCCTAAATACCCCCTTAATGTAGGCCTTCTCTATGTGTCCCTACACAACCAAACCACATGTGTCCACGACGTCTTGGCTCGTGTGCCCTGGGCTGCTAATCTACTAATTTGAACCTGCCAATAAGTCATATATTCAGAGCCCGATGCCAGTTTCAGTCAATGTCAGCTATTCATTTTCCAACCCTTGCGTAATGGCTAGGGCCAGCCCAAAACTATTAGGGTCCTGAGCATAATTCCACAACCCCCAACCCTTCCCCTTATATTTAAGAGTGCACTGTCAATGAAATCATTTTATGAAGTGACTTTGAAAGGTGGCACCTGTGGAAAGCTAGGGAATGTTTTTAATATTTTTTCCCCAGAGCATATTGGTTAACAGTTTTAAGATGTTCAACTGTCAACCAACATGAATCACTAAAGGTAATACACTGTATGGCTGATCATATATGAATGAACTTGTTTGGAGTATAGCTTAGACTGTGTGGAATATGGAAATTAAGATTTTAGAAATTGTACTAAACATATATTTAAATTGCAGCTTTAAAGGAACATAATATCTCACACTGCAGACAGAGGGCAGGAGATGGGCAGTAACCATGTGAGGGGCAAATAGGATCATAATAAACATTACTGATAATACCACACACACACACACACACACACACACACACACACACACACACACACACACACACACACACACACACACACACACACACACACACACACACACACACACACACACACACACCTTGGGTTTCTCATTCATTTACATGACCAAACCTTAAACACAGTTTAGAAAGTTTGCAAAGAGGTATATGCTACATGAATCAAAAAATGTATTATTGTACTAGTGCAATACATAATAATAATAATAATAATAATAATAATAATAATAATAATAATAATAATAAGCTTTATTTGTATAGCACCTTTCAGAACAGAGTTACAGAGTGCTTACATCTCATTTATCATTCTATCTAACATAGGCACTTAGCCCACCAACACAGGATAGGTGTTTGTTACGTATATTTAGCTTTGAGTTTCATTTAGCGGAGACACATTCAGATACTTAGGTATGTTTGATGTGTGGCATACTTTGAAGCATAACACATTCGAAGTGTGTCTTTTTCTGCTGGAATAGGTCACTATATGAATATATCTTTGGAAAGCTGTGTCTTTTCACCACCCAAAAAACAATGGTTTAGACAGAGAAGAGAGAAGCGACAGTGACTGCTCTCTGAAAAAGCGTCATACTTTTTAGTGTGTTGCTGTAGCCTCAGTATTGATACTACATGGAAAATCCAATCTTTAACAGCTCAGATTTACACACTTTATCACTTTATTTACAGAAGGACATGTATTTTACGTATGTGTTCTGTTGAGCAAACAGGTGATGACATACATCATTGGTGCTATACACAATAATAAAAAAAAATTAAGTGAAGCATAAAAAGACGCTCCTGGTTGCAGTGATGCCAGTGTAGGTAGCTTTACTGTTAAATCAAAGTGTCTTTTTTTCTCAGTATGAATTTCATTATCAACGTGGTGCTTGAGCACACTAGGCATGGACACGTTTTTAGTTAGGGGCAGAAACTGTCTCTGCACTGAAAACATGGCACTTTTTTCCCATTTTGCGCAGCATTCTTAGCAACCTTCTAAACATTTATCATGTTTTATTCCTCAACTGTGAAGGAGATCTGTGGTTTCCAAATGTTGTGGCTTGTGACAACTTGTAAACTGTTTTCTCTCTGATTCCCTTTTTTGGTTGTTTTGTGGGATTAACCCTTTAACTCCCGCACCAAGAAAAAAGCAATGAAAATTTATTTTTTTGGCATTCTGTTAAATAATCTGGTAAATAATAAACACAATCAGATATTTTTTTTTGCTTGGACCCCATAGTTTTTTAAATATTAACCTCTACCAAACGGTTGAGGTTAAAGTACCAAAATTCCTAAAAATACCAAAAACAGTAGAAAAGTAAAATATAACGCTAAGGTATAATGAAATAAACAACAAAATATGTTTTGTGGGCATTGGATCAAGTTTTTTTCTTGTAGTATGCCACAAAAAATTGCTGTTTTTTATTTCAACAGACGAAAATGTTGAATCGAGCAAGAAAACTTTGCATTTCCAACTTTCATCGTGACCTCATCTGTGTTGAGGTGTAACAGCCCAATATACTCAACTTGAATTCACTTTTGATTGTATGCTAGCTGTCTTGTCGTGAAAATACTGCAGTATAGCGACTGCCATAGTGCCACGGCTACTCCGATTCTCCAGGCAGTCTCATGTTCCATTGCCCGCTCACTTGCAAACAAGGCCCAGAGGTTCTTGAATCAGGCAGGACCAAGACCCAGGACTAGATTGCGAGATTACATCTCTAAGCTTGCCTCTGAACACCTCAGGATCCCCCAGTTAGAACTGGTTAATGTGGCTAAGGAAAGGGAAATTTGAGGTCCGATGGAGCCGTTGGCCCAACGACCCAACCCTGGATAAGTGGATGGGCAACGTATAAATGGCTGAATTTTTAAAAAATCTCAGAAAGTGACAAAAACGACGTAAATAAGAAATTATTTTAGCATATTTATGATGAAATAGCATTACATGTTTCATATTTACAGCAATGAATGATCAGAAGTATTTATTTGTATTGCACATATTAAATTATAATGGCATTAGATGCACTTTGCTACATTAACCATAAAGTGCTAAATCAACCGTTTGGTTGAGGTAGTTTAAAAAAAATTATTACACGTTTATTTAAGTCTTTTTTGTGGTATCAATTTACATAATTCTGTTCATTAGGGCGTTGGACAATATGACTTGTTGAAAAAATATACTTACCTTTAAAAATTTCACCCAAAAACTGTCAACATGTTTGGAGTGATTTTCCTGTTTACGATTTTCAGGTTTTAGGGGACCTAAGAGGCATACCATTTAAAGACACAGTGACACTAGTGTTTTTTTTAGGATAAAAAACATACGTTAGCCGAATGGTAGAGATGGCCCAATCAGGTTTAGTTAAATTGAGCACCCCCCTCAATAAAATATAGTGACTCAAAATGTGCTCTACCAAACGGTTGAGCAGGCAGTTAAAGGGTTAAGACGTCAAATCTTCAGTAAAAAGCAAGAAGAGGTTTTGCACAGGTATTAATTCTGCTTTTTTAGCCTGTTAACCCCTGACACCCCTCGTGAACCACTTGTTTAGACAGTCCTAGTGCCAATTTTATTGAGATGCCTTTAAAAACTATTGTGGATACTTGAAACATTGAGAATGATATGTTATGTTATTTACTACATGCCCCTTATAGTTTTACTCATGGATAATAGCTGATATTAGACATCAAAATGAGCTCTTTCCTTATGTCTTAAATTTAGACAGATATGGATTTATGGATATCATCACCACGTTTAGTATAGCCTACAGACTGACATTCAGTTATAAAAAACTGAGCAAGATCTGTCAAGAAACACGGCCTTTCATTGAGGTAAACATCTTCTCAAGGGTGGGGCTCCTCATTTTTGCTATTAATCTTTGACCAACAAAACTTGGTACTTATCTTGAGAAAAAATGTTTGGCAATCATTTTGCTTAAGCATTTTCAACCTGGCCAATACCTGGAAGTTCATCGTAGCTACTTAAAATGCCAGCTTGTTTTCATGGAATTCAACTAATGTCCCTGCGTTCGACTTGGGGTGTGTTTGCTCTTCATATACACACAGATTTCACACGCATAGCCTACTTATGTTTGAAAACACACAAACACTACACTAAGCCATCCCTAAGAACAGAGAACATTTAAGTTGAAATCATGTATCCAAGTTACCTGCAGTAGCACAAGTGGCAACATTTAAAACTTTTTTAAACGTATAGAATGTTTCTATTCTATAACTGCATTTATAGATAAATTGCTTACAACCAACTGGAAAATGTAATATAAAAAATGTATTTAAAAAAGAAAGAAAGAGAGAAAGAAATATAGCTCCTTTGGCTTCCCTCAGAGGACCTACCCGGCGACGTCCCTCTATTCTGAACACACAGATACGAACACAAACACAATTGTTATTGTTTTTTAGTTTTTTTTGTCTTAATGTACTTTATTTTGCATGATTATAAAGTACTTCTACAAAACACTCTCTGTAAGAAGCATATAAAACCTGTGCCTGGCTAGCCTCTGCCTCAGTGTACCCAGCTGTGTCACTGTGCTCTGCAACACAGGCATGTATCTGAAATGTTCTAGTTCCATAATACTGAGCTGCAGCACTGAAGTTCCAGTTGGGACTTTATTTACTTGTTCATTTATGAAAAAGATCATTATAGCAACTATGATCTGCAGTGGCAGTGTAAAAAACTGAAAACTGAATACACAGCATCATAATCTTTACTCCACACATTGACCAACCCGTCTGAACAAAAAGAACACAAACGCGCATATTTCAAACAGCCCACAAGCCTCTGAAATGTCTGAGTCTGGCCCTTTGCCTCTATGTATCTCCTCAGAGGCACTGCCTGTTGTCAAGTCTACATTTAATGAATATGAGATGTGATGATTTTCTGGTCTTGGTGTTGGAAGAAAAATAGCAAAAAGTGCTATCAGTGTTAAAGTAGCCAATTGTTGTGATGCTTTCAGGTGCAGGAAGAGCATAGGATAGTTGGGTTTGCTGTGTTTGTTGACTAGTGTAGGGCATGCATTTCAATTATTTTATTTGCATATAAATAGCTGTAACGTCACACAGTTTCTACATGCATTTTAGTGTGTATAATTCAAAGCACAATTTATTTTTTAAATAATGTAAAATTAGAAAACATGCTCAATTCCTTACATTGACTCAACCCTCTCCCTCACCCTTGACGGCCAGGGAATTTTGCTCCAGAGGCAAATTTCTCAATGATTAAATCTTGCTTGGGCCAAGATATTTAGTTAGAGACTTGGTATTTATTCTCTTTAAAGTTTAATGGAAATTACTTAAAAGATACAATGTCATCTGTCTTTTTAGAATTCCAAATATAACTCCAAAAAGCACTTTAAATAAAAGCTGCACTTTTGTTCTGATACTTTGTAATCAGTTGATGATTTGGGAGTAATATTATCCATAGCTTTGGTATTAAGTGACAATCATGGATCCCTGTTCATACAATCTGGTGATCTGCAGTTTCCATCAGGATCTCTCTTTGTTTTTGACACTTCTCATTGAGATGACAAATAGAACATCTTGTTTTACACCACATTACATCATCATTGTCAGATGGACTGATCCACTCAGAGAATTGTATCTAATGAGCACAACATTTGAAATGCAGATTTCATCTTTGAACAATGTAAAGCTTACTCTTGGCTAACTGTGGTCAAAGCATATTTTGACCACAAACCTTCTGTGATATAATGTGAGGACTCTTTTTGAATGACCATGGATGGCCATGTAGCTGAGCAGACCAACATTAGAAAAATTGACAATATTATTCACATCAATTTGAATGAACTCTGGGTTTTGATCAGTTTTAACTTTTTCTTTTATTTATTTATTTAAGTTTTTATTGACCACGTGATCACAATCAGAACATCCCAACATTTTGCATGATACACTATCTAAGTATCTTAATCTGGCTGAATGCTATGCTCTTCTGTCAAACATTTGGTTTCCCCTTTGGAACTACTTTGTGTTGCTGAAGCATAGGCTTTCATGTCATTGTTTTTTGCTAGTTTCACAGCATTTCATGAGAACAACATTTTCGCTCTACAGCTCTTCTCTCACTTTTCCTGATTTGGTTGCTGGAGTGAATGTAAATGGTGTAAACGTCATTAGAAGTCTTGTTATAGTTGGAAAATAATGTTATACTGCAGTGCTCAAAGATTCTAAAGAAAGATCATTTAATATTAGTTACTGTGATTTAAAAAACAAAACAAATCAAAAATCTCAAATCTTCAAATATAAACAAATTAAGAAATAAATTATTGTACAAAAGCTTTGTATTTATAACAATGTTAGTCTCTTATTTGCCTAATAAAAAGTGGATGTTTAATGTATTTCTATTTCTTATGCTTTTTGTTCCCCGTAAAGAGGTACAACGGTGCTAATTTCCAACAATCACCTTCATAGTATTGCTGGCCTGTTTCTAAAGCATTCCAACCCATTGCAGATTGATTTCCAAGTCTGCTGTTAAGACAGCGTACATAGAGCTATATATTTAACCCTAAATCAGAATCATGAACAGTAAACTGAAAGGCTTTAATGGCAAAGGATCAAATGAGTAACATCAGCTGACACAACACATGTCACAGCAACAGCTGACGCTTCTGAAGAAGACCGCAGGAAGTAGTCCAAACATGTCAAGGTACAAACAAATGAATACTAGTCAGTTTAAATGAACATACAAGTTCATTTATCAAGTTAGACTAAATGAACCTTTTTGAGTTATGAGTTTGACTTGCATTAAAAAGCTTATGTTCCTCCAAAGTCAGCTGAGCGCTCCAGGATGTTGGACATTAATGAATAACCTGATGAAAGGACATCTGGACTGTTAACAAAGATCCTATGTTTCCAACCCTGACGCCTTAAAGCAACTTGTATCACTATATCTTTGCTTTATAAAAAAGAAATGTATTCATGTGCTTTGTTTCAGCAAACAGAAATGATGACAACATTTCTCATAGGATTGTTGCCATGACTGGGATTCAAAGTTAAGAGAAGGGACAGACCTTGACACATTGTATGTGTACATCTGTGGTTGTGCAGAGGCATTTGAATGTATTCCTACTGATGAAGACGTTCTGCTTTGCTTTCTGGTTTTTGTAACCTTCTGTTCACCATCAATGTTTTGGAGTGGGAAATGTAGTGATGTGGATATTTAGCTACCATTTAAAAATGAACTGAAGTGAATTATGAAAATGTGAAAAGGTGTTTATTTAGATAAATGTAATGTATGACCTTGATGTGTCCGATAGTCTTGTCACGTAAGACCTAAAAAACAAAGGATGTTTTGTAGCACTTTCCCTATGTGTACTGTATAAGTTCATCTTTTACATGTAAAGTACTGTATGAATACTCAATACTTGCCTTCAACACTACGTTTAAAAGTGGTAACAAAGAAAATAAAGTGAGTGTATGCATGCCAATGGTTGGGTCCCAGTATAATAAGAATATATGAAAAAATGGTGCTATGTAACATTATCTAAAGGTGCTTCTATGGACCCCAGCTGAATGCATGCAAAGAGGAATGATCAAAAGAAAAAACAAGGGAAAATTGATTTCCTACAGCTGTTCTCAATAGTTCTGCATCCCAAAGATGTCAGACATTTAGAAATGCCAACTCTCTTTTGTTGAAATGCAACAGTCCATCAAGTTAGTATTCCAAATGCGCTGCACAATATGGAGATCTGACCAAATGCCCTCAATCTCTGCAAAATTCTGCACACATTGTTACTGTCACCCTGTTGATTTATATTTAGTGTACAGTTTGTGAGGGAGGAGACGCTGGACAATGAAAGCTTAAGCATGGTTCATCTTCTTCCCTGCTTTTCTGAGCTACACTACTGGAACACATGGAGATTGTTATTATGATGTGAATTTCCAATTGAAGACTAGTAATATGATGAATAGAAGGTGTCATATATCCTACCTAAACACACACAGTGTCCAACTGTGACTATCATCATTAGCAGCCTCCACAGCTGTCAGACACACTAGAAGCAGGACCTGGCTGAGGCCCTGAATGATTAAGTATGAACATTGGCATTATAATGAAGATAACATTAACTGAGAGTATTCTGCACTTTGAGAGCAGTCAGCTGTGAGGTGGTTTCTACTTTAGAGGAAATAAAGTTATCATTGTCTATCTACAGTTACACTGCCTTTGTGACAAAGGTCTTAACGATCTATAGACAATCTAATGAAATCATTGTGTTATCTTAATTCTTCAGGTGTTTATGGTTAAAATCATGTTTCATGTAGCAGAGTTATAGGACAGAAAACATAAATATAGCCTTGAAAGGTCAAAGATTTTTGAGTTTGGATATGTTTTGCTGATTGTTGGTGGAAAATAATTGTACATGTTATTGGTTGTGTTGATTGCCTTCTTTTTATGTTGTTCATTAAATGGTTTACAGATTGATCAGTGCTTTCATTTGTTTTCCATTTGAAGGAATGAATTAATGAAATCTTTATTTCGAACGATGAAAAAAAGACGATTGAAATAAAATAAAAAGCATAAAAATCTAAATCAAAGCTATTTTCAACATAAAAAATGGATATGTAGAAGACTGGGCTTTTCAAGTCCTACCCCCATTCTTCACTAGCCTGGTTCTACCAGACCATCGTACTTCATTTCATTTGTACAGAAGGTCTGGAATCGCTCAATTGACAAACGTTAACTCACTTGAAGGCGGGTGTCTGTTGAAGTTTAAAACTATTGGATCTGCCCATTGCCACTCTGGATCTGCCAACCAACCATGTCATGCGCCGGCTTCTGAGCCACTCCTTCTGTTCGCTGATTGGACCGGCAGAAATCTGTCCAGAGAAAACCTAAGAATATACCGCACACCCAGACTGACTACTGAAGGGAAATGAAAATTGAGCGGAAGTAGTAGGCGGGCGGTGCCAGGCTAATTCTTCACCATAAATAAGTGCAAACTCCACAAGCTAAACAGACAATTTTAACTAATACAAAAATATTCTAGACAGTGACTAAACTTGCATCAGTGGGATGTTTGCTGAGGTGTGCAGTGTGCAGTAGTTGTAAAAAATGACTTTGGATGGAATAAGGTAGCCTGGTCCTACCAGATCATCTTACTTCATTTCATTAGAAGGTCTGGAATCGCTCAATTGACAAACATTAGCCTCGTTTGAGTAGGAGCCGTCTGGCTCAGACCTGCGCAATTATGACGCGCGTATGAGCCAGACGGCTCCTACTCAAATGAGGCTATTGACCTTAGCAACCTTAGACATTGAAGATAATCTCCCTGATAGGAAACATCTTCTGGGACCTTTAAGGATATATCTGGTCTGGTGCTATTTTATTCATGTCCGTCTTCTTGTCAACAAATCCCATTTGCGGTTCAATACCTAATGTACAGTATTCTACTAAAAATTATCGTGTGTGTATCACTAGATCTTCTTCCTCTGAGCCATAGAGCTACATAACATGTTGCTTCAACACCATCAACCCACATTGTAGTTTCATTTGATTAAATCCCTGTCTCCTGCATTCCCAAATACTCATTGAAGCGCTGTACTGCCATCAGTCGCCAGTGAAAAATTGTTCTAGACAAATGACAAAATAAAACTATACATTTTTGTGCAGTGATTTGAAGGATTTGTGTCTTATAGGAAACATTGTACTCAGAGCAGACACTGAAGGAAGTCATTTACATCAAATCCATGAGGAAGTTGGAGAGGAAAGTTTAGCGTGGCACAAGAGGAGATAACAGGGCCTACTTAGTAGAAGAAGACTGGGACATCATAAGTTAAACTCACCTCTACCTTTAGCCTCCCAGACCTAATCACAAAACATCTAGGCCTAACTGGAACATGTGAGGCCAGCAATCAAATGGAGACAGTGGATCATAAGCCTAATCTTTTCAACCTTAAATGTGCAATTTAAAGGCTGTTAGTAACAGCCTGTTACTAAGGAATGGGCTGAAACGTTAAGTAATTAACACATGGACATTAAAACAATTTGGGAAAATGACTCTGGAGAGACGGTGTTAAAAGACGTCTTCACAGTAGGTGGCGATACTGCTCCATTTGGATGCAAGTCGACATTAAAAAGGAGACGACGAAGAAGACCATTGCCAATAACAACAAAACCAGCACAGCTTGTGGGTCTAATCAGGGGGGAAATTCTCATTTTCTAACATTTCTTGCTCAACATTCGTTCTGCTGTCAGCAACAGTTGCATAGATTGCGTCTTCTCTAGGCTATTATCATTTTTGAAAAATTGTTTTACTATCTCTCGCTGTGTTGACGTCATTTTGTCACGTTACTCCGGCTTGTTGGTTGTAACATACGCTGACACAGCAATCCTGAGATGAGCTGATGCAGGAAGCAGCCCTTCACTGCAGACTGAGGTAGGCTACGGATTTCAACTTGTGCTATTTAATGTTATATCCTTAGCTTTGCTAAAATAACGGCAGGGGCCGCATTATTTAATGCCAAGGCATGTCATTTAACGCCATAGTCTGTGTGTGGGTTTGTGACTTGACGTTAAATCGTTCGGAAACCTAGTTCAGGTAAGACTGTTAAAGAAAGGAAACAGAAATTCTTTACTCTGTAAGAATACAATTGCTTAAGCATAGCCTACTACATAGAGTGCAGACACAACACATTATTCCACATAAATTCCGCTTCACTTTAAAGCTGTTATGTCTTTAAAATGTTGGGTATGTTATCACAACGGTAGGACGCATCCATAAATGTGTTTTCATAAATGATAATAAGATTGAAGTCATTAGGCCTACGTCAAAACGGTCTTAATTGTAACATGCTTAATGTGGTATTTCTTCCAGGGTTTACTACATTCTATGAGTAGGCTATTTAATTATGTTGTCACATGACACCGGGTTAGACGTCTGTGTGAACGAGGTTATCTAACGTCACTAGGAGAGCTGCAGCTATGTAGGCTACTGTCTGCTTGATGTGATGGAAGATGACAAACGTTAATCAAAAGCTAAATGCAACAATATCTCTACTTGTTCTTCTCTCACTCATTACACTTACCAAATGGTGTTGATTGACACATTGTGAAGTGAGCAGGTGTATTATAGACATAGAACTGTAGGAAATATTGAGAATTCTTATTCTAACCTTTACTTAGTTTCTGGGTCTGTCACTATACTGCTTTTCCTAAGCGTCACTGCAGAGGTAGCCTACTCTGCAAACTCCAACCACAACTTCTTGTTTAATAATCCCTATTGCTTTGTCATCAGAAGCTGAGGTCTAAACTTCCTCCTTGGTTTAAATAGTATTCTGCCCTGTAGACATCAATGCGCCACTAGATGTCATTGAATCTGGCTTTTATTGTAAACCTAAAAAAGTCATGATTTGTAGAAAAGTCTGAATCACTATGAGTTATGTCAGAATATGGTTTTACAGTAGCAGCAACAGTGTTTATCATACGAGAAGATACATCTAAAATGTTTAGAAGTCCTCAATGTGTGCTGCTCATTGTAGGTGAGGGAGCTATATGCTAGCCTGGTCCAACCAGACCATCGTCCTTCATTTCATTTGTACAGAAGGTCTGGAAGTGCTGTAATTGGCAAACATTCACTCACTTGGAGGCGGGTGTCTGTTGAAGTTTAAAACTATTGTATCTGCCCAGTGCCACTCTGGATTAGCCAACCAATCGCATAACGTTTGGTCGTCACGTGTGTCATGAGCCGGCTTCTGACGGTGCATTCCAGTTGTACAGGGAAACTCGGAAATTTCCGACTTCACTACATATTGTGGTCTATGGATCTACCGGTACCTGGCAACGGTAACTTGCTAGAGCCTAACGTTTAGTTATTTGGACGAGAAAGGTTGTCGGCGTCCATACTTTTGCGAGCAGATGCACTGGAACACAGACAGGTCGGAACTCGGAACTACCAAGTCGGAAATCTCCAAGTTCCGAGTATGAAGGAACGCAGCATTCAACTGAAACTGGAGCGCCACTTCGACGTCATCGTTCTCAGCCACTCGCTCTGTTCGCTGATTGGACGTCTGTAGATTTTCCTGAGAAAACTGAGAAATTCACCGCACTCCCAGACTGACTACCAAGGCTTTCCATAAAATGCAATATTGTGGATGTGCAGGACAAGAGACGGAGAGGTGAACTCCCTTGAGTTTATTTATTCCCTTCAAAACAGCAGCGTCCAGCCACAGTTTCAGAAAGTTTAAACTAAAAACCACTGGAAAAATCTTTAGCGTTAACAAACTGTTGCAGGTAAAAGAGTGACTTAGGTCCTGTTTACATTGGAAACGGTAATGGCACAAATGCAACGAAAATTTTAGGGTTGAGGCCATGATAACAAATGCAGTCTTGAAAACGTAAACCTTTGAAACTAGGTTACAGAGTGGAATCTTTTGAAAACACAACTCCAGCGTCACCATGTGAATATCAATGCTGTTCCCTGTGATAACGATGACATCACAGCTCCACTCTGCACATGCGTAGGTCTGTTACATTTTCTCTCAAAATAGTCATACGTGAGTTAGAAGACAACATGCACAGTGCCTCCTCGGCACCATCACTGTGATCAACAGAGAGTCTTGGGCAGGGCTTGAATATAACACTCGCCAAATGCGGGTACATTTAATCTAAGCGAGTAGTTAGACACATCTTTCACCAGTCTTTGACTGGTGAAAGATGTGTGCTCTGCCGGCTTTTCCAGCGACTTAATACATTTGCTTCACCACCGGACAGGTAATGCCAGGGACACAGCTTTCTACATTAAAACAGACTGTCTATAGATCAGCGCTCAGCAGTTAAGTTACTAACAAACAGAGCTTTAAGGCTGCGGCCTCACATTAAAAGCATTTCACTGGCTTCACATTATTAGCATTTCACTGGACAAATGTGAGTTGACTTTTATTTTGAAGTAACAGGAACATAACAGCTGACACAGCCCAGAAGTGCTCCAGTCACTAGCAGCATGTCTACACAGTGGAATAAGAGGACAGAAAGCTTGTCATTTGCAATACTTGTAACCCTAAGCTTTCACCAAAAGCTTAATGAACATTAGTGGCATTCATTTTCGGTTACAGTAAATGGATTGTTTAATCTTTACATGCACAAAATTGCACCGGAAGAGCTATCTATAGGCTACAAGTGTCACTGCCATCTATTGGCATGCGTAGTTTTCGTCCCGTTTTCCGAAACCATGTGCATGAAGTTTTTCCAAACTTTTGAGAACGTAAAGGGAAAACCTTTCTGTTTTCAGTGAGACTTACCGTGTAAACATGGCCTGAGTGAAGAATGAAAAAAGCAGAGGATTGTCATAGTAAAACACATCAGAAGGCAAATCGTTTAAATAACTGTTTTATTTTTCAGTGCCGAAACAATGTTTTTCGATACAATTATATCAATGACAATGTTTTGATTTTCAGTTCAGGTTTTGTTTTTGAATGCATCATTTATTTCTCCATGCTAAAGTTTACTTTTGGGGATATGGCTACGTTTAAGCCTAAATTATAAAATGACTCAACCTGGAACTTTTACCAGTATTGAATGACTAACTGGGGGTATTCATAACCAAACCATGACGGTCCTTTTTAAATGCAACTTGAAAGGTAAATACTACAAGCTCAAATGATGCTAGGCCCCTCCCTCCAAGCATATTTGATAAATGCAACAGAGGAGTGAGAGAGGAATGTCTGCAGGAGGAACTAAGCAGCCAGGAGAAGCTCGTATTAGATTCTGTGTCTCTGCTTGAGCGTTTACTATCCCTGGAAGATAGGCCTTTAAGACTCACAGTGTGGGTTTGAGATTATTATAATGATATTTTTACATTGATATTTTGTAAATATCGCAAGAATCTATGTTGAATTAGATATGTTTCCAGAATTATGTTTGCAAGCAGGGTTTTTTTATTTCCCTCATGGCAATATTAAAACTGACTGTTACACGAAACAAACATATAACTTGATATACAGTACAGTCCCCTCCAAAAGTATTGGGACAGTGAGGCCAATTCCTTTTATTTTTGCTGTATACTGGAAACATTTGTTTTTTTGGGGCAAAAGTCTGGTGATGTCAATGGGTCACAGGCTTGATGCAGTTATTGCAAGCGAAGGATTTGTAACAAAATATTAAGTCTTATTCACTTCCATTTATTTTAAGTCCATCTGTTCATCTGCTCACCTAAAAATGTGGTGTTCCTTTACAAATAATAATAATGATATTTTTTATTTATATAGCGCTTTTCTCACACTCAAAGCGCTTTACATAGGAGCACAACAGTAAACAAACAAAAGGAAAATGTAAAGTTGATGGGGCTTGGGTTGGTGGGTGATCTAGGGGTAGGCAGAGGAGAAGAGATGGGTCTTGAGGAGGGATTGGAAGATAGTGAGGGACTCAGAGTCACGGATATGTTGGGGGAGGTTGTTCCAGAGCCTGGGATAACAGTAAATAATGCTTTCTTCTCAGTTGTGTATCAGATCCAGATGTAAATACCTGGAAATGAAAGCTGAAATGTTGATCTATTGTCTCATATTCATCTTTTGGTGTCAAACCCAAATGTTTCCAGTCTACAGCAAAAATAAAGGAATTGGCCTCACTGTTCCAATACTTTTGGAGGGGACTGTATATTAATTGCCACTGAAAGATTTAGTCTGCTACTGAAACAGACACTGCACTGAGAGGGATAATAGGCTCATCTTCAGAAATGCCAAAAGTTCTTTTTTTACCATGATGGATGAAAGATAGATGTTTAGGCGCGGAAACTTTCTACTTTCTCCTACATATTGCATTTAGCATGTGTTGCATTTACTGTAGTGAAGTGTTAACTTCAATGCCAATTTCAATGCTAAAGGATAAGGTCATTGATACTGTATTGGTTTTTATTTATTTACATTTAATATCACACTAGACAGTTATGTATGAATTACTACTCAAAAACTAGCGTAGTGTTTTAAGATGTTCTGATCTATTTTTTCTCTTCAGCGGTTCCCCCAGAAAATCTTTTAGGTAGGGTATATACAGCTCCGGAAAAAATTAAGAGACCACTCCAAATGTTCAGTGTCTCTTGTTTTACTCTTTAGAGGCATATGTTTGAGTAGAATGAACATTTTGATTTTATTATATACACTACTGACAACATTTCTACCAAATTCACAATAAAAATAATGTAATTTAGAAAATTTTTAAATGAATTATGTAGAGATAAAGATTTAAGAAAAATCCAGACTGGTCTCTTCTTAATCTTTTCTGCAGCTGTACATAGTGCAGCACAATTTGGTGTAATTGTGTGATTATAGTCGACAATATTGCAATTTGCGATATAATAAAGAAATGGAATTATGAGTGTACTTGCTTGGTTTTTAAAGAAAATATTCCTGATAGCTTTGAAATATATATTTTTCTTTTTAAAACAAAAAATATTAAGTGTTGAAGATATAAAAAATAAAGCCTACTAGTCTTCTGTTTTTTCCCCTTGAACATGAATGCATTCCTCCAAAGCTCAAAGACAGTAGCAGTGTCGTAATTCTGTAAACGTATTTAAACATGCCTGGGCCTTATTTATAAGACTTTTCTCTGTGCTGTCTCAAGTGTTGATTCAAAATGGTTGTATTGCCACGCGTCATAGCAGCTTTAAAGGCCAATTCATACTCTCCGCGAGGGCTGGCTCTGGTTAAAAATCGTCATGCAGTTTTTAATTGCACATGCTCTAGTATACAGAAAAAGGAAAAAGGTTAGCTGTAATGTCAACAACACATGATAACAATAAACTGTATTGTACCACGGAAATATAGATTTATGGTTATTCTTTGACGGTGTCATATTTCCTCTGTCAGGTGATGAACGTTCAGAGGCTTTAGCTGAAAGTCCAAGGTATGATGGAGGACCACTGCAGACCTCTGCTGAGCTCAGAGCAGACAGAAGAGAGCCAGTCCATTAGAGGCTCCACAGACTCACTCGACTTCAAGACTAAAAGGTAGATATAACTGAAACACCCCACCAATATGCAGCTCCAGGTTTATGTTGTTAAAATGGAGAGGGTCTCCCTCCACTCTGAGTTGACCAACTCTGAGATGTGCTATGTGTTTATGGTTTCAGAACAGTTGATCTGGGTTGGGTCAGTCAACTTATAACATGATTCACTATGGCAACAGGGGAAAAACAAGGGCTTGATCCTCCCACCTCTCTCGTCCCCTCCCTGGATATAGATCAGTGATTCTTGAAAAGTGGGACAAAACAGGGTGCAATGTTGAAAAAATACAAACCCTTTGTTTAGGCAAATTTGAATTACATGTATGTATCCAACATAGCTACTGAGCTATGCTTTGATACAACCTCCTAGCTTTATCCTTTTTATCAAAATGGGCTTTTTACCTTGCCATTCCTTATTGTGTCAACACCGTCAGACACCAAAAACACAAATTAATTTTCCCTCAATGTATGCTAGACCCACGAGATGTATTGTGATCACAAATATTCACCAAGGCTGACAGAGGCCACAAAAAATATTTTCAAAATTTATATGAATATGCATTATGCGATTTTCCTCTATGTTCTTTAGTTGAACTGTGTAATGGAATTTGTTCTCAAGAGTGTTTCAAAAGTTGCCAAGCAGAACTCAGGATGCCAAACAAGTTGTACATAGTATTTGCATCGAAATATTAAAGGTGAAGTACCGTACTTTTCGGACTATAAGCCGCAACTTTTTCCCAATTTTTCGACCCTGTTATTACACAGCACAGTATATGTTCTGTAGCTACTAGGGATGGGCATTAGTAATCGAGTACTCGAGTACTCCTCGTTTCAAATGAACTCGATTGGTGGATGAGGAAAATCGTTTTTTTTTTTTTTTTAGTGTCTGTAGCCTTTAGGCCGGCGGGCCGCCCCTATTTTAAAATGTTATATACGTGTACAAAACGGCACAAAACGGATAAAATAAAGTTTAACAAAATTAAATATTTTGATGCAAGTGCAATAAACTGAGCGTTGTGTCAAAAAGCAACTGCAAATAACTGCCAACTCCGTGCCACAGCACCGCGGAGCTGAACACGGTCTCTCCTTTCTCCAGAACATTGTCAGGAATATAACTGTCCAATTATTTCAAAGCAGATGATAAAATTACGTTTATAAAAAGGGGAGATGACACCTGTTACTCTCAGTTAGTAATGAGTAGCCTAGACTCCAGGTGAGCATGCGAGGTGCTCTCCGCTTGGAAAGAAAAGTAAAGAAGAAGCAAGGCTTACTTCAGGCACATTTGCTCCGAGCCAACAACAGTTAAGAAGCCTTCAATAGGGAATATGGGGATAAGATTCAAAAACTGACCGGTGTAACGTTCCGTTAATGAGGAATTAGTCGCGGTAATTATTCACGGACACGGAGTGAGCATTACGCGGTTGGATATACAACTATCTGCTTTGGTGAGTTATTTATATGTATTTAAATTGTAGGACAATCATTTAATATTATTTGCTGCCCTTCTTATTTTAAATGGTGACTTAGGCTATTTTTTTGTTACAACTACAGCCCATGCTTTTTTTCTCTTTTTTTCTCCCCAACGCAGACCTACTCGATCGGATTAAATTGTGGCTGTCTATTTAATTACTTTCAGTGAGGAAAATGTGTTTTAAACTTGTGGGAATAAATCCTTAATATCATATGGCAACTGTGACTGTTTGACAATAAGCATTGAGCGCTTTATTGCGGTGAACCGTTGTTCTGCAGACAGATGCGTTGCGTTCTAAAAATAGAAAAAAGTTTAACGAGGAATCGATTGATCCTCGAGGAATGCAAGCGATCACGCGAGTAGTGAAAACACTCGAGCCCATCCCTAGTAGCAATTGCACTAAATGGTAACACTTGAATACGTTATGCAAATATGTAACTTGTTTGTTGAAATGTTAATAAATGGGAGATTCCTCAAGCAGCCATCTCTTTCCCGACAATCCCCTCTGTGCACAAATTCTTACATATGGTAATTAAACATTATAACACCTGCGGCTTATAGTCCAGTGCGGTTTATAGTGCGGAAAATACGGTAAGCGGTTTATTTATGTTAATATACATTGTAGTGTGAAAGTTTGTGAACCCCTTGAGCCTTTTGGAATTTTATTTATTTTAACCATTGTTAATTAATTTTTATCAATATCAGTATTTTTTATATGAAATAACAGATGCTTGTTTATCAATTCAACATTTTTCTTTTCCAGAAATCAACTGTTAAAACAGATAAAACAAATTATTTGACAAATGTTGTATGTGCAAAAGTTTGTGAACCCTGAGCTGCATTGCTTAAATCGAGCAAGGTAAACACAATCAGATGGGCCAAATCGAGTGATGAAATAGACCAATGTAATGAGAGATCTTCAGGGAAGAAATTGGGCGGCACTAGATAAAACAAAGATAAAACCAGGTCAGTTTAGGCCCACCAAACTGAACCCATACAGGTCAGACATGCTCAAAGGGGAAACAATCTCAGAGGATCTCAGGAATAGAGTGTTGATGTTGCACATTTGTCTGGGGACAGCTATAAATTCATATAAAAAAGTTTGCGCTCCATCGGTCCACTGTGAGGCAAATCATCTACAAATGGAGAGCTTTAAGAGTGACTTAACATCTGCCTAGAAGTGGACTTCCTTCAACAATATCCTCAAGCGCCACAAGAAAAGGGATTTTTCAGGTAAAAGCCAACCCAAACATTACATCTGGAGATTTGCAGACCATTTGCCACCACCGTTCTTCACTCGGGAGAAGGTTCTCTTGGTGGTAGGCAGAGTTGCGTTTTTTCCCAAACATGGCGGTTTTGGTTGTGACCAAACAGTTCAATTTTGGACAAATCTGTCCACAGAAAAGACTTCAGGTATCTCCAGGTGCTCTCTGGCAAAGTTGTGACAAGCACTTTTGTTCTTTTTTGAGAGTAGAGGCTTCTTCAGCAACCCTCCCTTGAAAGCCATGTTGACTTATTCTTATTCTTATTGTGGAACCATGCACATCTGTCCCAGATGCTGCAAGAGAGGTCTGCAAATCACTAGATGTAATGTTTGGGTTGGCTTTTAACTGAAAAATAACTTTTTTTGTGGTGCTTATGGATATTTTTGAAGGAAGTCTACTTCTAGGCAGATATTCACTCTTAAAGCTCTCCATTTGTAGATGATTTGCCTCACGGTGGACCGATGGAGCTCAAACTTTTTTTTAATTAATTTATAGCTGTCCCCAGACAAATGTGCAGCATCACAACTCTATTCCTGAGATCCTTTTTGAGCATGTCTGACCTGTATGGGTTCAGTTTGGTGGGCCTAAACTGACCTGGTTTTATCTAGTGCCGCCCAATTTCTTCCCTGAAGATCTCTCATTGCATTGGTCTATTTCATAACTCGATTTGGCCCATCTGATTGTGTTTATCTGCTCCATTTAAGCAATGCAGCTCAGGGTTCACAAACTTTTGCAGATACAACATTTGTCAAATAATTTGTTTTATCTGTTTTAACAGTTGATTTCTGGAAAATAAAAATGTTGACTTGATAAACAAACACCTGCTATTTCATATAAAAAATACTGGTATTGATAAAAATGAATTAATAATGGTTCAAATAAATAAAATTCCAAAAGGCTCAAGGGGTTCACAAACTTTCACACAGCACTGTAAGTGTTAAATCGCTCTTTATTCATACAGTGATCATTTACATAATGTGCGTATTTCATAAAGCCGATCTCTGTCAGCTGCTCTGCATGTAATCGGCAAATAAACTTATTGGAGGATCCCGAAATTTTTATCCAATCACGAGAGAGAACGCTACAAACCGAGACCCGTCTCACTCATGGTCTCACTGCCGGTGCACGCCAGAGCAACAGATGGGTGAATGTTTATGCGCCTACAATGGCGGAGCAGGTAAAAATCTTTCCCAATGTCTGTTTGGATGTTTTTTCATCGTGTTTTATCACACTTATGGATCTGAGATGATGCTAGATAATTCGCTGCTTGAAGACCGCAGTGCATTAATGTGGCGACGTAGGGACGAGCAAGGGGACTGCTAACTGCAGTAACTGACAGGAAGTTAGCTAAAAGAACCATTCCGCTTACAGCACCTTTTTTAAGCAAATTTCAGAAGCAGATTTTGGAAGCAGTTTTCATTTGCCTTTGGAAAAAAAAAGAAGGTAAAATGCCTGCTCTATAGGATTTATGTCTGGAGATTGACTTGGCCAGTCTAAAACCATCCATTTTTTGCCCCTGATTAACTCCTTTGTTGTTTTTACAGTGTGTTTTGGGTCATTATCTTGCTGCATCATGAAGGATCTTCCAATCAGTTTGGTTGCATATTTCTATTTCTTGGCAGACAAAATGTTGTGTAAACTTCTGAGTTAATTTTGCTGCTGCCCTCTTGTGTTATATCATCAATGAAGAATAATGAGCCCGTCCCAGAAGAAGCCATGCAAGCCCAAGCCATGACATTGCCTCCAACGTGTTTCACAGATGAGCCTGTATGTTTGGGATTATAGGAGCCACATCCAATATGTGTGCTCCGTGTGGATTGACTCCCGGGTGACTTGGTTGACGCGCTGTGATGTTTCCCTCGATGTTTGTAGCCTATCATGTAGTTGTGTAGCAATGAATGAACCAAGCGATCATCTCCGATTTGCAGCCCGTTTATTCTGCTCACCATGACACCAATTATTGTACTTGTGAATACGGAATACATTCGTTAGGTTCCTCAGTGATAACAACAATTTGGTTTCTAGCGGTCAAAAACCGTATGCCCTTCCGGGGTCAAACAACAGAGGTAACCCAAATGACGTACCCTTTATACCTGTGCCTGCAGTAGGGCACAGCAACACTCAGTGGTCAAAACAGACATTACAACACAAATGGCAAACAGGAAAATGGCTCTTACAGGGATCATGAGCAGATCCTTTTATTCTCTAAACTTTAGCCTTTCCATCACTTTAGTAAAGGTTCATCTTTACAACAACACAGTAACACATGATGGCAGCAGCAAAATTAACTTAGAAGTCTACAGAAACATTCGGTCTGCCAATTTAAAGAAATATGCAACCAAACTGATTGGAAGATCCTCCATCATGCAGCATTATAATGATCCAAAAAAACTGCAAAAACAACAAAGGAATTCATCAGGGGCAAGAAATGGAAGGTTTTAGACTGGACAAGTCAATCTCCAGACATAAACGCTATAGAGCATGCATTTTACCTGCTAAAGAGGAGACCGAAGAGAGTAACCCCCACAACAAACAGCAACTGAATGAGGCTGCAGTGAAAGCCTGGAAAAGCATCACAAAAGAAGATTGTAATTTGTGATGTCAATGGGTCACAGGCTTGATGCAGTTATTGCAAGCGAAGGATTTGTGACAAAATATTAAGTCTTAAAGGTCCAATATTATACAAAATGCACTGTTTCGAAGTTTTTGAACATAAACATGGGTCCATGGTGTGCCTAGAGACTGCCAAAGTATATAAAAAAAATAAAACTCTCTCCTTTTCTCACTCTCCCCCTTTCTGAAACCCCCACCCCTCCCCCCCAATACTCCGTTCAGAATTCTTCCCGATATGTCGTCACAGCGAGAAGAAGCCACTTCCCCATATTTTCTTTATATGTCCATGCTTCCCCCCCACATTAGTAACCAGAAACTTCCACCGTGCAGTAGTCTATGATAACCCCACCCCCTATTCCTTATTGGTCCACGGCCCCCGAGATCCTCTGGAAAAATATTCCTTCACCTCCATCTTGTTTTCCCCGCTAAGCGACAAGATGCCTGTAGTACAGCAAAGCATGCTGAATGTTTTATACACCAACACAGAATGCTTTTGCTCATAATCCACTAATTTATCTTAACCACAGCAGTCTATTAATGCCTCGTTTTTAATAACACAACAGATAGGAAGCTACTTGTGCTTTTTTTCAAACATTGAAACTAAAATTATTGTTTTTATTGGTATTTTTGCCTGACTGGTGTATAGCTATTAGCTTTGGGACAAGCATCCAGCTTTTGCTCATAATAAGTAAGTAAGTAAGTAAAGTTTATTTATATAGCGCCTCTCGCAGACCAGGGTCACAAAGCGCTTCACATTAAAAAACACAATAAAATACAATAAAACGACACATATACAGAGTCTGTTACAAAGAAGAGTTTCCTAAGAACATACAATATAATACTATACAATATAATACAGAGTACATAGACATGGATCTAGAAGGCCTGTCTGAACAAGTGCGTCTTAAGCTGACTCTTAAAAATATCCACAGAGTCCAGAATGCGCAGGGACTGGGGCAGGTCATTCCACAGACGAGGAGCAACAGCCTTGAAAGATCTGTCTCCTCTGGTTTTAAAACGAGTGCGAGGAACCATCAGGAGGTTCTGCGTGGAGGACCTCAGGCTCCTGTTGGAGGCATAAGGCTGGATCAGGCCCTTAATGTAATCAGGAGCCTGGCCGTGAAGAGCCCTGAACGTCAGCACCAGGATTTTAAAGTTTACTCTGTATGCGACAGGGAGCCAATGTAAAGCTTTCAAAATAGGAGAAATATGGGCTCTCCTGTGGGTACGGGTCAGGAGCCTCGCCGCCGAGTTTTGGACAACTTGTAAACGAGCCAAGCCTTTTTTACTAAGGCATGTTAGAAGGCTGTTACAGTAGTCCAATCGTGAGGACACAAAAGTGTGGACAATCATCTCAAGCTCGTGGCTCGAGACCATGTGTCTGAGCTTGGAGATGTTGCGCAAGTGAAAATTGCAGTAAGCATAAGCTATTTATATTCCCCACAGCAGTCTGGAAATGCCTCGTTTTTAGCAAGACAAAGCATAGGAAGGTAATAGAGTCGAAGTCTAACTTTGAAGCTAATTTTTTCACAGATTTTAGTGATATTTTTAGCCGTTAGCTTTCGAGCTAGCTTCGGGAAAAACATTGATCTTTTGCTCATAACAAGCTATTTATATTCCCCACAGCAGTCTGGAAATGCCTTGTTTTTAGCAAGACAAAGCATAGGAAGGTAATAGAGGCGAAGTCTAACTTTGAAGCTCAGTTTTTCACTGATTTTGTGATATTTTTAGCCGTTAGCTTCCGAGCTAGCTTCGGGAAAAGCATTGATCTTTTGCTCATAACAAGCTATTTATATTCCCCACAGCAGTCTGGAAATGCCTCGTTTTTAGCAAGACAAAGCATAGGAAGGTAATAGAGGCGAAGTCTAACTTTGAAGCTAATTTTTTCACTGATTTTAGTGTTATTTTTAACCGTTAGCCCCCGAGTAGCGTCGCAGTAGCCTCCATCTTTTGCTGCATTTTTATTGTGAACATGCCGTTTCCATTAGCTTGTGGCTGTCAGTGCATCTGCATGAACATAGTCTTTCATGTAGACAAGGATCGGTCATGTCAAACTGTTCAAAGTGCGGCTGAGCTCCTGCGTTACTAGCACTAGACATGGTTCTTCTCATGGGTAATCCTAACTGTGGTAACAGTAGGCACGGCAAGCTATGGACCTATGGGCAGACGCCAATGGCTTCGCTTCCGGACAGGGGCGGGGGGAGCTCATAGATTGTATATAAAACGAGGGGAGCTGCAGCTCGGTTTCAAAAATAGGCCATCGTGAGATTAGCTGAAAATCAGGGTATAGAGGCATACTACAATAAATGATCTGAACGTTTTCTTCAGTAAACAACTAAAGAAAAACGTATTAGGGACTTCTAAGACCATTTAATATTGACAGAAAAGTGTATAATATGAGACCTTTAATTTTTTCGGATAAGCGGTTGAAGATGATGACGATATCATCATCATCATCATCATCATCATCAACCGCTTATCCGAAATCGGGTCGCGGGGGCAGCAGCTTGAGCAGGGAACCCCAAACTTCTCATTCCCGGGCCACATCAATCAGCTCTGACTGGGGGATCCCGAGGCGTTCCCAGGCCAGCGTGGAGATATAATCTCTCCACCTAGTCCTGGGTCTTCCCCGAGGCCTCCTTCCAGCTGGACGCTCCTGGAACACCTCCCTAGGGAGGCGCCCTGGGGGCATGCTTACCAGATGCCCGAACCACCGCAACTGGCTCCTTTCAACGCAAAGGAGTAGCGGCTCTGCCCCAAGTTCCTCATGAATGACTGAGCTTCTCACCCTATCTCTAAGGGAGATGCCAGCCACTCTCCTGAGAAAGCACATTTTGGCCACTTGTACCTGCGACCTCGTTCTTTCGGTCATTACCCAGCCTTCATGACCATAGCTGAGGGTAGGAACAAAGATCGACTGGTTGATCGAAAGCTTTGCCTTACGACTCAGCTCTCTTTTCGTCACAACAGTGCGGTAAAGCGAGTGCAAAACCGCCCCTGCTGCTCCGATTCTCCGGCCAATCTCACGCTCCATTGTTCCCTCACTCGCAAACAAGACCCCGAGGTACTTGAACTCCTTCACTTGGGGTAAGGACTCATTCCCTACCTGTACAATCCATCGGTTTCCTGCTGAGCACCATGGCCTCAGATTTTAGAGTTGCTGATCCTCATCCCAACCGCTTCACACTCGGCTGCGAACCGATCCAATGAGAGCTGAAGGTCACAGACCGATGATGCCATCAGAACCACATCATCCGCAAACAGCAGAGATGAGATCCTCAGCCCACCAAACTGCAACCCCTCCCCACCACGACTACGCCTTGATATCCTGTCCATGAATATCACAAACAGGATTGGTGATAAAGAGAAGAATAGAGTCCAACCCCTGTCCAGAAGTACGGTTCCAGAGCCAAGACTGTGCGTGGAGGTAAGCCCCACCAGATCTAATTCGTAGCGCTCCACCTCCCGCACCAGTTCCGGCTCCTTCCCCCACAGCGAGGTGACGTTCCACGTCCCCAAAGCCAGCCTCTGCCGCCCGGGTCTGGTCCGTCGTGGTCCCCGCCCTTCACTGCCACCCATAAGGCAGCGCACCCGACCCCAGCGGTTCCTCTGATGAGTGGTGGGCCCATCAGTTATAGAGGAGTGGGTTGCCACGTAGCTTCTTTGGGCTGTGCCCGGCCTGGCCCCGTGGCAGACCCGGCCACCAGACGCTCGCAGGCGGGCCCCCTTTCTGGGCCTGGCTCCAGACGGGGGCCCCGGGCTTCCTCCGGGCAGGGTCACTCTTCCTCTACTTTGATTATCCATGAGGTCTCTGTGAACCATTCTTACGGCCCCCACACACATCCTACCTCTACTGCGCGTCTACCTCGCGTCTGCGTTTGACTTTTTGTCACAGACTGTGAAATCAACGTAGAGCGAGCACACATCCAACCTCAGATGCACTGCTGAGGCGCGTCGGAGGCACGTCTGCAGCGACGCTCCCCTTCACCTCAGGAGGCTCGCCTATTTTTTTCTGAGAGCAGCGCGTCTCTCTCGCGTCTCTGTGCTTTAACTGATAGAGAAATACTCTGCTGACAGTCATACCAGCAGCATTCACTCTAGTTACACGTTTACCCGGTGTGTTTATTTCAAAATAAAACATCCCTCAGTCGTATACGCGAATAATCCCTTTATTTCACGATTTAATTGTGCAATCAAAATCCGAGGGATTTAATACCTAATTTTCAATTAGTTCTGGCATTTCATTTTTGGATAAATTACACATATAGAGATCCAATATAGTGAAGAAATAAAAAAGATCATGATGAGCGCAACAGTTTTCCGTTGCTCTATCTGTGTCTACGGCCTTCTTCTTCCCCGACCACACCCCCCTCTCTCTCTCCCGTATAAATCAGTAAAGTGATTTTTGAAATACTCTGCTGAGAGTCATATTGACTTCATACTGGCAGCTTTCGCTGTAGTTTCACCATTTCCTGGTGTGTCCCCTTCAAAATAAAACTTCCAACATGCGAAAATATGGCAAAAAAAAATTAAAAAAATGGCAATGGGGCGCACGGATTACTGTCCAGACTCAATATAAATCATATGCATCATAGATGACATGAAAGAACTTCATTTTTAATGGGAATTATCTATGAAAACTCTATGTAGAAAGATAGGGCTTTTAGAAGCAGCGCTGCAGCAGCAGCAGCAGCTGGGACGTTGCATGTGTGTCCGAGAAAAGTCTGAGAGAGGCAGCAGTAAGGTAACGCGACGCGCTCCAGAGGTAGACGCAGGATGTGTGTGGAGGCCGTTAGTCGGGCCCCTCACCTGAGACCACTTTGCCTTGGGAGACCCTACCAGGAGCACTAGGCTCCAGACAACACAGCTCTCAGGTTCACAGGGGCACACAAACCTCTCCACCACGGTAAGGTGATGGTTCCCCGAGGAAGAAAAACAAAACAAAAAAGACATATATATATATACACTCAACAAAAATATAAACGCAACACTTTTGTTTTTTGCTCCCATTTTTCATGAGATGGACTTAAAGATCTAAAATTCATTCCAGATACACAATATTACCATTTCTCTCAAACATTGTTCACAAATGGTTTCTGGTTTCAGAGTGGCCTTTTATTGTGGACAGTCTAAGGCACACCTGTGCACTAATCATGATGTCAGATCAACATCTTGATGTGGCACACCTGTGAGGTGGGATGGATTATCTCAGCAAAGCAGAAGTGCTCACTATCACACATTTAGACAGATTTGTGAACAATGTTTGAGAGAAATGGTAATATTGTGTATCTGGAATGAATTTTAGATCTTTAAGTCCATCTCATGAAAAATGGGAGCAAAAACAAAAGTGTTGCGTTTATATTTTTGTTGAGTGTATATATATGTCAAGAAATCCTGAGCTACCAATTAAATCGTTCTTTCTGATATGGGCGGGCCAGAGCCCTGTGCATGGTGCTCAGGGATGACGACAGTGCGCCGTCGAAGCCGTGATAGTCAACATCAAAGATGGCTGCGGATATGTTGTTTGAGTTTAATCCTGCTGTTCGCTAAACGAACGGGGCTTGTAGTGCTATCCAATTGTGTGCAGTGGCATTTGAAATGCGGTGTAGGAGCAGCCCTTTGAGTTGGGAATTAGTATTGATCATGGCCAGACCCTCTATCGTTCTAGATATGAGTCTGGATTTCCAGGCTAGCGAATTGCATTAATCGGGTGCAATTTGAGAGGAAAATTAAGAGGCCAAGTCTGAGGAATTTAGTGTGAACAACTGTTTCCTGTGTAGTAGGCCTACTTATTTTTTAAATAATTTGGAGACACTGGGTCGGATGAATTAGAAGCTATTGAAGAAAGACACATGGATTTCCATAAAAATATTAATATAAAATAGAATATTATGCAAATAAACATCCACAAAGTTGTAATCTTTCTATATTATTTTCTTTTCTATAAAGGAACCACTTAACGTTACATGAATGATTTTATGATTCGTGGCAAACTAAGCTGAACGATTAGATGACAGACAACTTTATTTTTTTAGCTAGTTAACTGCTGAGCTAGCGTGCTGTGCTTTTCTGGACCGACAGAACAGATTAAAATATTGCGTGTTCACGTTTAATGCAGTTTGAACAGGTGTAGCCTACTGATTTGACAATTTTGGCCTATAACTTACAGTCCCCTCCAATAGTATTGGAACGGTGAGGCCAATTCCTTTATTTTTGCTGTAGACTGGAAACATTTGGGTTTGACACCAAAAGATGAATATGAGACAATAGGTCAACATTTCAGCTTTAATTTCCAGGTATTCACATCTGGATCTGATACACAACTGAGAAGATAGCATTTTTTGAAAAGGAACACCACATTTTTAGGCAAGCAAAAGTATTGGAACAGATAGACTTTAAATAAATTAAAGTGAATAAACCGTAATATTTTGTCGCAAATACTTTGCTTGCAATAACTGCATCAAGCCTGTGACCCATTGACATCACAAAACGTTTGCATTCTTCTTTTGTGATGCTTTTCCAGGCTTTCACCGCAGCCTCATTCAGTTGCTGTTTGTTTTGGGGGGTTACTCCCTTCGGTCTCCTCTTTAGCAGGTAAAATGCATGCTCTATAGCGTTTATGTCTGGAGATTGACTTGGCCAGTCTAAAACCTTCAATTGCATGCCCCTGATGAACTCCTTTGTTGTTTTTGCAGTTTTTTTAGATCATTATCTTGCTGCATGATGGAGCATCTTCCAATCAGTTTGGTTGCATCTTTCTTTAAATTGGCAGACCGAATGTTTCTGTAGACTTCGAAGTTCATTTTGCTGTTGCCATCATGTGTTACTGTGCTGTTGTCAAGATGAACCTTTACCAAAGTGATGGAAAGGCTAAAGTTTGGAGAAAGAAAGGATCTACTCATGATCCCAAACATACAGGCTCATCTGTGAAACACGGTGGAGGCAATGTCATGGCTTGGGCTTGCCTGGCTTCTTCTGGGACGGGCTCATTATTCTTCATTGATGATGTAACACATGATGGCAACAGCAAAATGAACTCAGAAGTTTACAGAAACATTTTGTCTGACAATTTAAGGAAAGATGCAACCAAACTGATTGGAAGATCCTCTATCATTCAGCAAGATAATGACCCAAAACACAACAAAGGAGTTAATCAGGGGCAAGAAGTGGAAGGTTTTAGACTGGCAAGTCTATCTCCAGACTTAAACGCTATAAACCATGCATTTTACCTGCTAAAGAGGAGACTTAAGAGAGTAACCCCCTAACACAAACAGCAACTGAATGAGGCTGCGGTGAAAGCCTGGAAAAGCATCACAAAAGAAGAATGCAAAAGTTTGGTGATGTCAATGGGTCACAGGCTTGATGCGATTATTGCAAGCAAAGGATTTGCGACAAAATATTACGTTTTATTCACTTTAATTTATTTAAAGTCTATCTGTTCCAATACTTCTGCTCGCCTAAAAATGTGGTGTTCCTTTACAAATAATGATATCTTCTCAGTTGTGTATCAGATCCAGATGTGAATACCTGGAAACGAAAGCTGAAATGTCGAGCTATTGTCTCATATTCATCTGTTGGTGTCAAACCCAAATGTTTCCAGTCTACAGCAAAAATAAATGAATTGGCCTCACCGTTCCAATACTATTGGAGGGGACTGTATGTTTTATTTTACTTACTTGCGGTAACAACGAGCGTGATGCAGGTCAACTCTGGTTCTTACATTATCAGCGTATTTAACCGAAACGCTTGTCCGCCGTGAGTGATGCGCGTGCATGCTTGTGTATTTGTGCGCCGGCGCTGAGACACACAGCGCAGCGTGGAGCATGCAGATTCTTCAGACGCGAGGGTGGTGGCTGGGCTCTACTAAGATCTTCAACTCCATAGGACAAACAAATTTGTGAAGTTTGGTCTTAATAGGATGAATCGTTTTGGATTAAGGAGCAGTTTTGTACAAGGTAGCTAATGAGCTAATCTGCAAAGCTCTACCGTTTGGTCTTCCGATGGTCATTGAAAACTTCTTTATACAACTTTTGCTCATTGGAGTCTGTAGAACATAATTTTTTTTGGTTTAGTCCGAATCCAGCAAAAACTGTAGGAGTACGAAACGGTGACTGGCACAGTTTTTACGACGTAGCAAAATGAAATAGCGAGGCCTATGTCAAAAGATGAAGCTGACTTGTGTGAATCTGTGGATATAAAGTTTTTGACTGTCGGATGTTCGGTGTGGGAGTTATAGCCCCAAACGCGTTTTCTTTGCTGTTGTTACAAGATATACATTTTGTGGTTTTGGTGCCCCCTATTGATACATTTCGGAAACCTGCCTAGGGTAAAAAGCTGCAGCTCAATTTACCGAACAAGTGGAGGTCAAGTTTTTGAATGAGCGATGTCTTTATGAATTTTGCCCACATGTTTGTTGAACTGCATTGTAGTTTCTCTTTAATTGTAAAATGATTAAACAGTGGCTTTTATCCAGGATGGACCCTGTTCAGCTAAGCTCACTTGGAAAAGAAAAACATGCATGGTCTGACAGTGGAGCTTAATACATGTAAGGCTTCCTGGAATTTGAGTGTGTGTGTGCACCTTCTCCTCTTTGGCACCACCCTAGCATGTGTGAACTTTAATCAAGTTAGGTATTTCACAATCACCAACTAGCTTTCTAGCACATAAAAAATTTCACACTCCCTTCCTTGTCTTTGTTTAGTGTTTGTGAATTGTTTTTGCAAAAAAGTGTTAATGTTCAGGTAAAAAATAGTGTTTGTCACATGTGGAAAACATCTGAGAATGTGGTTCATTGACTAATGTTCAATGTTGTGCCCTCCAAGCTCGTCAGAAGGCTCAGAAATCTTGGGCTCACACCGCCCTGTGTGAGTGAATCCTGGATTCCCAGACAGGCAGACCCCAGGCAATGTGGATAGGGACCACCACATCCTCAACCCTGACTCCACACACTAGAGCCCCTACGGGTTGCATGCTCAGCCCTCTCCTGTACTAGCTGTTCTCACATGACTGCATGGCTACCCACAGCCCCAACACCATCATCAAGTCAGCTGACGATGAGACGGCAAACAGAGAGGAGGTCAGAGCCCTGATATCCTGGTGCCATGGCAACACTCTCCTTATCAGCATCAACAAAACAAAGGAGCTACCTATCGACTACAGGAAGCAACAGGGAGAAGGACGCACCCCATAACCATCAATTGCACTATGGTGGAGAGTCAGAAGCGTCAGGTTCCTTTGGGTTTACGGTGAAGACCTAACCAAGGCTCATGACACCGCACCATCACCAAAACAGAAAATTATTTGTCAGGCCAAGGAGGCTTTACATGGTCTCCAGGATACACTGCTAGTTCTACAGGTGCACCACAGCGCTGGATCAACTATTCCAGCCTTCATTCATGGTCACGTTTGTCAGGCGCTCCAAGACTGAAAAAAAAACACACCATGATGTAGCCACAGCCAGTTTCCAGCTACCCTTTAGTATCCAGATGCAGCTAAAAGACACATGGCAACTGCTAGACGTCAACCGAACTTCCTCCTGCTTCTCTGAAATCAACAGTTCAGTGTTTCTTGAGAAGTGGGACAAAACAGGGTGCAATGTTAAAAAAATACAAACCCTATGTTTAGGCAAATTGAATTGCATGTATGTATCCAAAATATACTAAGCTAGTGAGCTAAGGTTTGACACAACCTCCCAGCTTTTGTCCTTTTTATCAAAATGGGCTTTTTACCTTGCCATTCCTTATCAAAATGGGCTTTTTAGCTTGCCATTCCTTATTTTGTGTCAACACTGTCAGACACCAAAAAACACAAATAAATGATCTCTCATTTTATGCTAGACCCATGAGATGTATAGTGATCACAAATATTGAAAAGGTATTCTCTTCCATAAATCCAAATAAAAGCCATGGATCTGACAATATATGTGGTAGACTGGTTAAGTTGTGTTCTAGAGAACTTAGTCCAATATTTCATTACATCTTCAATAAATCCCTTCAAAATCAGCATGTCCCAAAATGTTGGAAAGATGCGGTAGCCGTTCCAGTTCCCAAGACAAGCCGCCCCAAAATTCTGAATGATTTTAGGCCTATTGCTCTGACATTGCTCTGACATCTATTGTCATGAAAGCTTTTGAAATATTACTGAGAAATGAAATTTTAAAGAAAACAGAGTCTGATATTGACCCATTGCAGTTTGCCTATAGGCCATACAGAGGTGTCGAGGATGCCACAGTCACTCTGATGAACATGCTTTTTAAACACCTGGAAGGTAAAGGAACACACGCTCAGCTTTTATTTATAGATTTCTCCTCTGCTTTTAATACAATTCAACCCCACATCTTAACAGAAAGACTTTTAGAGCAATTTGATTTGAGTAAAAATCTTGTTGGCTGGGTTTTAGACTTTTTAACCAATAGGACACAAAGAGTGCGAGTCAATGGAGTACTGTCTGACCAGATCTGCTCCTCCACTGGCTCCCCTCAGGGGTGTGTTCTGTCCCCTCTCCTGTTCATCCTTTACACAAACATGTGCCGCAGCAACAGGGAAGACAGATTTATTTTAAAGTATGCCGATGATTCTGTCATTGTAAGCCTGCTTCAAGGGGATGAAACAGGCCATGGCCCAGTCTCTCAGGATTTTGTAGACTGATGTGATCGGTCCTTTCTACATATGAACATTTCAAAAACAAAAGACATGCACATAGATTTCCGGAAACTCCCCAGTGCTAAGGAACTCACCAGCATAAAGGGTCAGACTGTTGAGTGTGTAGACAACTATAAATACCTTGGGACCATCATCGACAATAAGCTAAACTTTGAGACAAACTGCGAAGCTGTGTACAAAAAGGGGAATCGGCGTTTATATTGTCTGAGGAAACTCTCCTCGTTTCACATTGACAGTAAAATGTTAACCATGTTCTACCGCTGCTTCGTTGAATCTGTCATATCCTTCAGCCTGGTGTCTTGGTTCAGTAACCTATCCCTAAAAATAAGAATTCCCTGAACCAAATTGTGAGGTGGGCCAGTAGGCTGATTGGAGAGCCACAGCTGAACCCAGACTCCCTGCATACAAGGCAGCTACAGAGACTAGCTGGGTCTATCTTAGAAGATGGATCCCACCCACTATATGGTGAATTTCAGCTTCTCCCATAGGTACAAAATGCCTGCCTGCAAAACAAAGAGATACAGAGGCAGTTTTGTTCCCTCAGCTGTCAAAGCATTAAATAGTAAGTAATTAATTAAGCTACACACTAACTTATTCCTATGGACTGTACGGCCTTCTTCATCTATTTATTTATTTATTCTGACCTTGTTTTTTGTATCTGCCATTATGGCTTGTATTCAGTATTTATTTATCTTTTGATAGTAATACCTTTTTGTATGCTTTTATTCCATGTTCCTATATGTCTGGAGCTGTTGTCACTTTTATGTTACTGTCTGTCGATGTTGTTAATGTTGTCTGCGTGTGTGTGTAAGCAGCCAATTCTTTTTAACTGCAACCAAATCTACCCTCGGTTACAAATAAAGTTACCTTAACCTTAACCTTAACCTTAACCTTAATATCCACCAAAACTGATAGAGGCTACAACATGTATATGAATATTCATGTTTTTGATATCTGACGGTGTTGACATATTTAACGTTTCTTAAACAGAACAAATAGAGTTTTTCTAGTAGCAGTTTGGTTTTTCTGTTGATGATAGGTGCTAGTATGAACTACTTCAGGAAAATAAAATGATCGAAACATTTCAAATAACAAAGGCAGGCGGCACGCTTTCTATGTGTCTCCGCACAATCACAACTTTTGGACTGCACACAGGCGTCCGCAGACGGGTCCCTTGCGGATATGGGCGCTTGACAATTGTGGGTCACGCAAACGTGTCTACCGGCAACATTAAGTTAAGTTAATTCATTTGTCAATTTACACAAGGTATTTGTTCAAGTTACCACACTTCGGAGGGGGTAAGAGCGCTGGGTCATTCATTACAGCGCCCCTGGAGCAATTCAGGTTTAAGTGTCTTGCTCAAGGACACAATGGTAGAGATGGTGGGCATGTACTGTATGTAATACATGTAATACCAGCCACCACTAGTTTTACAAATAACACCCTCCTGTCCGGTGCTGGGGATCAAACCAGCGACCTCATGTTTACTGGTCGGCCACCTGTCCTCTGTCTAGGCCACCCTACCAGCATAGTGTCATTGTACATGACAATTGTAGCAGGACATCTATGCAGGCAGCATGTGAAGAGTGCTCACTGCATTGTCTATTTGCTGAGATGAACAGCAGGCTCTTCAAGCTGTAGACGTTAATTCTATTTCTGCCATCTGTGAGAATGTGGTTCATGGCACTGAATCCTCTCTCACACTCAGCTGTTGACATTGGGAGCATGGTGACTGTGGTGAGCACTATGCAGATTCTCTCCAGTGACGCCAAACACTTGAGTTTGCAGAATTCTTGTATGAGTACTGGACTGGTTCAGCCTCAATAGCAAGACACTTGTGTGTTTGTTGTGTAAATATAGGATGCGCTCGTGTTCATCAGTCAAGCACTTTGATGGATCATTAGCTTCTGCAGCAGCACATATCCCGCTGTGATCCAGCCTGTGCTCAACGTTTTCAATTGTTCATGAAAGACCTATCAAATAGTGACTGCTGTGGCATCTCTCCTTTGTAGAAAAAGGGACAATACCTGCAGGGTTTCCAGTAGAGATTCACCGATTCACTATTTTTAGTTCCGATTCCGATATCTTGGTTTTGGATATCTACCGATACTGTCCGATACAATATCATAATTATTATACATTTCTTTGTTGGTGGTGATGTTATGTGTAAGGCTAGGAGGGCTGAAGAATTCCAATTTTAAAGAGCAAGAAATATACACAAATGCATATAGGTTTATCTTAAAGGCAGCTTTGGCATAAAAATTAACTGTTGATCAATCCAAAATTCTTTGTAAAATTCTGCTTGAAATCCGTCTGGTCCTGGGCTTTTATTTGTCTGCATTTAATTAACTGTAGCCCAAGCTTCTGTGAATGGCGAATTAAGGTGTTGTTGATCTAATTCAGATCATTTAGGTAAATTCATGCTTTGGAGATAGTTATCCAATTCTTCTTGAGAGTAGCTCTTATCGGATTCATACTGTAGAGTTTGTTATTAAAGTCATAAAAAGCTTTGTTTCTTTTGAGTCATGATTTATATTACTGTCTTCGGAGCGAATTGCAGATACAACCCTTTCTGATTGCTCCTTTTTTAGTTGATGGGTTTGATTTTAGTCTGATACAATACATTTGTTTGGTAAAACAAGTTCTAATTTTGATTCATAGTGAATTACACTCAGATTATCTTAAAACTGAAAGAATATTCAGTTTGGACTGATTAGAATCGACAAGAGCAGCGAATGTTTTGCATTTATGCATTACTCAAAGGCAGGCTATGCAACATTTTAATGAGAATATAAATGATAGTTACACAAAAATAATCCCTTTTAGCCCTCACCCACTGCGCCACGGGTGCCCCCTATAATTTCATTTTTAAAGCATTTAATATATTCTGAAAATGTTCTGTAGGAATTACATGATTTTGTCTGCTTTTTCTAGGCCTTTCCACATAGAGCCCAGGAACATCGTAGATGATGATCTGCAGGAGAGAGTCACTGATGAGGCTTCCATTCTCAACAGCAGAGTCCATTACTACGGCAGACTGACAGGTTCATCTGACAGACTGCTAGTAAGTCCCATTATTATCTCCGTAAGGCTCATTTATGCTCTACGTTACATACGCATTGACGGATATAACATTGTAAACGTACGTCTCTATTTATTTAATTGTTAGCCAAGAACAAATGATCATGAACATAGGCACAAATTATTTAACGTACCATCACACAACACCTGGATAAAATATTTAGTATTGCCTGATGGCTGGGGGTCTTTAAAAAGTTTATCTAATTTTCCAAGCATGGATCTGCTTTTCCTATGTCCCTGTCTGTCTTTGTGCTCTTTGCATAGTACCCCCGTATTGTCCGTGTTGTCTGCCTTATTCATTTTCAAAACAAAATTGTTATTGCATCTAACCTTTTGTTGAACAACCTGGAACCAACCTGGACGACGTCAACGCTTAACATCAATATTTTAGGTCGACGCATGAGCATACATAGTTTTTTCATCGTAGGAGTGCATGGTTAAGCTGTTTATCCTGCAACACATCACTGCATGCAGCTCTGTCTTGGTCTTTAAAATAGCAGAACTGTTAAACGGGTCCTGTTCTTTGTGTTTTATGTGTCTTTGATCGTATTTATATGAAGCATCTAGCGAATGCATGCCGGGAATAAAAAAAAGAGGAGATCTTGCGCTACGCTGCACGACTCCCTTTCTCTTCCTTTGCAGAAATCAATAAATCAATCAGTCTTACGTGCGCAAAATTCTCCTTTTTTAAAGTTTCGAGTCTTGGTGCTTAGCGTGTGTCAGTTTTGCGCAGAGAGCGCATGGATGGAACACAGCGACTTTAACTTACCAATTGCTAGATGCAGCCAATTACCAAAACACTGCAGGAACAGCCTTGACAATGTTTGCCCTGTTGTCAGTTGTGATGCACATCTGTCGGTCTTCACATAGCTGTGAGTTCTTCCTCCAGTCCCTGGCTGATCATTTCAGCAGTATGGTCCTCTGGAAATATGACGTCTGTAAGCATCTGCTTTGAAGAGCCCACTCCTCGTCGATACAATGGAGGGTGAGGCTCATATAAGGCTCAGATGTTCTGCTGGACAAGATCAGCAGTTGTGGCAAAGTATTTGACATCCCTTGAAACTGCATTTCCAGATTTAACCCTTCATGAAAGTGGGACACAGAAACAGATGTAGCCTACACATCGGTGTCACACAGTCATTGAAATGTCTGTCGCATCGCTCGTCAATGTCACTTTTGGTCTTTCTTTAATATTTTTTGCGCCATAATCCTCTATTCTTTATAGGCAAATCAGGTGACATTTCTTTTGCAGCTTGAAGGCAGCAGCATTTACTTTTGCCATCAAAATGAAGGCAATTTCTGCATCTTACATAGTCTTTAGGTCGTTTAGATGTTAGTTTCTAACGGATTCAAAACATTTTGTGGAAGCGGTCGTGTTTACATTCACCGGTAGCAGAGCTATGCAAGACCGTTCTAATTTAAATGGAAAAGGCTATTCACACGCTAACTGAAATTAGCCAGTGTAGTGTTTAACTATACATTAACTGCATAACAATGAAAATAGCATAACGATCTTTAACACTAAAGCAGACAGGTTTGAGAAGTTGGTGATGTCTGTGGAAAGGTTAAGAACGTTTTGTTTGGAAAGTTGGGTGCATTGAATGAGGAAGTAACAACAGGCTGTGTCTGCTGTGTGTGTCCCGCTTGTCAATGTCAGTTTTGCTTGCAGCGACCAATCAAATCAGAGGGAGGCGGGGTTTATTCGGGGATTACTTCATGCCCGTCGTCACTGTGGCCTTCAGTGTGCGCACGTATTCGCCGCCAGGATGATATACAGTCATATGAAAAAGTTTGGGAACCCCTCTCAGCCGGCATAATAATTGACTCTGCTTTCACAAAAAAAAAGATAAAAGTGGTATGTCTTTAATTTACCAGGAACAGCTAAGTACTGGGATGTTTTCCAAACAAAGATTTTTTGAAAAGCAGTATTTGGTTGTATGAAATAAAATAAAATGTGAAAAACTGGCTGTGCAAAAATATGGGTACCCTTGTGGTTTTGTTGATTTTAATGCCTGTAACAGCATGTAAAACTGATGACTTTAAACGCAAAGTTGGTTGGATTATGTTGTTAAGCCTTGAACCTCATAGAATTGTCTGTTTAATCATGAGAAAATGTATTTTAGGTGCCTAAATGCAAGTTGCACTTCTCTTTGACTCTCTGCTGAAGTGAAACAGAATGGGATCATCAAAACAGCTCCCAAAAGATCTGAAAAACAAAGATTGTTCATTGTCATGGTTTAGGGGAAGGCTACAAGAAGCTTTCCCAAAGGTTTCAATTGTCAATTTCGACTGTAGGGAACGTTGTCAGGAAATGGAAGGACACAAGCATAGTGGCAGTTAAACCCAGGCATAGCATACCAAGAAAAAAACAGGAGCGGCATAGGTGGAGGATTGTGAGAATGGTTGCACACAACCCACAGATCACCTCCAAAGACCTGCAAGAACATCTGGCTGCAGATTGTGTATCTGTACATCGTTCAACAATTCAGCGCAATTTGCACCAAAACATCTGCTTTTTATAAAGACCAAATAACTTAATTGTTGTCTCATCAGTCCAAAGCATTTTCTTCCAATATGAAGCTGGCTTGTCTAAATGAGCTTTTGCATACTCCATGCAACTGTATCTGTGGCGTGGGCGCAGAAAGGGCTTCCTTCTCATCACCCGGCCATACAGATGTTTTGGTGCAAATTGCACTGAATTGTAGAACCATGTACAGATACACAATCTGCAGCCAAATGTTCTTGCAGGTCTTTGGAGGTGATCTTTGGGTTGTGTGCAACCATTCTCACAATCCGCCGCATATGCCGCTCTTGTACTTTTCTTGGTCTGCTAGACCTGGGTTTAACTGCAACTGTGCCTGTGTCCTTCCATTCCCTGACAACGTTCCTTACAGTAGAAATTGACAATTGAAACCTTTGGGAAAGCTTCTTGTAGCCTTCCCCTAAACCATGACAATGAATAATCTTTGTTTTTCAGATCTTTTGGGAGCTGTTTTGATGATCCCATTCTGTCTCACTTCAGCAGAGAGTCAAAGAGAAGTGCAACTTGCATTTAGGCACCTAAAATACATTTTCTCATGATTAAACAGACAATTCTATGAGGTTCAAGGCTTAACAACATAATCCAACCAACTTTGCGTTTAAAGTCATCAGTTTTACATGCTGTTACAGGCATTAAAATCAACAAAACCACAAGGGTACCCATATTTTTGCACAGCCAGTTTTTCACCTTTTATTTTATTTCATACAACCAAATACTGCTTTTCAAAAAATCTTTGTTTGGAAAACATCCCAGTACTTAGCTGTTCCTGGTAAATTAAAGACATACCACTTTTATCTTTTTTTTGTGAAAGCAGAGTCAATTATAATGCCGGCTGAGAGGGGTTCCCAAACTTTTTCATATGACTGTAAATATGAAGCTCAGGCCGTTCTGACTAAAAGTCAGAGAGATATGTGAGCCACATACACTCAGACGTTTCTTGCTTTATTGATAGATAGATAGATAGATAGATAGATAGATAGATAGATAGATGTGTTTTGAGATGGGCCTTGAAAGTGGGAAGGGTGTCAGAATTACGGATGTCTGGTGGGAGGGTGTTCCAGAGGTGAGGGCCAGATCGTCTGAAGGCCCTGGACCTCATGGTAACCAGGCGTGGGGGGCGATGTGAGCTACTGTAGGCTACTAAAGCAGATAACACAACACATTATTGTGTTTGGTTACAATATTTATTTATTTATTTAACTATTTTACTGCTCCACCTTCAGTTTCACTTTTGTTTTCATCTTTGTCTCAAACAGCTGGTCCAATCAGCTGTTCGGTGAGTGACAATGGCCCGACAGCGGCAGTCAGGCTAAAAACAGATGATCACTAGGCTAGTTATGATAACTTCGAAGTCAAAAAGAAAAATTATGAAATAAAGGCCTCTCTCAAGCCGACAGAGACAAGCCGCGAGAGCTACATAACTATGGTGACATCGTAGCAGCGGGACACAGTTTAGCCTTTATAGGTCCGTGAGTGTAGTCCACTGATCAATTTAATGAAGAGGAAAAACACCACACAACAAACGGAGTGCTGCGCAGACATTTTTCGCTAAACACAAGACTCTCTTCACTATTGCCGAGGTGAATACACACGGCTCTCCTCTTTCCTTACCGCAGGAAGCTCAAACATGCACGTCGAACCTGTAAATGGGCGTGTAATTAGACAGGAAATGCAAAAACTGCAATCTGGCTGGCTGTTGAGTTTATTTCTGCTTTGTGATTGGCTGTTAGGTAAATCCATATCAGTTATGTGTTTTGTTTTTTTAATTTTCATATCGAGTATTTATGTCAAACGCATATCGACGTAATCGACGGGAGTTTTATCGCAATGAATAATCGTAATCTAATTATTGCCCAGCCCTACAATGTAGTGGGTTCTTTGGGACCGCGACCTGTGGTTATTTGAGCGAGTCCCCGGTAAAGTATGTTGTGAACGTAATACCTATATTTGAGAAATGGTCTCTTAATACTGTACTTGTAAGAGCTGCCTCTTTCATATCCGGGTGTTTTTTTTCCTCCAGTGTCCTCCAAACCATGTGATCCCAAGGCCAGGGGACATCTATGTCTACAGCCCACTGGGCACAGCTTTCAAGGTTACAGGCAGTGAGCACTCCTCTAAAAACCCGAGTATAATCACCATGTAAGCCTCATCTGCCTCAGTCAGTAAATAAACCTGAGCCAAGTCTTCTCTTAATACTTAAGTGAATGTGTTCAACATGCTTTTCTCTCCTCACAGATTTGCTATATGGAACACAATGATGGGCACATCTATACTTAGCATACCTTGGGGTATAAAGCAGGTGATTTACTTTATTCCTTGTGCTTCAAGTCATTTGCTCATTCAAAGCCACATAAAAGTGACTCTGATTCATCATTGCCTTCAATTATACTTTAAATGCAGAGTTGCAGTATGTATGCAAATTGAAATGTCCTTATGGTACAACAAGTGAATAGTCGTCTTTGCCCATTTAGGCTGGTTTCACTCTGGGGATCATCATTCTCATCTTCACAGGCCTACTGATGCTCTACTGTTGTTACATTGTCCTCAAATCACCAAAGGCAATACGTGAGTCCAGCAAAACCTCTGCATATGAAAAACTAAACACAATTTTTCGTGGTCTTCTTTCTGAAATGCGCTTTATAAATAGTTTTGTACACACTTGTGTTTTTAGGATAAGATAATCACTGCTCCATTCTGTTTTCTATGCAGCCTACGTGGACACGTCCGACTGGGAATTCCCTGATGTTTGTAGATACTACTTTGGCAAGTTTGGCCAGTGGTCCAGTTTAATCTTCTCAATGGTGTCACTTATTGGAGCCATGGTGGTATACTGGGTCCTCATGTCCAATTTCCTCTTCAACACCGGACAGTTTATCTACAGTAAGTCACAATTGGTTCATTGTTTATGGTGCACTCAGCTCTTTCAAGGCACCACTAAGGCTGTGCTATAGAGCTGTTAAGCGGAAGTGGCTTACTTCCGGGACATGGGACCTCTCGGCTCGAAAAATTACAACAGTAGTCAATGGAAAGAAATGTATTATTTTCTGGTCCCAGTCATGAAATGCCTTCGATTACACATGTTTTGTATGGATTTAGATGGTATTTTTTCGTGCAAAGAATGGAACAATTTAGCGAGTAGAAGCTGGATACGGTCAGGTTTTGTGCAGAGCGCTTTTGTGGACTACAGCTCTCCGCTGCTCTTGACACTTATGATATACGTCACCACCACTCGCACCCACTTAGCTCTGAAACATGGCTGTGTCTTTAATGCACTTTACCGCCTTCTTTCAATGACAAGACAGAAGTCTTCAGCGTGGCGAAAACCACTACACAAGTGGACATGTGGAGAGTTTCAATTTCTCGAGTGGGGAGATTGTTGGCGTTGTCCACGCCAGCCATTAGCATTAGCATTAGCACTGTCAGTCGAGAAGTGGAGGGAATGTGTTGAGGTGACGTCACAGAGGCGACAAGACTTGTAGTTGTTCTCGTAACATTTTTTCAAAAGCCGTTAGACGAATAATCATACAACATACCGTCAAACTCTTCACATGAAAAATGATCATTTAGACCCATACAAAACATATATGTAATCCAAGGCATTTAATGACTGGGACCAGAAAATAGTAGATTACTTTCCATAGACTCCCATTAATTTTTTTTCAGCCGAGAGGTCCCATGCCCCGTAATTCCGCCACTTCCTTGACTACCGTGACTAAGTGGCTTGACTACCGTTGTAATTTTTCGAGCCGAGAGGTCCCATGTCCCGGAAGTAAGGCACTTCCGCTTAACAGCTCTATGGCCATCTGAGTGTGGAGTTTGTCAAATGACCTGACAACATTTCTGATGTTTCTTGTCCTCATCGAGAAGCCTGATGAGCATATCATTCTAAATTCTAACTCACCGTTTGCTAACCAATGCGTCCATTCTCATGTTATATATTTTTTTCAAACATATATTTATTGGGTTTTTGTTTCTTTACAGTATAGACAAGCACAACAACAATAACATAACAGATAGTATGCACAGACAGCTCACACAAACAGATTAATTGCTCAAAGAGCATTCACCCCCCACCCCTCCTCCCCACAACACAAGGATCACAACTGGCATGTTAAATTAACACAAAACCAAGATGGAAATAGTATATAGGGGAGAGTGGCCTAAGTTGTGCATTTTGGAAGTTGTGCAACCCCTTGTTTCTAGAAAACCGTGGAAGAAATTGGAAATGTGACCACATATTTAAGAAGAGCCATCCACGTTTTAGTGCTTTGGTATGCTACATTTTGAGTCTATACAGTTAGCACGATGTCAGCCCTAAATTGCTGCATCATGCTTATTATCCAAATTTCTGGGATTGGGGTGATTTGTGCCAAAGGGCCTGGGTGAGTTATAAGTAAGTAAGTAAGTAAAATGTATTTATAAAAGCACATTTATGACAGTTTGCACTGTCCAAAGTGCTGTACATAGTGCATTCAGTAAGTAAACAATGAAGGTAAAATAACAATAACCAAAATAAAAGACGTAAAGCCCATACATCCACATAAACACAGCTAGTAGTGCAGAGGTAAGATAGTTAATGGGGAGGAAACACCAGGGTGTACATATGGGTTTTCAGCCTTGATTTAAAGGCAGAAATGTAGGGGAATCACATTTGTCAGGTGGCAGTTGGTTCCACAAGCACGGAGCAACTAGTGCAAAGTGCATTTCTGAGAGTTGTGCCAGTGGCATGGCTGTATACGCTGGTCACCAAAAGAAAGTGATTGTCTACAGTAGCTCAGAAGAGAGTGACATCTCAATTCCACTTAACGACACCACTGATGAGAGTTCAGATGGCCAGAACGATGATGAAGGTGACTTTGTCATTGTGAGCTTTGCAGGTAAAACCATTAGATCTGCTAGGCCTGGTTTAAGAAAATTGTCCTTCAATCTTTGTCAACTATTTACTTTATTTACTTTAAATACACCTTAAATAAGTGATTGTCTAATGGATTTGTCTTGCATTACAGTTTATGAGATATATATCAATGGCACAATTCACCCCATGGTATTCTCTCCAACCGCACAACTTACACCACACCGGGGGCAAGTTGTGCATCAAGACAACTTTTTTTCCGAAAGCTATATTTCTTCAACGGTTTATTCCAGATCCAAAGTTTTTATTGCCAGGGATGCACAACACCCTGAAATATATGTACATATTTGAGTTGGAGACTTTACTGTCAAGGCCTTACTTTAAAGTCACTTTGAGTGAAAAGTTGCACCACTTAGGCCACTATCCCCTAAGTATGTAAGTGTATGACACATTCTGCATCCATATACACCTATGATGCACTAGAATACTAAAATTATATATGTGCCACATGATCACCTTTACACAAAAATGAATAAACATAAAATATGAATGGATAAATTAGATATAAAAAAATATTGTTTTTTTGAGGCACAGCCACAATAACAATGAAATCAGTTCATCAATCCCTCCATTTCGTATACCTTCATTTTCCAGGACATTATAAAAAACTTTCCAAATCAATCCTGTTTTTTGTGGAATAACTTATCTTTTCCAGTGCCAGATAGGAACATGGACAGCTCCACATACAATGAAAACAGTGACCCCTTCTGCTGGCTACATTTAATGCACGTGTCGGGAATATTGGTGTTAAAATAGTCCAGCTTGACAGGAGTAATGTACTGTCTACTCAGCCATTTATATTGTAATAGTACAGTTGAAACTCGAAAAATTAGAATATCGTGCAAAAGTTCATTTATTTCAGTAATTCAACCTAAAAGGTGAAACTAATATATTATATAGACTCATTACATTCAAAGTGAGATATTTCAAGCCTTTATTTGTTATAATTGTGATTATTATGGCTTACAGCTTATGAAAACCCCAAATTCAAAATCTCAGAAAATTAGAATATTACATAAAATCAATAAAAAAAGGATTTTAAATACAGAAATGTCGGCCCTCTAGAAAGTATAATCATGCATATGTACTAAGTACTTGGTTTGGGCCCCTTTTGCATGAATTATTGCCTAAATGCGGCGTGGCATGGATGCTATCAGCCTGTGGCACTGCTGAGGTGTTATGGAAGCCCAGGTTGCTTTGATAGAGGCCTTCAGCTCGTCTGTATTGTTGGGTCTGGTGTGTCTCATCTGCCTCTTGACAGTACTCCATAGTTTCTCTATGGAGTTCAGGTCAGGAGAGTTGTCTGGCCAATCAACACAGTAATACCATGCAGGGCTGTACGCTTATTTTTTTTAGGTGGTAGCACTGGTGCTAGCAATCAAAAAAATTCAGTAGCACAAAAATAAATTTGGTAGCACACAAAGTAAAAACTTGCATAACCTTAACCCTTACATTTCGCTCTAATTACCTTTGAGCATGTCATCTTGGTCTCATTTGAGATTCTCAATTAATATTATATCCTAGTGTGTGCATTAATAATGATAGAAGAATGAATAGGGGTGCACTGATTGCAATTTAGACAAAACAATCTAACCTGCCAATTGCAATTTTTTGCTGATTCAGAATTATTTCTCCCCATAAAAATATCAAAATTATATCTATATATTTTTTGTATATACATGTAATTATTATATTAACAATAATCATTTTTTTTAGAAAATGTCCTTCTGTTAATTAAAACCAAACTTTAAAACATTAAACATTGCCTATTAAATAAAAAAGTATACATATTGGTACAATTTAGGATAAATTAAATGGGTTGTTGTGAATATGTTGGGAGTATTTTTTCAGTGGCTTATTGTGTAACTTACACACAGTTTGAAATAAATTATTTCAAACTTTGTTTAAATAGACTACTGTTGACTGCTCTCTGCAGCTGAATGAGTTGCCTTTCAAGCTAGAGCACTACAGTGCTGTAAAGCGCTAACATCCTGTTCTTACCGGCTTCAAAATAAAAGTCAACGTTTGGCTAGCAACAGACTTTTAATGTGAAGGCGCACAGGAAATGTTCTGTTTGCACATGCGCTAACTTAACTGTGGTAATGTAAAGAGAGCAGAGAGCAGTGTCCTTCCGGTTATTACCGTTGGTGAAGTTTATTAGACGCTAGAATCGCCGCACGAGCACAGATCCCGAGCACACATCTTTCACCAGCCAAAGTGGAGGGTGGACTCAATAACTTACTTTTTTTTTAACCTTTTATTTTGGTGATTTTTTGCAATTTTCTTTACATACAAACATAAAACAAACAAAAACAAAAGACAGAATAAATCAACACACACAATTAGAGCTGCAACTATTAGTGTTTTGGTCCACAAAATGTCAGAAAACGGTCAAAAATGCCGATCAGCCTTTCCAAGCCCATGTTGACGTCCTCAAATGTATTGCAATGTCCAACACACACGGACGTCTCAGTTCACTGTCATAACAGGGCCAAAGAAACCAGAAAAAGATCACATTTGAGAATTTGAAATCAGAGAACCTGGACATTTTCTACCGAAAAAAATCTCAAAATTATTAATCGTTTATCAAAATGGTTGGCGATCATTTCAACAATCAATCAATAATCGGTTTAATTGATTGCAACTAAAATAATCGTTAGTTGCAGTCTTACATACATTACATACACACCCCTCCATCACATAAACAAAAGTGAAATAAATAAATAAGATAAAATTAGTAAGAAAATAAGCTATAAAGAAACAGAAAACGAAACAAAGCTAAAACAAAGACAAAACTGGGGCAAACCTCACACAGCTATTTTCTTAAGTGCTGGAGCACTGGGCCCCATATAGTGGAGAATCTGTGGGGGTGTTCGGACATCTCGTACCTCAATTTCTCTACGTGCAAAATGCCAACCATTTCCTTCAGCCAATCCTCGAACCGAGGGGCCAGGTCGGATTTCCAAAGTTTTAATATGCATCTTTTGGCGATTACCATACCATAAATTATGATTATACGTGCTTCATGGTCCAATCTTTCCAGGGCTGTGGAATGGCAAAACAGGGCGGTTTCCGGGTCAGGAGCCAAGGGAACATCCAAAACATCAGAATACCATTTAAATAAAAGACACCAAAAATTGTAGAGATTTGGACATTCCCAAAAATGGTGAGCAAGTGTACCCTCTGCAATCTTACACCTATTACATAAAGGTGAAAGACTTGGGGAAAAAGCCATGCAGTTTAACCTTAGAGTAGTGCAATCTAAGTGTGACCTTGAATTGAATTGAATTAACTGAAGCCTCAAGTTTATAGAGCAGGATCTTATGCTTTTTAGCGCTCCCTCCCAGACATCGTCAGTTATTCCAATGTTTAAGTCTTTTTCCCAGGCTTGCTTTATTTTTAAAGTGGATTTGTCCTGCCGATCTAAAAATATTCCCACAAAAGATGAAATCAGGTTTTTAGCTTCTGGTGAGCCTAGCAAAGTTTTAGACAATGGATCCTCTGCGGGCAGGGACTCAAAGGATGGTATAATCTGTCTGACATAGTTCCTCACCTGTAGATACCTGAAAAATTGAGCTTTCGACAGTGAAAACTTTGATACTAACTGGTCAAATGAAGCAAATTGGCCATTTATATAAAGGTCCTCTACCGTTACTATTCCCTTCCGGCTCCAATCTCTAAATGCTGAATCTGTGAACGATGGGGGGAAGGCATGGTTATGCCAAAGTGGGGCATGTATGGTCGTGCTCTGTAGTTCACAGGCCTTCCTAATTTGGTTCCAAATTCTCTGACCATTGGATAGGATAAAGTGGTCTCCTCTAAAGGAGGCAGGTGGTCTGGGAGAAGAGAAAAGGAGGGCAGTAAGAGAAGTTTTTGGGGCCAGGCTTTTTTCAATGGCCAGCCAGGGAGGCAGTTCAGTTATAACATCTTTTTCATATGTAAATTGCCAATACACCATGACTCTAGCATTGGCACCCCAATAATAATGTAAAAAACACGGTAACCCCAGTCCGCCATGCTCCCTGGGTTTCTGAAGGTGGGCTTTTGAGATCCTATGTGCTTTATATCCCCAAATGAAAGGCATTATAATGGAATCAATTGACTTAAAGTAAGATTTAGGAATGTAAATTGGCACATTCTGAAATAGATATTTATTTATTAAGGACAAATGCATTAAAAACATTGTTTCATATTATAAAAACATAAAACAGATGCCACGCATACAGGTGTTAGTCGAAACTAATTTGCAACCCCTGTCCCTGATTAGGCATCTCCTAAAAAATTCACATGAATAAAAATACAGGGATCATACATAGTAGACATAAAATAATAATAATAATAATAATAAATAAAAATAAAAACAATAAAAACAAGGACAATGATTAATGTGTGTATGTGAGCGTGTGTCAATGTTCACAGGGTTTATTCAGTTTCAACCATTGTTTTACTTGTGAGTTAAAAACCTTGAGCTCTGTCAATGTTTTGATTTCTGTTGGTAGTGTATTCCACAGTTTAGTGCCTATTGCTACAAAGGATGATTGTCCGAATGTGGTTTTGCGTCTGGCTGTTCTACAATTTCCGCTGGTTGCACCCCTAGTTCTAATTCTGCTGTCCAGTTTGTTTATCATTTGGCAGAGTATTTCTGGAGCAAGGTTGTTCACACACTTGAACATTATCTTTAAAAATGAAAAGTTTACAAAGCTGTCAAAACTCAGCAAATTGTGTTTCTTTAAAATTTGGCAATGATGCCATCTAGTAGGTTTCTGATCCATTATTTTAAGTGCCTGTTTGTATAATGATTTTATTGGTGTCATTGTTGTTTGGTTGGCTTGACCCCAAACGGTTATACAATATGACAAATGGGTGAATATCATGGCATGCATAAATTGTTGTGCTGCCTTAAGAGGTATATATTGTCTTATAAGGCGAAAGCAATTTAAGTTGGTCTTGACAGTCTTGCATAGCTTCTTAACATGTCTGTTAAATTTAAGTTGAGAATCTAGAACAACACCTAAGAATTTGAACTCATCTACTTGATCTATCTCTATCTCATCAATTTTTACTCTGGAATTTTCGTTGGCTTTTCTTTTAATTGAAAAGCACATTGACACTGTCTTTTTATAATTTAAGGTCAAATGATCGTTTCTGAGCCACTGGGATACACCAGACATCTCCTCTGACAGAGTTTTAGCTGCCAACTGAGTCGTTTTTGCAGACACAAATACCACGGTGTCGTCTGCATACATTTGGCATCTGGCTTTTTTACAACTGTCCAGTAAATCATTAATATATAAGCTAAAAAGTAAAGCAGTGTTAATTTTGGCAGCAAATTCTGATTTAGTCTTAGTCTTAGTCTTTTGAATATCACACCATTTAGTCTTAGTCCTATTCTAGTCATCTAAAATATTTTAGTCTTAGTCTAGTTTTAGTCTACTAAATATAAGCAGATTTTAGTTTGACTAAATCTACAGCGGACTTCGTCGACTAAGTGTTTTTCTTCATTGAATGGTATTAAGGTTTGAATATGCAATACAGACACAGATTTAATGGTTGTAATACAAAACATGTATTCTATTTCATTAGTAATAATCTCACATAAAATCAGTGTACCTGACTGGATAGGGGGGAGGGGGGCTTTAAGAGCCTGTGCCCGGGGGTCCATTATCTCATGATCTGTCTATGAACCAACTGGATTCCACAATCTTTTTTCTTTTTGCGGGGAGCATGCACAAGCATTATTTATAAAAAATATAAAAATAAAGACAATATTTAAAAAAAGTGTGGGGCCCCACACTAGGTCTTGAAACGGGCCCCGAGATCGTTAAGGCCGCCCCTGGGCAGCAGCAGCAGCACGCAGGTGCTGATAAATTTGAGCAACTGCGCCTTCCTTTAAGCAACACTGCTGCCGCTGTGTGTGTTCGGACTTCTTTTGCATCAAAGCCTTTTAGATAATACAATTAGAGGTTTTAATTGAACGCTGTCCATGCGTCAGAGTTGATTGTAACTTAAAAACAGAAACTAACGGACGGAGGCGGCAGTTTCACATGGCTCTGTGTATTCAAACTCGAGACAGAGCCTACTACAAACAGATCGCGTAACTTAGCCGTTCCCCTAGACATCGTTAACGGGCAGGATATCCCTGACTATCATTTTGTCCATCAAACCGCAGAGTTTTTCAGCACAGCGGCTCACTCCACCCGCTCACACCTGCGCGGTCTCCCGTCGTTTTTCACCGACACAGGGTTGCATTCGCTGCTTTGCACTGATTGGATTTCTTCCCAACTTGTCCCACAAAAAGAGTAGTTCTGATTGGATCTCTTCTCCATTCGTCCCGCCCTAACAGTTTCGTCTAGTTCCTACTCGTAGACTATAGTGTCAGTTAAATTAGTCTCAGTCTTCGTCATCACATCTGCCTTTTTATTTAGTTTTTATTTAGTTTACGTCCGTGAAAAAGGTTCGTAGACGAATATTTTTCGTCATAGTCTTAGTCTACGAAATTAACACTGAAGTAAAGGGCCTAAAATAGAACCCTGTGGAATTCCCATTGAACAAGTCTGGACAGTTGACATGGTAGAATTAGATCTAACCCACTGCTCTCTATGTTTAAGATATGAACCGAACCAAGCAATTGCCTCATCTGAGAAATTAAATGTTTTGAGTTTATTAAGGAGAATTTCATGGTTAACGGTATCAAAGGCTTTTTTCAAATCCAAGAATACTGCCACCACTACATTCCCCTCATCTAACAACTGTTTTATAGTTTCAGTGAGGTAGCAGTTCGCCAACTCTGTTGAGTACCTTGCTCTGAATCCAAATTGTTTGGGGTGCAGTAGATACAGAAATCTCGGCAGGGAAACCATCTTTACTGCGTTTACACGGCCAATAAGGGAGATCGGTAGTGTTCTCCATTTCTCTATGTTCTCCTTAAGTTTGTTCAATCTTTCTGTAAAATTTAACTTAAAAAGTGTCTTTGGGTTTTTAGATAATTTAATGCCCAGATACTTTATACTGACCAGATTTGTTTTAAACTGCGTATTGGCTAGGAATGTTGAGTCAAGATCTGCTGTTAAAGACAAGAGTTCACTTTTTTGCCAATTTATGGTGTAGCCCGAGACGTCGCCAAAGGAATTAATTAGCTGGAGTAGGTGAGGGATGGAATTCTCAGGGTCGGCTACAAAAAGGGCGATGTCATCTGCGTACAGAGAAATCTTATGGTCCATCCCACCTAGTGATATTGGCTTTATAAGTGCGTGCCCTCTTATGCTAATAGCTAGGGGCTCGATGGCCAGCGCAAAGAGGAGCGGCGAGAGGGGGCAACCCTGACGCGTGCCCCTCTGAAGGGCAAAGGGTGTGGATCTTTCCTGGTTTGTTAGAATGGAGGCGGTGGGATGGGCATATATTAAGCGCACCCATGCAATGAAAGGGGCCCCCAGACCAAACTCCTCCAGCACCTTGAGCAAGTACCCCCACTCAACCTGGTCGAAAGCCTTTTCCGCGTCCAGACACAAAACAGCTTGTTTGGAAGCGCTGTCAAATTTGTTATACATAATATTTAGGACTCTCCTAACATTAAAAAATGAAAACCTGTTGGGGATAAACCCGGTCTGATCTGTGTGAATAATGGATTCTATACATTTATTTAGTCTATTTGCCAGAATTTGTTAGAATTTTGAAATCCAAGTTAAGCATAGAAATTGGTCGATATGAGGACGGGTTAGTTTCATCCCTGTCTTGTTTTAACAAGAGAGAGATGTTTGCGTTATATAGTGTTGGTGGGAGTCTGTTCGCTTCGGTTGAGTGGGAGAACATTCTATGCAGGATCGGGGTTACTTGGTCAGCAAATTTCTTATAAAATTCAACTACGAAGCCATCTGGCCCAGGGCTCTTGCTGTTATGCAGTGATTTGATAGCGTCTGTGATTTCTGCAGGGGACAGTTCAGAGTTTAAGGCCTCGCGGGAGGCGCTGTCTAGTTTTGGTATGTCTAGTTTTTTTAATCAACCTTAGCTTTGGATTTATAAAGCTCCTGATAGTACTCCTTAAAGCGTTTATTTATCTGTTTCGGGTCAGTTAAAGCCACACCTCTGCTGGTTTTTATTGTATGTATGGATCTGCTGGCTTGTTGCCCTCTGAGCTGGCGGGCCAGCAAAGTATGTGGTTTATCCCCTAATTCAAAATAATGTTGCTTAAGTCTGAGAAGCTGATCACTCACTTGACTCGTTAAAATAGTGTCATACTCGTATTTAAGACTAAGAATATTTTGCAGAGTTTGGGGATTATTTGTGTTTCTGTACAATGTCTCCAGTGAGGTGAGCTCCAAGTCAATATCATTTAAACGTCTTACTCTAGATTTCTTTAAAGACCCTTCATATGAAATGATATAACCTCTCATGACCACTTTAAAAGTTTCCCACAAGGTGGAGTCAGAGAAATCCGAGGTATCGTTGGTCTCTAAATATTCAGTGATTTTTCCCGACATGTATATACAAACATTTCTGTCGTTGAGCAGTGAAGGGCGTAGCCGCCAATTAGCTCGTTGTTTAAATCTCCCGAAGTCAAGAATAATGGCCGCTGGGGCATGATCCGAGATCAGGATGTTGTGATATTTGGTATCTATTACATTGGGTATGAGTTTTGAGTCTAATAGAAAATAATCAATACGAGAATACGAATTGTGCATTTTGGAAAAAAATTAGTAGTCTCTGTCTGTGGGGTGCTGTATTCTCCAGATGTCAACTAAATTAGTAGTTGAAATCAGGTTTTTTAGAACTGAAGATGAGTTAGAGGGGTAGCTTGTTTTCTTTGATGACCTGTCCATATGCCAATCAAGGATTACATTGTGGTCCCCTGCAGCAATCACATTTGTGCCCGTAAGATCAGGTAACATATCAAAGGTTTTACGGAAAAAGGCAGCGTTATCCATATTTGGGCCATAAATGTTAAGAAGTGTTACATGAACAGAGCAAAGGTACCCAGTTACTATAAGGAAACGACCATTCGGGTCATTTACAGTAGAAATGTGTTTAAAATCTATGTTTTTCTTAATAATAATTGCCACACCGCGGGCTTTACTTGAAAATGTGGATTGAAATATCTGGTCTGCCCATCTGCAGCGCAGCCGGTTCCGATCTGATGGCCCAATGTGAGTTTCTTGTAGGAACATAATATCGGCAGATAGAGATTTAAGATGTGAAAAAACTTTAGCCCGCTTAGCTGGATGGCCCATGCCTCGCACGTTCCAGCTCACCATGGTAACCCCCCTGCTTGTATCATCACCCCCGATTATCATACATAGTCATGCGCCATAATACACACGCTGTGACACAGTAGTTTGCCCAAAAAAAAAAAAAAAAAAAAACACTAATATAAAAACACATACAACCCTCGGGCAAGCCCTCCCCACTTTCCCAAACAAAGCGAGGGAAAATACCCTAACATACTGTAAACGGAGGTTACTCCAGCCATCTAGCCTATTCAGCCCAGGGGCCGGCTAAATGTTACGCTGGAAAAAAAAACGCTAGCTAACTGAAAGCTTAGCTGCCCCCCCCTCCCCCGATATACAAATAAGAAAAAATAAATAAGAGCTTCCTTCCTCAGTTCTCCTAAATAATTACAAGAGCCAATAATATTCTACATTTCCCCCCTAAACGTAAGGATAAGAGAGGGAACTACAGGTCCTTCTCATATAATTAGCATATTGTGATAAAGTTGATTATTTTCCATAATGTAATGATAATAATTGAACTTTCATATATTTTAGATTCATTGCACACCAACTGAAATATTTCAGGTCTTTTGTTGTTTTAATACTGATGATTTTGGCATACAGCTCATGAAAACCCCAAATTCCTATCTCAAAAAATTAGCATATCATGAAAAGGTACTCTAAACGAGCTCTTAACCTAATCATCTGAATCAACTAATTAACTCTAAACACCTGCAAAAGATTCCTGAGGCTTTTAAAAACTCCCAGCCTGGTTCATTACTCAAAACCGCAATCATGGGTAAGACTGCCGACCTGACTGCTGTCCAGAAGGCCATCATTGACACCCTCAAGCAAGAGGGTAAGACACAGAAAGAAATTTTTGAGCGAATAGGCTGTTCCCAGAGTGCTGTATCAAGGCACCTCAGTGGGAAGTCTGTGGGAAGGAAAAAGTGTGGCAGAAAACGCTGCACAACCAGAAGAGGTGACCGGACCCTGAGGAGGATTGTGGAGAAGGGCCGATTCCAGACCTTGGGGGACCTGCGGAAGCAGTGGACTGAGTCTGGAGTAGAAACATCCAGAGCCACCGTGCACAGGCGTGTGCAGGAAATGGGCTACAGGTGCCGCATTCCCCAGGTCAAGCCACTTTTGAACCAGAAACAGCGGCAGAAGCGCCTGACCTGGGCTACAGAGAAGCAGCACTGGACTGTTGCTCAGTGGTCCAAAGTACTTTTTTTCGGATGAAAGCAAATTTTGCATGTCATTCGGAAATCAAGGTGCTAGAGTCTGGAGGAAGACTGGGGAGAAGGAAATGCCAAAATGCCTGAAGTCCAGTGTCAAGTACAGTCAGTGATGGTCTGGGGTGCCATGTCAGCTGCTGGTGTTGGTCCACTGTGTTTTATCAAAGGCAGGGTCAATGCAGCTAGCTATCAGGAGATTTTGGAGCACCTCATGCTTCCATCTGCTGAAAAGCTTTATGGAGATGAAGATTTCATTTTTCAACAAGACCTGGCGCCTGCTCACAGTGCCAAAATCACTGGTAAATGGTTTACTGACCATGGTATTACTGTGCTCAATTGGCCTGCCAACTCTCCTGACCTGAACCCCATAGAGAATCTGTGGGATATTGTGAAGAGGAAGTTGAGACACCAGACCCAACACTGTGGATGAGCTATCAAAGCATCCTGGGCCTCCATAACACCTCAGCAGTGCCACAGGCTGATTGCCTCCATGCCACGCCGCATTGAAGCAGTCATTTCTGCGAAAGGATTCCCGACCAAGTATTTAGTGCATAACTGAACATAATTATTTGAAGGTTGACTTTTTTGTATTAAAAACACTTTTCTTTTATTGGTTGGATTAAATATGCTAATTTTTTGAGATAGGGATTTTTGGTTTTTCTTTACTTTTTTGCCAAAATCATCAATATTAAAACAATAAAAGGCTTGAACTACTTCAGTTGTGTGTAATGAATCTAAAATATATGAAAGTCTAATGTTTATCAGTACATTACAGAAAATATTGAACTTTATCACAATATGCTAATTATATGAGAAGGACCTGTATTTTGTAGACTGTTATTTAATATAAAAAGTAAGATTAGAATGAAACGAGAGAGAGAGAGAGAGAGAGAGAGAAAAGAAAAGAAAAGAAAAAGCGATCAAATGCAAAGCATTCTTGCTCTCTCCCCCTCCTGCAGTCTATCGTGGTATATTCCATTAATTCGTACACGTGTAGCACACTTGCACACTGTTGAATAGGCTGGCCTAGTCATTTACTGTGATGGGGGAATTCCCGCACTTCCAAAAAAAGAGAAAAAAAAATATGGGAAAAAAAAGGAAGGCAACGATCACCAATCATATAATCGTGATATTCGAAGGGACGGGAAGGGGAGAAAGAAAGAAAAGTTATACTAATTAAAGCCGGACTATCGTCACCAACTTGTAAAATCCCCCCTCCCTCTGCTCCTACATTCAACCATGGTATTGACCGTCTGTCGTCATTCATTGTTGCAGGAAGTAAACACAGGTAAAAGTAACACACGAGTGAGCCGGCTATCTAAACAGAAGTATCCACTTTAAATTAAAAAAAATAAAAATAAAATCCCTTGTCCCTATAAGTCTTAACAGTCATAACGAAGGGAGTAGAATAATAACGTTTTACCTCCACTGGTTTTCAGTGTTGTAGTCTAGACGAGACTTACTTCAGCTGCATAACGAAGGATTCTGCTTCTTTTGGATCGTCAAAAAAGACGATATTGGGGACTTCCGGGTTACAGAGCATGGGGTAGGTGCGATCGCTCTATAGCTCCCACTAACTATTTCAGACCTAACTGATTAAACCCTATTTTCATCGATTTTTTTTTGTGCTTGTGTTGCCGGTAACACTGATACTGTTTTGGAGAAATGCCTAGAAGCAAGAAAAACGCAAAAAGAGATTCGGCAGAGTCAGATATGTCCTCGGACAGCGTGTTTATCATGGACGTTGGTGCTAGCTCAATGGCTTCCATTCCGGATCTGCTTGAGCAGCATAGAGCAGCCATAGCCGCTGAGTTTAAATCCATAGCCGCTGAGTTTAAATCATCGTTTGCCAGCATGGACACTAAGCTGGACAACATCCAAGCCGTGGTCTCAGGCCAGGGGAAACGTATAACCGATCTCGAGGAGAATGCAGAAACTATTTGCGGACGCCTGGAGCAACTTGAGGCTACGTGCTCCTCACTGCAGGAAGATAACAAGTTGCTGAAACTAAACTATCGGATGTGGAAGGGAGAAGCAGGAGACAGAACGTTCGTATTGTGGGCTTACCAGAGTCACTCTGGTAAGCCCACGCCCCACCGCCTTTTTCTCCGAGCTCCTTGTCGAGGTTTTTGGTGATCAAGTTCTCCCTTCTCCCCCGGAGCTGGACAGAGCTCACCGCACTCTGGCACCCAAACCGGGCCCGCGTGGGAGGCCGCGACCCGTCGTCATCCGCTTTCACCGATACCAGACTAAAGACCAGGGGCCGTATTCACAAAACATTTTAAGGCTAAGAGTAGGTCCTAACGTGCTGATTTAGGAGTAACTCTCAAAAATAAGGGGCGTTTCACTCCTAGGACTTAGGAGTCCTCGAGAGGACTCCTAAGTCACTAAGAGTAAATCACAGACACTCATTTGATGGCATTTTGGAGAGATTTAATGCTAGTGAGCTTTACAAAAGGTACCTTAATAGCTGTAAGGGTTTAATGATCTTAGTAAAGCTATGTTTAGAAAGTATAGACACATTTATATTTATTATATTTATATAAAAAATTATGTATTAAGTTCCTTTTCCTGCAGTTGCTTTGGGTTTACGATGCACTGAAAGTTACTGTTGGTGTCACGTTTGGGTTTAATTTGTTACTAGAGTAGGCCCATATGTGGCGCTTCCAACTCCTCCATTCCACAGGTCCGCTACTGTATAGTTGCGTGTCTCGCCTTTTTCCTTCCGCATGCACTTTACGATTTCGCCAGTTGTTGTTTCTAAATTGCGAATTTCCTGGTTTGCCGCTGTCTGACTATTGCGGCATAGTCCGCCGTTGAGGGAAATACAGTGAGAGTGCATGGCGTGCAGCTGTTCAATGAGGATATTTTTTCCGATTCAAATCATTGTAACATTTTAAATTAATAGACCTATGTGGCGCTATTGTAGGTTAATTGTGAACGAATGTGTGGGAAACCCTGCAGTATCTTGGTTTCATGTTAAATCAGTGTCACTTGTCATTAATTGTATATAAAAACTCTTCACTTTAATACAGCGACACGATATGGATATCTCCACAGTGTTTCTATCATAAACTCACTCTTAGCTCTCATTCCCTCTCAGCCAATCACTGTGGGCATAGAAGGTATGAACATGACATCATCCATAGCAACAGGGTCAACACCGCCCTCTATTCTCAGCTTAGGAGTTCCTCCCATTCCTTAGTAAAAGTTGATCTTATCAGCTTTGTGAATAGGTTTTAAGAAATTACTCCTTACTAAGAACTTTTAGTGCTCCTTAGGATTACGCTAAGATAAAATGTTTTGTGAATACGGCCCCTGATCATGAGAGAGGCACGTACACAGGGCGAGCTGGAATACCACGGCCACAAGCTCCGGTTCTACGAAGATTACAGTGCGGAGGTTGTGAAGCAGCGGGCTGAATACAGGGGGGTCTTGGCTGAGCTTTATCAGCGCGGTCTCCGTCCTTCTCTTCTTCACCCTGCGAGGCTTCGCATTACTCTCCAGAGCGGCGAGAGAAAGTGGTTGCGGTCTGTCTCTGAAGCATCTAACTACATATCTACATTGGGTGTGAGTCCGTAGTAAATACGATTGCCTGCTGTGAGTATACAATTTGGACAAATGCTCTTTTCATATCCCCAGCCAAACTCTCAGACTGATGGTACTAAACGCATTTTTTCTCCCTTTTTTAAAATGAGTAAATTAGCTGGGTGAACGTGACATTTTTGTTGCTTGTCATTTTGACGTATTGTCTAGCTCATTCGCTTTTTTTTATTTGCATCTCTATTTTAAAACGGCTAGATAAGCGTGTCTGTTCTTAATTTTTTTTATTTTTATTTTTTTTGCCATTTGGACAGCTTGTTTAACTCACGCCTTGTTCTTTTTTTTGTATTTCGAATTTGTTGAGTGAGCACGGTATGTTTGTTTAGTGTGTTGTCATTTTGACAGTTTGCTGGATTGTTCATAGTGTTACTAGCTGTTATGGGGTGAATTGTACAAGACTTATGTGGGAAGCTAGCACAGGTAAGAAAGTTAAGGCTTGGAATGTTTGTTGTGAGACTAGTAAGGGTATTTTGGGGTTTGCTGTTTAGAGCAATATATGGGGTGGGTTCTGGGTGGGATGGGGTGGTGTTAACTGGGGGTTTAGCTGATAAGTTATCACCTGCTGTGTTTTCAGTTATTTGTGTTTTCCTTTTTTTTGTGTGTTTTTCTTTTCCTCTGTATTTTGCTACTCTTTTTCTTATCGGAGCAACTCTTTTTATTCTCACTATAACTGAGCTAGATGAAGGGCAATCTTAATTTAATTAGTTGGAATGTCAAGGGGCTAAATCACCAAGTGAAAAGGGGTAAGGTCTTAACCCACCTAAAACGGCTCAGGGCTGGAATAGTTTTCCTTCAAGAAACCCACTTACATGACTCTGACCATGGGCGATTAAGTAAATGCTGGCGTGGACAATTTTTTCATTCTAATTTCAGGGGTAAGGCTAGGGGCACAGCTATCCTTATTGATAGTAATATTCCTTTTGAGTCCTCAAACATTATATCAGATAACAATGGACGTTTTATTATTGTTTCAGGCAAACTTTACAATAAGTCAGTCATCTTGGCCAACGTCTACGTGCCTAACGTCGATGATGTAGAATTCTTTAAGAGATTTTTTTCTCAACTCCCCGATCTCAATTCCCATTCTCTTATTCTTGGTGGGGATTTTAATTGTTATCTAGATCCAGTCTTAGATCGCTCTTCCCCCAAACCTGCCACTCTTAGCAGATCTGCAGGTTATATCAAATCATTTCTTGCTGATTATAGCCTCTCTGATCCATACAGGTTTTTATACCCCACAGGAAGAGAATATTCATTCTTTTCACATGTCCACCACACTTACACCCGAATTAATTATTTTTTTGTTGATAATTCATTGATGTCAGACCTAAAGTCATGCAGTTATGAAAGTATTGTGATCTCAGATCACGCTCCTCTGCTCCTTCAACTGGCTTTCTCTGACGTTGAGTATACAAGAAGGCAGTGGAGACTGGATCCATTGTTGCTCACAGATGAGAGTTTTCTTTCACACATCTCTACACATATTAAAACTTTTTTGAGTATAAATAAAACACCAGATGTGTCCAATGCAACAATTTGGGAAGCCCTGAAAGCCTATTTGAGAGGTGAAATTATATCATTTGCAGCATACAAAAATAAGTGTACAAAACAGAAACAAATTGAAATAGCTGATCAGATTCTGAACATAGACAGACAATATGCTAATTCACCTTCATCTGAACTTTACAAAGAACGTTTAAAACTTCAGACAGAATTCAACCTTCTTTCCTCTCGTCAGGTTGCAGACCAGTTGCTTAGGAGCAGAAGTACTTTTTACGAGCATGGTGACAAGATTGGTAAACTCCTGGCCAATCAACTGCGCGGATTTAGAGCGAAGCAACACATCCCTGGAATACGGACAGACAGTGGGGGTACAACATCAGATCAGAAATTGATAAACGAAAAGTTCAAAACATTCTATTAAAATTTGTATAGTTCTGATTGTACAGTAGACGCAACGGTGATGGAAACCTTTTTCAGTAACCTAAACATGCCTTCCCTTTCTCAAGACCTGAGACATAATAATAATAATAATTAATAATTGATAGGTTTTATATAGCGCTTTTTTGTAGGTCACTCAAAGACGCTTTACATTGCATAGAATATACATAAAAGAAAAGAAAAAGAAAAACACGAAAACAAATTCAAAAATAGAGTCAGGTGTGGTATGGGTGGAGTCAGGGGTCGTATGCTTTCTTGAAGAGGTGAGTTTTGAGTTGGCTTTTGAATGAGTTTATGGAGTCTGAGTTTCGGATGTTTGGGGGGAGGGAGTTCCAGAGGGTTGGGGCAGAAATGGCAAAAGCTCTGTCTCCCAGGGTGCGGTGTTTTGATCTTGTGATGGGGGTCAGAAGGTTAGTGTTAGATGATCTGAGTTGGCGAGTGGGGGAGTGACGTTTGAGGAGGTCGGTGAGGTAGGGGGGGGCAAGGTTATTGAGGACTTTGTAGGTGATGAGAAGGATCTTGAAATTAATTTGTTGCTGTATTGGGAGCCAGTGAAGTTGTTTGAGGATGGGAGTGATGTGTTCTCTAGAGCGGGTGTGGGTGAGTAATCTGGCAGCAGAGTTTTGAACATATTGGAGTTTGTGGAGGTGGGTGGAGGGGAGGCCGTAGAGGATGCTGTTGCAATAGTCCAGTCTGGAGGTGACGAAGGCATGAATGAGTGTTTCTGCAGTGGAGGGGGAGAGAATGGGTCGGAGGCGTGCAATGTTACGGAGGTGGAAGAAAGATATTTTAGTGATGTTTTTGATGTGGGGTATGAAGGAGAGTGTAGGATCAAGGATGACTCCAAGGTTCCGGACCAGGGGGGAGGGAGTGACTGTGTGTCCATCAATGCAAAGTGAGATGTCTTGGGTGGAGGGGAGGCGGGATTTGGGGCCAATGATGATGATTTCCGATTTATTGCAGTTGAGTTTGCCTTGAGGCACCTATTACTCAGAAGGAAATTATTGCAGCAATAACATCTATGCAATCAGGCAAATCTCCTGGTCCAGACGGACTTCCATCTGACTTTTTTAAGAAATTTTCAGCCGAATTGTCGCCTTTTTTATGTTCAGTATTCTCAGACTCATTTGACTCAGGTAAACTCCCGCCTTCGTTCTATCAGGCCTGTATTTCCCTGTTGTTAAAAAAGGATAAAGATCCTCTAGATTGCGCATCATACCGACCAATTTCACTATTAAATACGGATGTGAAGATACTTGCTAAAATTCTCGCCCACAGATTGGAGGATGTTCTCCCCTCTATCATATCCCCCGACCAAACTGGGTTTATAAAGGGACGCCAATCATTTTATGATATCCGCCGGCTAATGAACATTTTATATTCCCCCAGAAATATTGAATCAGAATGCCTCGCTTCTATGGATGCTGAAAAAGCATTTGATAGAGTAGAATGGAATTATTTGTTTTTCACCCTTGAAAAATTCGGTTTGGGTCCTGTTTTCACTTCTTGGGTTAAATTATTATATGCATGCCCTTCTGCCTCAGTATTAACAAACAGCCGTTACTCAAGTAGTTTTGATCTGCACCGTGGGACCCGGCAGGGTTGCCCTTTGAGCCCGCTCCTTTTTGCTATTGCAATCGAACCACTTGCGATTGCCATTCGCGGTAACAAACAGATTCAGGGGATATGGAGAGGAGGAATTGAACATAAGGTATTATTATACGCCGATGATTTACTTTTGTTTGTCGCCAAGCCAGCCACCTCTTTACCGGAGGCACTTTCTGTGTTGGAGGTCTTTAGTCAGTTTTCTGGCTATAAACTTAACCTGAGTAAGAGCGAACTCTTTCCGATTAATAAAGAAGCTCTTAAACTTGATTATACAGCTCTCCCACTCAAAGTGGTGACAGATCAGCTGAGTTACCTTGGGGTATGTTTTACCAGAAATTTTAAAAACCTATTTAAATCGAACTTCCTCAAATTATTGGATCAGGCGAAGCAAATATTATCGAAGTGGTCTCCTCTGGCTTTCTCTCTCATAGGTAGAATAAATTCAATTAAAATGACATTACTCCCAAAGTTCCTATATCTATTCCAATGTCTCCCCATCTTTCTCCCCAAATCCTTTTTTCAGGCCCTTGACTCTTTAATGATAAATTATATTTGGAATGGTAAACACCCTCGGTTACGGAAAGCTTTTCTTCAAAGACCCAAACAAACAGGTGGAATGGCCCTCCCTAATTTCCAATATTATTACTGGGCTGCTAATATCCGTTCTTTAGTGTATTGGGTGCATTTTCACCTTGACGACTCAGCCCCAGTCTGGGTAACAATGGAGTCCAGCGCTATTAGCCCATTGTCTCTATCTGCCCTCTTAAGCGCCGCACTTCCACTCTCTTCGGCTATTCCCAACAGTAGTCCCGTGATTAAGCACTCCCTTCGAATTTGGACCCAATTTAGGAAGAATTTTGGAATGCAGAATTTTTCACTTTTCAGCCCAATTGCAGCTAATCATTTGTTTACTCCCTCGACGGTGGATGGTGCATTCAAGATCTGGCATAAAAAAGGCTTAAAATGCATCGGTGATTTATTTATTAATGATCTATTTGCTAGTTTTTGACAAAACATTTTGGTATCGAAAAGACAAATTTTTTCCGATTTCTGCAAATCAGGCATTTTACGCAGAAGTTAATTCCCCAATTCCCTTATAAACCGCCAGCCAATCATGTCGATTTGTTTCTTTCTGTAAACCCCACATTAAAAGGCTCAATTTCTGTGTTTTTCAACCTTATTTCGAAGTTGCATAGCCCCTCATTAGCAGCTATAAGAACCCTGTGGGAGCAGGACCTAGGTTCTGCCTTCACAGATCACATGTGGGATTCAGTCCTGGATCGGATACACTCTACCTCCATGTGTGCCCGACATGCTCTTGTGCAATTTAAAGTAGTACATCGTATCCACATATCTAAAACTAAATTAGCTCGTATGTTCCCCGATGTAGACCCGACCTGTGATAGCTGTAAGAGCGCACCGGCATCACTCTTTCACATGTACTGGTTGTGTCCCACCTTGACTGAGTTCTGGACATCAGTTTTTCAAACAATTTCTGAAGTACTTCAGCATCAACAGGGTTCGACATAACGTATAGCCCGATGGCCCGGGGCCAGTAAAATCATATGCAGGGCAAGTTGATTGGCCAGTCACTGTCCCGCCCGGGCCAGTGACTGGCCAATCACAGTTCAGTATCTTTTTGTAGACTACCTTTTTTGTAGACTATCATGGTTCATTGAAATGCGCGTTGAGAGTCGTAATGAAAGCAGTGTTTATTTAAGACTCAATATAATAAACCTAATATAAAATATATTTTTTAATGAAAGGCCAGTGGACAACCGATGCGTGGGCGTTTTGACAGGCGGAGCAAGAAGCGGGTGCACTCTCGCTCCGTTGGCAGAGCTGCCTACCGTCCGCCTGCGAGTCGACAAATCAATCGACTTGCTTTGCCCCCTTTCTTTCTTCCCACAGCAGAGGTTGAGGTGCAGAAAGTGATAACTGCGCTTTTCCTTTATCTGCCACCGTAATGTTACAGTATTTGCATACAAGCCCCAATGGTAATACAAATGAGAGGCGTTATTTAAACGCTGTGAATGCGTCTCCGGTGATTGTGTCGGTTGTAGACAGAAACGAACGGAGGGACTCCGCTCACTGTACAGTTCCTATAGTCGCGCAGTTTGGCACTGTGTTTTCAGGCTCGAGACATTCAATCAAATCGCGGAAGTCTTTCCCATTGAAATCGCTAACGGGGAGAATATCCCCGGTTATTATTTTAGCCACAAACCACAGTTCATCTGCGCGGCGGCTCACTCGCTGGCGAGATCAGACGGTGAAACGCTGCTGTGATCGGACGAAGGCATTGTGTGTTTCTAAGGTGATTTAACGTCATAGTCTTAGACGAGCGTTTAACTTGTGCTGCATATTTTGCACTGCATTGTTTTTTATCAATAGTTTGAAAAAATGGTCCCACACCGGACTCTTAATGTGAAGCTGACACTTCATGGAGAAGTGACACTCCTGCAGCGCGCTCACACGACCAGACGTGAACTCACATACACGGTGAAATATCCCATTAAAAAAACGGCATAACCCCCTGATTTTCGTATTTCTATTCTATTTTTAAAGTCAACTTGAGCGCAAGTGGAAAACCGGTCATTCGGTCGACACATTCACATCCCTAATGCATAGGCTATAGAGAAAGTAAAAAACAGCCTACCACACCACAAAGAATGATCAGAGCTTCATCTCTTATTTTTTTTTTATGTTTGAACATGACTTCTGCAGGTGAACTATTCATTAAACTGCCCAAATTCAAGAATAAAAACAATCAAAAATCATAAAATCAAACTACTGGACTTTAAAATACTGGCCGACTCTTTCAACACACTTTCAGTTGTAGGCTTCTAATTCAATATGTTTGCCTGGTTTTATATTATGTGTATGAGCAATATCAACATTTCATATAATTAACTAAAATAAAAATAACCAAATCTAAAGGGAATATCTATACTGTTACAGTATAGATATTCCCTTTAGATCTGGTTATCTTTCTTTCTTTTTCTAATACAGGTATTATAATTATTGACACTAAATTATGAAGAAAAAAAAAGTGTGTGCAGGGCCAGTGAAAATATACAAGTGGCCAGTAAAACTCAGATCCGGGCCAGTAGGAAAAAAAAGTTATGTTGAACCCTGATCAAATTGAGCCGAACCCTTTCACTGCAATTTTTGGCATCGCTCCCAATTCAGGCTTGCCTAAAGTGAAGCTAAAGGTACTGGCCTTCACCTCTTTACTTGCTCGTAGGGCTATCTTACTTAAATGGAAAGATCCTGCTCCTCCTTCCCACTCACATTGGATTAGAGACATTATGCCATGTATGAATCTGGAGAAAATACGTTCTACTACCCAGGGATCTGAGAATAAATTCTGTGTGTTCGGGGGGAAAAAAGGGGAAAAAGTTTGTAACCCATTGTGCTACAATTGCTTTGCAAATTTGAAATTCAATAAAAAAACCTTTAAGAAAAAAGACGATATTGTGTTGATGAAGAACACGAAGACGATGGGGGTATGCAAATCCTCGGAACATACTCTTTTCGATGAGCATTTTTATCACCCGATCGAAGTCCTTGCGCTTTCGGCGAACTTCTGCAGACAGATCCTGGCGGATGGTGAGTTTAGCATTCCCCTGAAGTATCAGCATTTTCTTAGCAGACTGTAGTATAATTTCTTTATCTCTGAATCGTAGAAAGCAGATGAAGACTGGCCTTGGAGGCTTGCCTGGTTCTGGTTGTGGTCGTAGTGAGCGGTGAGCTCGTTCCAGCTCGAGTGGTTGGTCTGTGGAGAGTTGCAGCCAGCTGGGCAATTTCTGTTGAATATATTCGAGTAGCACTTGGTTGCCTTCCGACTTTTCTGGGAGTCCCAGCAAAATCAAATGCTTCCTCCTCCCTCTATTTTCAAGATCATCGGTCTTAGATTCCAACGTTTTTATCAGTTTTTCGGCTCGGTCTAGTGTTCCCTGGGAAGTTGGTACGGTGTCCTCTAATCTTGAAATCCTTTGTTCGGCTTCGTCCATGCGCCGCTGCTGTTTCTCGAGTACTTGAGTACTTTCATTGTTGAAACTTGCCTTGTCACATTCTCCAGGCGATTATCAATGCCATCCAGTCGGCCCAATATTACATGGCGTTGTGATTTGAGCTCTGTCATTATCTCAACAATAGAGGGGATCACCTCTTTTTCCATATTTGCCACACTTTGTGCTTGTTCCTCTGTGTCTTGTCTGGTTTGTAAATTTTTTCTGTTTGCCATCCTTTTTTCACTCTATCTTTTTAAGCAGGAGTATTGTATGCTTAACTCAAAAGTTCAAGAGAAATGTAGGTGGTAATCCAATTCAGTGGAGGTAAAAACTCACTTTAAGCACTGAGGAAATGCGGAGCTCTCAGCTCAAGCTGCCATCTTGTCTCGGTCAGCCTCAATAACTTACTTGCCTAAGACTCATTTACCCGCAGTGTTAATGTAGAACCCTCTAAGCAGTGTTGTGCAGCGCTCCTCTGTGTTTCAAAGACAGCCTCTCCTCATTAGCACTAGTGCGAGTGGACTTGTATTCATCATCGCACTTGATCAATTTCAGTAGCAAATGCGATCAAAACTGTCACACTGTACAGCCCTGCCATGGTCAGTCAACCAGTTACTTGTGGTTTTAGCACTGTGGACAGGTGTCAAGTCTTGCTGGAAAAAGTAATTCAGCATCTCCAAGCTTGTCAACGGACAGGAGCATGAAGTGCTCTAAAATCTCCTGGTAGACAGCTGTGGACTTGATAACACAGTGGACCAACACCATCAGATGACATTGTGCCTCAAATCATCACTGACTGTTGAAACTTGACTGTGGTCTTCAAGCCCCTTGGATTTTGTGCTCCTCCACTCCACCTCTAGACTGTGGGACCTTGATTTCCAAATGAAACGCAACATTTAATTTGGATCAGTGATGATTTGAGGTATCATGTCATCTGCTGGTGTTGGTCCACTGTGTTATCAAGTTAAAAGTCACCACAGCCGTCTAACAGATGATTTTAGAGCACTTCATGCAAGACTCCATTTCCAGCTATACTTGGCACCTGCCCACAGTACCATAAACCACTGGTAACTGTGCATGAATGGCCAGACAACTCTCCTGACCTGAACTCCATAGAGAAACTATGGGCTATTGTCAAGAGGCAGATGATACACACCAGACCCAACAATACAGAGGAGCTGAAGGCCACTTTCAAAGCAACCTGGGCTTCCATAACACCTCAGCAGTGCCACAGGCTGATAGCATCCATGCCACGCCGCATTGAGGCAAGAATTCATGCAAAAGGGGCCCAAACCAAGTACTTAGTACATATGCATGATTATACTTTCTGGAGGGCTGACATTTCTGTATTTAAAATCCTTTTTTTATTGATTTTATGTAATATTCTAATTTTCTGAGATTTTGAATTTGGGTTTTTTATAAACTGTAAGCCTTAATAATTACAATTATAACAAATAAAGGCTTTACATATCTCACTTGGCATGCAATGAGTCTGTATAATATATTATTTTCACCTTTTAAAGTTGAATTACTGAAATAAATGAACTTTTGCACGATATTCAAATTTTTCGAGTTTCACCTGTATATTATGTGTGTTAACATATTGGGTTTTTACCAAAGAGCAGGCTTCTGACCATTCTTCCTGATACATTTTCATCTAAATCCATATTCCAGGCAATATTATTTGAAGAGTCATTAGATCTGCTAACAAACAGATTTTAAAGCACAGCCACCTGCCCCCTAGCTATTGCCCAAAAGTACATGGTGTAGGGACTATTTCTCTCATTTTCTGTCAAAAAACTTATCACTGATTTACGATTGTTTAATTTATAGCCAGAAAAGGGACCGAATTTTCTCATCAAAATTAGCAGGCTAGGTAGTGTTTTCTCCAATCTGGAACAAAATAAAATAACGTCATCCGTGTACAACAAGATACGATGTTCGCCGACTTTAATTCCTGTAAGGTCCGCATGCTTGCGAATTGCCATGGTAATGGCTCAATAGCAAGGACAAAAAGAGTAAGGGTTCCTCAGTTAGTATTTCAGCTTGTGGGTTGGAATACAAAAGCTGAACCCATCTGAGAAAAACACCCACGCCAAATCTTTGCAGGACATCAAATAAGTATTGCCTCTCTATCCTGTTGAAGGCCTTCTCTGTGTCCAATGACAGGATAGAGTGGTCAGGGAGGCCAGACTTTTTAAATAGAATATTAAGCAACCTCCTCATATTGTGGAAGCCCTGTCTACCCTGTACAAATCCACTCTGGTCCAAATGGACCATTTGAGGTAAGACTGGTTCCAGCCTCCTCGCCAGAACTTTGCATATAATCTTAAAGTCATTATTTAGAAGTGAGATCGGTCTATAAGACCCACACTAGGTTGGTGTCTTACCAGGCTTCAGTAACAATGAAATTATTGCTGTGTGTTTGGAGAAGGAGGGAGGAATCCCTCATCAAATGATTCCTTGTACAAGCAGGGGCAGTATTAATTTGGATTAAAATGGTTTATATATTTAAATTGGAATTGCATCTGGCCCTGGTGTTTTACCTCCCCCGAAGCCGGATATGGCCCAGTCTCAAGGCTGTGGTCTAATGGCTCTTAACATTCTTTATTTACTAGGTCAAAATTTAGTGTATCCAAAAAATCTTTTTGCACACTTGGGGTTGAACCTAAGTATCCAGAGCCATATAAGTTCTGGTAGAATCATTGAAAAGAGTCATTTATCTCTTTCGGGTCTGAAGTTGTCTCTCCTTTATCTGTCAAGATGGAGTTTATTGACCTCTCGGCTTGCCATTCTCATGTTATTTAGTTTATTACAGACCAAAGGTTTAGTAAGGTTTTGCTCATATTAACATTGAGTCACAACTCTACTGGCAACGCACTGCTCATGTCTTCCACAACACTGTAATCACAGTCACAGTCTCACAGTTTGAGCTCAGGATTAATATGATAAGAATGTTCACTGTATACCCATTATTTAATTGACTCACAATACCTATTGAATTAAAATGTCTCATATTCAGAGGTTAATCCTTGTATTCCTATTAATAATGACAACTACCGAGCAAGGAAAGTTGGGTAGTCTGTGGTACCATTACTACTGGATGTTGATTACATTTCATGCCCACCGTTAAAATAAACAAATTGTAAAGAGGTGGCACATGTCCGCCATGTCCCCAGTGGAAATTACGGCCCAAATATATCCATAGCTTTACTTAAAAGGTTCGGGGCTGAAGCCCCGGTAAAATGACCTGGCATTGCGTATACCTTTTTAAATGGCGCTTTTAGAAAGTAAAATAAAATAGTCAGGCTGAGACACGGCTTGCATTTGCAAACACGTATCCTGAAACAAGCACAATACAGTCAACTTTATGATGCCTGTGTTTATGTGCATAGGGATGTACGTGACGCATCCCTACAGCTGACTGTGTGGCAGAGTCACACATTGGTACACCAATCCTCCCTTTGCATGGCCCGTAGCAATATTCTTCTACTTCTTTAATCAAACAGATACAAGGGGGGTATTTCTTTTTTCATTCGTATTTTTGGCGGTTGGCTCAGTTAATAGTCAGTGGCGTGGCGTGGGGATTTGTTTTGAGGAAGCCAAGTGAGACAACACCTTTTAATCTACATGTTTATTGGAAGGTGGGGGACAGAAAAGGGTAGGCTACGTCGCAGCTTGTATTTAATGTAACTACAAGAGCTATTATAGCGCCTGGTCACTTTACCAGGACTTACACACGCCTGTAATCTGTCAGACACCGCTCGTTCGCTCCCACTCACTCACTCACTCACTCACTCACTCACTCACTCACTCACTCACTCACTCACTCACTCACTCACACACCTCCTAATCGTTTTATTAAATTATACATTTTATTATAAATGCACCACCCCACCCCGACCGGAATGCACAACTAGCCGCTTAATGCCCAATACAGATTCAAATTCATATATATATAATTAGGGGACGTTTTAGGCTATTTTAAGTTTCACGTTCACGTGAGACACGACACACAATCAGTTGTATGTGCTTGACATACACACATACTTTCTATACATCCTTTTCGTTTAAGAACTAGGCCAAATGTTCATTATACAACACTACTTAAGACAACCCAGAACTGCTTCAGTGGATACCAATGCAACTTAATCCAGGCAATCAAGGCACATTCAGCAATAAAATAACACAAAACATAACACATACATGGACAGTTAAGGGAACAGTTAACCCGCGCCGGGAGGAGAAGGTGTGTATTTTACTCACTATTTGTAGAGGAAGGCCATTAGCTGAAGATTGCCGCTACCAGCTAGCCACTCGGTGCAGACATACAGTGCCTTGCAAAATTATTCATACCCCTTGAACTTTTCCACATTTTGTCACATTAAAACAACACACGTACATTTATTTTACTGGGATTTCATGTGATAGACCAACACAAAGTGGTGCATCATTGTGGAGTGGAATCAAAATTAAATATAGTTTTAATTTATTTTTAGAAATAAAAAAACTGAAAAGCGTGGCGTGCATAAGTATTCAGCCCCCCTGAGTCAATACGTTGTAGAACCACCTATCGCTGCAAATCACCAGGTCAAAGGGCATTATAGAAGTGCGATTAATCTGTGTTAATTTTTCTGTGATTAATTAATCGAAATTAACGCGTTAATTTGACAGCCCTACTTATAATAGTTCTATACATCAGTTGACAAACCTCTTTTGACCTTTCAAATGCTGAGCTGATGGTTGCTCTGAAGAATTTCAGGAAGGCTGGTGGTAAGGGGTCTGTATGGATGTGTCTGTCACTCAAGAAAGTGAAATTAGAACTTCTGCTTATTATTTTTTTCTTCAGAGAAATGGTAAATGTGGTTGTACATCTAAAATGTGTTGGATGATATTTTGCTCTAAGCTAATGGTTTGCTCTCCTGTCTACAGACTATGCTCACAATATCAGCATGTCAGATTCAGAATTTGGAACCAACGGCTCAGATAAAGGTAAGTCACTTACACTATCAAACTTTTAACTTTTATTAATTGTAGACATACTGTAACTGACGGATCTGGAACCACCACTTCACCAATTTTCTGTCACAACTGTCAATTTTGGTCTGGGACATGTGGAAAAATACCATGTTCCCATGAACATTAAATGTGTGAGAAATTGCGAATGCACACTCCATTTTACAAGCTCATATTGAACTAATTACAGTAATGTTACCTCATTTTAACATACAGCACTTGAACTAATCACCTTGTAGCGCTGCGTTGGCCAAGAGGCTGTGTGAGACGCAGTTGGGGAAGTAGGTGCGGGTCTTAACAGCTTTGTCCTTTTTTGAGGTTACTTTTTGACAAATTAAGGGTACGTCTCTTACAGGACTTCTATCCGTCAGATTCTTGGCTAAACCCGTAGTTGGGAGCGGGCTGGTCTCTCTGAGCAAGTGTCATTGTTTTGGCCATGAATCTGGCTTGTAGCCGCTCGTAGCCCTTAGCTGCTATGCTAACTAGCTTTAGCTGTCAGATCAACTTTGCAGAGGAATGATGTCACGAGTGATTACGGTGGCGTTTATGGAAAGAAGCTTTACTTTAACCTGAATGTACACGTGAAGGCAATTTAAGCAGCTAACAACAAAAACACCTGTTGAATGGGCTGTACAATCATCCCACCAACACCAATATGTTTCATCTTGTAGCCTACCGATGAAATGCTTAATGACGTCATAATCATTTTAACCAACAGACCACCAGGGGGAGGCAGAGTCTGTAACACTTTTATAGCTTCTTCCAACACAGACAGTGGCGCTTACAGATGGCCACACACTGCTAAGGCATTTATTATTAAAGGTGAAGTAAGCAGTTTATTTATGTTAATATAAGTATTAAATCGCTCTTTATTCATACAGTGATCACTTACATAATGTGCGCGTTTCATAAAGCCGATCTCTCAGTCAGCTGCTCTGCATGTAATCGGCAAAAACTTTTCGGGGGATCCCGAAATTAATATCCAATCACAAGAGAGAACGCTACAAACCGAAACTCGTCTCACTCATGGTCTCACTGCCGGTGCACGCCAGAGCGACACATGTGTGAATGTTTATGCGCCTACAATGGCGGAGCAGGTAAAATCCCCAATGTCTGTTTTGATGGTTTTTATCATGTTTTATCACACTTATGGATCTAAGATGATGCTAGATAACTCGCCGCTTGAAGACCGCAGTGCATTAATGTGGTGACGTAGGGACGAGCGAGGTGACTGCTAACTGCAGTAACTGACAGGAAGTTAGCTAAAACAACCATTCCGCTTACAGCACCTTTTAACATACGCACATTACACACAATTTTTTTTTCATGACGGTATTGCCGATAATGAAAGGAATACCGGGTGACTGTGGCTCAGGTGGTAGAGCGCGTTGGCCAATGATCTAAGGGTTGGCAGTTCGATTCCCGCCCTGTCACTTGTGTCATGGTTGTTGTGTCCTTGGGCAAGACACTTCACCCACCTTGCCTCGTGTGGTAGGATGGCCTACAGGTGAGGGGGCCGGCCAGAGGTCGCTGGTTCGATCCCTGGCGCCGGACGGGAGGGTGAGATTTGTGGACCTAGGCCCACCTCTCTACCATGTGTCCTTGAGCGGGACACTTGACTGATTTACTTTTCTAGCTAGACTTGGCACCTGCCCAAGGTGTCAACCACTAGTAACTGGTTAGCTGACCATGGTTACTGTGCTTGATTGGCCAGACAACTCTCCTGACCTGAACACCATAAAGGATCTGTGTGCTTTTGTAAGGAGGTAGATGATCACACCAGACCCAACAATACAGACAAGCTGAAGGTCTCTTTCAAAGCAACCTGGGCTTCCATAACTCCTCAGCAGTGCCACAGACTGATCGTAACCATGCCTTGCCGCATTAATGCAATAATTCATGCAAAATAAGATCCCAGACCAAGTATTGAGTGGATCAATGAACATTCTTTTTAGAAGGTTGACATTTCTGCATTATAAATACTTTTTTTGATTGGCCTTATGGAATATTCTAATATTTTGAGATGGTGGATTTTTGAATCTAGAATATATGGAACTTTTACTTTTTTATTTAAATTACAGGAAAAAAGGAGCTACTCCATGATATTCTAATAATATGAGATGCACCTGTAGTTAGTAATCTGACGTGTGAATGCTAATGCTATGTTGATGTGTTGACCAGTCATCTGTCCATACCCCAACACGGACCCTGGAGGGAACTTCACCATCAGCACACTCTACCTGGGGACCAGTGGGAACGACACTTCTGATGGCAGCACGTTCTCACACTGGTGGAGCAAAACCAACAGCATTCCCCTGTACCTGATCATCCTACTGCTGCCTCTACTCTGCTTCCGCTCGGCCTCCTTCTTCGCCAGGTTCACCTTCTTTGGTAAGACGGAGCCATGCGTGATTTGAAGAGTTGTTAGCAGTGTTTGTGATGAGACAAAAAGCTTGGACATTGCTTTTGTCACGGCATCCAAGGCGAAGCGATGCCTCTGGGGCATTAACTGTGATGTTTAATATAGGCAGTTTTAAAGAAAATGTTATTTATTTATTTTCAAGCAAAAGGATTCCAGAGTAAAAAAGGTTTCAAAATAACAAATAAACTCTTAACTAAACGAAACGCTTAAAACCCATTGATGACTATGGCAATCTGGGATGCATGTCCTTAATGCCTGAGGGTTTTCTGAAAAAATATTATGAATTGTAAAGTCTACCAAAACCTTAATATCTAAGCCTGTGTAGCACATAGAAACATGAAATAAAATACATTTAAAAGTTAAGGTTCACAGGTGTTATTTAAACATGCTCCCTTAGCGCTTACAAACCAACACATTTTTCTAAAAATCGTCAAAATTAGATGGGGGAGAAAAAAAATTATAAATAATATAAAATATTTAAAAATAATGTGCTAAACGAGGTTATAATCCTGCTTCCTTTTAGCATGGATAGTAGTGACTGAGTGTGCAGTGGAGGGATAAAGATAGACAGATATAGGAAGGAGGCGATAGCTTTATTTTATAATTTAGTTCAGTTATCACTGGCACCATAAATCCAACTTCCCAGTACAACTGGAACGCAGACTGACTCCTGCTGTCAGGAGCCGATCAGCTGGTCCAAATGGCTGTATACCACAGAGATGAAAACGAAACTGAAACTTAACTATCGCCTGGCTGGGCTGAATTTGAGTTGGAGCAGAAAAATATGGCCTAAATTCATAAATATTGTTAATAAATAGATGCAATGTGTTGTGTGATTTTCGTCAGTAGCCTATAGTAGACCTTGATTCTGTGCTCCGAACGCCACTAACTGTTCTGTAATACACTATCGCCGACACAGCTGGCGTATTTTTTTAATTATTATTTATTTATTGATTTTGATTGGCGTGATTTTCGGCAAACCACACAACTTTTGGGTGGTCACGTGGTCTTAAAAAATCAACAAAACCCACCTCATGTGTATTTGAACCAGTGACGGTGCATTCTATGTTGTGCACGCCATGAAAATAAGATAAAGTAACAATGCTGCGTTACGCAGCATCAGGCAGGAGATACAATGTGGCATCGCGCAGCAGCCGTCATCAATGGGTTAAGGTGATGGAAAACAAACACTTAAATGATGGTCAAAATGATATGTTTCCACAGCATCTGCACCTACCTGATTGTGACCTTGACAGACTGACACCGGCTGCCATTCTCGGATGAATTGGCGTGCGGCCCAAAACATTCCCCTTGCCATCTAATAATTCAATTAATATAACCAATAATTAATACACACATAGTCAACGTTAAGAATAGGATGGCTGTAACAGTTTTTCTTTAAAAAACAACAAACACCTGATATGACAGCATAATTACTTTCCAACTTATTGTTGGTGTTTTTAAACTCAAGAACAGTTCACAAATGAGTTTTTAAATATCAGCTCTCGTCTTCTCTACACTATTCATTGTACTTTGATCACTTTTTATTGTTAAGCAGTTAACCTGCCCTGAAACATTTACTACACATTTATGAAGTAATCAGGAGTTTCTTCATTCCATATGGGCTTGGCCCTCTAAAGATATCACAAGTGGTATAAGGGCAAATCAGGACATGGTCCATGTTGAGCTCAGTCTGTCTGGTAGCCACTAGCCGCACACACAGTGAAGTGGTAGAGCGACGCAATAATCTGTCCATTCTCCGGCAATGTGTCAGAGCGAACCTTCCCATCACAGCAAATCATATGGGCACTGATGGCAAAAATATAACATCAAACCTACAACCATGGTTACACACTTTTGACAGTCCAGAGGCATGAGCTAGAGCACACAGGGAACCCAAATAGCAATCACTCTGACAAAACACTCCATATATAGAAGCAAAATAAATAGCAGGGGGACTTCATAGATGAACAAACATTGTTAGAATAAGAATTAAAGTATGTTTTCTGTCAAATCAAACATCTTAAGTAGCAGCATGCAACTGAAATTAACAACCATAATAATGATACTCTTCTTTAGGGCACTTTATAAACATATATTATTTGGACAGCTACAGATAATGGCAGATGAACATTTAATAACCAGTGATTCACATTAAAGAAAATACCATTGACTATCAATGTAGCAAATTGGCAATATATTGACATCATCATTGACCGCACACCATCCAGTCATATACTAGGCTTCCACCTGTCCTGTAGGCACACATTAACATTTCTACAGACAATGGATGAAAATAGACGTTTAGGTTTCATTTTAGCTGTCACCATGGTGAATCGTTATATTGGAACTACATTAATGATTGCATTTTAAATTTGCTATGCTGGCACCAAACTCTGAGTTGGCTAACCCTGAAACTCTTTGAGTTGAGAATTAGGTTGAGAGTTGTTGAAGTGTGCTTGTGGAACATGCCCCTGGTTGCAACTTTTCCTTCTTACATGCTGTGTGCTGTAACATAGATCTTCATCCTACCATCTTGTCCAGGCACCATCTCAGTGGTCTACCTCATCACACTGGTCACTATTAAAGCTGTCCGCCTCGGATTCCACCTGGACTTCCACTGGTTTGACTCAACTCAGTTCTATCTTCCAGGTAAAGCTCCTACATATTTAATTCTTCTTCATGTATCTTTTTACAGTGTCTCAGATGAACTGTATGAATGAACTGTAGTCCAATTATATATAAATGGATATTGACTCCCGCTGAGTTTTTGCTTCAATGTGATGACCTTGGTTAATTGCTGATTTTTATTTACTAGCCAAAAATAGACATTGCTTTCTAGGTATTTATTATAATTAATAGTATTGATGTTTTGGAATTCATACTATATGATAATATATATCATATCATGATTGTTGTATACATTTAGATATTGTATTTGGCAAATCATAATTTACATTGTTTTTAGTAAAGTAGCGGTGAGCTCCTTCCCACAAAGTAGCAGATAAACACACCACCACACATTGTAGTTGGGCAGAAGTGATCATTGATGGGGATTATTTTTGTGTGACTATAGGGGAGAGTGGCCTAAATTGTGCAACTTTTCACTCAGTGACTTTAAAGTAAGGCCTTGACAGTAAAGTCTCCAACTCAAATATGTACATATATTTCAGGGTGTTGTGCATTCCTGGCAATAAAAACTTTGGATCTGGAATAGGGATGGGCATAATCAATCGATTGCTCGATCATTGCTCGTTAAGAATATTGTCGATCACGTGAAATTGTTATCGATCATATAGCCGTTGTGTTGCGCAGTGTGAGTCCGGCAGCACAGCAATGAATTTCACTATGTGGCAGCACCAAAGACTGTATGGGCAGCAATTAAACATCCTACCAGCAGGGGGAGATACTTAACTAGTAGTAGGAGACAATAGAACAGGCTCGGGCAGCAGCCTGCAAGCTGCCGTAATGTCAAAACGTAAACAGAAGAAGAAGAAGTCAAGGGGAAGTTTGGCATCTGACAGGTCCATGGGACAGCTTTAGAACCGAAAATAACTAAGTGCATTAAGCATTGTGAAACCTTGTATAAGTAAAACACTTAAACAAACTGAATTATGTACCACTTGTACATTGAAGCCTACATCCGACCCTGTTTAACGTGTGACGTTAGCGCCGCTAGCATTAGCTGCTAACTTTAGCGTCTATGCTTTCCTACTTCGCCTTCATCAGGGAACTAATTTGCACATATTGTTTATTAGATGAAGTAACGTTAGGTCCTTTAACACTCAGAGAAACGTGCCGTGCCCTTATGCAGTCTTTGCCAGCATCTTAGGAGGCGCATATGTGTTTCAAGGTATCGTAGCATTGGCTCATAGCCTCGGGCTATCACCAGCGCCGCATTTTATTATTACCAGTTGCCTTGTCTTAATAGATTGTTGTTTGCCTAGAAGATCTTGGAATAAAGATGTAATTGAGTAAAAACCTCTTGTATACAGTCTATGGTAAAACGCTGTATTTTGGATGTTCTGTTGGCATTTTTTTAATATGTAAAAAGATAACGATTGCTCGATAATTGCTCGTTAATTTTCCCGATGATCGATCAATGAAATTTCTTAAAATGCCCATCCCTAATCTGGAATAAACTGTTGAAGAAATATAGCTTTCTGAAAAAAAGTTGTCTTGTTGCACAAGGTGCACGTGGTGTAAGTTGTGCGGTTGGAGAGAATACCATGGGGTAAATTGTGCCATTGCTATATATCTCATAAACTGTAATGCAAGACAAATCCATTAGACAATCACTTATTTAAGGTGTATTTAAAGTAAATAGTTGACAAAGATTGAAGGACAATTTTCTTAAACAAGGCCTAGCAGATCTAATGGTTTTACCTGCAAAGCTCACAATGACAAAGTCACCATCATCATCTTTCTGGCCATCTGAACTCTCATCAGTGGTGTCGTTAAGTGGAATTGAGATGTCACTCTCTTCTGAGCTACTGTAGACAATCACTTTCTTTTGGTGACCAGCGTATACAGCCATGCCACTGGCACAACTCTCAGAAATGTACTTTGCACTAGTTGCTCCGTGCTTGTGGAACCAACTGCCACCTGACAAATGTGATTCCCTCTACATTTCTGCCTTTAAATCAAGGCTCAAAACCCATATCTACACCCTGGTGTTTCCTCCCCATTAACTATCTTACCTCTGCACTACTATCTGTGTTTATGTGGATGTATGGGCTTTACGTCTTTTATTTTGGTTATTGTTATTTTACCTTCATTGTTTACCTACTGAATGCACTATGTACAGCACTTTGGACAGTGCAAAATGTCATAAATGTGCTTTTATAAATACATTTTACTTACTTATAACTCACCTAGGCCCTTTGGCACAATCACCCCAATTCCAGAAATTTGGATAATAAGCATGATGCAGCAATTTAGGGCTGACATCGTGCTAACTGTATAGACTCAAAATGTAGCATACCAAAGCACTAAAACATGTGTCAAATGTTTTCAAACTTGTCTATAAGTGTTCAGACACAATAATCAAAAAACCTTGATCATGGAAATTTTACTTTGAAAGGCGCAAAACAGTTTTTTGAGCTTAAATGTGCTTATATCTTATTCCTTGTGTCTCCCTTCTTTACAGGATGAGTCAAATGGATGGCTCTTCTTAAATATGTGGTCACATTTCCAATTTCTTCCACGGTTTTCTAGAAACAAGGGGTGGCACAACTTCCAAAATGCACAACTTAGGCCACTCTCCCCTACTGTGTTTTTTAAAGAAATATACTGTAAAGTATGCCTTTAACTATTAATAGTTTGCCATATCTTTTAATAATATCAATTTAAGTTTATAGTTTAATCCCCCTGACCTTTTCCCTCAGTCCATCATCTTGCCAACATTCCTCCTCCTATTGTTCACACAATCACTGGCTGAATAACGTATCTGTGATTCTTGAGAACCGGGACAAAAGGCTGTCTTCCATATGTAACTGCTGTTATGTTTAAAACAAAAAATATTTAAAATGATAGATGTTATTAGGGATTAAGAATAGAATGTCTGGAGCACAATTATCCCCTTAAATTAAATTAAATTTTATCATTATTGTGTCAAATATATGATACTTGGTATCTTCTCGCGACGTCCAAAACAGTGTGTCCTCAGAGAAGGTTTCAATCTTTCATATGCAATAAAACCTATTAAAAATGTACTTTAATGATTAAAAAGAGCTTTTTTCATCAAAAGCAACATCGATTAATCTCTCATATCAATAAAAACAGTTTTTCTACAACACATTCATGTTTCATAAGGATTCTAAGTGGTGGGACCACTTTACTGTTAATGAATATGCCGGTATTCCCTTCACCAGATTAAACACCCCTAAATTAATATCAGTATGTTTTCATGTAAATATAGCCTGCCAAGTTTATTTGTTCCTTGTTTAAACCTGTTCCACTATAAAGTTTATGTGTTCATCGACCCCTGCACTTTTATATGGCAAAAAAAGACCAAAAGCCGATTTACACAATTCCCAAAAGGTTTTACTTTTCACCAAAAACCTTCACACCATATATTACCTTAAAGGCTCTGGTTTTAAAGCATGTTACCCTTTGACCCCTGCCTATCTCCAGATCTCCCCCTGTGTTGATCCCCTAATGACCCTTACAATTGTCACTTCTATTTTTATCCTAGGTTAAGTCCAGATTTCAGACCTTTATCCTTGATAAATTTTTAGAAAGGAGGAGATTAGATAATAGGTTTTTAATTATTCTGGTGGCTGAATACCTCACATTTACCCCTAGCTTCAAAAGACTACCGTTAAGTCCTCACTAAGTTCATACACCTGGATGAGCTTAGGCCAATAGATAAATGCAATTCCCTCCTAATTCAAGGAGTGTGTTTATGGGATGTGTATTCTTTGTTATCAGTAGTGTAGGTTTGGATTGCTTACCTCAGAGGCGCCGCGATCTCTTTAATGAAAAAACCCTACTTAGGTCCTTGTTCCCAACTCTAAACTAAAAATTCAGGCCAAAGATTTATAACGTTTTCAAGAAATTTTATTCAACCAATATAAAAAGATTATACGTTCACAATATAGAAAGAAAAGATATATAAAATGAAAGGAAGGAAAATAAGTACCTACACTCCCATTTATGTGGTTAATATATGTAGAGAAATATAAGACTTAACTTATGTGTTGTATGTCTTTTGTTCACATTGAATTTAGTTCATGAGTTCTCCAATTTTCAAAGCTTGTCCACTGTTTACACAACTTTACACAGTCTGGGTGTTGGCCGAGCTTTCAACAATGTCATATATATTTGAATATCTTCAAATGCTATGACAATGTTGATTTTGCAACGCAACAGTCAGGAAAAGTTGGTTCAACAGTTTACTTTGTTGATCCACAAGAGATCAGGAGTATTCTCATCTTCAGGTTTTTCAAAGCTCCACTCTCTACACAACTTTACACAGTCTGGGTGTTGGCCGAGCTTTCAACAATGTCATATATATTTGAATATCTTCAAATGCTATGACAATGTTGATTTTGCAACGCAACAATCAGGAAAAGTTGGTTCAACAGTTTATTTGGTTGATCCACAAGAGATCCTATTTGGAGTGCTATCAAGTATAAAAGTTTGTCCACTGTCTACACAACTTTACACAGTCTGGGTGTTGGTCGAGCTTTCAACAATGTCATATATATTTGAATATCTTCAAATGCTATGACAATGTTGATTTTGCAACGCAACAGTCAGGAAAAGTTGGTTCAACAGTTTTAAAACCTCAACTCAATGCTTTTTTACAACCTGGTTCATCAATTAGTTCCTATCAATAACCCAAATGGTCCCTTACCAAACTTCTCAGAATAGAAAAGGAAGAAATGGTTCCGAGCCTCTTCCCCTTCTTGAAAAGAAAAAATAACTGACTTTCCTCTGCCAAAACCCCTGCTTATATAGGGAGAACAGGGTGCATGTGGGCTGGCCAACTGAGGGGGGGTCAGGGTTACAGGCCCCCTCTTCCCTCCCTCCACATGCTCATAAAATTCGGACATGTTCGGACATGTCCTTGCACTACAAGGAAGACCACATATATGTATGTCCTTTAAGACAATCTTAAAACAAGTAAGAGAGAGGAAAAATTAAAATTGAAAATAATAATACATCCCCCAACCCCCTCTAGACAGCAAAAGTACACAACCCAAAGTTACACAAAGTTCACCTATCTCAACACTGTAAGTCAACACCGTCAGACATTTCATTATGTAAAATGTAATAAAATCAGGCGAAATAAGGGTCAGTTGTCACTATGAAGGACCTCTTGTCAAATTCTACCTCTGCAGAGTACATTAGAGTCAGACAGACTTGTGTTGTAGTTTTAGAATATTTTACATTCCGAATCTTGAAAGTCCTGTGTCACAACCATAATATGTCAACACCGACTTACAATTTCTGTAGAAGTTATTTGAAATTTTTTGATCATTTTATTTTCCTGAAGTAGTTCATACTAGCACTTAACATCAACAGAAAAACCAAATGGCTACTAGATAAATTCCATTTGTTATGTTTAAGAAACGTTAAATATGTCAACACCGTCAGACAGGAAATCTGACGGAGTTGACATCTGACGGTGGTGATAGGCCAATGACGGTAAAACAAACAAAAGCTGGGAGGTTGTCAAAGCTTAGCTTAGTATATGTTGGATACATACATGTAATTTAATTTGCCGAAATATAGGGTTTGTATTTTTTCAACATTGCACCCTGTTTTGTCCCACTTCTCAAGAATCAGTGGTATACATTTTTAATTTACTGTGCCCCTAAAAAAAATTACTATTTTCAATTAACAAACTCATGTCTGAATTCTATCAAATTTGAACCCATTCATGCTCCCAAAGGAGCATGGAGGCAAACAGACTTTGCCTGTGAAAAGGTTTGATCATTTAAACCACTAGGGCAGCACTAGTGCAGATTTAGATTGAGTTAAGGCTCATTTATGCTCTGTTACATACGTATAAGGATACGGACGGAGCCTTCTGTCCATACTCTGCGTATATTACGTCCGTATTTCTGCACGTATCCTGCTAGCTTGCGGATGCCAAACGGACAGAACGGAGCATTACTACCGAAGATCACGAGGGGCGCATAGCCAACAGTTCACTTTCACTTACTGTACATTTGTTTACAAACACAAACGAAAGACATAATACTTTAGAAACTGTCTTAACTTTTGAGGAGAGGTTTTTGTGAGTTGGTACAAAATTACATACACATTTATTTATCTATGAAGTTACACGGCCGGGGCACAGGGACTTACAACTGCAACAGAGCAGCATGAGCGGGGATCGCACGGGGAAGAATGTCAGTTAGACGGTAGGCTGACGGCAGCAATAGAGAAGTGCTGGAGGTCCGTGCGAGACTAGTTGGTTTGACATGTTGTGATTAATGTCCTCACAGACCCCCGCTGTCTATAATACAGCCTCTAGTTTAGCCTCTTCCATCGCTACGGTAGTAGACCTATATCGCTAAAGATGTTTCTTCCATGGACCTATTATAAAATATTTATTCCAGTTAAAGGTTCAGTAAGCGGAATGGTCAGTTTAGCTAACTTCCTGCAGTTTGTAGTCCTCTCCCTCGTCCCTACGTCACCACATTAATGCTCTTCAAGCAGCGAGTTATCTAGCATCATCTCAGAGATGATAAAAGTGTGATAAAACATGATTTAAAAACCATCAAAACAGACATTGGGAAGGATTTTTACCTGCTCCGCCATTGTAGGCACATAAACATTCACCCATCTGTCGCTCTGCGCGTGCACCGGCAGTGAGACGGGTGCCGGTGTGTAGCGTTCTGTCTTGTGGTTGGATATCAGTTTCGGGATCCCTGAAAAGTTTATTTGCCGATTACATGCAGAGCAGATGACTGAGAGATCGGCTTTATGAAACGCGCACATTATGTAAGTGATCACTGTATGAATAAAGAGCAATTTAGCACTTATATTAACATAAATAAATCGCTTACTTCACCTTTAATTCATTGCTTGACTCTTCTTCTTCCTATTTGAGTAACGTTTTACTCTGAGCGGAGCTGCTGCACACTAATGGTTGATTTGCCAAATGTCGATTCCAACATAAAGGACGCATGGAAGTATGAGGGCAGTTACGGGTATAACGTTGTAAACATACGTCTCTATTTACGCACGGAATTAGAGCATAAATGAGCCTTTTGTTGTTGGTTCAGTAGCATTTCTCATTTCTTACTGTGTGTTGTTTCAGAATTCAGACTGCTCTTCCCTCAGCTGACTGGTGTCCTCACTCTGGCCTTCTTCATTCACAACTGCATAATCACCTTAATGAAGAGCAACAGGCACCAGGAGAACAACGTAGGCATTCTTCAGCCATGCACTGCTTCACACACTGGACACTAACATACAGGTGAAACTCGAAAAATTAGAATATCGTGCAAAAGTTCATTTATTTCAGTAATTCAACCTAAATGGTGAAACTAATATATTATATAGACTCATTACATTCAAAGTGAGATATTTCAAGCCTTTATTTGTTATAATTGTGATTATTATGGCTTACAGCTTAAGAAAACCCCAAATTCAAAATCTCAGAAAATTAGAATATTACATAAAATCAATAAAAAAAGGATTTTAAATACAGAAATGTCGGCCCTCTAGAAAGTATAATCATGCATATGTACTAAGTACTTGGTTTGGGCCCCTTTTGCACAAATTATTGCCTAAATGCGGTGTGGCATGGATGCTATCAGTCTGTGGCACTGCTGAGGTGTTATGGAAGCCCAGGTTGCTTTGATAGTGGCCTTCAGCTCGTCTGTATTGTTGGGTCTGGTGTGTATCATCTTCATCTTCCATAGTTTCTCTATTGGGTTCAGGTCAGGAGAGTTGTCTGGCCAATCAACACAGTAATACCATGGTCAGTCAACCAGTTACTTGTGGTTTTGGCACTGTGGACAGGTGTCAGGTCTTGCTGGAAAAAGTAATTCAGCATCTCCATAAAGCTTGTCAACAGACAGGAAATATGAAGTGCTCTAAAATATCCTGGTAGACAGCTGTGGTGACTTTGGACTTGATAACACAGTGGACCAACACCATCAGATGACATGGTGCCTCAAATCATCACTTGAAAACTTGACAGTGGTCTTCAAGCCCCTTGGATTTTGTGCCCCTCCACTCTTCCTCTAGACCAGGGGTCCCCAAACTACGGCCCGCGGGCCAAATGCGGCCCGCTTTTTATTGGCCCGCGGCCGATTTTAAATATATAATGTAATATGGCCCTTTGAATTTTTTTTTTTTTTTTTTTTTGCATTTCTTAGTTAACCCACTAGTGCAGGGGTGTCAAACACTGATTGATTGGCCCGTGGCACATTTTGAAAATATAATGTAATATGGCGCTTTTAATTTTTAAATAATTTAAATGCACTCATTATATTACAGAGAAATATGTCCCATAAAAGAAAATGAGCAACAAGCCCATCCCAGAGGACCCTGCATAATATTTTATTTTAAATTAATATTATTATGGAAAATCTATGCGTCCTTCTCCAATAGCTTCTAATTCATCTGACACAGTGTCTCCATTTTTTTTTCATACAAAATTCTTCAGATTTAGCCTCTTAATTTCCCTCTCAAAGTGCACCAGATTCATGCATTTCGCTTTAAAAACTTTAAAAAATCTCCCGGGGGGGCATACCCCCGGACCCCCCTAGGAGGGTCGGGACCTCGGCTGGATACTATTTTCACCATGCTGGACATTAGACGCAAAGGCAGAAAACACTGGGTGTATCATTGGCATATAAACAAGAGGGGAAATGTGTCTGTTTAATGTGCAAGGAAAGTGTTGCCGTGAAGAAGGATTACAATTTACGAAGACACTATGAAACTAAACATCAGAGCAGCTACATGTCCTGATAAATGTGTGATTTTTGCAAAGTGGCCCGGCCCTTCGTAGATTTTTCTGTATGTGGCCCTCAGTGAAAAAAGTTTGGAGACCCCTGCTCTAGACTGTGGAACCTTGATTTCCAAATGAAACGCAACATTTAATTTGGATCAGTGATGATTTGAGGTATCATGTCATCTGCTGCTGTTGGTCCACTGTGTTATCAAGTCCAAAGTCACCACAGCCATCTACCAGAAGATTTTAGAGCACTTAATGCTTCTGTCTGTTGACAAGCTTTATGGAGATGACAATTTCCATTTCCAGCTAGACTTGGCACCTGCCCACGGTACCGTAAACCACTGGTAACTGGTTGACTGACCATGGTATTACTGTGCATGAATGGCCAGACAACTCTCCTGACCTGAACTCCATAGAGAAACTATGGACTATTGTCAAGAGGAAGATGATACACACCAGACCCAACAATACAGACGAGCTGAAGGCCACTATCAAAGCAACCTGGGCTTCCATAACACCTCAGCAGTGCCACAGGCTGATAGCATCCATGCCACGCCGCATTTAGGCAATAATTCATGCAAAAGGGGTCCAAACCAAGTACTTAGTACATATGCATGATTATACTTTCTAGAGGGCCAACATTTCTGTATTTAAAATCCTTTTTTTATTGATTTTATGTAATATTCTAATTTTCTGAGATTTTGAATTTGGGGTTTTTATAAACTGTAAGCCATAATAATCACAATTATAAAAAATAAAGGCTTCACATATCTCACTTTGCATTTAATGAGTCTGTATAAGATATTATTTTCACCTATAAAGTTGAATTACTGAAATAAATGAACTTTTGCACGATATTCTAATTTTTCGAGTTTCACCTGTATTCATTACATTGTCCCAATCGCATCTCTGCTTGCTTATACAGATAACACAATCCACCATCACAAGTTGCTTCTTGTTGTTTTTCTGAGTGAATTATGTGAGACTCCAACAGTGATGATAATTTTCATGTCTAGTTTATGAAGGAAGGAAAGGCTCTTCAAATATTACATCAGCAAACCTTAAAGTCCCAACAGGGAACTTTTCAGTATTTTTAAAACAAATTCAGTAAATTTTTTCCTCTGATGATCATAAATGAGAAATGACCTGTAACAGTGAACGAGACCATCAGTGCAAAGAATGCTATTTTTATATAGTTTTTATTAATGCATTTGTCCGGGTCGGACACCTGCATCGACGCGTGGCAACCTTGCCGGAGGACTCCACCGTTGAGCCCGAAATTTTTCAAAGCGGCTGCTTGACAACCACACTTATTTATCTATATATACCTGAATATGAAATATTTTTAAAATTTCAGACACTTTAACATTGAACTAATAAATGGTAGAGCTGAGTTGTTTATGTCCGGATACTCAGTTTGCAACGATGCCTTGTATGTCACCCATGCTGCCGAAAGTTTCAACACGGGGAAAGCTGAGCAGTTGGGCAAAATCTGTGCGCGTTTACATGGGCGGCAATCGCTTCCTGGTCCAACCGAGTTGCAATGCGGCAGTTGGAAAGGGCCTTTGATCGTGATCCATCCTGCCATCTCTCGTTTATTCGCTTTCAACATGGACATGGACCTAATTGCGAGACACTGGCACCCTGGCACCTGCCGGCAGGCGCTCCTAAGGAGCTTTATGACAGCTGGCGTCTAAAAATACTACCGCTTTTGTCCAAAGGGGCCGCTAGTTGACAAAGTTCCTTGTAGCACCTTTAATCAAACTCACCAGACTTAATTTCCAGTATCCAGGTGTATTGACCTCAGAAAGCAAACTAAGTGATGATTTAGTGATTGAGTGTAAGGAGAAATTGTTTCTGTGTTTTCAGGTTCGGGACCTGTCTGTAGCCTATCTCCTAGTAGGACTGACCTATCTGTATGTGGGAGTGTTGATCTTTGCTGCCTTCCCCTCACCTCCACTCTCCAAGGACTGCATTGAACCAGTGAGATTGACACACCAATAATTTTTATCATTTTGGTTGTTGTTGTTCAGCTTATGTGTTTGACATTTAAACTTGAACTTGGAATGTTAGGTCAATAATAATAATATTTCTGATGCAGACCCAGATCTAGTAGTACCACCATTTCACCAATATAATTCAATGAAACCAAAATGATCTGTTGTCGTGAATGTAATCTTTAGAGGACCTGTTTATCAGTTCTAAAAGCATCCTTGAGCCAAATCGCAGTTGCTAGGTCTCTACAAATGTTGTAAAGATACCCCAGATTTGTCCACTGTCCAACTCTTGTCTCTTCCAGAACTTCTTGGATAACTTCCCCAGCAGTGATGTCATGGTGTTTGTGGCGCGGACCCTCCTCTTGTTCCAGATGATCACAGTCTACCCACTGCTGGGATACTTGGTGCGGGTTCAGATGATGGGACAGATATTTGGCAGTCATTATCCCAGGTAGCACTCAAGTTATTATCATAAAAGTGCTTGTCTTTATATTTCTTTTAAAGCAGTCCCGCACAAAATACATTTTAACAAAAAGTCTTTAAGTATGTCAAAATATTCTTAGCCTAAAAATAATATTAGAAGAAGCAATCGTGCTACTTCTAAATGTAAAGGTGGAGTCAGGGATTCTGAGAAATGCTTGTTAAAATATCTCTTCACGATTCCGCTGCCTGTCCGTACTTTGTGTGCGCTGAAGAAAACATATCCAGCATGAATACACAGTTTAGGCTTAGAAATGATTCAGTGCTTTGGAAATGTTTTTGTTTTCATTCTCTCAATATGTACTTTTCAGTCAAATTAATTTGAAAAGATTTGTCTGTATTTACCCTTTTACTTGTACATATTGTACCAGCAATCAAGCCAATTAAAAAAATATCACAAAGTACAATTTCCCTCAGGAGGCGTGGAATTTATTATTCTAATATTTTCAAGGTGATCATTTTATTTTGCACATTATGTTGTCAACTGTTATTGTGATGTGATAATATACTGTATTTGTTTCATTGTATTTTATTTAGTTGTTTACATGACAAAGCGACTTGTAAATAAACCAAGTAAGAAAATAAAGACTTATTTGTATAGCACAAAACAAAACCTAGGGATTGCTTCACATTTGAAGCATTAGGTTTTGCCAAAGTTTGAAAGGAATTAGAGTGAGGATTTCAAATGATTCCAGAAGAACTCTTTCATAGCTTCTCACATTCACATCTTTCTCTTCAGTTTCTTTCATGTTCTGGCACTGAACATCGTAATTGTTGGATCTGGTGTCCTGATGGCCAAGTATTATCCAAATATTGGATCCATCATAAGGTAGGTTTAAATGTATAAATGTTGTATTTAGCTAATAATAATAATAATAATAGAATCAAATAATTTTTTCAGTCGAATCGGATCTGCCTGTTTAATCCAGAGAATGGACTATTCAGGATACTATTTGTCAATCAGAAAAGTGCATTGCAGTTAGATATTTTGCCTTCCCTCTACACAAAAACAGTGGAAAAAAGAGTTCAATATTACTGACAACGGAGCTTTTAAAGTGTAACTAAACTCCAAAACCAGGTCCAATTCTCCAGATAATGTACACAGTATGTTTATTCAACATTGTATGGTATGAATCTGAAGAGTGACTGTCCTCTACAGGTTGAAACCTGGCTACTGCATCTGAATGTTTCTTTTGGCTGATCTAGTTCATGCTGACGTATTTGCTTTACGTAAACGTCACCAACGACACCATGTGATTGAGCGAGGACGTTCATTGAAGCAAACAAACAATCGACACAACAATCTAAACCCTAGTGGTTTTAAGTGTTTTGCCATGGTTGTTAATATGTTCATTCTTTCATAAGGGCTTTGCATTCCACCTTTATTGGGTTGCATTTAGAACCTCAGTGTAACTAGAAGTGCAGTTCTACTGTTGTGAATGTTCTGTATTGATGTGAACTCTGTCTCCTCTTTCAGGTTCTCTGGAGCAACCTGTGGCCTAGCATTAGTCTTTTTCTTCCCGTCCTTGGTTCACATGATCTCTCTGAAGAGACAGGGGGCGCTGCGCTGGCCCTCAGCCCTCTTCCACAGCTTCCTCATACTGCTGGGGGTGGCCAATCTGCTGGCTCAGTTCTTCATGTAGACAGACAGACAGACAGACAGACAGACAGACAGACAGACAGACAGACAGACAGACACAGACGCACTCTTAACCATTAATAAACAAGAAGATAACAAGATAAAATTATTTGTTGGAGATTTCAGATGAGGTTTGCTGAAATTACATGTAGAATAATGTGCATAACTGCACAGTCATGGCTGCAACATAATAAGATAAACCAAAGCATCCACAAGCCAGTCAGATGTAGTGTCTGTGTCTGTGGTATAACATAAATATTACACTTCCTGTAGTAAGCAATTATTGTGATTTGTAAATGTTTGTAACATTGAATCACAGGAATCCAATCTAAGCAGTGGTACTTCTATGATAAACTCTTCCCGCCAGTCAAGTTTATAGACACACTGTGAACTGTGCTGAGACTTGGTGTCTTTGTGAAGATCAGCAGCAAGCTAGCAGAATATGAGGTCATTATCAAGAGCTATACCACAACTAGGAGAGCATGCATCTTCTTAGGCTGCTTTAAACAGACCTTTTACATAATAGTGTTACACGTCTGTTTTAATGATCATTAAAAAAATGATCTAGATGACACATTAACGCTACAATTTTGAGTAAAATTCTAAGCAACTCAATATATCATAAGATAATGTGTTAAACAAGAGCTGGTCCTGCTAGTGATTAACCTTTTATCAGCTAAATCTGCAGCGTCCTTCTTTTTCTTATTGTATAGTGAGTTTAAAATCCTTCTTTAACTGTCTTGCCCACAACTTTTACTGTCTGGGTTCATTCCCACAGCTCTTATTGCATAATATTGGGCTGCAGGTGTGTCCCAATGTACAACTCCTGCTAAGCAACAAACCACAGACGGATACAGTTAAACGCTAGCTGGCAAACTTAATGGCTAAAGAGCCAGATATTTCCTTCAAAATGTAGACACTAAAAACAGCTATTCAAGAGAATATTGGACTTAACATCATCAGGTGGATATAAACACCACTCCAGATTAATTATGATATGAGAATTATGTTTTTCTGTCAATTCTGGATGTGTATATATGCAATCATTTGCAAACAAGTTGACCATTTGAACTTAAAAGGTGGCGTTATGGCAATGTTGTGTTCATAGAACATTGCTGACCCCAAGTGGACAAAATAAGTCAGTTAGCGCAGGTTTTTTAATGTATGTGAGTGAGACTATATGGCTGGATTTTATTATTGTACAGAGTTGTGTCTTGCTGACACCAGGGAATCATGTGACTAACTGTGATTAAGTAAACTGTTCATATTTTTGAGAGCAGTGTGCATATTTTTTGAAAAAGATTTTTGCACAATCTTTTAATTTTTTGACAGTGTTGATAGACATGTTTGATGTTGATTACATGCTTTCCATTTCCTAGTTACTGTGCCTAATATGGTTATTTACAAATGATTGGTTAGACAAAGGGAATATGTGTGCTTGAAATAAACAATATTAGTCTATAAGAACTGTAGTATTCCGTTTTGTACTTTGGTCTTTTCCATTAGTCTGATAAATAACATTATGCTCACCAAGGTTATATGTTGGAACTCTGTGACTTACCTAAAGAGAAAGCTTTATTCTCTTCAATTTCTTTTTTTTAAGGATAATTCTTTTGCCGTTTTTTGCTTTTATCAGATAGATTTTGGAGAGACAGAGTTTAAATGGGGCAAAGAGGCGAATGACATGTAGAGAAGCAGTGGCGTGCACAGACATTTTGGGGGGCAGGTGCTCAGTGCAAAGTAAGGGCACTTTGTGCAGCATAACAACAAGGCATGAGGCTACTTTTTCTGCAGGCAATTGGGAATCTCTAAGCCAAATAACACAATATTTATTTTGATGGATGACCAAATTATTTTAAGGTGTACATGGACAAAACCCCTGGGGCCTCATTTATCAACCGTACTTACGCACAAATCTGCGTAAGTAGGGCGTAAGAACATTGCCACGCAAAGTATGGAATTTACCAAAATGTACTTAGACTTATGAATGTGTGTAAATGTAAGCACAACTCTGACCATGCTTACGAACAGAATCTAGTGGTAGAATAGCGATATTACAAGCACAAAGCAAAGCATTTAAGAGTTTCAACGTCTGCATTAACACTAGAACCGCCAGCGTTCTCTTTATATCTATAATCGCCACGCGTCAAATCCACCCGTGCATTTCTAGGGTAATATAAAGTCATACATTTGTTTGTTTAATCATCATCTGTGTTTTGGACCTCTTGTTTTATAATCTAAGTTTCTTTAAGAACACTGATCACGACTCAGTAATGAAACTGAAGTAGATATGAAATCGCCAATACATCAATGAAAACAGACGGTCAAAACAGCGTCCAAATGAGCTAACATCCTAAATGCAATAAATAGTTATATGGCTCACTTATTTTTAGGTAAGCTCTAATTGATTATTCATTAAATGTGTCACACGTTTACATATTTTGAAGCGGAGGATCCCTCCGATGCTCTCTGTGCGTCTCATCTGACAGCACTCAGCTGTGAGCTGGACGAGCCGCGGTGACTCGCCAGACTCGCCAATCACTCATTTCACTTAGTAACTCTAATGTTGTTAGGAACTTATCTTCATCTCTTATTTATTGAAAGAGTTTATGAATGACTGCACGTAAAGTTGTCAGATCGCGGACCCAAAACAATGCCGTTGCCTTACAACTTGCTTGAAAATATCACATTTTCCCATGCAGCAAGCTTTCTTTTGTTTTAATGCCTGCACTAAGTGAGCCAACAAAATATGTTTTGCTTTGATTCAACCTCGTTTACAAGGGTTTCCATTTATGTGTTGGAGAAGTTTCTTTTCGTTGCCCTCTTTGCCATTGTAGCAGAGAGGGATAAAACACATTCACATGGTTGATAAAGGGATGTGTTGTGACCATATATGGTTAATTGGAGGCGTTTCTGAATGCAAATGGTCTGAGCGTGAACGAGCATGGTACTTAAGAACATGTGGGATTTATCAAGATTGATGACTTACTGGTGTACGATAGGCCAGCGCACGTTTGATAAATACCGATTTTTTTGTACTTAAGCACATACTAAATTTCATTCGTAAGAGTGAATTTAGAACCTTTTCTATGCACTGTTGATAAATGAGGCCCCTGGTCTAATGACTTCTAATAACCAGACACACATAACAGTTTTTCTCACAGGAATTTGGGAAACTGGGGTGGGGACCCTGGACCTACTAGGCGGGTCCGGGGGAATGCTCCCCCGTAAGAAAAATGTAAACCTTTTCAAGTAAAATTCATCAATCTGGTAATAATAATAATAATAATAATAATAATAATAATAATAATAATAATAATAATAATAATAATAATAATAATAATAATAATAATATTGGATTGGATTTATACAGGTGAAACTCGAAAAATTAGAATATCGTGCAAAAGTTCATTTATTTCAGTAATTCAACCTAAATGGTGAAACTAATATATTATATAGACTCATTACATTCAAAGTGAGATATTTCAAGCCTTTATTTGTTATAATTGTGATTATTATGGCTTACAGTTTATGAAAACCCCAAATTCAAAATCTCAGAAAATTAGAATATTACATAAAATCAATAAAAAAAGGATTTTAAATACAGAAATGTCGGCCCTCTAGAAAGTATAATCATGCATATGTACTAAGTACTTGGTTTGGGCCCCTTTTGCACAAATTATTGCCTAAATGCGGCGTGGCATGGATGCTATCAGCCTGTGGCACTGCTGAGGTGTTATGGAAGCCCAGGTTGCTTTGATAGTGGCCTTCAGCTCGTCTGTATTGTTGGGTCTGGTGTGTATCATCTTCCTCTTGACAATAGTCCGTAGTTTCTCTATTGGGTTCAGGTCAGGAGAGTTGTCTGGCCAATCAACACAGTAATACCATGGTCAGTCAACCAGTTACTTGTGGTTTTGGCACTGTGGACAGGTGTCAAGTCTTGCTGGAAAAAGTAATTCAGCATCTCCATAAAGCTTGTCAACAGACAGGAGCATTAAGCATTGATTTCCAAATGAAACGCAACATTTAATTTGGATCAGTGATGATTTGAGGTATCATGTCATCTGCTGCTGTTGGTCCACTGTGTTATCAAGTCCAAAGTCACCACAGCCATCTACCAGAAGATTTTAGAGCACTTCATGCTTCTGTCTATCGACAAGCTTTATGGAGATGACAATTTCAATTTCCAGCTAGACTTGGCACCTGCCTACAGTACCATAAACCACTGGTAACTGGTTGACTGACCATGGTATTACTGTGCATGAATGGCCAGACAACTCTCCTGACCTGAACTCCATAGAGAAACTATGGACTATTGTCAAGAGGAAGATGATACACACCAGACCCAACAATACAGATGAGCTGAAGGCCACATCAAAGCAACATGGGCTTCCATAACACGTCAGCAGTGCCACAGGCTGATAGCATCCATGACATGCCGCATTTAGGCAAGAATTCATGCAAAAGAGGCCCAAACCAAGTACTTAGTACATATGCATGATTATAATTTCTAGAGGGCCGACATTTCTGTATTTAAAATCCTTTTTTTATTGATTTTATGTAATATTCTAATTTTCTGAGATTTTGAATTTGGGGTTTTTATAAACTGTAAGCCATAATAATCACAATTATAAAAGTTAAAGGCTTCACATATCTCACTTTGCATGTAATGAGTCTGTATAAGATATTATTTTCACCTATAAAGTTGAATTACTGAAATAAATGAACTTTTGCACGATATTCTAATTTTTCGAGTTTCACCTGTATGTATGTATGTATGTATATGTATATATATATATATATATATATATATATATATATATATATATATATATATATATATATATATATATATATATATATATATATATACAGGTCCTTCTCATATAATTAGCATATTGTGATAAAGTTCAATATTTTCTGTAATGTACTGGTAAACATTAGACTTTCATATATTTTAGATTCATTACACACAACTGAAGTAGTTCACGCCTTTTATTGTTTTAATATTGATGATTTTGGCAAAAAAGTTAAGAAAAACCAAAAATCTCTATCTCAAAAAATTAGCATATTTCATCCGACCAATAAAAGAAAAGTGTTTTTAATACAAAAAAAGTCAATCTTCAAATAATTATGTTCAGTTATGCACTCAATACTTGGTCGGGAATCCTTTCGCAGAAATGACTGCTTCAATGCGGCGTGGCATGGAGGCAATCAGCCTGTGGCACTGCTGAGGTGTTATGGAAGCCCAGGATGCTTCGTTAGCGGCCTTAAGCTCATCCACAGTGTTGGGTCTGGTGTCTCTCAACTTCCTCTTCCCAATATCCCACAGATTCTCTATGGGGTTCAGGTCAGGAGAGTTGGCAGGCCAATTGAGCACAGTAATACCATGGTCAGTAAACCATTTACCAGTGGTGTTGGCACTGTGAGCAGGTGCCAGGTCTTGAAAAAGGAAATCTTCATCTCCATAAAGCTTTTCAGCAGATGGAAGCATGAAGTGCTCCAAAATCTCCTGATAGCTAGCTGCATTGACCCTGCCTTTGATAAAACACAGTGGACCAACACCAGCAGCTGACATGGCACCCCAAACCATCACTGACTGTGGGTACTTGACACTGGACTTCAGGCATTTTGGCATTTCCTTCTCCCCAGTCTTCCTCCAGACTCTGGCACCTTGATTTCCGAATGACATGCACAATTTGCTTTCATCCGAAAAAAGTACTTTGGACCACTGAGCAACAGTCCAATGCTGCTTCTCTGTAGCCCAGGTCAGGCGCTTCTGCCACTGTTTCTGGTTCAAAAGTGGCTTGACCTGGGGAATGCGGCACCTGTAGCCCATTTCCTGCACACGCCTGTGCACGGTGGCTCTGGATGTTGCTACTCCAGACTCAGTCCACTGCTTCCGCAGGTCCCCCAAGGTCTGGAATCGGCCCTTCTCCACAATCCTCCTCATGGTCCGGTCACCTCTTCTGGTTGTGCAGCGTTTTCTGCCACACTTTTTCCTTCCCACAGACTTCCCACTGAGGTGCCTTGATACAGCACTCTGGGAACAGCCTATTCGCTCAGAAATTTCTTTCTGTGTCTTACCCTCTTGCTTGAGGGTGTGAGCAGTCAGGTCGGCAGTCTTACCCATGATTGCGGTTTTGAGTAATGAACCAGGCTGGGAGTTTTTAAAAGCCTCAGGAATCTTTTGCAGGTGTTTAGAGTTAATTAGTTGATTCAGATGATTAGGTTAAGAGCTTGTTTAGAGTACCTTTTCATGATATGCTAATTTTTTGAGATAGGAATTTGGGGTTTTCATGAGCTGTTTGCCAACATCATCAGTATTAAAACAACAAAATACCTGAAATATTTCAGTTGGTGTGCAATGAATCTAAAATATATGAAAGTTCAATTATTATCATTACATTATGGAAAATAATCAACTTTATCACAATATGCTAATTATATGAGAAGGACCTGTATATGGTGCACTTTGAGAAGAAAAATGAGGCTAAATCAATTGTGTCTTATGTAAGCCATTTAGTTCTATTTTATGGAATAATTTTGGAGACCAAAAAGCAGAAAGAAAAATCCTTCTTTCTTTGAAGTCTTTGTTTTTTTTTTACTGGCTCAATATAGGCCCCTGATCTTCGTAGCCCTGAACAATGTTATTTAAAAAATAACAAAAATGTACTGCCATACTGCTGATATCCGTACGCGCAATTTCTAAAGTTTGGTTTCATCAAAAAGTTTTGAGATGATTCTCCTGTCTTTCAGGAAATACCCTCTGGGAAGAGGTTCAGACAGCTGTTTTTATTATGAACATTTCCCAAGTCTATTTGACTTGTTGGCCTCTCTCCTCATACATCGAGAATGATCCACACAACAGTAGCCTACTCTCTGCATGGTCATAAAATACATTGTACTGTTAAGCACATTAAGTTCCTATCACCCCTAAAATGAATTTAAGTGAATGTCATATCAAATAATCAAATACATCCCTAATAAAAATCCATGCTGTTGAAGTTAATAGTCCTTCTTTTGTAAATGCAATTTTAAATATACATGTTTTTTTAATAGCAAATGTTAAATTATTCTGTGTTCATACATTTATTTAATTCTATCTATTATCAAAATCTTTAGCTTTTTCCTCAGAAGACATTTTTGGGCTGCCTTTATATCTTTGAACTATCAAAATGATTAGTTCTTTAAGGAAAGCTTTAGCTCTAGCCTTTTTCTATCTTTTCTACTTTTTAAAATATTCAGCTTAAAAAAAGTGTTTTATCATTAAAACTCCACGACATTCAGCTACTCTTCTATACTGTTTGAAATGTTCTTCATGATGGAATGAGTCTCTACAAATGAAAGATTCTGGTCTTGACCTGCTCTATCAACTTCTGCAACCTGTCTACAGTTTATCTATTTAAATTACAACTGTACACCAGTCCACCAGGGGATTCTGTAGTACATGTTATATATACTATATATATATTTTTTTTACAGAATGCTTAGACGTGTTGTAGAATTTGACTCACTGTGTCAAAAACTTTTCACACAGGCCCAATAAGACCCTGCACTTGGAGATGAACTTCTCACAACTACTCACCGGCCACTTGATTAGGCACACCGGTTCAATTTCTTGTTAACACATACAGTGGCTTGCAAAGGTATTCATACCCCTTGAACTTTTCCACATTTTGTCACATTACAACCACACAAAGTGGTGCATATTGTGAAGTGGAATGAAAATTAAATATGATTTACAATTTTTTTTATAAATAAAAAACTGAAAAGTGTGGCGTGCAAAAGTATTCAGCCCCCTGAGTCAATACGATGCAGAACCACCTATCGCTGCAATTACAGCTCCAAGTCTATTGGGGTATGTCTCTACCAGCTTTGTACATCTACAGACTGACATTTTTGCCCATTCTTCTTTGCAACATAGCTCCAAAATCAGATTCAGCGTCAGATTGGATGGAAACTGAACATCAATTTTCAAGTCTTTCCAGATATTCTCAATTGTATTTAGGTCTGGACTTTGACTAGGCCATTCTAACACATGAATATGCTTTGGTCTAAAGTCTAAACCATTCCATTGTAGATCTGGCTGTATGTTTAGGGTAGTAGTCCTCCTTGAAGGTGAACCTCCACCCCAGGCTCACGTCTCTTGCAGACTCTAGCATGAACAGGTGTTCTGCCCTGTATTTGGCTCCATCCATCTTCCTATCAACTCTGACTAGCTTCCCTGTCCCTGCTAAAGAAAAGCATCACCACAGCATGATGCTGCCACCACCATGTTTCACGGTAGGGATGGTGTGTTCAGGGTGATGTGCAGTGTTAGTTTTCCGCTATACATTGCATTTAGCATGAAAGCCAAAAACTTCAAGTTTGGTCTCATCTGAATATGCTGTGTCCCCCGAATGGCTTGTGGCAAGGGTTGGAGGAAGGTGCTCTGGTCAGATGAGAACAAAATTGAAGTTTTTGGTCTGAATGCAAAATGCAATGTGTCGTGGAAAACTAACACTGCACATCACCCTGATTCATTTGTGTTTTTGGTGTCTGACGGTGTTGACAAAAAAAGGAATGGCAAGGTAAAAAGCCCATTTTGATAAAAAGGACAAAAGATGGGAGGTTGTTGGATACATACATGTAATTTAATTTGCCTAAACATAGGGTTTGTATTTTTTCAACATTGTACCTGTTTTGTCCCACTTCTCAAGAATCACTGATATAACTAATCAGCCAATCACATGGCAGTAACTCAATGCATTTAGGCATGTAGACCTGGACAGGACAACTTGTTGAAGTTCAAACCAAGCAAAAGAATGGGGGAAAAAGGGGGTTTAAGTGACTTTGAACGTGGCATGGTTGATGGTGCCAGACGGGCTGGTCCGAGTATTTCAGAAACTGCTGATCTACTGGGATTTTCACACACAACAATCTCTAGGGTTTACAGCGAATGGTCCGAAAAAGAAAAAGCGCATGCACAGCCTACCTGAGTATTATTGCTGACCATGTCCATCCCTTTATGATCACAGTGTACCCATCTTCTTAGCTACTTCCAGCAGGATTATGCATCATGTCACAAAGCTCAAATCATCTCAAACTGGTTTCTTGAACATGACAATGAGTCCACTGTACTCCAATGGCCTGCACAGTCACCAGATCTCAACCCAATAGAGCCCCTTTGGGATGTGGTGGAACCAGAGATTTGCGTCATGGATGTGCAGCTGCCAGATCTGCAGCAACTGTGTGATGCTATCATGTCAATATGGACAAAAACCTCTGATTAAAGCTACTACGAGTAAGTCGGCACGTTGGCGACACCTTTGAACAAAAGCGGTAGTATTTTTACGACGCCAGCTGTTTTCTAGCTCGTGCGGGGAGAGCAAGATTCAAATAATCAGGAAGCAATATGGTGCGTGTCCGTGTGTTGAAAGTGTGAGGGCACCGGACTCTTTTCGGCTTCCAGAGAGTGGTTAGTGACACGGCATCAACTAATGCCAGTAAGTGCTAAACACACCTGATTGCAATGAGTTGATGCATTGTCACCTCTCACGTAGTTGAACGAGTCCGTGTCCGTGAGATGGCAGTTAGTTAGTAGTCTATGGATCACGATGAGGTAATGTGTTTATGTTGTTGTAAATAATGACTATTTCAGATGAATAATGGTCATCTGATGATGCTGGTGAGGCAAAGTAAACTTTGTTTTAGTAGGCTACCGCCCATTCATTTAGGAGTAAACACTGCAGTCTAGGTTCGCTCCGTGAAATTGTGTATACGTTGCTTGGCAACGCCCTCCCGCCCGCCTATCACTCTCCCATTTAGCTTTTCTTCATTGCATTTTCTTTTTTTTCTTTGATGGTTCAGCCCCGTTATCAGTCATTATGACTACAAACAACTGTCTCAAACAAGGCTCCCGCTCCCCTTCCCTCACCTGGAGGGATAGGCTTCTCAATTCACGTTGCTGCGCCACACTGAAATCTGCGACCAATGCGGATATGTGACCATAGAGCATGCACGCGTGAACCGAAAATCGGACTGGGTGTACGACCAGATCAAATGCAGTAATAAAAACTATATAAAAACGTCTTTCTTTGCACTGATGGTCTCGTTTGCTGTTAAAGGTAATTTATGATTATGAGAGGAAACATGAGGCTGTTTAAAAGATATTTAAATGTTACTCGTTGCCGCTTTAATGTTTCCAACACCTTGTTGATAGTATGCCACAAAGAATTAAAGCAGTTCTGAAGGCCAAAGGAGGTCCAACCTGGTACTAGCAAGGTGTACCTGATAAAGTGGCCAGTGAGTGTATATCAAAATGAAACTCTAATCAAAAACAATCCCTTGTTTTTCATCCAAATGATAGAATCATGCACCATTTGAATTACTCTTTCAAAGCAGCAACATCACATTTAGTACTTTAGATGGTTTTTTGACTTTAAAAGTTTCATACGGATTTTTTTCTAAAGATACAGATCAGCTAGACACATGACTACTAACAAAAAAAGATATAGAAAAACAGTTAATCTTGCCATTTCAGGTTATTGCAAAATCTAGAAAAAAACATACACACAAAGAATGGTAGAATTTCAATGGTAAACAAAACATATCCTTGTAAGGGAAGTGTAGCCTGGCTCCGCCCGCCTACCTACTTCCGCCCAAATTTCATTTTCCCTTCAGTAGTCAGTCTGGTGATGGGGCGTATTAGTGAGATTTTTCCGAACAAATTTCTGAGTATCCAATCAGCGAACAGAGGAAGTGGCTGAGAACGATGACGTCGAAGTCGCGCTCCAGTTTCAGTTGAATGCTGCGTTCCTTTACGCTCGGAACTCGGAAATTTCCGACTTGGTAGTTCCGAGTTCCGACCTGTCTGTGTTCCAGTGCATCTGCTCGGGAAAGTATGGACGCCTACAACCTTTCTTGTCCAAATAACTAAACGTTAGGCTCTAGCAAGTTACCGTTGTCAGGTACCGGTAGATCCATAGACTACAATATGTAGTGAAGTCGAAAATTTCCGAGTTCCCTGAACGCACCGTCAAAAGCCGGCTCACGACCAAACGTTATGCGATTGGTTGGCTAATCCAGAGTGGCACTGAGCAGATCCAATAGTTTTAAACATCAACAGACACCCACCTCCAAGTGAGTGAACGTTTGCCAATTACAGCACTTCCAGACCTTCTGTACAAATGAAATGAAGTACGATGGTCTGGTAGCGCCAGGCTAAGGGAAGTGGTGGTTGGATTAGGAATTAATGTATGTGTAGCAGTGTAAAAGCCATCATTAACATTTTCAAACATAGTGCTCTTGAATGCAACCTGTGAGTAACATTTGAAAAGATATACAAAACGTAATTTTATACGTGCTTCCCATTCATTGGATCTGTTTATTTTAGCTTTAGGATGTGGTCGAGTGACTTTCGACTCTTACCTCAAACCCTTGGTGGTTCACCTGCTGCTGTTTTGACGTAGCCTAAGTGCTTGTTTTGCGTAGCCTGGTTTTGCCATAATTAATTTTTTCTTTACTGTTTTGCTTTGAAATATTGCTGTTATCAAACCAACTGTGTTAATTGTTTGTTTCCGATTGATACTGTAGGAATTTGCAACATTTATGTTATCAATTTAAAAGAAGTTAGTACAAAGTTTTGAGACAAGCAGAAAAGCCACACAGGCCAGAATGACCTTAGCACACAAACTGCAACAACAACAGCTGTTGTAGACACAGCAGAAAGATAGGAACACTATTGCAACATCTTGCTACAAATAGCCCGGATCTGACACTAGATCTGTTACACACACACATACACACATGCACTCACATGCACACTCTCACTCACACACTGGTAGACACACGCACACAGACACACACACACAACTGCCTGATAAAAGGCATAGAGCCTGGCCCCAAGGCGCGCTCTTTCGCCCGAGGAAGATGACATGGTTGTGGGTCGGGGTTCCCCTTTCAAAGTTCGGTTGAGAGTAGGTTAATTCTAGTAAGATCTGAACAGGAGGTTATGATTGCAATGTATAGGTAACATCTGTATTGTTGGAGCTGTCTCCTAGCTTGTAACTTTGAGTCAACCATAGACGTCGATTACGGGGGGGATGGGGGGTACATGTACCCCCCACTTTTCGTCAAGACTCATTTTGTCCCCCCCACTTTTTAAGCCGGACATGGAGTGTGTCCAGCCGTATTAAAACACAGCGTCAAGGTCTCTCTCTCTCTCTCTCTGTGCGCGCGCGATACCAACGACAAAACAGTGAACATGCTCCGAAGTCTCCGCTAGTTTGCACACCAGAGAAGACTGATGCATTTCAATCAGCAGCAGAGAGACAACGGCGAGTGGCTTTAAGTGTCCCGATGTGAAGTGTAAACTGTAGGGATTACCATCCTCTATGCCCACTAATGACTGTAAATGTAGCGGACACTAACAGCAGCTTGTGTCGCGGCACATAGATACTGACGATGTTCAGTGACGTGCGGTCAGACTGCCTACCCTGGCGCCTTGTGCAAAAAAATAAAATAAAAATAAAATATTTTTTTTATTTAATAAACTTATATTTGTATTATTACTGTTAATTATTTCGATCTTTACATGTAATCCGCGATTACTTTAAAAAAGTGTAGACGTTTTGATTCGAAACGTGGCAGTTAGTAAATTACGCCAAAAAATACTGTGCCTTTGCTGTTTCCCATTCATTGTGTACGGCAAAGAATCAGTGCCTTTGCGCCTATTCATTGTGGACGGCAAGAAAAAAAAAGTTTTCGCGCAAGCGCACTTGATTCTGTATTATGTACAGCAGCAACAGGGACAAACAATGTTCGAGCATTTCAAACGGACAGGTAGCCTACATGAACGGAAGGATGCTAGCTAGCTGTGCTGTCAGTCAGACTGTCACTGGATTACTCTCGTCTTGCTTATTTCTACAGCCAGGGAGTCAGATTGGTGAGTCAGAAACTTTTTGGGGTTTATTTAATAATAAAGTTGGATGAATTGATACCGAGTGCAATCCATTCTGCATTTTATATTCAATTGAGCAGTTGTGTTTTCATTGTTACTGACGGACAAACCTAAGCTCTGCAATGTGGATAAATGGTTACATTCTGATGCTGGACAGGTCCATGGGACATATGTTACTGGTACTTTATCTATTAAGATAAAGTTTATGGAGTGGAGTTGCCATCAGTTATGCTGTAGTCCTACATAATGATGAATGCTGTCTTTTATTTTTAAGTTGAATAGAAGTAGTACCGGTAGTTTGAATCGGCGAAGGTTTGACTTGTTGCCTTACGTTTTTTCGGCCCTCGGTGTGAGGGACGGGTCCGTTAAGTCGATGGATGCGATGTTTAATCATTTAGACCAAACTACAGTAGGCTACGGGCAAACCTGAAGTCACCGTCGTGACATTTCATATACGTCCCGTGTGTGTGTGTGTGTGTGTGTGTGTGTGTGTGTGTGTGTGTGTGTGTGTGTGTGTGTGTGTGTGTGTGTGTGTGTGTGTGTGTGTGTGTGTGTGTGTGTGTGTGTGTGTGTGTGTGTGTGTGTGTGTGTGTGTGTGTGTGTGTGTGTGTGTGTGTGTGTGTGTGTGTGTGTGTGTGTGTGTGTGTGTGAGAGTGAGTGTGTGAAAGAAAGGGAGGAACTTATTTGAAATCGGCCGTGCGTGCCTGTTTGTTGTTTATTGTTTTTGATTTAACAATATGTAGGTTTAGAGAAATCTGGCTTTCAGAACTCAGTGCCTACCCACTCACTGACCTCACCGCACGTCGATCATGGCTATGCTACTAGCTAGGTTGCCATGGAGACCGAGGCGGAGTAATATTGTTGTGCGACAGTCCAGCCGTGCTTCGGCTCGATCAGATTGCTCAGTCGGAACTACCTTCCCAAGCTCCTTTTGTTTACGTCATGTTTGGTTGGGCTACGGGGAGCAGCTAGTGGCTCACATGTCCGCTGCTTTTTGAAAATGCTTTTTTCATCAAATGTGTCAGACATCAGTGTTTTGTATACATTTTATTCATTAGTGAGCGGGTATGCCGTCTTTCAGAACCGTTCATTACCTGCACTAAAGAGAAAAAAAGATGTATCCTCATTGTCCCCCCCACTTTTGAAAATGCACTCCAGAATGCCTGTTTGTCCCCCCCACTTGTTTAGCCAAATCGACGTCCATGGAGTCAACCTTTAATAAAGTAAACCTGTTGAACCCTGATCCTACTTCTCCGCGTCTCCCTTTGCCTGCTGAGGTCTCTCCTTCCTAGTATCAAATGTCGTGGAATCAATGGCCCACTCAGCCACGGTAATATTTCATTATTCCACCTCATAAATGGCGTTGTCGAAACGGAAGATTTCAAGCAGAGGGCAGCTGCAGACAGACGGCGGCCTGGGTAATGTATTTCTTTGCCCTGAATCACTGAACCTGTCTCTGTATTGTTTTCCTTGAAATCTATTAAACCTTGCGTGCTTTGTTCTAAGTAAATCCTGAATGGTGTCGCGTGAACGAACAGTTCACGAAGGAAAGCAGAATCAGCAGACTGGTATGTATAACATTTCTGTCAGTCGTTATTAAAGGGGACATATTATGCTAAATCTCGGTTTTAAAGCTGTATTTCCAAGGTCTACTAGAAAAGGTTTTCATGGTTTATTGTTCAAAAAACCCATTAGTTTTCTACCATTGCCCATTTCTTCATCGCCTTTTCCAGCCTTCTTTTGCCTCTATCTCAAAAGGTTGGTTTTGACATCTACCCCCCTTCGCAAAAATACTAGTCTGCTCTGACTGGTCAGATCTACATTTACTGCTCATTTACTCTATACCTACCTACATGGGCATGGCACACGCCCAGCTGTCAGTTTTGTTTACTTTTGGCCAATGCAGCATGGAGACCAATGTAAACATGTTTAGCTTCATTTCTACCACAAATATCGGCACACTAACCAGTTCTAAACTAAAAGATGTACAACTGAACCTGTACAGACAGGAGTCTGAGCTGAAAACTGTGAAAATGGCATCAAGATTTCTGATTTCCCTGACATTATCCTCAGGTAAATACTGTTTAATTATGTCACAGTCAATAACATAATTTGAGCTAAGTATTTATGCATAAACTCTCTAAACTGGTAACATACACCCTGTTTTACGTTTGTCTTTACAGGTCTGTGGAATGATCTACAGCCCAGTGGAGTGAAAAAGCTTTGGTTGTGAACCGATACTGAGTTGACATGTAAAAATGTACAGTATGAATGTATCCTGAATCATGTCAAGATTCACTGGAAAGGCATTATCTTTTGTAAAATGTATGGTTGAAATAATTATGCTTTAGGTTTGTCAGAGCTGCAAATTATCTGACAACATTTCAATATCTAGTAGATAATGTATCATTTGTATTGTGATCACTCATTCATAATAAAGTTTTACCGTTAAAAAATGTATTGTGTTGCTTACTGTCACTGTTTGCTACCTGTAGTAAAGGATTACTTGAAACCCACATTTTCATCTCGCTGAAGATTTTCTCTGATAACAGTATCATTACATTTTAAAAAGACCAAAAACATCCTTAAAAATAAAGCAGTTTATTCATAGCCAGTGGAATGAAAATATGAAGTGTACATATCAAACAGAAGCAACGCCATGACTTTTATGTAACTGTCCAGTTGTTGTTGGGCCCTGAAGAAGACCACCTGTCCCACCCAGTGAACACATCCTCCTCTGAAGGAACGGATAGTGTGACGGTCTTGGTGGCTCCGTCCGGCTCCATCAGGTCACTCAGATACCTGTAAAACATGGCACATTCAATGTTACATCATGTAGCCTAGCTGACATGTATAGGCCTACATCATACATCTGTTATGGCAAAGCTACAACAAATTCAGTATAGCCCTGGCTCAATAAGCAACAAGTTCTGGGTGATACTGTGTACTTTTTGAAATATAATGGACAGGAAACAAACACCAGCAGAGACGACTTACAGTATTCCTGTCTATGTGTTCATTACACTGGAGATCATGTAATAGGCCCACTGCTGCTTGTACTACACACTGTCCGCAGACTTATTGCGGTGTGTACTTGAGCTATACAATCAAGCAGGTAGCAGGATGAAGCTATTGAAAAAAATACTCTTCAGTTTCCAACACACCCTACAGTTTCACCGTCTGTTTTTCACACAGGGGCTGTCACGGCAGGACTAACGTGAGCTCACAAAAGAGCCAAATAACAGTCACTGCAAAAGACTCACAGCTCTAACCGTTAGCATAAAGCTAACGGTAAAGCTAGCGGGCGCTAATGCTAACGACTAAACCCAGCATTCTCTCATTTCAGTCGGTGTTGGTTATTATAGGAGGGATTAAATAAAGCACATTACAGACATTGAACTAACAAACGGACAGAATTATTTTTAAAACAGGACTACTTACATTTCGGACGGATGGTGTCTCTCAGTCTTCCTGGCACAGTCTCCTCCACACTCCAGTAAAAAGGCTTTGATCACACTAACAGATTGCAAACCTTTGCTGAAGATAGCCTAACAAAAAATTAAGTAAATCCATTCAGCCCTAGTGTGCTTCGAGGCTGGGGTGTGATGGTAGCTTGAGGTTGAGCTCACACTGCAGCTTGTTGTTGCATGAACAAGTGGAGGCTCAGCCAGGTGTGTGTGGTTACCAACGGGGCGTCTTGATTTGCCAATCAACTGCCGAGTTTCTGGTGAGCTTTCCCGTGGGAGTATTTATGATAATGAAAACCGACCGATTTCGTCATCAGTCGGTGTATTTTGGAACAAACCTTCAAATCCCCCCTTTTTCGAAATAAGTGTCCCAGAAGAAACTGACATATTTGTCTTTTTGAAGCTTGTGTGTGCTGGTAGGGACGCCAATAACCTAAACAGTGTGCCCAAACACCGGCAATGTTTGGTTTTTCATAATATGTCCCCTTTAACTGAACTTGGCTTTCTGTGAATTGTTAAGGAATTAGTTTTGTTGAAGGAGATGTTAAGTTGTTTTAGTTGGTTTGGCCACTCTTGCTGTTTTTTTTCCTGTTTTGACATTCCATATTTGTAAAGAAAAAACACTGCAGTGTGGTATAAGGAATTCCCTGTCGATGTGTGGGCCCGGGTTCTTAAAAGCACGCGCACACATTGTTTGTCTGGAAACAAAGAAATGTTCCCACGGTGCACCCTGCGTCATAAGGTTATAACAGCGGGACTGTGTCATTTAAAAAAAATTAGGGAAGACATACATTTGCTCAAAAATGACGGTTGATATACGAAAAGAAGCTCCAACTCTGTGGAAGATTTTTGCAGTGTAAACCTGGTCTGTCTGAAAAAAGCATTCTACCTGATCAATTTAATGTTTAAATAAAGTACGACAGAGTCCAGGGTCTAGGTTGACGCCGATTTCCGACAGGATGAGGGTTTTGTCTAAATAAAAAGTAAGAATAAAAGATGACAAAACGTGAAATATAAGGTATGATAAATGCTTTGGCTTTGATTTTTGTATAATAGTACAGCTGTTTGTGTTGCTATCGTTGAGCAAAGAGTGGCACCGGTTTGTGTGGTGGCCTGTTCATTTCTGTGGCTGGTCGCCAGGTTAAAGGAAGGAGCAGTGAAAAGAGTTGTTTACATCTTGTTGTTATGGGGACCAAGCCCGCCTTGCCAGTTCATCTTCCTCGTTAAAAAAATCCCCCCTCCCTCTTGCTCTCGCCTGCCAAACTGAAATTTGTGAAGTGTCACAGTTGCAGGCAGCGCTATTAATAGGCGGTGCCTGCAGCTGAGGGGGAGAGTTAACAGTTGCTCTGATTTTTATCTTAAGGTCAGTAATATAGCATTTTGGGTAAATAAATATATTAGGGAATAAAATCTAATGGTACATTCTGTTGATCTGCTAGTTATACCTTTTTACATCCAGGGGTATAAGTAAAAGAATTGGGTTTTACTGAAAATAACATCTAAGTTAAATTGCCTGTGCCCTTAAGACACTGAAGATATGATAAAATAAAAAGGAGAAGGTGACATGTGTATTAGTAAGAATTAAACTAAGTAAAGATATAGGTTTATTAAACTGTGAGTACATGTATTAATTAAACTAAGTAAGCATAAGTATCATTTAAACTGTGTAAAAATACCTTGCAGGGGTTTCAGTTTTTATACAGGAGAAGCAACAGTGAAGTTTCTTTCCACTGATCTGTAACCATTTGTTTCTCAAATGTGATTGGAAGCTGTACAGAAGCGTTAAATTGCATTGTCACCTGAAATTTGAAACATAGTCCTCTTAGGAGTGTGTGAAGGACGTGAGTTGTACGTTGTTCATGTGGTTTTGAAAGAGGATGAAAACGTCTGTTTTGTTTGTAAAATTGTTCAGTGTTTAATTAAGAATCATCTCTTAATTCTAGTAAGAGTCATTGAAGTGTGATTTGCCACATTATTTCCAAAAGGAACCAAAACAGAATCATTGATTTTGAAGTGCTAGGTTGAATTGTTAGGAAAGGGTGAAACCTTTTGAAATTAACTAAAGAAAATAAGTTAATAAGTGATTTTAATTGAGTTTTACATCTGAGTAGGCTGAAAAGAATGCTCTCGCATTACATAAAGAACAGTAAATCCTGTGGTTTTGGGTAAGTGAAAAAATCTTTTGAATAACATTGTGATTAATTTAAAAGTAAGTGATTTTTGTGAACAACATTTTTGAAGGTTTGAGAATTCTTGGTTATATTGTAGATGTGTGACATTTTCTTTTTTCTCTTCCAGAAGCTGTTCACTGAAAACAGTGCACTGAAAGAAAAGGTTTAGCATCTGGTTTGTAGGATTTAGAGGAACAAATAAAACCCCTTTCATGATAATAAGAGTTACTATTGAGTGAAGACTATCTAAAGACTATTCTAAATGAATGATTATGCTTGCAATTGGGTTGGGGCACTTAAAGTTGAATGTTGTCACAGGTTTGAAAGTACTTTTTCTCTGCCCAAAGAAGAAAATAAAATAAAAATGTATATAATATCAAGAAAAAAGAAAAAAAAGTATAAAGAAGAAGAAAACAAGTTGCCTGGCATTACCAGATGCCGCCAAAAAGACAATTTACAAAAAGATATATAAAACCAAATGGACAGAGATGCAAGAAGACGCTTAGCCTGCTCTGCTCAGAGCAGTATCCAGTTTCAGTATGGTCTGGAGCCAACGAGTCTGATGGAGCCAACGAGTCTGATGGAGACAACGCATACCGGCAGAGAACGCCCTGCCAATGCCCAGTGAACTACAAAGTTGGAGGCTTATATGCACGTGGCTAAGTAACACCGTGCCAAAAGTGACATTCAATGCCCTGTGTGGACTACAGGATGGAAGAACTACAAAGATGGCAAGTAACATGTGCCATAATGACATTTCCTGACATCTGACTTGTGTTTTAGGAAGAAAAGACACAGAATGAGCGGATGTGATGGTTTCCTTTGCATTCTGAACTGAAAAAGTGGACATTCCATCTGTAAAAGGAGGGTGGAATCAGCTGCTCCACTTAAAAAAAGTGCAAGTAATAATTGTGACAATGTTCTGATTATGGTGTTTTCCCCTAAATTTAGGAATTGTGTGCAAGCAAGCAATTGGAATAGGTCTGTTTTGGACATAAACTAATCTAGTTATGCCTTTAAGACGACATAATGTTTTGAAAAAAGAAAGTACGTAGAAAATAAAAGTATGTAGGACCATTTAAAAAAACTAATAGGTTTCCCTTTTATGCATTTAAGGAAAGCATGGTTAGGGTTATCTTCAAAAAAGGAAAGTACTACTAGTGTTATACCTTTTTCAAATCAATAAAAGATTGTGTTGTTTTCTTTCTCAGTCAAAAAGAAAGCATGACTTGAGGGTTATAATTTTAAGTTAAAAAAAAGAGATTAGTGTTTAAATATAAGTAAAAACATTTTAAGGCTAAGAGTAGGTCCTAACTTGCTGATTTAGGAGTAACTCTCAAAAATAAGGGGCGTTTCACTCCTAATTTTAGGACTTTTACTCTCTAATTTTTTAAGATAAATGTTATTCACAAAGCATTTTAGCACTAAAACTAGCTCCTAAATCTATGAAAAGCTAGGAGTCCTCGAGTAAAGTCACTAAGAGTAAATCACAGACAACCATTTGATGGCATTTTGGAGATATTTAATGATAATGAGCTTTACAAAGGTTACCTTTAATAACTGAGGGTTTAATGATCTTACTAAAGCTATATTTAGAAATATAGAGATTTATATTTATAAAAGAAAAATGTATTTATTAAGCTCCTTTTCCTGCAGTTGCTGTCGGTTTACAATGTACTGAAAGTTACTGTTGGGGTGTATTCACACTGGGAAAGTCCGCTAGTGCACTTGCTTTGGTCCAGACCAAATAGAGTTTTGATTTTTTTTGTTTGGTGTGGTCCACTTTCATATTGCCCCTTTTGCAAGTGAACCAGCATTACGAAGCAAAACCACACGTGATCTGAGGTCATTCATTCATTGGACAGACATTCTGGGGTGGAGAGAAACAGGAAGCACGAAGTTTAAACTGCGAAATATATATCATTGATATAATATGGGGCTAAAAATAATAAAAGGGCCTACATCTAACCTATAAATAAAGAGGAAAAACATCAAATTATTGTTGTTTCATATGGTCATAATGTGTAGCCTTATGTCAATGCCACGTTATGTGGCTTGTAGCCTACGATGTGAAACATCATTTTTACTGTATTTTTGGTGCTGGATGCGCGTCACGCGAGAAGAATAGGCTCAAGCTGACACTCAGCTGATTAAGCTGTGTATCAGCTGGGTCGGCGCAGTTCAGCTCCAAACTGACACGGGGATAGTATTGACGGTCCCGTACATGGGAAGCAAAATAAAAACACACACTTCTTGCGCAGCGTGAACCTGTTGGCACTGTGCGAGAGACGCTCCCCTCTCCTTCATCTGATCGCTGAACACATTCAGCATTTATATTGTTCTGGGCTCCCGGTCAAACCACAACTAATCTTCCTAATAATGGTGACAACAACACTTTCCCATAATGTGAAGCTGACGGCTATTTATTAAAAAAGAAAAGAAAGAAAAGGCACAGTGCCTCCTGCATTTGGGTCGGATCGAGTCCGAACAAATTCACACCACAAACGAACTGCAGCAGAGTGCGTTTGGAAACGCATCGAGACTACCTCTTCAGCTGGGTCTCGGAGCGTTTGTTTGGTCCGCACCCGAGTGCGATTGCTGTATTCACACCTGCCTGAAAGATGCGCACCGAAGGCAGAAGTGCATCTGAGTTCGTTTCAACCGAACTAAACACGGCATGTGTGAATACACCCTTGGTGTAATGTTTGGGTTTAATTTCCTACCTAAAGGTCCGCTACTGTATGCGTGTCACAGCGGTTTCCTTCCGCATGCACTCTATGATTTTCGCCGGGTGTTGTTTCTAAATGGTGAATTTCCCAGTTAAGTATTAGGCTAATTGTGAATGAATGTGTGGGAAACCCTGCAGTATATTATTGGATTCATGTTCAATCAGTTTCACTTATCATTAGTTGTATGTAAAAACTCTTTATTTTGATAAAGCAACACAATATGGATATCTCCCACAGTGTTTCTATCATAAAATCACTCTTAGGGACTCATTCCCTCTCAGGCATAGAATGTATGAACATGACGTCATCCATAGCAACAGGGTCAACCCCGCCCTCTTATCTTACAGTCCCCTCCAATAGTATTGGAACAGTGAGGCCAATTCCTTTATTTTTGCTGTAGACTGGAAACATTTGGGTTTGACACCAAAATATGAATATGAGACCACAGATCAACATGTCAGCTTTCATTTCCAGGTATTTACATCTGGATCAGATACACAACTGTGAAGATATCATTATTTGTAAAGGAACACCACATTTTTAGGCGAGCAAAGGTATTGGAACAGATGGACTTAAAATAAATTTAAGTGAATAAGATTTAATATTTTGTTACAACTCCTTCGCTTGCAATAACTGCATCAAGCCTGTGACCCATTGACATCACCAAACTTTTGCATTCTTCTTTTGTGATGCTTTTCCAGGCTTTCACCGCAGCCTCATTCAGTTGCTGTTTGTTTTGGGGGGTTAATCTCTTCACTCTCCTCTTTAGCAGGTAAAATGCATGCTCTATAGGGTTTAAGTCTGGAGATTTACTTGGCCAGTCTAAAACCTTCCATTTCTTGCCCCTGATGAACTCCCTTGTTGTTTTTGCAGTTTTTTTGGATCATTATCTTGCTGCATGATGAAGGATCTTCCAATCAGTTTGGTTGCATCTTTCTTTAAATTGGCAGACAAAATGTTTCTGTAGACTTCTGAGTTCATTTTGCTGTTGCCATCATGTGTTACTGTGTTGTTACTGTGTTGTTGTCAACCTTTACCAAAGTGATGGAAAGGCTAAAGTTTGGTGAAAGAAAGGATCTGCTCATGATCCCAAACATACAAGCTCATATGTGAAACACGGTGGAGGCAATGTCATAGCTTGGTCTTGCATGGCTTCTTTTCGGATGGGCTCATTAATCTTCGTTGATGATGTAACACATGATGGCAACAGCAAAATGAACTCAGAAGTCTACAGAAACATTTTGTCTGACAATTTATAGAAAGATGCAACCAAACTGATTGGAAGATCCTTCATCATGCACCAAGATAATGACCCAAAACACACTGCAAAAACAAAAAAAGGAATTCATCAGGGGCAAGAAATGGAAGGTTTCAGACTGGCCAAGTCTATCTCTAGAGTTAAACCCTAGAGACCCCTTATCAGTCTACATCACACAGCGTCACTCCCCGCTCTACTGCGCATGTCAGCCGCAGAAAGAGACAAGAGCGACACGAGCCAATAGTAAATGCCCAAATGCACCGCTGTATAATTACATAAATGTGTTGTGAAATGTTTACAATAAGGACAGTGACTGGAGACGAGGCTATAGCAATGGAAAGCAATGGAGGCTTATTTACAATGACCCAGACGTTATACATCTCCGTCCTCTTCCCTGGTGTTTGACTCTATGGTTTGACTAGGCAGTAGGGGTTTGCACGTGTACACGTGTAGCCGGTAAGTAGGCTAAATCATACCATTTAGGAAAAATCAATTAACGAAAACCGAGTGGGGTCGACATGTGCTAGCCTACTGTAGTCTACTAAAGCAGATAACACAACACATTATTGTGTTTGGTTACAATATTTATTCATTTAACTATTTAACTGCTCCACCATAAGTTTCACTTTCCTTTTCATCTCCGTCTCAAACAGCTGGTCTGATAAGCTGGTCGGCTCGTGAGCCCAACGGCCCCGAAAGCATTAGTCAGTCTAAAAACAGATGATCACTATAGGCTAGTTATGATCACTTGTAAATCAAAAAGCAAAATTATGAAATAAAGGCATCTCTGCCTCTCTGTGTATCTGTCTGCCGGTCTTTACTGTCACTCTCCAACAGCAGTCCGGCCACTGAAGTCGTCGGGGCCATTTCTTCTCATCATTTATCCACTCAACTGCCCGCAACACGTATGGGTCATTAAGACGTTTCCTGTTCAATAGTGTTAATGTTTCCGCATAACCAATGTTATCATTAGCTGATAAACTGTTTTAGTAAGCTGACAACATCGCTATTTAACACCATGGACCTATAAAGAAACACCGCAACTACAATACAACCAAACGGGTAACCATGGCAACCAGCCAAACAATTTTTCTTTCTGCAGCTATGCAGCGCGCACATCCGCCATGTTGATAAACAAATAAGCCCCTTGAAGAGACTAAACAAACAACAACTGAAAGAGGCTGCAGTGAAAGCCTGGAAAAGCATCACAAAAGAAGAATGCAAAAGTTTTGTGATGTCAATGGGTCACAGGCTTGATGCAGTTATTGCAAGCGAAGGATTTGCAACAATATTAAATCTTATTCACTTGAATTTATTTTAAGTCCATCTGTTCCAATACTTTTGCTCACCTAAAAATGTGGTGTTCCTTTACAAATAATGCTTTCTTCACAGCTGTGTATCAGATCCAGATGTAAATACCTGGAAATGAAAGCTGACATGTTGATCTCTTGTCTCATATTCATATTTTGGTGTCAAACCCAAATGTTTCCAGTCTACAGCAAAAATAAAGGAATTGGCCTCACTGTTCCAATACTATTGGAGGGGACTGTAGTTTAGGAGTTCCTCCCACTCCTCAGTAAAAGTTAGCCTGATCCAACCAGACCATCTTACTTCATTTCATTTGTACAGAAGGTCTGGAACTGCTCTATTGGCATACGTTCACCCACTTGGAGGTGGGTGTCTGTTAAGGTTTTAAACTATTGGATCTGCCCAGTACCACTCTGGATCAGCCAACCAATCGCATAACGTTTGGTCGTGACGTACTGTATGTCATGAGCTGGCTTCTGACGGTGCGTTCCAGTTGTTCTGGGAGCTCGGAAATGTCACTACATATTGTAGTCTATGGATCTACCGGTACCTGGCAACGGTAACTTGCTAGAGCCTAATGTTTAGTTATTTGGATGAGGAAGGTTGTAGGCGTCTATACTTTCCCGAGCAGATGCACTGGAACACAGACAGGTCGGAACTCGGAACTACCAAGTCGGAAATCTCCGAGTTCCGAGTATAATGGAACGCAGCATTCAACTGAAACTGGAGTGCGACTTCGACGTCATCGTTCTCAGCCACTCGCTCAGTTCGCTGATTGGACCGCCAAAAGTCTGGCTGGAGAAGGAATCCATGAATATACCGCAGCCCCAGACTTACTACTGAAGTGAAATGAAAATTGAGCGGAAGTGGTAGGCGGGCGGTGCCAGGCTAAGTAAAAGTTGCCCTGCGTTCCGAATCGCATACTTTCTACTATATAGTAGAAAAAAGATTTAGGATGTCCCGATTCTTGTGGCCAGATTTAGGATGGTTAGAAGTACCCGGATGTCCTACTTCATCCGGCCAAGATTGTTAGTGTTGAAAACTGCATCATATTTCGCATACTTTCTACTATATAGTATGTAGAAAAAAGATTTAGGATGTCCCAATTCTTGTGGCCAGATTTAGGATGGTTAGAAGTACCCGGATGTCCTACTTCTTCCGGCCAAGATTGTTAGTGTTGAAAACTGCATCCTATTTGGGCGATTCTGACCCACAATCCGGTGCGCACATGAAGTGACGTCACATTGACGAAGCCTCCATATGAAAACAATCGGGGATGCGCCGGATATAAACGCAAGAGCCAAGATCAAGGCGCAATGTTATGATTAAATAAAAGAGTAAAAGTATGTCCCAATAGTATGACTACTGCATCATAACTAGATTATTTTTATCGTGGGATGTAGTATGTAGAATAAAAAACGGAAAGAATATGCGATTCGGAACGCAGGGCTTGTCTTAGCAGCTTTGTGAATAGGTTTTAGGAAATTACTCTTAACTAAGAACTTTTAGTGCTCCTTAGGAGAACTCTCAGCGCTAAGATAAAATGTTTTTTGAATATGGCCCCAGACTGATTGGTATTCAATTTGTTTTTAAATGTTTTCATGTATGAGTGTCTTTTTTAAATGTGTTTTGTTTATTAAGTATGTGTTTTCCCACTGATTGAAGGAGATTTCCTTTTTGAACAATGTGTCTTGTGTGTGAAACAGTGTGTAGTGGTTTGCAAGAAGTGTGTTGCAGAAACACGGTGCAAAGCAGAAATTGCAAGCACAACGATTGCACAATTGTATTGTCTACATATACATTTTTACAGGCATACTTTTCTTATCTATTTGTTAACACATTATATTAATGTTATATGAATCATCATGAATCCATGTCTGAATGCATGAATTCACAAATCTAGTACTTCATGAACTATCAGTAATTCAGTAGGATTGATGGTTTCTCATTCATGATTGAACACAGGAACAATACATTAATTAATGCATCAGTTAATCATCATGATCTTTGAGTTATTACTGATGATCATGTCTGACTAGTCACACAAATACACATGTGTTATGTTAAATACCAAGTGTTGAAATCATGATGAACTAAGCATTCATTTAGCACAACTTCATCATGTGTGTGGCCCCTCAAATAAAGTGATGACCTAGTATGTCAAGGTCACAACCTAGCTCAGGGTCAGCCATTACGGCGCCCCAGTTCGGGGTTAAGTGCCTTGCTCAAGGACATATTTGTAGAGTTATCAAGGACCTTGAGATAGCGGTGACCTTGAATTAAATGGGTTTTAATAAGACAAATCAGGTCACACAAACATGAAGTCATGAAATGTTAGTTCATCATGATTTCAACAATTGGTATTTAACAAAACACGTGTATTTGTGTGACGAGTCAGACATGATCATCAGTAATAACTCAAAGATCAAGATGATTGCAATACCTTAGCTGATGCCATAATGAATGTGTTGTTCCTGTGTTAAATCATGCATGAGATAGTATTTGAATTACTGATAGTTCATGAAGTACTACATGGATGAATTCACCCATTTTCATGCATTATTTCAGACATGAATTCATAATTCCTGTACCAAAGATAGAAAGTGTTATCATATTTTGTATCAGCATTGTTGGAGGGAGCCTGCAAACAAAGAATGCCATTGCCTACAACTGCTTTACTGTCATCTTTGTATTATGACAAATAAAGACCTTGATTAGCCGACACAAGCCAGAAAAGACGTAAAGTTGGAAAATGTGTGGATACATAAATTAATACAATATATTTTTTTATTAAATGCCAGTTGATCTATTTTTTGTTAACATTTTCTATTTCTTAATTCTTTTTATCTCACACGCTCATTTCTTAATTTATTCATTGTGTTCCTTTTTGGTCCCTCTATAAAAGAGGTTGACTGTTTAAGTGAATCAATATGAAGGTCTCTTATTCAGTGGGCTGACAGGAAGTCCTCTCCCACAGATACCATTAGTGGTATTAACTCAGTCTCAGGATTGGAAAGGGTCACAGCAGTGTCAATGTGACCTGACCTCTGGTCGTCTTCATCTGATTGAAGCCCCGACTCCTCAAGAAGACTTTGATTTTTTTTGTTAGCCTATTAGCCTGCATGGTTGGGGGTTGGGGAGTTTATATGTGTACTTGCTTTGTTGCACTTGCACACTTCTGCAGGAGGTGCATGTTTTGTGATCTACATCCCTAGTTTACCATTCATTATATCTAATAAAGTGGATATGCCAAAATAAATATTGGAATTGTGACCGAGCAATCTGTAAATGATTTGTGTGCATGTATATCAGTTCAGCTGAATTCTTACCCTTTTTATTTTCATACTTTAGTCATGTCTTTATAATAAGATCATTTTACAATTAGGAACCCTAACAGTTTTGCGTTTTGCACTCCCAACCCAACAGTGTTATTCCACAATGGGATTTTGAACAAATCAGGCTACATTTAACACTAAAGATCTAAAGAAAGTTCAAGTGTCCAGTAGGAAAAATACAGGTTGAAACCATCATGATCAGGAGTGTAAAAATGAAAATGCCTAATTTAATTCTGTTATAATTTGTTGTATTATTCACACCTTTTACTGCCTTTCCTACAGTGACATGTCCAAAGCTCTGTGGTTATTATCTTGATTGAGGTTCTAAAATTAAGTTTTCTTAAACATTCATATAAATATTTCATTTTGATTTAACCTTTATTTATACTCTAGATCAATTATGGTGTGTGTGAGAGAGTGACCCTTATTTGCAATGTCGAATCAAACAAATGCAAACCAAAAACAACAATACATATACAATGTACAGGTGCTGCTCAATAAATTAGAATATCATGGAAAAGCTTTTTTTAAATCCAATTTAATTCAAAAAGTGAAAGTTCCATATATTCAAGATATATTAGACATAAAGTGATATATTTCAGGCATTTTTTGTTTAACTTTTCAGGATTCCGGCTTCTGACACTAAACAGAGTGATACAAGGTACTCCTCTGGGTTGTGGAAACATTGGAATCGTTGCTTGTATGTATTTTAATCTGTGTTGACTTGTATTTGTATTATCTTTTATATGGAACTTTGAGTCCGGAATAAAGTATTCATTATAGCTCATGAAAATCCAAAATCCAGCATTTCAAAATATTAGAATATTCCATAAGGCCAATAAATAAAAAAGATTTATAATACAGATTTATAATACAGAAATGAAGCACTTTTGATTATTTTCATTCATTTACTATATACTTGGTCTTGTATCTTATTTTGCATGAATTGTTGCATTAATGCGGCATGGCATGGTGACGATCCGTCTGTGGCACTGCTGAGGTGTTATGGAAGCCCAGGTTGCTTTGGGTCCTTCAGCTAGTCTGTATTGTTGGGTCTGGTTTGTCTCATCTGCCTCTTGACAATAATCCATAGATTATCTATGGAGTTATGGTCAGGAGAGTTGTAATGCCAATCCAGCACAGTAATACCATGGTGAGTCAACCAGTTACTTGTGGTTTCTGGCACTGTGGACAGGTGTCAAGTCTTGCTGGAAAAGGAAATCAGCTTCTCCATAAAGATTGTCAGCAGACGGAAGCATGAAGTGCACTATATATATATATGTATATATGTGTATATATATATATATATATATATATATATATATATATATATATATATATATATATATATATATATATGTATATGTATATATATCAATCAGTTTGTTTATCAATTCAACAAAGATAAGTGATTTTTCAGTTAAAAGCCAACCCAAACATTACATCTAGTGATTTGCAGACCTCTCGTGCAGCATCTGGGACAGATGTGCATGGTTCCACAATAAGAAGAAAACTCAGTCAACATGGCTTTCATGGGATGGTTGCTGAAGAAGCCTCTGCTCTCAAAAAAGAACAAAACTGCTTGTCACAACTTTGCCAGAGAGCACCTGGAGATACCTGAAGTCTTATTCTGTGGACAGATTAGTCCAAAATTGAACTGTTTGGTCATAACCAAAACCGCCATGTTTGGGCAAAAACGCAATTTTGCCTACCACCTAGAGAACCTTCTCCCAAGTGAATAATGGTGGTTTCAAATTGTCTGCAAATCTCCAGATGTAATGTTTGGGTTGGCTTTTACCTGAAAAATCACTTTTCTTGTGGCGCTTGAGGATATTTTTGAAGGAAGTCCACTTCTAGGCAGATGTTAAGTCACTCTTAAAGCTCTCCATTTGTAGATGATTTGCCTCACGGTGGACCGATTGAGCTCAATTTTTTTTTTATGAATTTATAACTGTCCTCAGACAAATGTGCAACATCACAACTCTATTCCTGAGATCCTCTGAGATTTGTTTCCCTTTTAGCATGTCTGACCTGTATGGGTTCACTTTGGTGAGCCTAAACTGACCTGGTTTTATCTCTGTTTTATCTAGTGCCACCCAATTTCTTTCCTAAAGATCTCTCATTACATTGGTCTATTTCATCAACCAATTTGGCCCACCTGATTGTGTCAACCTGCTCGATTTAAGCAATGCAGCTCAGGGTTCACAAACTTTTGCACATACAACATTCGTCAAATAATTTGTTTTATCTGTTTTAACAATTGATTTCTGGAAAAGAAAAATGTTGAATTGATAAACAAACATGTGTTATTTCATATAAAAAATACTGGTATTGATAAAAATGAATTAATAATGGTTAAAATAAATAAAATTCCAAAAGGCTCAAGGGGTTCACAAACTTTCGCACTTGACTGTATATACATATACATATATATATATATACATATACATATATATATATATACATATATATATATAGTGCACTTCATGCTTCCGTCTAAGAATTCAGCTGAACTGATATACATATACATATATATATATACATATATATATATATATATATATATATATATATATATATATATATATATATATATATATATATATATATATATATATGTATATATATATATATATATATATATATATATGTATATACATATATGTATATATATATATATATATATATATATATATATGTATATATATATATATATATGTATATATATATATGTATATATATATATGTATATATATATATATATATGTATATATATATATATGTATATATATATATGTATATATATATATGTATATATATATATATATATATATATATATATATATATATATATATATATATATATATATATATATATATATATGTATATATACACAAACACTTATACTATGCCAGCCTAATTGACCTTTTTCATTATAATTATCATCAATGTTATTCTATTACACTAATGAATGCAGATACTTGAGAAGAGTAGAACACTATGGCTGGAGTGGATCATATGTCTGCTTCCCTGGTTCCTTCCCCTTGACAAAAACACACCCTTTAGTATCAGCATAATCAATGGGGAGTGGTGCTTGGAGGGGTGGCTACAGCATTGTGCCTGCCTGTGATTCGATGACATGCACTCTAATTGGATCAAGTAGGAACTTGCTTAGCCCGATGCTTTGTGCCGGGATAGGGAGCAGCATGCAGAGAGAGAGCCAGACAGGAAGAGAGGGAGGCTGCCCTACTCACCACTTAGAAAGGAAAAGGGGAGTGTCCCTGTGTGCTGCTGCAGCCCCCTCCCTCCCTCTCCCTCTCTCTTTCTCTCTCTCTCTCTCTCATTCTCTTTCTCTGTCTTTTCCCTTACTCATCTGTTTGTGTGGAGCTGCACTGAGAGAACGACACCTGGCGCTCCCTGATGATTCAGCCTTTAGGAGCTCCTCTACAGAGAGCATGTCACTGCAGTGCCTGCTGTCCTCCAAAGCCTCTCAACCTTGCCTCCAGCCCTATCTCCGGCCCCTCTGCCCAGGTGAGTGAGCGCTACGCATTCACCATTGCATATAAGTGGAACCTGTTCAACAATTAAGGAATCTAAATGTTCAGCAATCTTTTTTTTGTTCTAGCCTGCAGCAAATTTGACAATTCTATTTATAGACTCCTGATTTAATTTCCTGTGAGAAAGCAAATATAAGGAACTCCTTTCCCTCCTGCACAGGAGCTGTCTCCACACTCCCAGACTGTTAACAAGGTTTGACTCTCTGAAAACCCACCCGGGACTCTGCGACTTCACAATGGAAAACATACTGAAGAAGACTGGTGGCACACAGCCACTGTGTGAGGCTTTAAGTTGGTAGTGGAGGAGTTCAGAAAGCCTTCATTCAGCACTTTGAGAGGATGACTGAGGGCATGGAGGACTTGTCTGCAGGGCCGGCCCCCCCTTCTGAAGCGGCCTCCCCCACCAGCTCCACTGGAGCAGTCCCCAAGGAGAAACCAGAGGAGAGAGAGGCAGATGGCCAGAGTGGGGAGGAAGATGCAGCGGGAACTGCAGAGGGAGGTGGCAGCGCTGATGGGGAGCATTTGGGGGCTTTGGGAATTGTGGCCTTGCCAGGGACCTGCTGTGTGTGCATAGAGATGGAACAGATTCACAATTGCCTGCACTCCGAAAAAATCTGTATCCTGCCCATCCTGGCCTGTCTGCTTAGCTTAGCCCTCTGCACAGCTGGCCTCAAATGGGTTTTTGTGGATAAGATCTTTGAGTATGAACCCCCCACACACTTAGATGCTAAACGCATCGGACAGGACCCGATTATCATATCAGTTGACCCCACATTGGGACTGACTGTGTCGCTTCCTCATTTCTCTCCGTCTACTGTCTCCCTGCCCACCGCCAGCGCCATTACCACAGGACGTCCTGACATTTTAGAGGGAGAGAGATCTACACGAGAACCGTACGTGCCCCAGTCTCCAGCAGTGACTCAGGCCGATCCGTCTGTTACACTCAAGTACAATGCTGAACGCCCCACCAGCCCAAAGCAGACTCCCTTTCCTCACACAACACAGGAGATAAACGACATCATCATCCCAACCAGCTGTAAGTACCCAACACTTGTTTAGTGAAGGCACTGGGATTGGGTTTTCTTTTCAGACACAATGTCCTTTGTTCCAAAACCAGCCTTTAACATCATAATATAAAATGTAATTATAGGCAGGGCATATGAGCTTGGAGTCCTGCTCAACCTTGGAGTGTGATCATTTATCATTGTAAAGACAAGCAAAGTGTTTTAAATAAATCTCTGTCCTTCCTGTTTTTTCATTGGTTTTGTACGTAATCATCTGTGCCAGGAAGTGTGCTTTCAGGACTTGGCCTGAGCGCAGACACGTTGTGACTTGCAGATTGTAGCATAGAGGCCTATGACTAAGGCTGTGTGCAGAAAACAAGAGTTTTATTCAAACCTCCTTTACACCTATACAAATCCTTTACTGCTATTAATGATGCTCTATACAGCGATGATTTGGATGTCTTCATGTGTTTCTTATGAATGTCTTACAATACAACACTATATGAAAGATCCCTTAACTGCACATTTCCAGTTATATGAAAAAGTCTAAATCAATAATTGATGCAGGACACAAACTGAAACTCTAGGCTGTGGTAGACGCAGACTTCCTGTTTTCTGCCAGTGTTCCATTTCAAGGTCAGAGCATGCTGGAGGCTAAGTGATGCCCCCTCCACCCCTCTGCTGCAGGGGAAAACAAGCCACTCTGTCTACCAGAGCCCCACCACCACCATCCCTCTGTTTGAGTCACATCACTGTCATTTGTTACAATGTATCGGGCAAGCTAATCTAAGATGATGGTGGGTCACTTTCAAACTAATGCCTCAGTATAAAAGTATACACTGTTTCTTAATCAGCCAGGCTGAAAAATGCTCTCTTGGTTAACTGCCTGTATGTAACTGCTACTTCTGCACGTGTGCAAATGCTTGGTACCACTTACTTGCTAACTTAAGTACTGAAACTTTTGGCATAACTGCCACTGCACACAGTCAGTGTTGTATTGTACAGAATGTCTAAAGACCCCAAGGCAGCGCCAAACTAAGAATTTTTGTAACATCTTCTTCAGAACCTCTCTGAGGATGATGATGATAATTGGGTGTACAGATATCAATTTTGCATTAAACATTTTTCAAAAATGTTTTACTTAAGTTAATATCACATTCCACAAATTAATTAGACCTCAAGCATAGACATAATGCATTTTGCGAGAACATGTGAATATAAAGAACAATTTTGATTGTTTTTTTTACAAGAAAACTTCACACGACACCTTTTTAAGATTAGGGAAAGAATGTGATTATGATTGAAATAGGACAATATCAACTTTTGTGATAGGATGGGAACTACATTCTCCTGCATGAATCAGATGCGCTACAAGCCTTTAAACTTCCACACCCATCATTTGACCTGTGAAACATAACAAATCTTCCTTAATTCAAAGGAATAAAGGCACTGAATATAAGTCGCTTTATTGTCACTTGAAACACATACAATGTAAGTTACACACACACACGCCAATCGAAATCACATTTCACTCCCCCGTTCCTATATCTCTCTAACACACAAATGCATTTGGAAGGGGATCATTGCTCAGGGGTCTGCCGCAGCAGTCAGCCGCACCACTGGAGCAGTTTTTGGGGTCAAGTGTCCCGCTCAAGGACACATGGTAGAGATGGTGGGCCCTAGGTCCACAAATCACACCCTCCTGTCCGGCGCCGGGGATCGAACCAGCAGCCTCTGGTCGGCACCAGCTGTGGGGTAAACTGAGACAGACCAGAGAGATCAAGGGGTTAAACTGATCCACTTACTTTTTCCACTAGAATCCTGACAGCTAGCTTGACAAACCCATATTCTACAGTAGAACTAATGTCGGACTAGTAACAGAATCATGGGGTTTGGTCAATTAAGCAAAAAAATAATAATCTAAACACTTGAAAGTAACTCTGGTCAAATGCATCATATAATTCATAATGTTTTAATCAACATTCAAATGACAGAAAGAACCAGTTAGATAAAAACACAGTCTGGGGGTCAGAACACAGGAGCTTTAGAGCCAGCTAGTGTCTGGGGATCAGAGCAAAAGACAATCAGAACCAGCTAGAACAGCCTGGGACTCAGAAGACTAGACACACCTGTCATTTTCCATATTTTGAGTCTTTGATTAATATTTTTCTGCATTCGTTTTATTGGGATCATTCATTGAATAAAGACATACCACTTAGAGTCCATTGATGTTAAAGGTCACTGCCAAACCATGCCGTTGCTGACACCCTTCAACAATCAACCCCCATCTCCGGCCCGCATTGTCTCTATTCAAACTAGTCTCCTTGCTACCTCAGATATAATGCATTCATTAAAAGAGGGCACGGACACTGTTTCACTTTACCCCACAGCATTTGTGTCACTTTACCCCACCCCGCCACAATTTGAGAAACAACTAACCTCTCTTGACAATTCAGGCTAATCTTCAGTTTGCATCATCACATGGTTTCATATGTTGGTAGTTCATTAACATTTATAATAGAAGTTTTTCTACCTGAAATAATTTGCTTTAGCACAATAGTTGATTAAGTTGACAGCAAGAACATTTACTTTTACATGCAAAATATTATTGTGAAAAAACATGCTTACAACAGCACCATGAGGTCCTCTCCTTCATAGCCAAGGGGAAATGGGAGGAGCTTGAAAATATAATGATGCCTAGACACAGGGGGTGTCTCACATTACCTCGTTCCATTTGCGCATTTGATCAGTGTCATCCTGTTGACAGTTTTTCACAAAAATACATATGGTAAAATAACAGTGAACACTGCATCAGAGATCCTTGTGTCGGCTCTGGATGCAGGCTGACTTTAGTGGTGATAAGCTCATGAAGTATTTCAAAGGCAAAGACTCATCCCTCTGGATGTATCAAGTCTCATTCTTTCTTTAATGGTCGCCAAGGCAAACATTGTCATCAGCTGTGCAACCCAATGTCCACCAGAGCATAGTAACAATATAGATGATTGAAATATGTTCAAATGTGAAATCATTTGAACATACTTTTTTATTGTATTTTCATGCTTTTAATTTTTCTTTTTTTGATGTCTGAAATAAAATTGAATCAATCAATCAATCAATCAATCAATCAATCAATCAATCTATCTCACAAAGCAACCTCTTATGAAATGATTTCATCTAAATATAAGCTAGAACAAAAACACAAACGTATTTGCAGGTTAGAATGTTCAATAACTCCCCAAGAAATTAGAGGAAGATAAATCAGAGATAACAGCTTAATACAATATCTTACTCGTAACAGAAATAAAGGCAAAGAAAAGTCTCAATTATACTGTATATAAAATACTGCAGTAGCTCACCATTTAAGAAAATAAAGTGAGAGAAAAATGGGGAAAATATCAGAAAGGAGCACATCAATGGAACACTCGCGAAGGTAGAATCTTTAATATATCATGATTCAAATACTGGATGGACATTGCATGGAAAGTGAGTTTGAAATATTTTCTTACATCTTGAGTTTGGGAGATTTCACCCCTGAATAGGGACGTGTTGTTGAAGGTTTGGTGAAGAAGTGGCCAACTACACTCATACATTCTTTATCAGTCTAGTATTACTGTGGAAAGTATTCACAGCGCTTCACTTTTTACACAATTCGTTATGGTAAAGTCTGGAATAACGCTGGATTAAATGTATTTATTTTCCTCAAAATTCTACACACAATACCCCATAATGTTAACTTTAAAAAGTTTATTTGCGATTTTTGCAAATGTATTAAAAAGCATTTGGTCAATACTTTGTTGTGGCGCCTTTGGCAGCAATTACAGCCTCAATTCTCTGGCTGGACATTCACAGAGTTGTCCTGAAGCCACTCCCTCCATATCTTGGCTGTGTGCTTAGGGTCGTTGTCCTGTTGAAAGATGAACCGTCGCCCCAGTCTGAGGTCAAGAGCGCTCTGGAGCAGGTTTTGATGATGATGCTGCCTCCACCATGCTTCACTGTAGGGATGGTATTGGCCAGGTGATGAGCGATGCCTGGTTTCCTCCAAAAATAATCTTGTCATTCACGGCAAAGAGTTCGATATTTGTCTCATCAGACCAGAACATTTTGTTTCTCATGGTCTGAGAGTCTTTCAGGTGCCTTTTGGCAAACTCCAGGCGAACTGTGGCTTCGGTCTGGCCACTCTACCATACAGGCCTGATTGGTGGAGTGATGTAGCGATGGTCATCCTTCTGGAAGGTTCTCCTCTCTCCACAGAGGAACCCTGGAGCTCTGTCAGAGTGACCATCAGGTTATTAGCTACCTTCCTAACTAAAGCCGTTCTCCCCGATCACTCAGTTTAGAGGGACGGCCAGCTCTAGGAAGAATCCTGGTGGTTCCAAACTTCTTTAATTTACAGATTTACAGATGATAAAGGCCACTGCGCTCATTGGGATCTTTAAAGCAGCAGAAATGTTTCTGTACCCTTCCCCAGATCTGTGCCTCAAGACAATCCTGTGTCGTACAGTCAAAACTGAAATTTTTCAAACCCCTGGCAAATTTTTACTTAAAGTTACTTTTATGAAACCAGCACGCTTTTTCTTGATTGGAAATGACACAGGCGTCTCCCAAAGATAATAAGACGATGTACAAGAGGCATCATTGTGGAAAAAATATATTTTTCAGCTTTTATTTACATTTGAACAAAAAGTGGCATGTCCAAAAGTATTCATAACTAATATTCAAAAGAAAAAGCCTTTATTTGCTATTACAGCTATCAATCACTTTCTATAATTGCTGACTAGCTTTTTGTATGTCTCCACTAGTATTTTTGACCATTCATCTTTAGCAATGAGCTCCAACTCTTTCAGTTTTGAGGGTCTCACTGCCATCACCCTGATCTTTAGCTCCCTCCACATTCTCAATTAAATTCAAGTCAGGACTCTGGCTGGGCCACTGTAAAACATTAATGTGTTTGTCCGCTAACCATTTCTTCACCACTTTTGCTCTGTGTTTTTGGTCGTTGTCGTATTATTAAAAAAATACAAGACGTTCCGCATGGTGGGAAACCTATGAGGACGTGGTCGGAAGCCAAAAGTTACACCTGTACTGGCCAGGTGGATAATGAGAGAGGTGAAAAATAATCCTAGGATCACCACCAAGGCCATCCTGGTTAATCTTGGCTTTGCTGGAGGCAACGTTTCATGGCAGACAATCCAACAGACACTGCACACTGCTGGGTTCCTTGGACGCAGAACAAGGAGGATGCCACTTCTCCAGATAAGGCACACAAAAGCCCACTTGGACTTTGCAAATGCTCATCTGGACAAAGAAGAAGACTTCTGGTCTTCTGTTTTATGGTCAGATGAAACTAAATTGAATTATTTGGCCACAATGATGTATCCTTCATTTGGCATAAAAAAGGAGAAGCCTTCAACCCTAAGAACACCATACACACTGTCAAACATGGTGGTGGGAACCTAATGCTTTGTGGGGTGATTTTCAGCCAATGGACCAGGGAACATAATCACAGTAAACGGCATCATGCAGTCTGCAGAGAAACTTGGCCTTGGGCACCATTGGACATTTCAGCAGGACAACGACCCAAAACACACAGCAAAAATGGTGAAGGAATGGTTAGCGGACAACCACATTAACGTTTTACAGTGGCCAAGCCAGAGTCCTGACTTTAATCGATGGCAAGAAGACCCTCCAACCTGAATGAGTTGGAGCTCATTGCCAAAGATGAATGGCCAAAAATACCAGTGGAGACATGCAAAAAGCTGGCCAGCAATTATAGGAAGCGTTTGATTGCTGTAATAGCCAATAAAGGCTTTTCTATTGACTATTGAAAGGGAATGAATAATTTTGTACATGCCAATTTTTGTTCAAATGTTAATAAAAGCTGAATTTTTTTTTTGTACATCGTCTTATTATCTTTTGGGAGAAGCCTGTGTCATTTCCAATGAAGAAAAAGCTTGCTGTTTTCATAAAAGTATTAAGTATTAATTAGTAGTAATTTCGGTTTTGACTCTAGGTCTACAGATAATTTCTTCGTCTTCATGCTTTTTTTGTGGTCTGATCTGCTCTGTCAACTGTAGGACCTTATATAGACAGGTGTGTGTGTGTGCCTTTCCAAATCATGTCCAAACAACTGAATTGATTTGGACTCTAATTAAGCTATAGAAACAGCTCAAGGGTGATCAATGGAAACAGAATGGACCTGTGCTCAATTTCGAGCTTGATCGCAAAGGCTGTGAATCCTTGTACAAGTTATTTCTTATTGTTTTTAGTTTTTTTTAATACATTTGCAAAAATCTCAAACTAATTTTTTTTTTATTGTCATAATGAGGTATTATGTGTAGAATTTTGAGGAAACAAATACATTTAAAGGCCTACTTCACCAGTGGGAATATGAAGGTGTATTGAATTCTGAGATCCTATGTAGTATAAATGTGCAAAAAAAATTGAAATTGGTTCATCCTAGCCTGAGAAAAGGCAGAAAGAGTGTTTTATGGTCTCACTGTCTAACCCTACATTTCTCTTACTGTGATGTCTCTTACTTTCTGCCTTTTCTCAGGCTAGGATGAACCAATTTCAATTTTTTTTGCACATTTATACTACATAGGATCTCAGAATTCAATACACCTTTATATTCCCACCGGTGAAGTAGGCGTTTAATCCAGCATTATACCAGGCTGTCACATAACGTGGACAAAGTGAAGCGCTGTTAATACTTTCCGTATGTACTCTATCGTCTGCAAATTTAAAAATTAAAATTTTGTTGCAGGGAAAATTGTTTGTGTAAATAGAACTCCAGCGTTTAAAATCATGTTTTTGGATTTAAAACTATTCCACACTCAGTGTTACCTATGTGGCTGTGTTCTCTTGGTGTCCCCTACAGCTGCCACCAGCACCACCTCTACAGCTAAGACCTCCAGCCACGTGACCCGCTGCACTGACAGCCAGAGGAACTACTGTGTGAATGGAGGGGAGTGCTTCACCCTCCAAATCATGCCAGGCAGCACAAAGTTTCTCTGCAGGTATGACATATACCCTCTGACATTGTGTCAACAGATTAACAATGGATTTACTGTTATGATTTACATATAACATGTAACAAAGTATCAACAAAGTATCAAATACTTTACTGTGAGTGTACTACTATAGCAGAAGTGCTGTTGAAAGAAACATGGTTAATTACACTTAATTTATATGAGAAAATAAGGTAAAGGATGAAGAACAATTTTTTTCTTCATTCTGCTGATTTATAATTGAAATGATTTTTTTAACTACATCAAAGAAGGGAAGACAACATCTAGAGTTACACATGTGACATCATTCCAAGGCTTTTACTGTGTATGAAGAGCCATTGGGCTGAATAGGCCCAGACAATATCCAGGATGGATGGTTCGTTAAACCTTAAACCCCAGCCACTTTGCTCCCTCACTGTGAGGGACACCGAACCACTTAACTAAATCAGGGCTGTTTAAGGACAATTACTTAACTGAATCTTGATCCCTGTTCTGAGTTTAAGTTTGAGTGCACTTTTTCAAAGTCATTTAAAAAAAAAATGTCAGCCATATGATATACAGTATACAGGGTTTTTCCTGGCTCAGAATGGGCCTTTGAGGGGTCAGTACGCGACCAACTTTTTTGGGGGTCGCGACTGTGCAACAGTAAAGGCAAACGGTTTGTGTATTTTAAGAGGGTTTGGGGTTGGGAGAGGGCAGTTTCTGTCCAGCCAAAGAGCATTTCAGTCAGCCTGTCAATCACTGCGTTACCATGACGCTTAATACGCTCACTGACGCTTATGAAATCATAATAAACAACCTGTAGATAGGAAGTCAAAATACTAATAATGACTAGGCCTACCTATTTAATAGTTTAATTGTTTCTAATTGATCTAAACCATGGAAATTGCAAGAAGGTAGGGCTACTCGATTATGAAAAAATCATAATCATGATTATTTTGAGTAATCACATTGTGTTATCACGATTATTAAAGACAGTTAATCATTGATTTAAGAACATTATGCATTTATTTTACTTTTAACAAGGTTTTTTTCTAATAACACCATTACTTTGGACTTTAAACAGAGGCCTAATTGAACTGAAAACAGGGAGAATAGAAATAGGCTAAATAAGTTAAACATATTTTTAATAATTGAATAAAATAAATGTCAAAATAAAAATAACCAGTTGTAAATGGTGTTGATAGGGCACGTCTTTTGATAGCATTAAATGTAAGGGCATGATTTATTTATGTCAAGGAGCAGGGTGGATATAGTGTTGACAGTTGTGGTGGCAGGAGTCAAGGAGCTTTAAACCTCCTGTGTTTTTTATTCATTGATTGATTGGTCATAGACTACTATGATTCGACTTAAAGTGAATAAACAAATTGGTCGGGTTGTTTAGAGGTGCAGATCAGGTCGTATATTCCTTTTTTCTCTCTCTCTGTCTCTCTCTCTCTCGGTCGCGTATGTCACGTGACTCGCGTGTCCGCGCGTGACATATCTTTCACATTATTTTAGTTTGTTGTGAGTCTGAAGTGTTTTCAGACAACACAATTAGTTTGATCTTTATTCTCGTCATCTAGAAGTTTTTCAAAACACCCGGCAATGCGCAACATCTCCCTCGTACTCTCTGGACCAGCCGATAGCTAAACTTTCAGGTGAGGGAGGGGCCGAGCGGAGCGCATAGCAGAAGAGGTCGCTGCATTTACAAGCCTGCATGCCCCGGCGTGCGGAACAACGATAGTTTAATAACGATTATTTTGTTTTCATGATTGAGGGAAGCCGTAATAGTAATCGAAAATGAAATTCAAGTTATTGCCCAGCCCCTCAAGAAGGATGACTTAAATTGGGCTGAATTTGGAGAGGTTTTAAATGGCTATATTTATTCTCAATCTTTATCATTTTGGCGCTCCTGATTTTCCTTTGGCGCTGGATAAATCCTCTTTGGCGCGCGCCAAAACTTTCTCTATGCAGGAAAAACCCCGAGTATATAATGTAATTAAATGAGAATGTTAACTGAGCACTTAATATATGTACCTTGTAACTTCCTTAAAGAGAAGGACTATCCACATTTTGAATAAACATTTGATTATTATTTACATCAAACAATCTTTCTTCGGTGATGAATAAAGTAATAATCTCTGGATGTTATGCCTGCTGATCAGACCTCAGTCTAGATGAGATAAAAGCATTACTGACCTTTTCTAAATTTAAAGGGGAAAGTGCCTTAGTTAAGGCACTCAGACTAGGAGAGAAAGTTAATGCTGCTACAGCAAAATGAACTCAGAAGTTTACAGAAACATTTTGTCTGCCAATTTAAAGAAAGATGCAACCAAACTGATTGGAAGATCCTTCATCATGCAGCAAGATAATGACCTAAAACACACTGCAAAAACAAAAAGGGAGTTAATCAGGGGCAAGAAATGGAAGGTTTCAGACTGGCCAAGTCTATCTCCAGAGTTAAACCCTATAGAGAATGCATTTTACCTGCTAAAGAGGAGACTGAAGAGAGTAAACAAACAACAACTGAAAGAGGCTGCAGTGAAAGCCTGGAAAAGCATCACAAAAGAAGAATGCAAAAGTTTTGTGATGTCAATGGGTCACAGGCTTGATGCAGTTATTGCACGGGAAGGATTTGCAACAAAACATTAAGTCTTATTTACTTAAATTTATTTTAAGTGTATCTGTTCCAATACTTTTGCTCACCTAAAAATGTGGTGTTCCTTTACAAATAATGATATCTTCTCAGTTGTGTATCAGATCCAGATGTAAATACCTGGAAATTAAAGCTGAAATGTTGATCTATTGTCTCATATTCATATTTTGGTATCAAACCCAAATGTTTCCAGTCTACAGCAAAAATACAGGAATTGGCCTCAATGTTCCAATACTTTTGTAAATCAAATCAAATCAGTTTTATTTGTATAGCCCAAAATCACATATAACATTTGTCTCAGTGGGCTTTACATTTCATACAATATGATACAATATGACACCCTGCCCTTACACCCTTAGCTCGGCTGAGAAAAAACTCCCAGTAAAAAACCCTTTACCGGTATTAAAAAATTTGAAGAGATCTCAGGGAGAGTCAACAAAGTAAGGGATCCCTCTCCCAGGACGGACATACTGCAATAGATGTCATAAGTAAAGAAAATCACGAAGGAATTTGACCATTGACCAGATGTTTACATGGTAATACTAAAGTAAAGTGCGAATAGTGTGGATGCAGGAAGACTTCAGATGCTGCCAGAGGATCCACACCGTCTGGTCTCCACCAGGGAAAACTAAGGTTTCCAGCGCCGGGATTATGTCCCACGTCTCCAGGTGGCGTCCTTAACCACTGCAACATCTTCCGCGTTGATGATCCATTCTCAGATGTTGCCAGAGGGGGGGACCAGATCCACACCGTCTCCTCACCACCAGGGAAACTGGAAGAGGACAAACAGGCAACCAATGAGCAAAGCAAAAATTAATTTAAAGATTGAACCAGCAAGCGAGTAGAAAGAGTACTATCCTGATGGACAGTGAATCAGTGCTGATGGGAGGCAATAGCAGGCGGGCAGTATCCGTTCCTAGGACGGCTGATTCCGCACAGAACTCGGAGTCAGTCGAGTAGCATGAAGAGTGCTTGATAGACAGAGGGAGAGAACCCCCGGAGCATCGCTCAGCCAATCATGGAAGATAGACAGAGGAGAACAAATGTTAGAGAAATGGTATCAGTTATGCGTTTTCCGTCGGCAGGACAATTTTTCAGTGGGAGGACAACCGGTACTCAGGCCCAGACAAACCGAGACTGAGGCAGCTCCTCAGGCTGTTATTAATAACGCTATAACAATGTTAAACAAAATGAACACAATTAACATTAATTTACACTGTTGGGAATTCATAAGGGGTAGATTTGGTCAAAGTCAAGAATATTATTAATTTCATGGAAATTATAATATTAAGAAAAATTGTTAATTAATGATCAATTAAATTAGTCCAGCTAATCAAATTACTTATTAATACCTACGGAGCACCACCCTTTGTAAAAGGGAACTTTGTATCAAATCAGAAAACAGTCTCATAATGTTAAAGGGATTTATCTTGAAAATGTCAAAGTTGGTTACAATGTACATTTAAGATAATGAAGGAGTGAATATTCGAGCATAAACCTTATTTACCAGCCATTAGTGAAATACAAGACACAAATATCACAGACACTGCTTCTTAAAATCAAAATGTAAGGGTTTATTTACTTAGGCAAGTTGATTAAAACGATACACATAAGTCAATAACCATGAACTAATCTAATTTAAGAAAGCAGACATAGCACAAGCAATAATAAGAACAGTTTAAAATCAAACCCATGTATTTCTATTTATGTGCGGGTGTGTGCACATGTGTAGTGTGTGTGTGTGTGTGTGTGTGTGTGTGTGTGTGTGTGTGTGTGTGTGTGTGTGTGTGTGTGTGTGTGTGTGTGTGTGTGTGTGTGTGTGTGTGTGTGTGTGTGACAGAGGAACAGAGGAACGTCATGAATTTAGATGTCAAACGCGAGAGTTTGACGTCACGTGAGAGTTTGACGTCACGCGAGAGTTTGAGGTGGCTTTTAATCCACGGGTAGATCAATTGCTAAAAGCAATGTGGTGGACAACTTCTGAAAGTTGAATATTCTACCTTTCATCAGTAGGGGAAGTAGCATGCAAAGCATGTATGTAACCTACTGCTTCAATCAAACACATAAGAATTATAAAGGATGATGCGGGGAGACTTTGGGTTTGTCTTCACGCGATCTTAACTTTAAAATTACAGAAACTCAACACTCATGTATTCATGAAGAATACTTGAGGGGGAAATCACGAGTGTCAGTGTGTGTGTGTGTGTGTGATGTAGGGATGTAACGATATGAAATTTTGGGTACGATACGATATTGCGATTGATATCACGATATCATGATACGATATTAAGCGCCGAATTCATTTCTACCCCCTTAAATTAAATGGTGTAACTCTGATTTAAATAAAACATAAACGCAAGAATAATCCAAACTTTTTATATCTTAATATGAAGAAGAGATTTCTGAGAGATTTAAACAACTTATCACCAAAACAAAGACACTGCTTCTCTACTGCTGTTTTTAAAGAAGCATTACACCTATATTTTTCAAACTGAAATAGGAATTTTAAATCTAAACTTAATTTAGTCACTTGTCTGTAACTGTAAAAGTATGTATAAAATAAAAATTATTTAAATAGAGTGATAATTTTCCCATTTATTTATGTTTTATTTGCTTATCAACTCTATTTTTACAAGCCATGTTTTACCTTAATAGGCCTACATTATGACAGACACAATGAACTCTGTAAAATATTTATTTATGATTTTTATTTGTTATTAACTTAAATTGCAGTCTCAAAATCAATGTTTTTGCAGTGCACTCCTCTCCCCCTCCCTTCCTCACACTTTCGCAACGTCACCTTCATTTGACCAAAGTAGTGTCACCTAAATTTGACATAGTAGGGATTCCATAGGATTGCGCAACATGCTGGTAGCTTTTATATACTGTCTATGCTGAGTTCACGTGAAGTTGTGATGAATATATCAAGGATCTTTGGACTTATTTCCTTCATCTGCCTTTCACGGAAGTTCGCCGACTTTACCGGGGATTTAACGCGCGGTCGCGGTGGATTCTATTCTATTCTGTTCTAATTTTTTTTTTTTTTTATAATCTCATTTCCTCACGTTCGCCTGGATTCATAATGATATAATTGACCCGCGAGCAACTTTCTCTTCAGTCTGGTAAGCTACTCTGTCAATCTTTTTCTCTATCTAGCTCCCTTTTCTCTTTCTCTCTCTTCTTTGCTGCTACGTGACTCAATGTGGCGAAGCTGCACGCGCTAGTGTAAACAACGGCCCACGTGAGACGTGACTGTTCAGTTTAAAGTTAGAAGTCATGTTTCAGTGATAAGATGTTGTGTCAATGTGTTATTGTTTGGTTTCCAATGTTGGTGTGACCAATACAGTGTTAGATTGAGTGCTACGTTTATGACAACATTGCTCACCAGACTCTCCACAATGACGGAGCGCATTTACCATGCACGCTCGCCTGTAATACCGTGACGCGGTATAACAAGAAAAAACTTACGGTTGACATTCGTGGCCTTTTCATATCACGACCGTTTTGCGGTATATTGTTACATCCCTAGTGTGATGTACGTAGTTAGAAATGAGAAGGAGAGGAAACAAAAGACAGTAGCTGCAGCTCCAGTGCGTAGTGAACTGTTTCCTCCAATCACACAGTGACTGCAAATGCGCATTTACGTACACTGAGTTGAATTGATAAAGAGGAAAGAATTCACCGGCTATAAGAGTGACAGCAACTACACATCAATACATTCCCGGTTAACGGGAGAAAAACACTGTGAGCGAAAAACACTTATGTAAAACATAAGTGAGTCAGAATTACTTTAAATCAGGAAATAGTGAGCTCGTCAGCTCTTACGTTTACTTTCAGTTAATGAACAACATAAAATAACTATCTTAGCCCAGACAATAGCCTCACGTGAATCTCTTGGTCCAGCGATGATTGGTTGAAGGCAGCTGGAGTAGATAGGAGGAGAAAAAGGCCGCTTGCCGGGCCTTGTGCGCTGATGGAGCGCGTCTTGTGGAAGACAGTGGTGTGGAACCAGCTCAGCTGATAAGGGCAGCGTGCCACACCATGCCAAGGGAAGGAAAGCAGGGGATCAGCAGCTCTTCTTGGCAATAGCGGGCTGTCTGCGGTCCGATGGGCAGCGTTGGCAAGGAGGAGAGGAGGAAGCGGAGAACTCCCTCTGCGTCGGGCCTTGCTCTCTGCTGGCGCTGCATCTGGGGCAGCGTAGGAACGGCCCAGATGATAAGTGATTTCACTTCTCGGCGGGTCCGCTGGCTGGCTCCGGTCCGTGAAACGGGCAGTGCAGGCGTCTTGATGAAGGGATCCTGCGTCTTTGCTCACGCTTTGCGCGTGTGGGGGTCCTGTTTTGAGGAGAGGCTGAGGTGTGCTTCAGCTCTGGTGAAGCGGTTTTCTGTAGGAAAACTCTCTCGAATCCGGGAAAACAGAGGAGATGTTTCAAGCAGTCCATGAACTCGTCCAGCGAGTATAAAGACTGGGACTTGGAGTTGCTTAATCCTAGGCCTCAGGTGTAAGCATGTCGTACCTTCTATCACGGCTGGAAGCCGGAGGCGAATGGCAAAGATGAGAGGATTGCATCCTGTATTAAAACAGTCCAAATGCATTCTCATCCAATCAGAAGTTAGTTGTCTAATCAGCAAGCAGTGTTTACATTCAAACCAGCCAATAAGATGCTTTTCCTTCCTTAGGAAAAGAGAGCTTTGAAGCTTGTGTCTCACAGTTGAGATAAGGTAGACACAGCAGGGTGCCTGGGCCCTGCCATGTCTGGTTTGAACTTTATGGTAGCTTCCAATAAGAGTTTCATCCTGTGTAACTTGTAGAGAATCAGTCCCCAAAGGTCTGGTAGGATTAACCAACCTTTTAAAAGGGACTATCACATCTTAAATGAGTTTATGACCTCCGCAGGGGTCTGGGATGGTTGCATCTACAGAGAAACTTATGTAAACATGCGTTAGACTTTAGTCTCTTGGAATGCACTTTGGCATCAGTCTTAACCCATTACAACATTTCAAATGAGACACTCTGTGTAGGCACAACAACACTCTACCGTTCCCCGCCGACACACAATCGGCGCCAGCCCCCCAGACCTAGAGCCAGTACCCCGCCCCCAGAGAGCAAGCCCCAGTGCGGCACTAGTCCCGAGGAGGTCCGGGGCCATAAATAGAGAATAGACAGTATAGAATAGGGAATAGCCAAATGCACCGCTGCCACGAGGAGCAACCACAGCAGAAACTCCCAGTGGGGCGGCCCGTACAGCCCATCCAGGCCCTCCGGACCGGCCATGCCCAGCCCATGAGGCAAGGCCAGAGGCACCGAGCACAAAGGACACGACGCATCCGCCGCCGCCATCGGCACACCCAGAGCCAGGACTGGTCGGAGGAGCACCGACGCCGGGCAGAGAAACACAGACGCCAACAGCGACGCCACAGAGCAGACCTGGGATAAATGATTAAAACAGTTTAAAAACAATTAAAACACAAATTGCAGGCCGCCGCGACCGCACATCCACAGGCAAGGCATGATCACACCCCGCAGCAGCGGCGCCCACGGTCAAACGCCAATTTGCCCCAGCCCGAGCGACCAGGGCAACCCACCGGAACAGGGGACATTATATTGATTTTTACTAGACCAGGTTTACATAGGCTTAAACAATGATTATAAATATAGTTGCGGAAAATATATTTTAGCATAATCTTGACTAAAACAACCAGAATTCATGCAAGTACACTTGGCAAGTTGCACATAGCACACATCTTACTGCAGGGGTACTGAGGCCACGCCCCCTACATGCACTGTGCATTCCTCCATCACATGGGGGGCAATTTTGTTGTTCAGTGAAATTATTGATTGTTCATAAAATAATCTAAACTTGATAAAGTTCTATTTACAAATAAATCTGTTCAAATGTAAGGTTTTTTTATTGAATTATTTTGCATGGATGTCTGTCTGCCTATGACCAAACATAGTGTTTATACGTTTAGATTTATGTTTGGATATGAAAAAAAATAAGTAAATTACGGCCATTTAGTTAATTCCAGTAATTCCCTATTTTGAATATTCCCAAAAGTCCAGAGCGAAGGTAACTTTCCACTCCTTTGATTCAGGATACATACCTGTGTCCCTTTCAATGTGGACAGTTGCATGTCATCAGTAGCCATGACAATCGATATCACTACATATGATTGACCCTGGGGGCCAATAAATCCCACAACATTGACAATGTTAACACAAGAGGTTAAAACCATGGTTGATGACAATAAATATTCAAGATATTTATTTTCTAGTAGGGGAGAGTGGGGTGAGATGTGCCACTCTAAGTGACTTTAAATCGAGGCATTAACAGTAAAGTCTCCAACTCAAATATGTACATACACTCAACAAAAATATAAACGCAACACTTTTGTTTTTGCTCCCATTTTTCATGAGATGGACTTAAAGATCTAAAATTCATTCCAGATACACAATATTACCATTTCTCTCAAACATTGTTCACAAATCTGTCTAAATGTGTGATAGTGAGCACTTCTGCTTTGCTGAGATAATCCATCCCACCTCACAGGTGTGCCACATCAAGATGCTGATCTGACATCATGATTAGTGCACAGGTGTACCTTAGACTGTCCACAATAAAAGGCCACCCTGAAATGTGCAGTTTTGTCTCACAGCAAAATGCCACAGATGCCACAAGCATTGAGGGAGCGTGCAATTGGCATGCTGACAGCAGGAATGTCAACCAGATCTGTTGCTCGTGCATTGAATGTTCATTTCTCCACCATAAGCCGTCTCCAAAGGCGTTTCAGAGAATATGGCAGTACATCCAACCGGCCTCACAACCGCAGACCACGTGTAACCACACCAGCCCAGGACCTCCACATCCAGCAGGTTCACCTCCAAGATCGTCTGAGACCAGCCACTGAGACAGCTGCTGAAACAATTGGTTTGCATAACCAAACAATTTCTGCACAAACTGTCAGAAACCGTCTCAGGGAAGCTCAACTGCATGCTCGTCGTCCTCATCGAGGTCTTGACCTGACTCCAGCTCGTCGCCGTAACAGACTTGAGTGGGCAAATGCTCACATTCGATGGCGTCTGGCACGTTGGAGAGGTGTTCTCTTCACGGATGAATCTCGGTTTACATTGTTCAGGGCAGATGGCAGACAGCGTGTGTGGCGTCGTGTGGGTGAGCGCTTTGCTGATGTCAATGTTGTGGATCGAGTGGCCCATGGTGGTGGTGGGGGGGTTATGGTATGGGCAGGCATCTGTTATGGACGAAGAACACAGGTGCATTTTATTGATGGCATTTTGAATGCACAGAGATACCGTGATGAGATCCTGAGGCCCATTGTTGTGCCATACATCCATGAACATCACCTCACGTTTCAGCAAGATAATGCACGGCCCCATGTTGCAAGGATCTGTACACAATTCTTGGAAGCTGAAAATGTCCCAGTTCTTGCATGGCCAGCATACTCACCGGACATGTCACCCATTGAGCATGTTTGGGATGTGCTTGACCGGCATACAACAGCGTGCACCACTTTCCCACTAATATCCAGAAACTTCGCACAGCCATTGAAGAGGAGTGGACCAACATTCCACAGGCCACAATTGACAATCTGATAAACTCTATGCGAAGAAGATGTGTTGCACTGCATGAGGCAAATGGTGGTCACACCAGATACTGACTGGTTCTGAGTCCCCAGACCCCCAATAAAGCAAAAAAATGCACATTTCAGAGTGGCCTTTTATTGTGGACAGTCTAAGGCACACCTGTTAATGAATATGCCGGTATTCCCTTCACCAGATTAAACACCCCTGAATTAATAACAGGACGTTTCCGTGTATATATAGCCCGCCAAGTCTATTTGTTCCTTGAATAAACCTGTTCCACTATAAAGTTTATGTGTTCATTGACCATCACCCTTCAACGTGGAAAGAAGGACCTAAGCCGATTCACACAATTCCCAAAAGGTTTTACTTTTCACCAAAAACCTTCACACCTTTTAATACCTTAAAGGCTCTGGTTTAAAGCATGTGACCCTTTGACTCCTGCCTATCTCCAGATCTCCCCCTGTTTTGATCCCCTAATGACCCGTACAATTGTCACTTCTAATTTTATCCTAGGTTAAGTCCAGATTTCAGACCTTTATCCTAGATAAGTTTTTAGAAAGGAGGAGATTAGATAATAGGTTTTTAATTATTCTGGTGGATGAATACCTCACATTTACCCCTGGCTTCAAAAGACTACCGTTAAGTCCTCACTAAGTTCATACACCTGGATGAGCTTGGCCAATAGATAAATGCAATTCCCTCCTTTATTCAAGGAGTGTGTTTATGGGATGTGTATTCTTTGTTATCAGTAGTGTAGCCGTAGTGTAGGTTTGAATTGCTTACCTCAGAAGCGCCGCGATCTCTTTAAAGAAAAACCCTAATTAGGTCCTTGTTCCCAACTCTAAACTAAAAACTCAGGCCAAAGATTTATAACGTTTTCAAGAAATTTTATTCAACCAATATAAAAAGATTATACGTTCACAATATAGAAAGAAAAGATAAAATAAAATGAAAGGAAGGAAAATAAGTACCTACACTCCCATTAATGTGGTTAAATATATGTAGATAAGTATAAGACTTAGCTTATTTGTTTTATGTAATTTGTTCACATTGAATTTAGTTCATGAGTTCTCTTCAATAAGGTTTGTCCACTGTTTACACAACTTTAAATATCCTTTATTGGTTATGGCCGAGCTTTCACCAAAGTCATATTAATTTGAATTTCTTCAAACTCTTATAACAATGGTGATTTTGCGACCCATAAACTCAGGAAAAGTTGGTCATAACAGCTCAAAACTTCAACTTGATGCCATTCCACAACCTGGTTCATCAATTAATTCCTATTAGTAACCCAAATGTTTCCTTACCAATCTTCATAGAAAAAAGAAGAATTGGTTCAGAGCTTCTTCCCCTTCTTAAAAAGAAAAAATAACTCCCCTCAATTTTTCTAAGTATTTTGCACTCAAAAAGATTCAGAGTGTTTCTTTCGAGTTTTTCTTCTAAGTTTTTCGTCCATGCTAAAAGAACAAAAAATTGGAACAGTCAAAACTTCCCCAAAAACCAGCAGACCTTCTTGCTCAAAACCCTGGCCTTAAATAGTCTGAAGACAGAGACAGTGGGTGTGTGTATTAGGAGGAGAGAGGGTGGGGGTAAAGATGAGGGTGTGTGTGTCCAGCTCAAGGACCCACTGCCCCCCTTGTCTCTCTCACCCCTGACCTGTCCCAGGACAAGCCCAGGCATGCCTTTTCAGAGAGGTCTTATGAATTCACAATTATGTATATGTTTCAGGATAAAAACTTGAATACAACACTTTTAGTGATTCTACCTTAATATTAAAGGTCACTTGTTACCTTGCCTGTCTTGTTAAAAATATCATACTTTTCCCTACGAAAACAAGAAATATACATTTCACATTCTCCTAAGAACAAGAGATGTACAATGAAAAGTTGCAATATTCTTGCCTATCTCAACACTGTGCACTAATCATGATGTCAGATCAGCATCTTGATGTGGCACACCTGTGAGGTGGGATGGATTATCTCAGCAAAGCAGAAGTGCTCACTATCACACATTTAGACAGATTTGTGAACAATGTTTGAGGGAAATGGTAATATTGTGTATCTGGAATGAATTTTAGATCTTTAAGTCCATCTCATGAAAAATGGGAGCAAAAACAAAAGTGTTGCGTTTATATTTTTGTTGAGTGTATATTTCAGAGTGTTGTGCATCCCCGGCAACAATAACTTTGGATCTGAAATAAACTGTTTAAGAAATATAGCTTTCGGAAAAAAAGTTGACTTGTGGCACAACTTGCCCCCGGTGTGGTGTAAGTTGTAAGTGCCTTTGGAGAGAATACCATGGGGTAAATTGTGCCATTGATATATATCTCATAAACTGAAATGCAAGACAAATCCATTAGACAATTACTTATTTAAGGTTTATTTTAAGTAAATAAAGTAAATATTTTACAAAGATTGAAGGACAATTTTCTTAAACAAGGCCTAGTAGATCTAGGTGGTTTTACCTGCAAAGCTCACAATGACAAATTCACCATCATCCTCTTTCTGGCCATCTGAACTCTCATCAGTGGAGTTGGCAGAGACACTTGGCCTTGGGCACCAGTGGACATTTCAGCATGACAACCACCCAAAACACAAAGCAAGAGTGGTGAAGAAATGGTTAGCTGACAAACACATTAACGTTTTACAGTGGTACAGCAAGAGTCCTGACTTGAATCCAATTGAAAATCTGTGGAGGGAGCTAAAGATCAGGGTGATGGCGGAGACCCTCCAACCTGAAAGAGTTAGAGCTTATCGCTAAAGATGACTGGGCAAAAATACCAGTGGAGACATGCAAAAAGCTGGTCAGCAATTATAGGAAGCGTTTGATTGCTGTAATAGCCAATACAGGCTTTTTTATTGACTATTGAGAGGGGTATGAATAATTTTGGACATGCCACTTTTTGTTCAAATGTAAATGTAAAAAATATTTTTTTCCCATAATGATGCCTCTTGTACATCGTCTTATTATCTTCTGGGAGACGCCAGAGGCCTGTTTCAGGTAGCAGGGTTGACAAACTCTGGGAGATGAGCAACTCTGGGTTTTCGGTTTCAGAAAAGTGGATCAGCGTTGCTGCGTTGGGTTAATCAACTCTGAGCGTGTTCACTCTGGGTTGAGCGTGTGCATAAAAGCCATCGTCAATGGATCGCTGATAACATGATTCACCATGGAAACAGGAGAAACAAATGCTTGATCCTCCCACTTATCCACTTCTAAAAAACTAAAAAAATTAAAACTTCTCTGCTCCTCCCACTAGATTAAGAAATATTAACGAATGAGTTTATGGTATGGGTAACAGGGATATTATCCCATAACTCTGATAGAATCACCTTGGCAATTCAGAAAAAAACAAGGCAAAACCTTTTTGTCAAGAGCATCATTACGCTTCCGGATGAGAAGCAATAGTCTATTTTAAGAATTAAGTTACGCATATCAGCAGCAGCAAAAGTATTAAGCTGGCGCTGCACAGCATTGCTGAGTGTTTTATATTTGCTGTATTATGTAGGCAAGCTATAATACTGTGCAGTAAACAGACTGTCCCTTCTTTTAAATGGGGAATGAAAGACATTAACGTCAGACACATTAGGTGACAGTTTCCATTTCAGAGCCTGATTTATTACCAGATATTGTGGGAGGTGCTTCAGGAAGCGTGGGGTGAAACTTCTTCAGAATACCTCAACAAATTGTCAGCTAGAATACCAAAGGTCTGCAAAGGCTGTAATTGCTGCAAAAGGAGGATTCTATGACAAGAGCAAAGTTTGAAGGATAAAATTATCATTTCAAATATAAATCATTATTTCTAACCAGATCAATGTCTTGACTATTTTCTATTCATTTTGCAACTCATTTGATGATTAAAACTGTGAAATTTCATGGAAAACATAAAATTATCTGGGTGACCCCAAACTTTTGAACGGTAGTGTATATATACATACTATGTGCATGCAAAGATCCCTGTTTTGTGTGTTAAAATATATATAGCCTAGGGGAGAGTGGCCTAAGTTGTGCCACTTTTTACTCAAAGTGACTTTAAAGTGAGGCCTTGACAGTAAAGTCTCCATCTCAAATATATACATATATTTCAGGGTGTTGTGCATCCCTGGCAATAAAAACTTTGGATCTGGAATAAACTGTTGAAGAAATATAGCTTTGCGGAAAAAAAGTTGTCTTGTGGCACAACTTGCCCCCGGTGTGGTGTAAGTTGTGCCATTGAAGAAAATACCATGGGGTAAATTGTGCCATTGATATATATCGTTGTGCCATTGGAGAAAATACCATGGGGTAAATTGTGCCATTGATATATATCTCATAAACTGTAATGCAAGACAAATCCATTAGACAATCACTTATTTAAGGTTTATTTAAAGTAAATATTTTACAAAGATTAAAGGTCAATTTTCTTAAACAAGGCCTAGCAGATCTAGGTGGTTTTGCCTGCAAAGCTGACAATGACAAAGTCACCATCATGATCTTTCTGGCCATCTGAACTCTTGTCAGTGGTGTCGTTAAGTGGAATTGAGATGTCAGTCTCTTCTGAGCTACTGTAGACAATCACTTTCTTTTGGTGACCAGCGTATACAGCCATGCCAATGGCACAACTCTCAGAAATGTACTTTGCAATAGCTGCTCCGCCCTTGTAGAACCAACTGCCACCTGGCATATGAGATTCCCTCTCCATTTCTACCTTTAAATCATGGCTCAAAACCCATCTGTACACCCTGGTTTTTCCTCCCCATTAACTATCTTACCTCTGTACTACTATATTTGTTCATATGTGGATGTCTGGGCTTTATGTCTTTTATTTTGGTTATTGTTATTTTACCTTCATTTTTTACCTACAGAATGCAAACTGTTATAAATGTGCTTTTATAAATACATTTTACTTACTTACTTATAACTCACCTAAGCCCTCTGGCACAAATCACCCCATCCCCAGAATTTTGGATAATAAGCATGATGCAGCAGTTTAGGGCTGACATCGCGCTAACTATATAGACACAAAGTGTAGCATACTAAAGCACTAAAACATGTGTCAAATGTTTTCAAACGTGTCTATAATTGTTCAGACACAGTAATCAAAAAACCTTGATCATGGAAATTCCAATTTCTTCTATGGTTTTCTAGAAACAAGGGGTGGCACTACTTGCCCATCGGCACAACTTAGGCCACTCTCCCCTATATATAAAAAAATAAATAAAAAACAAACAAACTTCTGGACGTTCACCTGGACAACAGATTACGACAAATGTACTGTGTAGACTGTAATCATTATAACTGCTGTTGGGACACTGAAATTTCCCTTTCGGGATAAAGTATCTATATAAATTAGGGATGTCAAACTATTACATTTTTTAATCGGATTAATCACAAATAATTCTACCATTCGAAATATGCCCCAAAAAATTCAAATTTCTCTGTATATTGTTGCAGGAACGGAAAGATAAATGACAAAGCGGATATATAGGGGATATATATATATCCCCTATATATATATAACGGGGTAATCTGAGCCACTTTTTACATTTGCTCCCCTCTAAGGGAGCTAAAATGATTTATCACTCAAATTTACACATTTCCCATTAATTCAGGATGTTTCCTAGAAATGGGCATTAGCAGAATTTTTTCAAGACAAAGGGCAGTGAAAATATGATTGTTTTTAAAAAAGTTGTCATGTGGCTCACTTTACCCCAGCTGTGGGGTAAACTGATCCACTTACCTTTTCCACTCTGAAACTACCATAACAACACATATTGTAACAGTAAGAATCCTGAAAGCTAGCCACACATTCCAGAACTAATGTCGGACTAGTAAAAGAATGATGGGATTTGGTCAATTAAGCAAAGAAAATGTTCTAAACACTTGAAAGTAACTCTGAACAAAATCAAATACAACATATTATAATTCAAAAGGTTTTAATAAGATTCAAATGAAATATAGAACCAGTTAGATTAGAACACAGTCTGGGGGTCAGAACACAGGACCCTTAGAGCCATCTAGTGTCTTGGGGTCAAACCATAGGAAAATCAGAACCAGCGAGAACAGCCTGGGACTCAGAACACAGGAGAAGACCCAACTGGATTATAACATCAGCCTGTCATACTCTACAACTAGGCCTACTCTACATTCCAGCCCTGAAGGTTACAGGGAAAGATGAGAAGGTGCTCTTTCCGTGTGGTTGCCCAAGGTCGTCTTCCTGGTGTATTTCCTTGGCATGATGGCTTTTCTACAATGTGTATGACATTAAAATAAAACGTATGCTATGTAATATTACATTAAACTATGTTTAAGACTAAACTTAACTTGTGCCTCATGGTGGGGGAAAGCAGCATTTGGCTCACTTTCCCCCACCACCACAATTTGAGAAAAAACTACCTCTCTTAGCATTTCAGGCTAATCTTCAGTTATCAGCATCACATGGTTTCATATGTTGTTCATCAACACGTTTGATAGAAGTTTTTCTATGTGAATACATTTGCTTTGGCACAACAGTTGATTAAGTTGTCAGCAAGAACATTTACTTTTACATGCAAAATACCTATTTTGGTGAAAAAAACCTGCTTACCACAGCACCATGAGGTCCTCTCTATCAGGGCCATGGGGAAATGAGAGGGGCTTGAAAACATATATCTCACATGACCACAAATGTTTTCCGTTGCTTAGATACAGGGGGTGGCTCACATTACCCGATGCCTCAGATTCCCCCGTTCTCCCCTACACTTAAAATTTGTTTTTTTTTAATAAATTAAAATCAAACTAAAACATAGGCCTAACACACCATAGTTCAATTTGGCTGTCTCTTTTCTATGTCTTTGAGCAAATATAGGCTATAGAATGGCATTTATTTGGTGTTCTACACGGCCCAAGCCTTCATGGGGCAGACAATGTTTCTCCTCCTGTTTCTTCCAAAAGCAACTTTACGCCGCGAAACAGACGTGGCGTAAACCGTTCAAAACGTAGGCTAGCGTGCGGCTATGTTTGGCCGCGCACAGCTGATCCTGGGTCAGCCACAACGTTAGAGTGAGTGTAGTGCAGAGCTGGTGGGATGCACAGGGTGGGTCATTCTGCGCATGCATAAAAAAAAAGAGTGCAATAATTCCAGAAAGTAATCACCGTGCGTTAACGCGTTAATTTTGACAGTCCTAATATAAATCAATCCATCGATTCATGTATATTCAATTCATCTGGATTTTAGTTTGTCGATTGCATTATGTTTTAAAATCTCTAAAGTTGGCCCATTTTTGGTTCTTCTTGTATGCAAAGTCTAGGTCATAAAAACATAGCATAGACCTATTTGTTAAATATATAAAATAGACGAGTTAGGAACCTAGGAACTTTATATGAAGAAAAGTAGACAAATTCTTGTATTTCAAATATTTTAGCCAAAGAGTTGTTTTCAACTGCCATTTGTCAACCCAGCCCTAAGGATGATGGGTAATGTAGGATTCCGCTTTTGAAATCTACCAAAACAAACTTTATTTCTCAGAATCAATAGTCCAAATGTTAACCCATTTTATTGTTGAGTTATCAAGGCAACGTCAATGTTGTCTGTTAAAACTATGAAACGCTTTTCGTTTGTCTTTCTCTTCAATTTACTGGCGAGATGGCTTTTGGAAAAAAGATCGGAGTGAGTGCTCTGTCAACTGCGCTGTACGTGTGTGTTTGTGAGATCTTTGAGTTACGTGAGCAGGTGACGTCTTTGTGTCACAAAAGAAATCCATAGATCTTCGTGACAACTAACAGACTTCAGACAGATCATGTGAATTTACTGTATCAAGATTATGAAAATAATGTACAAAGTTCTCACTATAAATCTTATAAAAACATTGTCACACAACATCTATGCTCTTTTTAGCTCATAATTCCCACAAAAAAAGGCAATTTTTGGCGGCCATTAAAAGCTTTGAAGGGCTGCGGCTATAGGCTCGTCTCTGGTCACATGACACGGGCACAATGTCCACTATTTACTAAAGCACGTTGATATGTTACATTTTGCGCTGTGCAGACTTGTTGACATTGACTTGAAATATTGCCCCCTGCTGGTAGTCCTCCGCCAAACAGGTGTGTAATGTCCACGCCTTGGCAAGGCAAACGTGACACTGACACGCTTTGTCTCGTGAACCGGTGGTTCTATGACACGCTTTGGCGTGATACTGGTTTGAGATTTTTTGATATCTGGATTATTTTTGTTTAAAAAAAAATATATATATATATATATATATATATAGGCTATATATATATATGATTCCAGTGATTCTTGAGAACCGGGACAAAAGGCTGGGACAAAATGTAACTGCTGTTATCTTTAAAAATAAAAATATTTAAAATTGTAGATGTTATTAGGGATTAAGAATAGAATGTCTGGAGCATAATTATCCCCTTAAATTAAAATGTATTATTATTATGTCAAATTTATGACACTTGTTATCTTCTCATGACGTCAAAAACAGTGTGTCCACAGAGAAGGTTTCAATCTTTCATATGCAATAAAACCTATTATAAATTTACTTTAATGATTAAAAAGAGCTTTTTTCATCAAAGGCAACACTAAATAATCTCTCATATCAATATTTTTTTTTCTACAACACATTCATGTTTTATAAGGTTTCTAAGTGGGGGGACACTTTTTGTCACCACCGTCAGATATTTCATTAAAATGTAATAAAATCAGGCAATATGAGGGGCAGCTGTCTCCGTGAAGGACCTGTAGGCTGTATCTCGATTCAGGGGTTGCGGTCTACGAAGGCTGCATTTGAAGACCGATTGCGTCATAGCGGCGCGCAAAGGTTGTTCCATTTGCAAGGCTCCTTGCAAGGCTCCTCATATGCAGCCGTGAAATGCAGCCTTCATTTCACGGTTTTGAAGGCTGCATCAGATGTATCCTTCACAGCCCAACATATCCCATGATTCATTGCGTTTTTTTCAGAGATGGCATACAATAAAATAAAAAATAACAAAACAGCAACGTGTTGCTCCATCTTCTTAACTTTTATCTTCCTTTCTTTTTTTCTTGTACTTTTTTTTCTTTTCGTCTGGTAGGCAACTTCTTTTTCTTTTTTCCTCTGTTGACAAGGCTGTTTCCGTTGGCAGCTATCAGGGTTGCTAGGCAGCACAGGAGCGGCGAGTCCTCACGCAAGGTAACGGCTTGTTACGCAAACCGGAAATGCTAGTAAACGGAGACCTGCGGAGACCGTGCCGTTTAACAACGCTCGTTCGGCCTTCGAATCGGCCTTCATAGGCTATAGCCTTCATAGACCGCGAGACTGTAACGGGATACAGCCATTGTCACAAGCTATCTGTGCAGAGTACATTAGAGTCAGACAGGCTCTGATTAGTGTTGTAGTTTTAGAATATTTTACATTACAAATCTTGAAAGTCCTGCGTCACAACCATGATACGTCAACACCGACTTACAATTTCTGAAGAAGTTATATGAAATGTTTCGATAATTTTATTTTCCTGAAGTAGTTCATACTAGCACCTATCATCAACAGAAAAACCAAACTGCCACTAGAAAAACTCTATTTGTTCAGTTTAAGAAACATTAAATATGTCAACACCGTCAGATATCAAAAACATGTATATTCATATACATTTTGAAAATATTTTTTTGTGGCTCTATCAGTTTTGGTGAATATTTGTGATCACCATACATCTCATGGGTCTAGCATAAAATGAGGGAACATTTATTTGTGTTTTGGTGTCTGACGGAGTTGACACAAAATAAGGAATGGCAAGCTAAAAAGCCCATGTGAAAAAGGAGAAGCATGATAAAAAGTCCATTTTGATAAAAAGGACAAAAGCTGGGAGGTTGTGTCAAACCTTAGCTCAGTAGCTTAGTATATGTTGGATACATACATGTAATTTAATTTTCCTAAACATAGGGTTTGTATTTTTTCAACATTGCACCCTGTTTTGTCCCACTTCTCAAGAATCACTGATTCTTAAAATGTGTAGTTTAGATTATGAATATTATGAGTACCACATATTCTCCTTATTAATGGCTTAGGTTATTTAACCTGAAAGAGTCAAACAACCCTCTTTCTCTATGGTATCGGATTCTTCAAAATGTACGCCCAAGCAACAGGAATGCACTCACACAGCCCTCTGCATCAATGCAGGAGAAGATGTCAGTGTTTTGTGAGTGAACACTGTCTTATGTCCATGTGTACTCATGTCTAGTGTGTAACAGTCAGAGCTGTCCATTTATTTTATTTTCTACCCATCAAACAGGTGCTTGGCGGGATTCACTGGGCACCGATGTGAACAAGCTGTGCTTAAGAAAGTCTCAGACTCAAAACGTATGTGACACAACTGTATTCAATCCCACACGTCATTGCTGGTGTTTCACCCCTATCATGTTCAGAAATAGTGAATGAATCCATGTTTCCCTTATCTGCAGTGATACAAATCTGGCGATAAGCTTGGAATTGTTCCTGACTATCTATAACTCAATTGCTATGAGCTGAAGAGAACCCCACTTAATGGGTCTAAAGGCTTAAGCACACTCTCCTCTGCAGATTAGTGCACTGGAATGAGCATGAACCCATCTCATCACAACTCATCCATGCTGTTCAGAGCAATCTCCATCTCAGGTTGAAGTTGTGTGTCTTGTCTGGAGGTAAGACTGCTCATTCCATTCAACCTCAACCCCATCCCCTCAGCAACCAAAACATAGAACACTATTGAAATAGGTATTCCCTGCAACACACATTATGGCTCTTTATGGTCCAGGCATAATGAGGATTTTTAAGTCCAAATGTAAAACATATTACATTGGTTGCTGCAAAATCAGGATTAACATAAACAGAACTGGGAGTCATCAATGCTCACTCTGGTTGCCACACCATGCATCTGGTCCTATATTGCTTGTCTGGGCAATGAATCCCCTTATATAATACAAAAAAAGTTAGGTTTGTCCTGAGTGACTTATGTACACCAAAATGTCAGTAATCCAACCTAAAGAGCTTGAGGAGGACCAGTGCTAGACAGAACTGTATATCATATAATCCCTCTAAATACAAGATACTGTATCATTGTACCTACTGTATATATATTAAGGTCTGATTTGATTAATAATACTCTGGCTCACATTTGGCTAGACATATTGGTCTAGCTTGCCTTTAATGCCAACACCAGTAATGACTGTTGTGGGTTTTGCACAGCTCTTGCATAACTAATACATGCTTTTTCTTCTTTTGTTTCCTACTCAGGTGTCCAAATGAATTTACTGGTGATCGCTGCCAAAACTATGTAATGGCCAGCTTTTACAGTATGTCTTTTCCTTCTTCTATTTTTACTTAGATTGAAGCATGACCAATTTACAGTTATTGTGCTGCATGCTTGATATGTAATTTTTTTCCTTAGATCTGTGATTTATGCAACCCAAAACGTTTGCATGTTTGTTTGCCAGTTTTATTTTGTGTCGTAATGCTGCATAATGGTACTATACTATATAATTATAGATTTCTTAATGACTTATTATATAAGTACAAATTACATAAAATGAAATCAGCCACATGTCAGAATGAATATATATGTATATATGTATATGTATGTACATGTATGTGTATGTATGTATATGTATATATATATATATATATATATATATATATATGTATATGTATTTGTATATGTATATATGTATGTATATGTATATGTATTTGTATATGTATATATATATGTATTTGTATATGTATATATATGTATATATACACTCAACAAAAACATAAACGCAACACTTTTGCTCCCATTTTTCATGAGATGGACTTAAAGATCTAAAATTCATTCCAGATACACAATTGTACCATTTCTCTCAAACATTGTTCACAAATCTGTCTAAATATGTGATAGTGAGCACTTCTGCTTTGCTGAGATAATCCATCCCACCTCACAGGTGTGCCACATCAAGATGCTGATCTGACATCATGATTAGTGCACAGGTTTGCCTTAGACTGTCCACAATAAAAGGCCACTCTGAAATGTGCATTTTATTGCTTTATTGGGGGTCTGGGGACTCAGAACCAGTCAGTATCTGGTGTGACCACCATTTGCCTAAATGCAGTGCAACACATCTTCTTCGCATAGAGTTTATCAGATTGTCAATTGTGGCCTGTGGAATGTTGGTCCACTCCTCTTCAATGGCTGTGCGAAGTTGCTGGAGACGGCTTATGGTGGAGAAATGAACATTCAATGCACGAGCAACAGATCTGGTTGACATTCCTGCTGTCAGCATGCCAATTGCACGCTCCCTCAATGCTTGTGGCATCTGTGGCATTTTGCTGTGAGACAAAACTGCACATTTCAGAGTGGCCTTTTATTGTGGACAGTCTAAGGCACACCTGTGCACTAATCATGATGTCAGATCAGCATCTTGATGTGGCACACCTGTGAGGTGGGATGGATTATCTCAGCAAAGCAGAAGTGCTCACTATCACACATTTAGACAGATTTGTGAACAATGTTTGAGAGAAATGGTACAATTGTGTATCTGGAATGAATTTTAGATCTTTAAGTCCATCTCATGAAAAATGGGAGCAAAAACAAAAGTGTTGCGTTTATATTTTTGTTGAGTGTATATGGCCACTTTATTAGGTACACCTGTTCAATTGCTTATAAAGACAAAAAGCTAATCAGTCAATCACATGGCAGCAACTCAATGCATTTAGACATGGGCAAGACAACATGCTGAAGTTAAAACCGAGCATCAGAATGGGGAAGAAAGGAGATTCAAGCGACTTTTAACATGGCATGGTTGATTGTGCAAGGCAGGATGGATCCATGCTTTCATGTTGTTTACGCCAAATTCTGATCCTACCATCTGACTTTCGCAACTGAAATCGAGACTCATCAGTCCAGGCAAAACTTTTCCAATCTTTTATTGTCCAATTTTGGTGAGCCTGTACGAATTGTAGCCTCAGTTTCCTGTTCTTAGCTGACAGGAGTGGCACCCGGTGGGGTCTTCTGCTACTGTAGCCCAACTGCTTCAATGTGGGTCGTGTTTGCGTTCAGAGATGGTATTTTGCATACGCTGGTTGTAACGAGTGGTTATTTGAGTTACAGTTGCCTTTCTATCGCCTCGAACCATCCTCCACTGACCTCTGACTTCAACAAGGCATTTTCGCCTACACAAATACCGCTCACTGGATATTTTTTCTTTTCGGACCATTCTCTGTAAACCCTAGAGATGGCTGTGCGTGAAAATCCCAGTAGATTAGCAGTTTCTGAAATACTCAGACCAGCCCTTCTGGCACCATCAACATTGCCATGTTCAAAGTCACTTAAACCCCCTTTCCTCCCCATTCTGATGCTCGGTTTTAACTTCAATAAGTTGTCCTGACCACTGCTATATTCCAAAGAGGCTTACCGTGCCTTTGTGGGAGCACGGCTGGTCAAGTCCGATCATCAGCCCAGCTGTGCTGCACCACAGTGCTGCAGAGCTATTCCCTGTTGTTACCAACATTTTCAAATCCTCCCTCTGCCAACCAAACTCAAACTTTATTTGTAAAGCACTATTCAAAAACAGTGAAGGCAACACAATTTTTACAGAATAAAAACAAAAAGAACAATTCCACCCCATCCCCTACATTCCCCCAATTCACAAAAAAACAAAGCAACACAGAATTAAAATACACTTAAAATAGATAGGTTACTGTATAAATGATGAATGAGTAATTAAAACATATATTATATAACATAACATATATAATAATAATTAATAATAAATAGGCAGGATGCGCCAGTCTCAGGTGGAGTACAGAGGAGATGGCTCTGTGGAGTGGTTGGGGCGGTAAGCAAACTAGAACGGGTATGACAGAGAAAGGCAAGATAGTGGAAAGACACTAGGCCAGCCTGACCCATGGAAGAGTAGTAGTACCCAAGGCCATAAGTTTTACAATAATAACTATGTCAAATGTGAGAGAAAAGCGCTATATAAATAAAATGTATTATTAAATGTGAGAGAGTATAACAAAATGTCCCTATTGTTTTGTGTGTGCAGTGCTGTCCATGGTGCTAATACAACTGTCATGATGTTGCTTTTTTATGAGTGACTTTGTTTAGCACTAACTGACTCAGGCACCTGAAATTTTTATCTACTGTTACGGCCCTTTACTATAGGCTATGGCTCATTCATTGGCCAGCAACGAGAAAGGAAGAAGACCAAAAATGGAATTAAAGCTTCAACAATAATGCCAATTTATTAAATCAATCCAAAACTTAAACAACTGTCAAACAAAGCAAAAGTGGAGGAAGCCTGGAACAGCCGCAATTGGACCGTTGGATCCAGGACTTCCTCCTCCTAACCTAAAATTCCAAAACCCTCTAATAACAAAGCACAGAAAATCCTATATTTGATTTATTTATTTACATTTCTGTAAATATGCCAGATTTAGCCAGAAGGCTAGTTTACATCTGCAGTCCTTGGCCAGATGTAACAATAGGCTCCCTAAAAAGCAAATAACAGGAAGAGTTGAAAAAGAGGAACATATAAAAGTAACAGATAAAACATTAATTATAACCACATACAAGCATTAAAATACATAAAGCATGCAGGACAAACAAGAGTCAGCATCAGACAAATACAAAATTAAAAAATGTAGACTAGGACTTATAGCAACATCAGATGTGTTAGACATCGAGGCAGTAGCCCACAAAAGCAGACAGTACATGCACAACAAACAAACAAAAAGTCCTTCATCATGCAGCAAGATAATGAGCCAAAACACACTGCAAAAACAACAAAGGAGTTCATCAGGGTCAAGAAATGGAAGGTTTTAGACTGGCCAAGTCAATCTCCAGACTTAAACCTATAGAGCATGCATTTTACCTGCTACAGAGGAGACTGAAGAGAGTAAACAAACAACAACTGAATGAGGCTGTGGTGAAAGCCTGGAAAAGCGTCACAAAAGAAGAATGCAAAAGTTTTGTGATGTCAATGGGTCACAGGCTTGATGCTGTTATTGCAAGCGAAGGATTTGTCACAAAATATTAAGTCTTATTCACTTTCATTTATTTTAAGTCTATCGGTTCCAATACTTTTGCTCACCTAAAGATGTGGTGTTCCTTTACAAATAATGCTTTCTTCTCAGTTGTGTATCAGATCCAGATGTGAATAACTGGAAATGAAAGCTCAAATGTTGATCTATTGTCTCCTATTCATATTTTGGTGTCAAACCCAAATGTTTCCAGTCTACAGCAAAAATAAGGGAATTGGCCTCACTGTTCCAATACTTTTGCAGGGCACTGTAAATGGTAAATGGTAAATGGACTTGACTTATATAGCGCTTTTCTAGCCGATTTTCTCAGCCCCAAAGCGCTTTACATATCTTACCACATTCACCCATTCATACACACACTCATACACCGATGGCTGTACATCATGGCTGCATGGGTGGACTTGGAGTTTCTTATAAGTTTGAAATTGGCAAGATTGAATTTTATCCGTTTACAGACTGTTCTTACATTTGCCCTGAAATTAAAGTTGGAGTCTAGAATAATGCCAATTTATTAATTTTTTTTAACAATTTCAAATTTTTCTCCTAACACAAGAACATCTGGGTTTTCACTAGAGTCATTTGTTTTGGAGAAGAACATACCAACAGGCTTAGACACATTTAGTTGGAGACAGCACTGATTGAGCCATGCTGTAATTTTCACCATAGCATTTGTGAGTTTGGCAGCAATTTCGGTTTTTGTCAATCCATGCACACACAGCACAGTATCATCAGCATACATTTGAATGTGGGCCTCTGGACACACAGACGGCAAGTCATTGATATACAAACAAAATAAAAGTGGACCCAGTATGGATCCCTGCGGGACACCATTGGACAAGGAGAGGGTGTCAGATTGCTGGTTATTTATTCGAACAGTTTGAGTTTGGTTAAAAAGGTATGATTCAACCCATTGACGTGTCTCAGCAGAAACATTTAAAGTGGATAACTTGGATAGAAGAACCCTGTGATTCACAATGTCAAATGCTTTACGGAGATCAAGAAAAGACAGCACTGACATGCCACGCTTATCCAACAGTGATTTAATTTTCTCAATGAAGAAACAATTAGCCATCTCGGTTGAGTGGTTGGATCTGAAGCCAAATTGCATTGGATGGAGGGGGAATGAGCTGTTGTTCAGGTGTTGTATGATTTGCTCAGCTACACACTTCTCTGCTACTTCAGACATTATAGGGAGGATGCTGATCGGCCTATAGTTACAGGCGGAATGATGATCACCAGATTTGAAAATTGGCGTGACAATTGCAGATTTCCAAATACCTGGAAACTGCCCTTGTGACAGATTAACAATTTTTGGGATTGGCTAATGATGAACCGATATCTTTAAGCATGGTTGAGTCCATACCAAATAAATCTTTTGCTTTTGAGGGTTTGATAGATCTAATAATACCTGGGATATTTATTTCTGAGTCAGTGTTAATACTGAAACTACAGAATCAACAAAGTGTCGATTAAGAGCTACTGCTATTTCAGCTGGGTCCTTAGTCAGCTTTCCATTCAAGTTAAGTTCAATTGACCTTCCTGCATTATGATGTCTCATGAGTCCATATTATTTTCGGATTACCCTGTGCCTCACTAATTATAGCAATAATGAAATCAGCCCTAGCTTTCCTCAGACCTGTTATCACTTTATTTCTTAACATGGCAAAGTAATATTTGTCATGATACAATGTTGTTCTAATGGCCATTTTTAATGCAAGATCACGTTCTTTCATTAGTTTCAAAACTTCTGCATTTATCCAGGGAAGACTGTTCTCTCTATTTCTACACCTATGGGAACATTCTGCAATAATACTATAAATTGAATATGAATCACCAGTCAGGTAGTCAGTAATCCAGGACACAAGGGGGGCATCCACCACCATGACGATCAATGTGGTAATCTTGAAAGGAAGGAAGCTGCCTTTAGATACATCACCATATACGGCATCGCTGTTTCAGAGATTTTGAAGATGGATGGCAGCGAGGCAGCACCTGCATGACCATACGCCCTGTCTGCTGCTGTCTTTCAAAACCCAGTCGCTAGTGTCCACCATTTGGACTGCCGCTACTGCAATATAAAGCAAAAAACAACAGAAAAAGCACTCAGAGCGGATGTGACATAGGCTAATGTGTAGTTTTGCTCACAGAGTCTGCTGATGCAAAAAGCCCTGTCTCCTGAGCCGCCAGCTGATATTGAGTTCAGTAGTGTGATAGAAAAGAGAGATCCTTCCTTGAAGTTGTGAAAGCTAAACTTAAAGAAACTGTTTATTGACACGAGCTGGCTTGTCAAGCACAGATCCTCCTCATGTGAAGTCTGCAGGTGTCTGTGTCAAATATTTGGCTCTCGAACTGCGCGACAGCTGTCCAATTTCAAATTTCCAGGCACTAAGGTGCTGGGAAATGTAGTCACTAACATAACACTCATAAACATAGCTACAGCATGTCAACAATCAGCTCTAGTAAACAAAAGAATACAAACAGGGAAGGACCCTAAACATGCCCATAACTGTCCGACTAATGACACATCTGATTTGATCTTGTGATGAGCTGAAGTTTCAGGAAGCAGGGTTGACAAACTCTGAGATGAGCAACTCTGGGTTATCGATTTCAGAACAGCGGATCAGCGTTGGGTCAATCAACTCTGAGCGTGTTCACTCTGGGTTGAGCGCGTGCGTAAAAGCCATCGTCATTTCATTTGTACAGAAGGTCTGGAACTGCTCTATTTGGCAAACGTTCACTCACTTGGAGGCGGGTGTCTGTTGAAGTTTAAAACTATTGGATCTGCCCAGTGCCACTCTGGATCAGCCAACCAATCGCATTACGTTTGGTCGTGACGTATGTCATGAGCCGGCTTCTGAGGGTGCATTCCAGTTGTACTGGGAACTCGGAAATGTCCGACTTCACTACATATTGTAGTCTATGGATCTACCGGTACCTGGCAACGGTAACTTGCTAGAGCCTAATGTTTAGTTATTTGGATGAGAAGGTTGTAGGCGTCCATACTTTCCCGAGCAGATGCACTGGAACACAAACAGGACGGAACTCGGAACTACCAAGTCGGACTTTTCCGAGTTCCGAGTATAAAGGAACGCAGCATTTAACTGAAACTGGAGCGCGACTTCGACGTCATCGTTCTCAGCCGCTCGCTCTGTTCGCTGATTGGACGGCCGGAAATTTTCCTGAGCTCAAACCATGGACATATAAAGAAATGGACACCGTATTGAAACATGGCGCCCATTCATTCCTATGAAAGCTGCTCATAGGCGCAGAGAAGCAACAAGGAAGTATAATCCGGAAATTCCATGCGGCCCAAAGCATTACGTAGCATGGACGTAGCGGCATTATGGACCTATCAAGAAAGAGGGCGGCAAGCGTAGCGGACTGGAGGCGGGTGTCTCGTTCTGTAGCATCTAGCCTGGCGAAAACAAACTGAAAGCCGTTAAAAGCCGTTGGGCTAATAAAACGCTTGAGGTGGCGTTTTGAAATGAGAAAACTTACATTTTAATAGTATATGGTCTAAAGATAAGTATGAGCCTATGATTGATATCCAGAAAAAATGTGCAGAGACACAATCTTGTTCGCTGCTTGTACTGTGTGGACAGGGACATCTGCCTACGGGCCGTATGAAAATAAGCTCCACCCCTTACCATGCAATACCAATGGGTTGGCCACATGTCCATAATGGCTGCTCGGAGAAGGCAGCATCCTGGGGGCCTGGCTCAAACACATGAATTCACCACAGCCCCAGACTGACTACTGAAGGGAAAATTAAATTTGGGCGGAAGTAAGTAGGCGGGCGGAGCCAGGCTATCACGGGGTGTGCTATTATTCAGTTTTTTGATTTTCCACAAGGGGGCGCTGTTATGAAGTCCCAACTGAAAAAACTTTGAGAGGCTACGCCCCGCACACCGTAAGTCCAATTGACTTGACATTTCTCACACATGTGAACGTTAGGGTGCTCTACAAAAAAGCCTCTGGGACCATGTAAGTCCGCCTGGAAATAACAAGGTTTTAACCACAACTTCCTTAAATTTCACTGTATTGACCAAATTTCTCACGAGACCTCGGGGGACTATGACGCACGTTTCCGGAAAATATTAGTAGGATAGCTTGAAAAACATGACATTGACCAAAACGTTTACGCAGGGGTGGGCTTTTCAGCAAATTGGCCATAACTCATTGACCATAGGTCCTATCATCATAAAACTTGCTGGATATGTGCAGAAGACATGTGGTAGCATGTTCCTCAAAGCTCGTCGAGATTAACCCATAGGGGGTGCCACAAATGCAAAAACAATAATTCAAAAATGTGATGTTTGACAGGCCACGCCCCTCGCCCCCTGACTCTGATTGACTTGAAATTTCTTACACATGTACAGCTCATGGTGCTCTACAATAAAGCCTTTTGGACCATAGGGGTCAGCCATGATTATTCTTTTTTTTCTTCCGTAATTTGCATGACCTGAAATACAGTCAAGTGCTATCTACTTTATGGATTTTCAATCTATCATCACCAAATTGTGTAAACAGCATTAGGGGACCAACTACACGTGTATAAAGTTTTAGCGAGATAGCTCAAAAAACATGGCCGCCGTTGACCAAAACGTCTTCACAAGAGGGGCCATTTTTCTGCAAATTTACTACGATTGCAACGTTCAATTGGCCACAACTTGGGACTCCAGTTTGGAAAGCTCGCAGCGGCGGTTCGTAGAAGCGTTTGAGCCGGGCCGACGGGTGGGGCGCCGCCGATGTGGGGCTGGCGGTCGGCGATTTAAAATCTCAGCGGGATTTTCTAGTTATATTTGATATTCCTGTCTGATTAACTTTTTTTTTTTCATAATTGATTGCTCAGACTACCTGGTTTCATTTAGAAGTTGTTTGATTTGATGATAGATCGGTGAAAAGTCTTACTGTTAGTAAAAATGTGCACTGACATTTTCAGTCCTGGGTTCCTACAATCTTCAATTGTAGCTGACTGCAAATAAGCCCGCCACCACACATACTAAGTGATCATTTAGAGGGATTATTTGTGTATGACTCTAGTCTATACTTTGTATTCTTAGGGAGAATGGTACACATTTAATGCAAAATTGCATTGATTCTAAATTTCTAGTCCCTGGAACTCTAGTGGAGGGATGGACCACCATTCTACCAAAAGATAGTCCCTTATTTGGTGGTGGAGAGCTCTGTCCAACAAATTGGTCCAAAATCTCCCATAGGTGTGGGTTGGGTTGAGATCTGGTGAATGCGAAGCGATAGCTCATCAGACAATTCAGTGACCCCTCATGCCCTGTGGATGGGGGCACTGTTGTCTTGGAAAAGGCCACTTCTATCAGGACCATCATCTGTGTAAACTAGGGCTGTCAAGCGATTAAAAAAAGTAATCTAATTAATTACAGGCTCTGTGATTAATTAATCTAAATTAATCGCATACTTATATGACACTTGTATGCCTGTTTATAAACAACTGTATAGGCTACTGTTTGTTTCTCTCTCTCTCTCTCCGTCTCTCGTAACTTCTGTCTCCTCCCCTCAGCCAGGTTTCTATATGAAATAAATTTAGGAACTACTAGCGCCGGAAAAAAACACAAAAAAACAAGCAGGCTAAATGGCGACTGTCTATCTCCCACAACAGACAGCGCTGCACTGCCACACAGATGCGCATAGCCTATGCCGACTCATTCAACATCGTCCAACTCATAGCCAAAAATATTAACACACACACACACACAGGAGGAAAAAAGACAGGCATATGCTAGGAAGAGTGAGAGGGGGCGGGTGTCCGTTTGCTGGAGACGATCGCAGCTAGCATACAAAATTGAGACACGGAGGAATATTGAGAGATACTGTTTTAAACCTACATTGTTAATTAGGCACCCACTAAATCAATGCACAGACACTGCGGAGAATAACATAAGACATATTCTTACCTTCATGCTTATTTGCCCGGAGCAGCCCATAACACATCCATAGAGCCCTTGGCCCCTTTCCCCTGCTTCTTTCTTTACTCTTTAATCCCGTGCGGGCCGTGTCTGCAACCTACAAGTGCAGCTCCGCTATCGTCTCACCTCTTTTGCACCGGGTCAAAGGGCAATATAGAAGTGTGATTAATCTGCATACATTTTTTTAATCGCGTACATTTTTCTGTGATTAATTAATCGAAATTAACGCGTTAATTGACAGCCCTAGTGTAAACATAAAAAAAACAAGATTCAATCATTGAAATAATCTGTTTATCAAAGTTTAACTGGGAATCAAAAATTAGATTTCCAGAAACCAAGTTGAAGTTAGTAACCTGGTCGCCTGATGTTTTTTTAGTGATGAAAAAGACGATACATAAGTTGGGTTTTGTTGAGATCTAGTGACTGCTAGGCCATAGATCATCAGACAATTTTACGACCCCTCATGCCCTGTTGATGGGGGCACTGCTGTCCTGGAAAAGGCCACTTCAAAAGGTTTTATCATAGGAGAAAGGTGATCACTCAGAACAACTTTGGATTGATTTTCATTGACCCTTTCATCTAAGGGTAAATGGACTGCACTTATAAAGCTCAGCTACCATGCAGGGTGCCAGTTAACCATCAGGAGCAATAAAGGGTTCAGTGTCTTTCTAAGGGACACTTGGACATGGTAGCATAATGCCCCCCAAAGCACAACAGGGCTAACAGATCCCATGACTATAGCTGTAGGCCTGTACCTTTGTAATGTGGGCTTTATGCACTGCAGCCATAATAAATCTCTCTATGTAACTGGAGATGCACTGTTCTTGCTGACATAGTCTGATCATGTCCTGCATGGACATCATCAGTCACCTGAGGAATATATGCCCTTATTTTTTCCCCACATTACGCAGTAATGCACCAGCTTCACACTCATCAAATATGCGCTTTTGACCACGAATTCCAACCCTATTTGCTGATGTTTTTCCAATGGATCTGAATGCAGATGTCACTTTAATGAATAATAATAATAATGGATTGGATTTACAGTCATATGAAAAAGTTTGGGAACCCCTCTCAGCCGGCATTATAATTGACTCTGCTTTCACAAAAAAAATATAAAAGTGGTATGTTTTTAATTTACCAGGAACAGCTAAGTACTGGGATGTTTTCCAAACAAAGATTTTTTGAAAAGCAGTATTTGGTTGTATGAAATAAAATAAAATGTGAAAAACTGGCTGTGCAAAAATATAGGAACCCTTGTGGTTTTGTTGATTTTAATGCCTGTAACAGCATGTAAAACTGATGACTTTAAACACAAAGTTGGTTGGATTATGTTGTTAAGCGTTGAACCTCATAGAAATGTCTGTTTAATCATGAGAAAATGTATTTTAGGTGCCTAAATGCAAGTTGCACTTCTCTTTAACTCTCTGCTGAAGTGAGACAGAATGGGATCATCAAAACAGCTCCCAAAAGATCTGAAAAACAAAGATTGTTCATTGTCATGGTTTAGGGGAAGGCTACAAGAAGCTTTCCCAAATGTTTCAATTGTCAATTTCGACTGTAGGGAACGTTGTCAGGAAATGGAAGGACACAGGCATAGTGGCAGTTAAACCCAGGCATGGCAGACCAAGAAAAAAACAGGAGCGGCATAGATGGAGGATTGTGAGAATGGTTGCACACAACCCACAGATCACCTCCAAAGACCTGCAAGAACATCTGGCTGCAGATTGTGTATCTGTACATCGTTCAACAATTCAGCGCAATTTGCACCAAAACATCTGCTTTTTATAAAGACCAAATAACTTAATTTTTGTCTCATCAGTCCAAAGCATTTTCTTCCAATATGAAGCTGGCTTGTCTAAATGAGCTTTTGCATACTCCATGCAACTGTATCTGTGGCGTGGGCGCAGAAAGGGCTTCCTTCTCATCACCCGGCCATACAGATGTTTTGGTGCAAATTGCACTGAATTGTAGAACCATGTACAGATACACCATCTGCAGCCAGATGTTCTTGCAGGTCTTTGGAGGTGATCTTTGGGTTGTGTGCAACCATTCTCACAATCCGCCGCATATGCCGCTCTTGTACTTTTCTTGGTCTGCTAGACCTGGGTTTAACTGCAACTGTGCCTGTGTCCTTCCATTCCCTGACAACGTTCCTTACAGTAGAAATTGACAATTGAAACCTTTGGGAAAGCTTCTTGTAGCCTTCCCCTAAACCATGACAATGAATAATCTTTGTTTTTAAGATCTTTTGGGAGCTGTTTTGATGATCGCATTCGGTCTCACTTCTGCAGAGAGTCAAAGAGAAGTCGAACTTGCATTTAGGCACCTAAAATACCTTTTATCATGATTAAACAGACCTTTATATGAGGTTCAAGGCTTAACAACATAATCCAACCAATTTTGTGTTTAAAGTCCTCAGTTTTACATGCTGTTACATGCATTAAAATCAGCAAGACCACAAGGGTTCCCATATTTTTGCACAGCCAGTTTTTCACATTTTATTCAATTTCATAAAACTAAATACTGCTTTTCAAAAAATCTTTGTTTGGAAAACATCCCAGTACTTAGCTGTTCCTGGTAAATGAAAGACATACCACTTTTATCTTTTTTGTGTGAAAGCAGAGTCAATTATAATGCCGGCTGAGAGGGGTTCCCAAACTTTTTCATATGACTGTATATAGTGCTTTTCAAGGCACTTAAAGCGCTTTACAGTGATCCAGGTTCCATTCATTCACACACAGTCATACTGGTGGTGGTAAACTACGATAGTAGCCACAGCTGCCCTGGGGCAGACTGACGGAAGCGTGACTGCCATTCAGAACCTACGGCCCCTCCGACCACCACCTCAAACATACAGCAGCCATACACATTCACTGTTCTTAGCATTGTTTTACATGCCACTCAGCATGATTGGTTGTTAATTGCTCGATTGTACCGTAGAGTGCATCTGTGTGGAAGTATTTGCATTGTTTATGTTCCTCCACTCATTTGTTCAGGGTTTTCCTTTAATTTGTCACCTCTATGGACAAAGTGAGTATTGTTTACATCATAGTAATGTAAAAATACTATATCAAGATGCATTATGGGATGGAAAGGATCCGGTGATTTTGGACGTTGACCCATACCAAGGACTTAAAGCCTGGATATTTCAAGCTTATAATTATGAAATTAAAAGTATTTCATTAATTCATGTTTTTAAAACGTGCCTTGTAACCACATTAATAGTATTGTATAAATAAAATCACCTCTAATAACTGCAATAAATTCAAAAAGCCCTATAGAATGCTCTTTCTTATGGCTTCGACTTAAAGTTAGAATAGTCTTTATGTATGAGTATGTGTCTGTATGTGTCTGTTGTAAACCAGATTTTTTTAAGAATGGACTTTCCTCTTTTTCAGAAGCTGAGGAGCTGTATCAGAAACGTATTTTAACAATAACAGGAATCTGCATTGCACTCCTAGTCGTTGGAATCATGTGTGTGGTTGCCTACTGCAAAACAAAGTAATTAATTTCACTTTTTTATGTTTATTATTTATAACTTATCCTGATTTTATTATGCACCCAATAGTGCCCCAAACTCCCAAAATTTCACACAACACAGTTCAGTGTTGTGTTTAACAAAATACCAACAGTAAATTAGTAAAGTAACTATTTTATAAAGCACTGTTCAACAACTGGGTTAAGTCAAACTTCTAAATTAAATATTAAGTTCAGCATCATACGTCGTCTGCTCCACAACCTCCATGGCCTAATAGTGCTGTTACAACAATTCTTAAACTTTGATTAAGAGATCCATTTTTTGGAATCACTCGAGAGGCCTTAAAGGAAGCAGGTGTAATTGTTCCTGAGATTTTTGTCATCAACATTAATAAAAGATCTTACTATAGTCTAGACAAGTGTAGCTACTGGGAGGATTCTGAGGGCCGTAAATTGGTCATCTGTGTAATCACAAACAAACAAGATTCAATAATTTAGATAATCTATTTATCAAACTTTAACTGGGAATCAACAATTTGATTTTCTAGAAACCAAGTTGAAGTTATTAACCTGGTGGCCTGATGGAGCTGTATAGTGATTTAAAAAAAAATTTAAGGCAGTGAGAAGTCCATATGTTGTATTGAGAAGTATTCATAGATACATAAAGTTAAACATCACCAGCATTGATGCATTGATCAGACATATCGATATACAACAAATGTGCTATGAGAACCTTCGGGATTTTGTGGTGCTATTGGATGCTATAACAATATGTTTTGTATGTTTATTTTCTTCTGACCTCAATTCCTATTAAATGTTCATTACAATTACTACAGCATACTACTGTATATATATATACTGTATATATATATATACAACATAATAGATGAAAAATGGATAAATGTGTTAATTTTGGTACATTTGGAACGGTCCCCTCAGATAAGCTGCCTAGTTATGTTCTGGGATACTTCACAATCTAGTTTGCTTCTTCACAAACAGGAAGCAGAGGAGGAAGCTCCATGATCGCCTGAGGCAGAGCTTGAGGAATAAGAGGAAGAACAAAGCCAATAATGCTATTGGCCCTAACCTGGCAAGCTCCACCAGAGAACGTCAGATTTCTAATTTGCCTCTTCAAGATTTGCAGCTTACTAATGTATGCTATTACTCAGTGGTTCCAAATAAAAGGCCTCCAAACCTGTTGAATCCATACACTCACATTAATAGACAATCTGTTTCCTTATCCTCTTTTTATAGCAATGTAATGGGACAACTATACAACATGCAGCTGTGAAGGACACGGAACCAACCTTCTCCACCACCAAATATGACTCATCTGTGCATAAACCCACCACATTAACCCACATCTCAAGCCAAAGGTATGAAATAACTTATAGTATATTTTTTCAGTTTGGTCAATTTTATTTTGCTCTTATGTTAGTAGTTGGCCTCAAGAATTTAATTTAAGAATCATGTCAATCCATCTAGGGGAATAAAATTGTGTGAGTGATGTAGGGGTAACATGTTTCACTTGGAGAGGGAACTTTAATCAAGAGTTAAAGGTCCCATATTATACACCTTTCTGTCAATTTGATATGGTCTAAGCAGTCCCCAAAGCTTTTATTTTTTTAGCTGTTTTTAACGTTCAGATCATTTATTATAGCATGCCTCTGTACCCTGATTTTCAGCACATCTCAATTCAAATTCAATTCAAAGTTTTATTTGTCACATGATTGCAAAAATAACATTTTACATACAGTGAAATTAAAAAGGGTTATCACTCTGTCATTTGTTGTGCAAATTACTGTAACCTGAATAAATAATAGGCAATAGTAATTAGTAATTTAAAAACATCCCATATAGGTTATGCTATAAAAACAGTAAGTAAGTAAGTAAGTAAAAATATATATATATAAAAATGTATAAATATAAAAGTGCCTAGAAAGTGGTGCAGAAAGTGCAAGAGTGCCAGCTATAGTCCATCGGAGTTAAGCAGTCTAACTGCCTGCAGAAAGAAGCTCCTCCTCAGTCTCTCAGTGCGAGCTTTGAGGCAGCGTAGGCGTCTGCCTGACGGCAGCAGGGTGAAGAGGCCAGCATCCGGGTGAGAGGCGTCTTGTCTGATTTTACTGGCTCTTGCCCTCACCCTCTTGCTGTATGTACATACCAAGGTGGGGAGGGGTGACCTGATGGTTCGCTCTGCTGAGCGCACCACCCTCTGCAGGGCAGCCTGGTCGCGTGCAGCTTCCATACCAGGCTGATATGCAACCTGTGAGGATGCTCTCCACAGCCGCAGAGTAGAAGGTCTTCAGGATGGAGGGGGAGACCTTGAACTTCCTCAGCCGCCGAAGGAAGTACAGCCGCTGCCTTGACTTGGAGACCAAGTGTTGTGTGTGGAGAGACCAAGAGAGGTCCTGAGTGAGGTGAACCCTCAGGTACATGAAACTGGGGACCCTCTCCACAGGCTCTCCCCTGATGATAAGTGGGGTGAGCCCACTGCCCTGCTTCTTCCTGAAATCCACCACCATTTCCTTGGTTTTTTTGATATTTAGGGCCAGGTTGTTGGTCTGACACCACAGTGCCAGGTCTGCCACTTGGTCCAGGTAGCCCTGCTCGTTGTTTCCCTTGATAAGACCCAGCACCACGGTGTCATCGGCGAACTTGATGATGGAGGTTGAGCTGCTGGAGGCTATGCAGTCATGTGTGTAAATGTTGTAGAGCAGTGGACTCAGAACGCACCCCTGGGGGGTACCCGTGTTGAGGATCAGGGGTCCTGACACTACACCTCCTCCGACTCTGACCACCTGGGGGCGGTCAGTGAGGAAGCTGAGCACCCAGTTACACATTTGGGTGTTGATTCCCAGCGACCTCATCTTCTGGATCAGGCGAGAGGGAACTATGGTATTGAATGCCGAGCTGTAATCTATAAACAGCATTCTCACATAATTCCCTCTCCCCTCATCAAGGTGGGTCAGAGAGGTGTGTAAAAGATTGCAGATGGCATCATCCCTCTCAGAATGAGCTATTTTGGGATGTGTCTCTTTAAAAGAATGAGTTGCTTCTCCCCCCCCCCCCCCTCCCCTGTCAGGAAGCAACCCCGCCCTCTGGTCGTGATCCCCATCCCCGCAGTCAATGCAGTGCTTGTTGTTTACTTAATGAGAAAAAATGACATGTCTAGTAACGCAGAAGCTCAGCCATACTTTGAACAGTTTGACATAAACGACCCTTGTCTTCATGAAAGACAATCTTCATACCGATGCACTGACAGCCACAAGCTAATCGAAATGACATGTTTACAATCAAAATGCAACTAAAGATGGATGCTATTGCAAAGCTACTCTTGAGCTAAAGGCTACAAATCACAGTCAGACAATTTAAAACCATTGAAAACAGTAGCTTCACCGTTTGATTTCTACCCATTAGACTGCAATGGGTAGGCAGCGTTAGTGGATCATGAGCAAAAGGCTTCTGTGTTGGTTTATGCAACACTCAGCATGCCTTGCTTAACTATGGGCATCTTGAAAAACAATATGGCGGTCGTTGGAAACATTTTCCAGAAGAGTTGGGGGCCGTGGACCGATAATAAATAGTGGTGGGTTTATCATAGACTATTGCACAGTGGAAGTTCCTGGTTGTTAATGTGGGGGGAGGTGGCTTCTCTCGCTATGACGACATAGCAAGAGAAATTATGAACGGAGTATATTGGGGAGGTTTTCAGAAAGGGGGAGGGTGAGAGGGTGAGAAAAGGAGAGATTTTTGTTGTTGTTGATACTTCGGCAGTCTCTAGACACACCGTGAACCCATATTCATGTTAAAAAACATTGGAAAAAGTACATTTTGCATAATATGGGACCTTTAATAACTGATACCCTGAGGTGCTCTTGGTTAAATGTGAGGAACTGAAAAACAAATACCTGCCATCTACATGGAGGAGAAATAAACATCTGTGGAATGTGGTTATATTTTAAAATAGTATTACATTACCATCTTAACCTGATTTGAAATGGATGTGTTAATTTCAATCATTATATAAACTGTATATATATATATACTGTATAGTATATATATATATATATATTAGTTGTCTACTTGATTGCAGGGTCCGTGGTTTGATCCCCAGCCCTGCCACATGTCCAAGTGTCCCTGGGCAAGACACTGAACCCTAAGTTGCTCCCGATAAATAGTTTACACCCTGTGTGCTGCTGTCCGTGTATGGATGGAAACGGACTGTGTGAACAGGTCTCCTTTGTAAATGAGACCCCCGTCTCTAGAGATTACTTGTATAAATTAAGATTAATGTTTTTTTAAATAGCAAAATACAGCTCAAATAAAAAAAAAACAGCATAAGATTGCATTGACTGTGTGTGTGCTGTGTACACATAAGTGTGATGTAGTTGTATTAAGGAAGCAGAGATGGGCAGTAATCACACACGGCCCACCTAGTGCTTTTTTCGTGTGGAAAACTCTGGCGGTGTGCCGCTGTATGAACTATGATCAACACTGCTTACCCCTGCGGGCTGTAGAACAGAAGAATGGTTTTGCAGGGCCAAGCTCAGGAGAATTTGATCATCTCCTACGGCTTTACACCCAGGAGACGCCACCGATCTTTGGGTTTGGCTGACACACTGCTTGTATCGGATGTGGAAATAACCTCGTTCTCGAGCCATTCCTGAGCACAATCGCAATGTTGACCGATCATGGAAGTATAAGTCACCACCCCCCTATTGATTCTCTATATGTGATCTTTAAAACACACTTCATTGTTCTTAAATTAACATGTTCAAAACAAAGATTCCTCCTGCCATCTGTTTCACTACTTCTCCTTTCAGCTGCCCACCCTCCTTCTGCTAATAAAGCGCTTGAGGTGGCGTTTAAAAGACATATACTTTTCATTTTAGTACATGGTCTAAAGAAAATTGATATCCAGAAAAAAAAATCTGATGCAGACTTCTAAATCAAATCAAATCAGTTTTATTTGTATAGCCCAATATCACAAATAGACATTTGCCTCAGTGGGCTTTACATTCCATACAGTATGACACCCTGCCCTTAGCTTAGCTGAGAAAAAACTCAGGGAGAGTTGACAGAGTAAGGTATCCCGCTCCCAGGACGGACATCCTGCAATAGATGTCATGAGTAGAGAAAATCACAAAGGGGTCGAATCATTGACTAGATGTTTAGATGGTAGTACTTAAGTAAAATATGAATAGTGAACAGTGTGGATGCAGGAGGACTTCAGATGCTGCCAGAGGGGAGACCTGATCAACACCGTCTCATCTCCACCAGGGAAAACAGGAAGAGGACAGACAGACAACCAATTAGCGAAGCAAAATGAACAAAAAATGTACAGGCATGCAAGTACAAAGAGTACTATCCTGCTGGACGGTGAATCAATTCTGATGTGAGGCAGTATAGCAGCAGGGGAGCGTCCGTTCCTAGGAAGGCCGATTCCGCACAGGACTCCGAGTCAGTCGAGGAGCATGGAGAGTGCTCGGTAGACAGAGGGAGAGGACCCCCAAGGCACCGCTTGGCCAATCGTGGAAGATAGACATTGAATCATATAATGTTAGGGAAATGCATGATAGATATTCTAGCAGAAAGTTGCACAAGCTCTAATTAAAGGTTAGGTCGAAGAGATAAGTCTTAAGTTTAGACCTGAACACCTCGATAGACTCAGATTTTCTGATCTGTATTGGGAGTGTGTTCAATAACGAAGGAGCTCGATAGGAGAAGGCCCTGCTGCCGGCAGTCTTCTTAACTCTGGGGACAGACAGGAGCTCTGCATTCATAGACCGTAGTGCCCATGACGGGGCATAGTGTGTAACCAGGTCAGACATACAGTATATGAAGGTGCAAGCCCATTTAATGCCTTATAGGTCAGTAGCAGCACCTTAAAGTCAGATCTGACATGGACAGGGAGCCAGTGGAGCGGGGCTAGAATGGGGGTGATGTGGTCATACTTTCTAGTTATAGTCAAAAGCCTCGCTGCAGCATTTTGTACCTTTTGTAAGCTTCGAGTACTTGTCCTGGGCAACCCAGACAGTCAGACGTTACAGTTGTCCAGCCTAGAAGATACGAAGGCGTGTACTAATATTTCTGCATCAGCCATGGACAGACTGGATCATATTTTTGATATGTTCCGTAAGTGAAAAAACGCAATTTTGGGTATTTCTTTGGAGTCGAACTTAACACCAACAATTCTTGACGTTAAGCTTTGAGAGATAACGCAATTGTCGGAATGAATTGTCAGTTGCTCAAGCTGATTTCCAACGTGTTCTTCCGAGCTGGTATTGGAGTCAATGGTGATATCTGCTTCTTGGCCAACAACCTGCCAAAACTGCAATACCAGGCTTGGCAGTTGTGACAACAACAAAACTAACCTAAAATTAAAAGAGTCGATAAAACCATTTGGTGCTGGAACCCAACCATAACGATCTGTTGTGACATCCAGATGACATCCAGATGACATCCAGTCTATTTATCCCTCCCTATGAGCCTCTTATCCATAAGATATATATCAGTGTTTCCCCCAGGAAAGGTCTTAGTCAAGGTGGTCACTGGACAGGGGGACAGGGGGCGCGGAAAATTTGGGGGGTATTTTGCTCAAAGACGCCAATGTGCACTAAAGAAATAGACAACTGTTTATTTGAATACAAAAATACAACAGACAGGTACAAATTTGGTGCAAACATGAAGACAGTACAAAATACAATTAAAATTAAACTTCTACTGTTTTGGTGCAATATTATGCAGACACAATAAATACAAATAATGGACCATACACTTAACATGTATCTCCCAATTACATAAAAATGAAGCAGTATTGAAAATTCTGAAAATAAATCTTGTTGGCCTACACTAGCATGCTGTTTTACAAATAACTCAATAGTTGAAACAAATACAATGTGTTTTCCCCTTAAAATGACTAAATGCATTTCAAAGACAGTAACAGTGTGGCACTTCTATAAACTTACTGAAACTTGCCTGGGCCATCACTCTCATGCATTCATCAGGCTTGCTGTGCTGTCTAAGCTGATAGATACATAGGTTGTGTTGCCACGGTGATGTGGAGTCTTAAACTGTTCTAGCTTTACACAGCACTTCTTTCTGTTCACAGCTAAATATCCCCATAAAACAGCGCTGAGTTTATTTTCGCCACTAGTTCAATGTGGGCTTGCTTCTGCTCGTTGACTCTCCCGCGTACATGCCGTAGTCACGCGCGGCACGGTCGTGCGCGCAGAGCCGCTGACACACACTAGTACATTAATTGTGCAGCACTAAAAATAAAAAATAATAATGTATAGGGGAGACCGGGGTAAGTAGGCACACTTTTTACTCTAGTGAGAATTGCTCATCACCTAAACATCTTTCAATAGTCATTCCTACATTAAATTGAAGCTTAAGGTGTTGGCTTGAAATGTGAACCCCTCACTTTTTCTAACTTATTGTAATAAAGAAGACATTTACCATCAAAGACACTCTAACACATTGTGACAACCGACCCCATCAAGGGGTCGGTTGTCACACACTATGCGGTTGTTTGTCACAATGTCATCTTTATGGGAAAAATCTTAAAAAGAAGGCAAGAAAGCAGAACTACATTTGAAAGTTTAATTTCATTGTCAAGTTGAAAAATAGGCCTACATAACTTTATGCATCTTGTAGAGCGGGTCGGCCAAAGTCATTGGGCAAGACACTTCACCCGAATTGCCTATTGTGAATGTGTATGACTGCTGTATGTTTGTGTGGTCAGAGGGGCCCTAGCCGCTGAATGGCAGCCACACTTCCGCCACCGGCATGACTGTGTGTGAATGAATGGAACCTGGAACCCTGTAAAGCGCTTTGAGTGCCTAGAAAAGCGCTATATAAATTCAATCCATTGTTATTATTTGTATTATTATTAAAGCCGCCTCGCAGCTTTCTTGCGGAGAAAGCTGCAAGGCCAAATATGGTCAAGGTGTACAGGGCTACTTTCCTTAGACCTGGGAAAGCTGTCTCAGAGACCATCATCATCATCATCATCTTCAACCGCTTATCCGAAATCGGGTCGCGGGGGCAGCAGCTTGAGCAGGGAGCCCCAAACTTCTCTTTCCCGGGCCAATCTCACGCTCCATTGTTCCCTCACTCGCAAACAAGACCCCGAGGTACTTGAACTCCTTCACTTGGGGTAAGGACTCATTCCCTACCTGTAGTAGACAATCCATCGGTTTCCTGCTGAGCACCATGGCCTCAGATTTAGAGGTGCTGATCGTCATCCCAACCGCTTCACACTCGGCTGCGAACCGATCCAATGAGAGCTGAAGGTCACAGGCCGATGATGCCATCAGAACCACATCATCCACAAACAGCAGAGATGAGATCCTCAGCCCACCAAACTGCAACCCCTCCCCACCACGACTACGCCTTGATATCCTGTCCATGAATATTACAAACAGGATTGTTGATAAAGCGCAGCCCTGGCGGAGGCCAACCCCCACCGGAAACGGGTCCGACTTACTACCGAGAACCCGGACACAGCTCTTGCTTTGAGTGTACAGAGATTGGATGGCCCTGAGAAGGGACCCCCTCACCCCATACTCCCGCAGCACCCCCCACAGTATCTCCCGGGGAACCCGGTCATAAGCCTTCTCCAGATCTACAAAACACATGTAGACTGGATGAGCAAACTCCCAAGCTCCCTCTAGGATCCTTGCGAGAGTGAAGAGCTGGTCCGTTGTTCCACGGCCAGGACGGAATCCGCATTGTTCCTCTTCAATCTGAGGTTCGACTATCGGCCGAACCCTCCTTTCCAGCACCTTGGAGTAGACTTTGCCGGGGAGGCTGAGAAGTGTGATACCCCGGTAGTTGGCACACACTCTCTGGTCCCCCTTTTTGAAAATAGGAACCACCACCCCGGTCTGCCACTCCTTCGGCACTGTACCCGACTTCCACGCAATGTTGAAGAGGCGTGTCATCCAAGACAGCCCCTCCACACCCATTGCTTTCAGCATTTCTGGACGGATCTCATCACCCCCGGGGCTTTGCCACTGTGGAGTCGTTTGACTACCTCAGTGACTTCCACCAGGGAAATTGACGATGATCCCCCATGAGCCTCCAGCTCTGCCTCCAACATAGAGGGCGTGTTAGTCCGATTCAGGAGTTCCTCAAAGTGCTCCTTCCACCGACCGACTACCTCCTCAGTTGAGGTCAACAGCGTCCCATCCTTACTGTACACAGCTTGGATGGTTCCCCGCTTCCCCCTCCTGAGGTGCTGGACGGTCTTCCAGAAACACTTTGGTACCGACCGAAAGTCCTTCTCCATGGTTTCTCCGAACTTCTCCCACACCCGCTGCTTTGCCTCTGACACGGCAGAGGCTGCAGCCCTTCGGGCCTGTCGGTACCTTGCAACTGCCTCAGGAGTCCCCCGAGATAACATATCCCGGAAGCACTCCTTCTTCAGTCGGACGGCTTCCCTGACCACCGAGGTCCACCACGGCGTTCGAGGGTTACCGCCCCTTGAGGCACCTAAGACCTTTAGACCACAGCTGCCTGCCGCAGCTTCAGCAATGGAAGTTTTGAACATCGACCACTCGGGTTCAATGCCCCCAACCTCCACAGGGATGCTAGAAAAGCTCTGCCGGAGGTGCAAATTAAAGATCTCTTGAACAGGGGCCTCCGTTCCTCTCTTCACCCGAGTGTCCACAACATGCGGCCTCAGATCAGATGATACGATCACGAAATCGATAATTGACCTTCGGCCTAGGGTGCTTTGGTACCATGTACACTTATGAGCATCCTTATGTTCGAACATGGTGTTTGTTGTAGACAAACCATGACCAGCACAGAAGTCTAACAACAAACGACCACTCGGGTTCAGATCGGGGAGGCCGTTCCTCCCAATCACGCCTCCCCAGGTGTCTCCATCATTGCCCACGTGCGCGTTAAAGTCTCCCAGCAGAACTATGGAGTCCCCTACCGGAGCCCCATGCAGGACTCCGTTCAGGGTCTCCAAGAAGGCCGAATACTCCAAACTGCTGTTCAGTGTGTACGCACAGACAACAGTCAGAGTCTTCCCCCCCCCCCCACAACCCGGAGGCGTAGGGAGGCGACCCTCTTGTCCACCGGGGTAAACTCTAACGTAGTAGCGCCCAGCCGGGGGCTCGTGAGTATCCCCACACCGGCCCCACGCCTCACACCTTGGGCAACTCAAGAGAAGAATAGACTCCAACCCCTGTCCAGAAGTACGGTTCCAGAGCCAAGACTGTGCGTGGAGGTAAGCCCCACCAGATCTAATTCGTAGCGCTCCACCTCCCGCACCAGTTCCGGCTCCTTCCCCCACAGCGAAGTGGCGTTCCACGTCCCCAAAGCCAGCCTCTGCCGCCCGGGTCTGGTCCGTCGTGGTCCCCGCCCTTCACTGCCACCCTTAAGGCAGCGCACCCGACCCCAGCGGTTCCTCTGATGAGTGGTGGGCCCATCAGTTGCAGAGGAGTGTGTTGCCACGTAGCTTATTCGGGCTGTGCCCGGCCGGGCCCCGTGGCAGACCCGGCCACCAGACGCTCGCAGGCGGGCCCCCTTTCTGGGCCTGGCTCCAGACGGGGGCCCCGGGCTTCCTCCGGGCAGGGTCACTCTTCCTCTATTGTGTTCTTCCATGAGGTCTTTGTGAACCATTCTTAGTCGGGCCCCTCACCTGAGACCACTTTGCTTTGGGAGACCCTACCAGGAGCACTAGGCTCCGGACAACACAGCTCTCAGGTTCACAGGGGCACACAAACCTCTCCACCACGGTAAGGTGATGGTTCCCAGAGAGGTCTCAGAGACCATTTGGAGCCAAAACGTGGTGGTGTCAGTTCTTCCAAACTGCTCTTTTAGTGCCGCATCTGCTTGGAGATCAAGCAGTTGCATCTGGAGAGGCCCAGCATTTGCCCACTTGAAGTGCTGTGCGACTTCCTTTGAGAAACCACTGACATCTGTGATGAGAAATGGGTTCTGAATGAACAAGGTGAGCTGCTGTCCAAAGTGGAAGCTGTCAAAACGTTTGCGGAACTTTACAATCAGCTTATCAACAGAGTCACCAAAAGAAGACACATCTCTCTGTCCCTGAACCTGTTCCTGCACTGCTGGGAAGTGTGCACAGTCTCCCTGCAGGTATTCCTTGAACACCTCAAGTTTCCTCTGAAAGGAGCGGACAGCTGTCATCAGTTCACAAATTGTATTGTCCTTGCCCTGTAGCTTCAAATTAAGGTCATTAAGGTGTGCAGTGATATCAACCAAAAAGGCCACGTTATCCATCCTTTTCTCATCTTTCAAAAAGAGACTGACTTCTCAGGTCTTCCAAGAAAGCTGCGACTTCCCTTCTGATGGACCAAAGTGCTCTAACATCTAACACTGCCATTTCACATTGTTGTGCAAAAGATCATAAGCGTTTGCATTCAATTCTCTCATGAATTCCCTGAGCAGGCGATGCTGATAGGAAGAGGATGCCCTGAGAAAATCATCTTCATCATTGTATTCATCACTTCAGCATGCTCATCTGACAGGGTGGAGCACAGGACATATTGATGTATGATACAGTGGAAGGAAATGAGCTCAGGATTGTCCTCTTACATTCCTGCCACAGCTCCTTTTCTCTTTCCATTTCCATGGGGCTGAGCATTGTCACACATCTCAGTGGACTCAGCTAAGCCTACACATGTGCATTATGAAAGGCTTCATCCAGCTGGGCTAGCACATCCTGGGTTAACATTTAACTTTTCTTTGTGGCTGATGATGCTGACACAGCACTATTACTCATGTACATACAAGAACATTGGCCGAGGTTGCTACACCAACTCAGGTGGTGGAGCGATATTTTCTTCACATCCACACACTACACCACTAATGTGCACTACACTACACTACACACTAAACACAAGGAAACGCCAAATAGTGGCAAAACTCTCAATAAACTCCGGCTGTGACACCATCACCGGCTGAAATACGTCACACTTATTATTTTTCTGACAAGTCCATCAGGAGGAGGCAGAACTCTGACACATTATAGGCATTGGTGCTGACACTCTCATACCTTCTTAAGGAATTATTTATAAACATGCACAAATTACACATGGGTGTGTGTGTGGGGGGGGATTTATACTGTCTCGACATCTCTGTTTTGGTTGCTGTGGTGACGCCTTATTCTGCAGTTATAGTGGCAGTTATTTAATAAAGAGGCCTGTCTGAAACCTTTCTGACCCTCCCTGTCTCTGCAGCTGGAGTAATGACTGGAGCAACAGTTTTCTGTCTGATACTGAGTCTGTCTCTGTGATGTCATTGCCGGAGAATAGCCAACGTGCCACACAGGGTAGCCGGGGTCGTCTAAATGCCACTGGTGGCACGAGAGACTCGATCATTCAAAGAAGTGACACACGCAACTCTGACAGGCACTTGCCTTAAAGTATAGGTAGGTGATTGATTGATTAATTTTAACTTTGCAGCACAAAGAGAAAACCAAGAAACATATGAAACTGAGCACAAGATAACATTTCAGGAGACACACATACAGCAATTAGAAGAAAAATATCCCAGAAACAAACATATCTTAATCAACCTTAAACAGCTAAAACACCTAAAACAGTTACAAGTATTCTAAATAAATTAAAATCAGTCAAATATAAAATTGTGTATGATGACACTGTTTTCCGGCTCACCAAAATGCTAAACTATTGGGGCCCAAACATTATGAGGAATGAATGCATTATAATTAGATAAAGTGTTAATACATGATTTGTATAGCAAATTCAAATTAAATTAATACCCTTAGAGAAATTTGCCCACAAGTTAGATACATCTTATCAGTTCTTTATACCTCAGGACTAATAGTTAGTCGCCCTTTCTCCATTGTTCACAACCGACTAAATTCAAATAATTTAATTTCTACCTTAGTATGTTAGTGTGCAAAATCGCACTGCCCTTATAATTCAGTGAATTTTTCTAAAATATCCTCTTTTCTAATTCAGTGCAAATAAGTGTTGCTTCACAAATCACAATGGCAATTATTCTCATTTAGAATTATAGGCCTGGACTTCCGGGTTACAGAGCATGGAGTAGGTACGATCGCTTTCTAGCTCCCACTAACTATTTCAGACTTAACTGACTAAACCCTATTTTCATCGATTTTTTTTGTGCTTGTATTGCCGGTAACACTAACACTGATTCGGATAAATGCCTAGAGGAAAGAAAAACGCAAAAAGAGATTCGGCAGAGTCAGATATGTCCTCGGACAGCGTGGTTAGCATTGACGTTAATGCTAGCTCAATGGCTTCCATTCCGGACTTGCTTGAGCATCATAGAGCAGCCATAGCCGCTGAGTTCAAGTCATCGTTCGCCAGAATGGACACTAAGCTAGACAACATCCAGGCCGTGGTCTCAGGCCAGGGGAAACGTATAACCGATCTCGAGGAGAATGCAGAAACTGTTTGCCGACGCCTGGAGCAACTTGAGGCTACGTGCTCCGCACTGCCGGAAGATAACAAGTCGCTGAAATCTAAACTATCGGATTTGGAAGGGAGAAGTAGGAGACAGAACGTTCGTATTGTGGGCTTACCAGAGTCACTTGAGGGCGCATGCCCCACCGCCTTTTTCTCCGAGCTTCTCGTCGAGGTTTTTGGTAATCAAGCTCTCCCTTCTTCCCCGGAGCTGGACAGAGCTCACCGCACTTTGGCACCCAAACCTGGCCCAGGCGAGAGATCGCAGCCCGTCATCATCCGCTTCCACCGATACCAGATTAAAGACTTGATCATGAGAGAGGCACGTAAACAAGGCGAGCTGGAATACCACGGCCACAAGCTCCGGTTCTACGAGGAAAGAATTATAGGCCTAATAAACAGCTTAGGCTATACAAACTTACTGTACAAGAGTGTGGGGACTACATTTATCTGGTTGAGGCAGCAGATATGGACTTGACGCCGGCCAGAGAATCAGGCTCCAAAGAAGATATATTATCAGAAGAACATATTTATTGTCCTCCAGAAAAATATCAGGGTTGGTCATGCAGAAGAGGCTGAATAGGTGAATTTTGTCATATGTGTATGGGTTACCACCCCACACGGAGTAATGTGGCATATGGTAAATATAGTGCATATTTACAGATGTTAAAGTGCTGTATTTATTAAAACGTTGGGGTAGATTTTATTTCAAATGAAGACTGAAATTCTTCCTCTCCAGTTGTAAATATGGACGTTCATATTATTTAATCGTTAGACAGCATATGCAAATATAACCTACTTTGAGTGGAAATTTTGACATCATATACTCTAATGTGATATGTTAATTTGTGCAGCTCATAGTTTTCTGTTTATGTTTCATCCATATTCCTTTAAATTGTTTAAAGCAATATGCGGGGTTATGGCGGGGGGGGGGGGCGCGGATGAATATGTGATTTTTTTTTTTTGAGTTTGTGTTTTTTATATTAAGATCACAGCATAGCTGGACAAGAGTTATTCTGCTTCGTTCCTCTCACTACATTTAAATGCATTCATTATATTACAGAGAAATAGGTCTCGTTAAAGAAAAAGAGCACCAAGCCCAACCCAGAGGACCCTGCGTACATTTTTTTTATTTTAAATTAATATTTTTATGGAAAATCCATGTGTCTTACTTCAATAGCTTCTAATTCATCAGACCCAGTGTCTCCAAATTATTTGTTCACACAAATTTCCTCATATTTAGCCTCTTAATTTTCCTCTCAAAGTGCACCAGATTCATGCATTTCACTTTAAAAAGGTGAAAAAAAATCTCCCGGAGCGTCTGGTTCTCCACTGGCTGCAGTTTTCCTCCAACAGGACAATGGAGGCACTAGCAAAAAAACACTGGGTGTGTGAATGCCATTTAACTAGTCAATAATTTGGGCAAGTCTGTCTGCCTATCTTTCTCACTCCGCTGCACACTCAGTCACTACTATCCATGCTTAAAGGAAGCAGGATTAAAACACTGGATTAAGATGTCAAAGTGTATTAAAAAATGTGTTTAAAAACGCACAATTTTTTTTAGAATGTTTCCAAAATATGTTTAAATTTGTAAAATAATTAAAAGATATTTCAAAACACACAGGGATTTAGAAAAAAAAAATTGGGGGGGGGGGCTCCACTGAAATTTGGTCTCTGAGGGGGGGCTCACTCTCTCACACTTTGAAAACCCCTGGTTTAAAGCAACCATATTAAGAGGCAGAAAAAGATAACCTATTATTTGCAACTAGTGTGTGCTACAGAGTACAATTAATAATCTAAGTGAAAACCTGAGCAAGAGAACATTTACAATTTTAGTTTCATAAGAAATCCGGCATATTTAAAGGGTCTTTAAATGACTAATAGTCAGGGATAATGCGTAGATCAAGTTAGTTCTATTTCCGTTGCTCCATTTTGCAGGATCAACAAAAGCCAAATAAGTTGGTATACTAATTTAGTTTAGACTGTAGAACGCCTGCCTATCTAGGCAGTCGCTAGGTTGTTGACACAGTTGTTAACTGTGGTTGTTTTGCACGTCTTGCAAACTGTTGTGGTTGCTTTATTGTGTTTTTCTTTTGTGTGTCTTTTTGTCTGTCATTCAACTTGTCTTTTAGTTATTTTGACCTGTTTTTGAACCTCTCTTGTAAAAATAGAATGCAAACGGTGATACAGCCACCCAGATACAGGATGGTCCCTTTTGACAGATTGCTTTATAAACCGTGACATGGCTAGTAATCAGCTATCTAAAATATCATGTCAGAGGCCTGGGTAGATTGGTCAAGCTAAAACAAGTTATGACGAGGCTTTAACACTTCGGTTCTAAAATTGTACTCCTACAGGCAGAGGTGGGTCGTAACGCGCTACATTTACTCCGTTACAAATACTTGAGTAACTTTTTGAATAAATTGTAATTTTAGGAGTAGTTTTATTGCAACATACTTTTACTTTTACTTGAGTAAATATTTGAAGAAAGAACGGTACTTTTACGCCGTTCCATTTGGCTACGTGACGGTCATTACCTTATTTTTTTATATATTTTATTTATTACATGCGAGAGCTATTTCTCATGATTTTTCTCCCCGGGGATGTCTTCAGCCAACATCTCTATCACGTGACTATTTCAACCAATAAAAACCACATTACAAAAGCTTGCCAATCAAATGCAGCCACTTCAGTCACATGACAAGTGTTGTCATGTTGTCATAGGGCTCAACCGTGGGCTCAACAATGTCCGCGGACTTTTTTAAAGGCTGCGGTTCTCCCTGTAGCCTACTCACTTCGCATGCCCCAGTTTGGCTGTGTGAGAGTCTGAGAGTGGTCTCTTTGTTCAGCCACTCTGTAGTTTCATACGTTAAGTGAGTGTGCCAGCAGGTTTTGATGTGTAACGAAGTTTAATTTTGTGTTTTATATTTTTTGGGCTAAACACAACCTAGATAATTTTCTCAGGGCCAGTGACATATTGTAGGACTTTGTTTTAAAATGTGTATGTGCAAAACAATTGCAACAGTGTTATAAGTGTATTGGTTTTAATTAATATAATTTTGGACAAGCCTAATTTATTATCATTTTATTTGAAGGGTGATGTATTTAATTTGGCAGATAATTAATTTATTATTGTTTGAGTTCAAGGGTTATTCATTTGATTTTTAAATACCTTATTTATTGTTTTATTTAAAATTATGTTATTTAACATATCTTTATTTGAACATTGCTGTTTTATATTATGTTCGTGTCTATTCTGTACCGTTTGTGCTGCTCTGTATATTTCAAAAATAAATCCGGAGTAATTCAGTAGGCCTACTTGTACTCTTGAGTACTTGAGTAGTCTTTTCACTGCATACTTTTTTACTCTTACTCGAGTAATAATTTTTATGAGTACTTTTACTTCTACTTGAGTAATTATAATCTTAAAGTAACTTACTTTTACTTGAGTACATTTTTTGGCTACTCTGCCCACCTCTGCCTACAGGAGACACATTTAAAGCGACTCTTACCTTTGGTGCATTTTTACACTTTTTTTGGATTAGGTTAAAATGGTATTAATAAGGTAATTACACTCTAAAATATAAGACAGACCAACCAGGAGTAAAAACAAACAATGATTTCAATCTCATAATATTATGAAAAATATATATAAAATTCAACCAATCAAATCGTTCTGACCGAACGATTTGATTGGCCGACAGACCTGTCTGTTTGCGGTCTGCTTCTGTATTGCGCATTCTCAACTAGAGGGTTTGTTTTGATTCCACGGCAGACAGTAGCGAGTAGCGACCATTGTAGAAAAGGCCCCAACGTTCATAAGTTACAGTGTTGTTAGTTCTTACAGTGTGTTAAAATGTGTTTTGTTCAGTGTGGATAGCAGTCAGTTAGGGCCGTGACGTCAGTCGGACAGAGAGCCTGTTTAGTTTCCCTTCTCTTCTCCCTCGGTCAGATGTGTGAGCGTTGCCGCAGTAAGCGATCATTCCACATGGAAACGTGTTTATCTGAGTTTAAATGTGAATAACCCGTGTGTGAGTATGTACATGCAGTCCCGATCGCTGTTATAATATAGTTTGCATGCGATTCGCGGGTCGCAACAGCTGTTGTAACGTCTCCTCACGAGCGGAGTTTAAACCTTTGTTCTTTTCCCGCGATCTACAGTCATATGAAAAAGTTTGGGAACCCCTCTCAGCCGGCATTATAATTGACTCTGCTTTCACAAAAAAAAGATAAAAGTGGTATGTCTTTAATTTACCAGGAACAGCTAAGTACTGGGATGTTTTCCAAACAAAGATTTTTTGAAAAGCAGTATTTGGTTGTATGAAATAAAATAAAAGGTGAAAAACTGGCTGTGCAAAAATATGGGTACCCTTGTGGTTTTGTTGATTTTAATGCCTGTAACAGCATGTAAAACTGATGACTTTAAACACAAAGTTGGTTGGATTATGTTGTTAAGCCTTGAACCTCATAGAAATGTCTGTTTAATCATGAGAAAATGTATTTTAGGTGCCTAAATGCAAGTTGCACTTCTCTTTGACTCTCTGCTGAAGTGAGACAGAATGGGATCATCAAAACAGCTCCCAAAAGATCTGGAAAACAAAGATTGTTCATTGTCATGGTTTAGGGGAAGGCTACAAGAAGCTTTCCCAAAGGTTTCAATTGTCAATTTCGACTGTAGGGAACGTTGTCAGGAAATGGAAGGACACAGGCATAGTGGCAGTTAAACCCAGGCATGGCAGACCAAGAAAAAAACAGGAGCGGCATAGGTGGAGGATTGTGAGAATGGTTGCACACAACCCACAGATCGCCTCCAAAGGCCTGCAAGAACATCTGGCTGCAGATTGTGTATCTGTACATTGTTCAACAATTCAGCGCAATTTGCACCAAAACATCTGCTTTTTATAAAGACCAAATAACTTAATTTTTGTCTCATCAGTCCAAAGCATTTTCTTCCAATATGAAGCTGGCTTGTCTAAATGAGCTTTTGCATACTCCATGCAACTGTATCTGTGGCGTGGGCGCAGAAAGGGCTTCCTCCTCATCACCCGGCCATACAGATGTTTTGGTGCAAATTGCACTGAATTGTTGAACCATGTACAGATACACAATCTGCAGCCAGATGTTCTTGCAGGTCTTTGGAGGTGATCTTTGGGTTGTGTGCAACCATTCTCACAATCCGCCGCATATGCCGCTCTTGTACTTTTCTTGGTCTGCTAGACCTGGGTTTAACTGCAACTGTGCCTGTGTCCTTCCATTCCCTGACAACGTTCCTTACAGTAGAAATTGACAATTGAAACCTTTGGGAAAGCTTCTTGTAGCCTTCCCCTAAACCATGACAATGAACAATCTTTGTTTTTAAGATCTTTTGGGAGCTGTTTTGATGATCCCATTCTGTCTCACTTCAGCAGAGAGTCAAAGAGAAGTGCAACTTGCATTTAGGCACCTAAAATACATTTTCTCATGATTAAACAGACATTTCTATGAGGTTCAAGGCTTAACAACATAATCCAACCAACTTTGTGTTTAAAGTCATCAGTTGTACATGCTGTTACAGGCATTAAAATCAACAAAACCACAAGGGTACCCATATTTTTGCACAGCCAGTTTTTCACATTTTATTTTATTTCATACAACCAAATACTGCTTTTCAAAAAATCTTTGTTTGGAAAACATCCCAGTACTTAGCTGTTCCTGGTAAATTAAAGACATACCACTTTTATATTTTTTTTGTGAAAGCAGAGTCAATTATAATGCCGGCTGAGAGGGGTTCCCAAACTTTTTCATATGATTGTATATGCGACTGTGCCTGTGAAAGAAGGAAAATAAAGAGCGGATAAAACCCTACTCCTCCTCTCCTAGTCTCATGCTTATAGTCTGACGCCTTTGGCCATAAGTGGTATTCTGGCCGACACCTCTGAAGTGAAACCAGTGATACAAGCATGGAACGAGGGTGTGGGGGCATTGGAGGGAGGCGGGATGGTATGATAGTGCTGTAATTCTCAATAGCACGATGGGTGTGAGTCCCTTTAACTTCAGGTGAAGTTGTCAGGTTAAGGAAAGGGCGGCAAGGTCAGGTCTTCGTGGCTAATTTCTCATCCCATGTATTCAAAACAAATTCCTTGCCATATTCTCTTTCTGAAGCCTGGTAAACCACCATCTAAATATGAATCGTATCGACCCATATCACTTTTAAATGCTGATGCAAAGCTTATAGCCAAAATCATAGCAAAGCGGCTGGACAATCTCCTTCCAAGTCTAGTTCATGGGGTGTCAAACTCATTTTGGTTCAAGGGCCACATACAGCCTCTCTGATCTCAAGTGGACCGGACCAGTAAAATAATGGCAAAATAACGTACATATGTCAACTCCAAATCTCTAGCTTTGTTTTTCAGTAATATGCTTTATCACTCAGCCTACATTTGTAACCTACATTATCACGGATCACAAAGGATCTCTGTACCCCCCAGGAAATGTCTTAGTAAAGGTTGCTGCTGGCCATGGGAATAGGAGGGGTATTTTGCTCAAAGATGCCAATACGCACTAATGAAATAAACAACTGTTTATTTGAATACACAAATACAACAGGCACTGACCACAGTTGTCCAATTTTTTACAGGGACACATTTTGTGCAAACATACAGACAGTACAAAATAAAATTAAATAAAAGTGCAACTTCTACTGTTTTGATTTATTTTTAAATACAGAGGTTATTGGTTGTTTTGGAATTCGTTTTTCCCAATTTAAAACATAAAAATAAAGCAGCATGGAAAATTAGGAAATAAATCTTGTAGGCCTACACTAGCATGCTCCTGCTCGTTTCGCGCGCGCAGAGCCGCAGACACACCGCGCTTGCTAGTAAATTAATTGTTCAGCACTAAAAATAATAATATTTATTTAATTTTTAATTTTTTTTTGGTTTTTACTTTGCCATAAAGCACTGGAGGAAACATTAATAGCGGTGAAGCAAGATTGCCATTTACCATTTCCCACGTTGCTAAAAAAGTTTTTATTTTTTATTTTGGCTGCCCCCTAGCGGCTGGAGTGAGCATTTTGGTTATTTCTTTAAAAATTCATATCTCCTCACTGGAATGGGCTAGAGACTTACTTTTTTTTTTAAATGCTCAGAAATGTGTGCTCTACAAGCGGGCCGGATTAAATCATCTCGGGCCCTATGTTTGACACCACTGATGTAGACCAATATGGATTCATCAGAGGCAGACAGGCGTTTAAAAATGTAAGAAGGGTGCTCAACTTTGTACATAATGAAAAGGAAAGACCAGATGCGGCCATTCTATCCCTGGACGCAGAAAAAGCCTTCGACAGAGTTGAATGGTCGTACTTATTTGAAATATTACCCAGATTTGGTTTTGGAGAAACAATTATTAAATGGATAAAATTGCTCTACAACAATCCCACTGCTGAAGTTCTGACAAACACAATAAGGGGATTACAATTGCCCATTGTCACCCCTCTTATTTGTCCTGTCGATCGGACCCCTAGCAATGACAATCAGATTTCACCCCTTAACCCATTGATGCGGCTGCTGCGCAATGCAACATTGTAGCTCCTGCCGGCTGCTGAGTAGCGCAGCATTGTTGTTTTATCTAATTTTCATGGCGCATGCAGTATGGAATGCACTGTCTTTGGTTCAAATACACATGAGGTGGATTTTGTAGATGTTTTAAAACCATGTGACCACCCACATGTTGTGTGGTTTGCCAAAATCACGTCAATAAAAATAAATAAATAAATAAATAAATAAGCCGGCTGTGTGTTCACTTGATTGGCCTTTGCAGTATATTTTCGGCCTTTACTCAGAAAAACGGCGTTGGTGGTGGGTTGATGAAAGAAGACGCAGTTTGAGGCAGATGAGGAGGTCTCAGGAACAATTCTTTTATTTAAGCAACAAAACTCATCCTGCAGTCAAAACGAAGCCAATAAAAAGTTAAAGTGTTTGTAGCCAAAAAACTAATATAGGTACATGCACAAAACAAAAAGCTATTAAGAATTCCTGTAAGCTAAAAACCTGTCTCTTCCTGAATTGTGGTGGCCTATTACCTGAAATCTAAGTGAGTTGATTGGTCCTTAGGTCAGTAAGCTCCACCTCGCCTAACTCCTGATTGGTGGACCCTAACTAACTCCGACCTACAATGTCCAGAGGACATCTGTGTTAATCAATCCCTGGAGGTGCTATGCCATTTGGGACCGGGAAGTCTGATTCAGTAACTTTAGGACAATCCCTTTAGCCAGGGGCCAATAAATTAGCTGTTAAATCTTAACCAAACTGTCCTAAATTGCCCCTACAAGACAGTCACCCCGGAGCCTCCCTTTGTGTGCATGCTGAGTAACCTACAGAAATCTCACCTATGGCTTCCCCCACTAAGCAATACACATTCCTATCCTGCACACACATATACCCACGAGAGCTACTCCTGGCTCCCCTTATAGTTAACTCTGTATGTAATTAAACAATCTCCTGATTTATCATTAATCTTAGAATGTGTCATAACGAAATACACTACACGTTAGTGTATAACAGAACAGTTAGTGGCGTTCGGAACGCAGAAATTAGGTCTACTGTAGGCTGCTGACGAAAATCACACAACACATTACTTCTATTTATTAACAACATTTATTAATTTAGGCTATATTTGGCTGCTCCAACTCAAATTCAGCCCAGCCAGGCGATGGTTAAATTTCAGTTTCGTTTTCATCTCCGTCTTATACAGCCGTTTGGACCAGCCGATTGGCACCCGACAGCGGGAGTCAGTCTGCATTGTAGCTGTTAAAAGTCGGATTTATGGTGCCAGTGATAACTGAACTAAATGATAAAATAAAGCTATCTCTTCCTCCCTCTATCTGTCTATCTTTCTCCCTCCACTGCACACTCAGTCACTACTATCCATGCTTAAAGGAAGCAGGATTATAACCTCTTTTAGCACATTATTTTTAAATATTTTATATAATTTATTCTTGTTTTTTTCCCCAATCTAATTTTGACGATTTGTAGAAAAATGTGTTGGTAAGTAAGTGCTAAGGGAGCATGTTTTAATAAAACCTGTGAACCTTACATTTTAAATGTCTTTTATATCATGTTTCTATGTGCTACACAGGCTTAGATATTAAGATTTTGGTAGACGTTGACAATTTGTAGTATTTTTTCAGAAAACCCTCAGGAGATAAGGACATGTATCCTAGATTGCCATAGTTATCAATGGGTTAAAGGTTCAGTAAGTGGAATGGTCAGTTCAGCTAACTTCCTGTCTGTGACTGCATTAAGCAGTCCCCTCCCTCGTCCCCAAGTCACCACATTAATGCACAGTGGTCTTCAAGCAGCGAGTTATCTAGCATCATCTCAGATCCATAAGTGCGATTCACATTCACCCATCTGTCGCTCTGCACGTGCACCGGCAGTGAGACGGGTGCCGGTTTGTAGGGTTCTCTCTTCTGATTGGTTATTGGGATCCCCAAAAAGTTTATTTGCCGATTACATGCAGAGCGAGTGACTGAGAGATCGGCTTTACCAAACGCGCAGGAGGGTCTTACTTGTAAAACTAGCAGAGGCTGGTATTACGTCTACGGGGCCCACCATCTCTACCATTGTGTCCTTGAGCAAGACACTTAACCCCAAACTGCTCCAGGGGCGCTGTACTGCGGCTGACCCTGCGCTCTGACCCCCTCCGAAGTGTGGTAACTTGAGAGGGGGTATGCGAAAAGACAAATTTCAATGTAACCAACCATTGACTAATAAAGTAACTTAACTTAATCACTGTATGAATAAAGAGCAATTTAACACTTATATTAACATAAATAAATCGCTTACTTCACCTTTTAATAAGAGGAGTTACAATTGGAAATTACGAACACCGTCTGGGCCTTTTTGCTGATGATATTGTTAATTTCTTGAGACAGTTAGCACAATCCTTAGCGTCACTTACAAAACTGTTGGAGACTTTTGGGAGTATCTCTGGTTACAAGGTGAATTGCACACAATCTAATATTATGTTTTTTTAGAAAGACTGAGAGGGACAATCCCCCAATAGGGAAAACATTTGATAACTCCCCACATGGCTTTACCTATCTAGGAATAAAAATAACTCCATATCAACACATACATAGTTCCTACGAACTATAATCCAATTTTAAAATCTGAATCAGAATCCCTTATTAGACGGTCAGATCTTCCCATTTCTATGATTGGCTGTCAACATCATTAAGATGAATATCTTACCAAAACTACATCTCCGCTCCCACTAAAGCTCTATCTGTATTCTGATACATTAAAAAACCAGCTTGTAGACACTCATAACCCATTTGTCCAGAACAGAATAAGAGTCCGGTATAAAATTCAATCTTACTTTAAAACAGAACCAGATATGGAGAAACCGCAGACTTTCTCCAGGCAAAAGTGACCTTGGCTTTAAATTTCAAAACATGCAGTTTTTAATCGATTTACCTATTTTTCTCTATGTGAATTTTAGTGTCTATATTTGGATACACACACTGACAACTGCCAACTGCTTCCCGAATGTGCTCCAACGAGCCACTCTTCTAGCAGAGCCCGGCCCGCCCAGTTGCCACAGAGCCCAACAGGATATTATCCTGTAACCTTGCCCCTGCTTTATTAACTGCCTCCTCTGCGCGCCACTTCCTACCTATTCCGACCACTGAAGAGACCTTGGCGCCATGCTGATATATCCAGGCCTTGGCTTTTGTGAGAAGACCTGACCTGTCCGCAGTGGACAGCCCAGAGATGAGTTCATTGCTGTTGTGTCCTTCAGGTGAAGAGCTTACCTAAACTCTTGACTGAGCCCTACCAACTGAGCTAAGGGCACCCCCTCACTTCTGCAGATTTCACAAGCATATTCATGACTATCGCAAACAGGGAAAAAGAGATTGTAGAGCCTGTGATGATTCCCTTGTTGAGACAATGTCTTGTTGATGTTGACGTCCCTTATGACACACTCAGACTATTTGTTGAAATAGTCAAGGATGAGACTTCGGATCTTCTCTGAGACATGGTACTTGGTCAGAGCCAATTCCACTAGCTTGTCCTCCATAAGCCTTTGGCATGCAAGACCTTGTATGGTACTCCTCTTGGACCCGGTGCTGAAGATGCTCTGGCTGACTTGATGACCTCCTCCACCTCTTTGAGTGTGGGTTATTTGATGACAAATGGATTTGAAATGAACGCACTGCGTTTACGAGCAGTGCGTTCCTTTCCTTTCCATTCTTCCTGTGCCACTCAGGGTGTTTAGCCTCTCCCTAACCACGCCTCTAAGCTCTACAAGGGCAGCCTTGTCTTCCTCACTCATTTTTCTATACCGGCTAAAAGTGCAATACTTTTGTGTTCAATTGGCTTCCAGGATATGCGCTGCTAGACGCGCCCAAATTAACCACAACTTTTCTTTGGGTTTAAGGTTGTTTAGTCCTCTGGCTCAACAGACAATTTAGCATTCTTTTCTTACCAGCTTGGAGTAGAAATAGGCCGGTGCGTTACCTGCCGATCGATATTTGAGCAGGTTTTGTGGCCGATTTGCTGCGGTCTAAAAACAGTGCGACTGCATGCCTGGGAACCCAGTTCCCCGACTGGGCACAGCTGATATAGATTAGAAGCCGCCCTCGCCATGCCAATTGTGGGGCGGCGTTTGTTTTACGCACCGTCCTATCCTCCAACCAAATGTCATTAATTCATAAATCATTTAAATAATCAACAAACAACTCAAAATTCATAAACAAATGCAAAATATACAATAAATCCTGAAATCAATCATTTGGCTTCAACACCGTGTGTCCTCAGTTTTCGTCTGAGTTAGGCGGGATTCTATTCCTGACAACTTGGTATGTTGCAAAAGATACAACACACGCACAGCACAGTTAAAGGGATGGTTTCTGTTGCCTTTTTCTTGAGCCTGAGAACAAGCTAAAAGCTGAAATATGCCTTTAACATGCTGTGAAGTGATTTCAAGTTAGCAGGTTGTGCGTTGCCTCTCACCCATTTATGCTTTGAGTTTCCAAGCCCCTGTGACATTCAACAGCGTAAGTGGGTTTAGAAAAATAATAAGATGCATAGATTGATTTATTGCTCACAGCCTTGCAATTGAGGTGCACAGTTTAATATATACTTTCTTAATTCAAATGTGGTAGTTTGCAGAAGAACACCTATGTAACAAACAAATTTGTAAAATGTGTTTCTTTCGTAGGTTTGTATCTGCAATGACTCAACAGTGTCTGGTGTCCCAGACCTCTCTTCCAACTCCTGGTTCTCCTTCATCAGAGATGTCAGCCCCACTGTCTAGCCTGGCCATCTCTGTCCCCTCAGTGGCTTTAAGCCCTTCTGGTGAGGAAGAGCGCCCCCTGCTGTTATTGAATGCATGTCAGCCACACAAGTCCTCGAGCCGAGATGAACAGAAGAGGAACTCTGCCCATTACAACCATGGCCAGGTGGCAGATAGCTTACCACCTAGCCCACTGTTTCCTGTGGTAAATGGTGACTACCAAATCATGAGGACCATGACACCACAGCTGCCAGTCATATGTTCTTAGCATCACCTGAGAAGCTACATAAAGCAAACAACATTAATGTCTGCAGCACCAAAAGAGCAGGAGTCACCAATGGCCATATATGGCATAATGCGGAGTACAGTGGTGAAAGCATGCTAGTGAAAGAGGAGCCTCAGAGGAAACACACACCTTTTCTTACAAAACATCGCAACGCAGCCCTGTTGCTCAGGGCTATGGAGAGCAGCAGGACTAAGCCAACATCAGCAAATGATGTCCTTCAAGGTCCACCACAAAACAAGATCCAGTTGTTGTGTGAAGTAAAAAATAAATAGCTGAGAATCCTTTATGTTTAGGAAAAGAAGGAAGTCACTATCAAACATTTATTTTCTATAAATGATTTGCTGTGTAGATGAAAAATAAAACTTATTTTAGTGATTTTTAGTGAATAAAGAGTTTTATATATAAAAAAGTGTACAGATGAGTTCATGACTTGTGGGTAAAGTGCCATACGCTAGTATGTAGCAACAGTTCAGAACATATTTCAGTGCATAAATCAATGGTGCCTTTCTGCTTTGTGGTATGCTTAAGGGAACTGCAACATTGCATACTGGGCCATATATTCACAATCTTAATCCTCCAGTTAACAATCAAACATAACTTGCTGGCTGCTTAACATCCACTTTCTGAAGTGCCCACTGAAATGACAGTTTGATGTTAAATTATATTTATGCATTCAAGGTGCATGCTACATCCTTAAATGCTGCGATTGGATAATGAGATGTTTATGTGATTTCCTCTCCAGCCATTGGTGGATTATCTTTTGTCTTTCATATGGATCATTGGCTGTCACAGATTTCTCAAATACACTACTGATGTTAAGTTATTCTTCAGCTCATCACTTGCATTTCATGAGAGGTTAAGAGGATATTAAAAACCATAATGATTTGAGTTTTTATCGTCTAATCTGGTATCCTGCTGTTGAGCAAATATAACTGTTAGATGAAGGTGCAATCAGTAATTTCTGGTTCCTAAGAATTACTAATTATGACTTATTACAAATCACAGAACATGTTTAACAAAACCCAGTAGATTATTTGGGGAGATAAATTCTATTTTGGGATTTGATCTAACTCAAGTTTATAATTTCCATTTTAAAGGGGTTCTTGTCTATTCTGATTGGTGACAACGCCGGTCAAAGAATGATGGCTTTAAGAACATACAATTGTTCAAGCTCAATATTTGATCCTACATTTTCAATAATGATTGAAAGTATCTTTTTAAATAAAAGTTTCTTTCTCAGTTAAGGTGGTGCCACCAAAACATAGCTACTAGCATGAAAACCAGCAATTTTGTATAACTGCAAGTGAGGACTCCAATAACATGTGCCCTCATAACCGGTAAGGTATTACTGATTGCATCTTTAAATGCAAGAATATCTCAAAAATGGAAGAATGAATATATGCCTACTTCTATCTTTCGTGAAGACATCCAAGTGTTCCTGAGTAATGCATTTTTAATATAACTGATCATTAACTTATTTGAATTCTTAAGTCATACCTCTGGTGTGATAGACATGTTCTTAGTTCAAATTCCACATGTTACAATTGTTAAATACTGTGTGTTTGCACTTTTTTCCCAACTGATCCAGCTTGTGTTCACAGTCTCACCGTGTGATTTGGAAAAAAACAAAGTTTTGACAATGTCTGCTAAAATGAAAATAGCTTGTGAAAATCTGCCAAAGACTGCCAACATTTCTTGACACTAGAATAAATAGATTTATAAATATTAAATCCAATAATCATTATCTTGCTTTGTAATTAACCATACTTTCTTATGTCTGTATGTACAATTAGCAGTCAGTTTAGCATATGAAAGGGTGATGACATGGCCACGCTGCCCTATAATTAGTGTTTTATTGGTGGCCACACTTACCTGGTTTTATATTTACATATTTATTTACAGTATATTGCTCTTTATTAGAGTTATTATTGCTAATTGCTAATTAATTTGTGTTATAGTATATACATTTTAATAAACATAATTTAAAGATGTAAAATATATATGGTTATTACTAAATAATGAATAACTACTTGCATATTTTGTCCGCTTGTAAACATAATTCCAGATGCATTGCTTTTAGGTCTAGGAGTGTCTTTAAATTATGTAAAATACACCATGAAAACCTTCATTGCTGTTGTTTCTTATTTTAATATTAAAACAGTTCTGTGTTTGGAACGCTTTTCTGCCTTACTACTAAAGAACACAAATGGAAACTAATCTTGTTCAGCTGTTATGATACAGACATATCATTATGTGAAACAACCAAATAATAGAAAAAGATCAGATGGATAACAAAATATGAAATAAAAAGTTTTTAAACAGTCATTGAAAGAAATAGTAATGAAAAAAGCGAAATTGATGTAATGCATTTTGGATGTAGATTTTAAAAAGTTAAATCCAATGTATACTGTATGTATGTATATATATATACACACGTTTCAAGGAAATGGGTTGCAGTGTAATGCAGACGATATAAAAACACTCATAATGGGGTGATGATATTCTGATTGAACCTATTGTATTAAATCAAATATTACACTTGGGTTTCTTTTTAACCCAATGGTAAACTCAGTAAAACATTTCATTAAAAACAACATTCATTGGTGCCATAAAGTGCAAGTCAACTATTGATGATTTGTTACCATCAGCTTATTAGTTGTTTTAGATTTATATTAATCATTGAGAATCAATAATCAATTCTCAAACAACCTTTATTTTGTGCCTATATTCAAAAATGTTAATTCAAGTGAAGTCATGAAGTCAACATCAGTGTATCAATTAAACCCGGCTGCAAGATTCACTCTCAGAACGAAATGATAAAATGTATGTAGAAACATAGGACTCAAGTAGAAGCCAAAAGATTATACCAGGGGCCTGTTTCAGAAGCGGGTTTTGTGGGAACTCAGAGTACGTTGACTTAGAGGTAGTGGAAACTCTGAGTTTTATATTTCAGGAAGCAGGTTCAGCTTAACTCAGGATCAGTTACAGACTCAAAAAACCTTATCGTTAGAAACATCTGAAATTCTCCCTCCACTCTGAGTTGTCAAACGCAGAGATAAGAAACTCTGAGTTTTCTGTTTTAGCAGATTAGGGTCAAACCACCCTGTATACAGAGCGTTCCAAATTATTATGCAAATGCTATTTTTCTCCGATTTTCATAAATAGTCGATGCAAATGACAGTCAGTATAATTTTCAAGTCATCAACCATTAGAGTATGATTCAAATTTTATTGAACAAACCTCACAATGACAACAGTATTTTTTTCAAAAATAAAAAACTCAAAATGCACCGTTACAAATTATTATGCACAACAGAGTTTCAAATTTTTTTATAGGTTGTAAAGAACTAAAAATGGTTATTTGTTGAATTTGCAGAATTTGGAGGTCATATTTAGTGACATCAAAAGCTATTTCAATCAAAAACATCTTAACAGGCCAAGTTACATGTTAAGATAGGACCCTTTCTTTGATATCACCTTCACAATTCTTGCATCCATTGAACTTGTGAGTTTTTGGAGAGTTTCTGCTTGAATATCTTTGCAGGATGCCAGAATTCTCAGAGCTGCTGTTTTGATGTGAACTGCCTCCCAACCTCATGGATCTTTTGCTTGAGGATGCTCCAAAGGTTCTCAATAGGGTTGAGGTCAGGGGAAGATGGGGGCCATACCATGAGGTTATCTCCTTTTATGCCCGTATCAGCCAATGACACAGAGGTATTCTTTGCTGCATGAGATGGTGCATTGTCAGTCATGCATGAAGATGATTTTACTACGGAAGGCACGGTTCTTCTTTTTGTACCACGGAAGAAAGTGGTTGGTCAGAAACTCAACATACTTTGCCGAGGTCATTTTCACACCGTCAGGGACCCTAAAGGGGCCTACCAGCTCTCTCCCCATGATTCCGTCCCAAAACATGACTCAACACCTCCTTGCTGACGTCGCAGCCTTGTTGGGACATGGTGGCCATTCACCAACCATCCACTACTCCATCCATCTGGACCATCCAGGGTTGCACCGCACTCATCAGTAAACAAGACTGTTTGAAAATTAGTCTTCATGTTTACTGAGCCCAGTGCAACTGTTTCTGCTTGTGAGTATTGTGGGTGGCCGAATAATAGGTTTATGCACAGCTGCAAACCTCTGGAGGATCCTACACCTTGAGGTTTGCGGGACTCCAGAGGCACCAGCTGCTTCAAATACCTGTCTGCTGCTTTGTCAGACCCGTCGCCAGACCTCAGTCTTAAGGGGGGCATATGAAATGCATAGGGGGGCACAATTATTATTAGCCTACAGTACATTTTTAATAGTCCTATACTCTATTCGCGCAGCACGTAATCATCACGTTAAACTAACCAACAGCGGCAGCCTATAGCCTATAACATTAGTCCTCATAATTTAAAGCAATAGGCCTACATTACATAGAAGCAATGTTATGTATGTCCATAAAACACTTGACTATTCAACATATAACACCAGACGCATATCTCAAACATTGCATTTTAAAGCAGTCAACAGAGGGATATGCATTGCCATTACACACACACACACACACACACACACACACACACACACACACACACACACACACACACACACACACACACACGGTAGCCTACTTTGAGTGGAGGCAGGGCTGTGCTCTCTCCAGTCCCTTCTATCAGTACAGCGGGAGGCGGCGTTTCTCCGAGCTCACCTCCTCATCAACATATATTTCGGCCTCCGGGCCTCGAGCAGCCAGTGCGCCAATGAGCTCGCTACTGCGCTCTCCAAAACGCGCATCCATCTCTCCTTGCACAGCATCAATAACACTGTAAAATACTCTTGAACTCAGTCTTTTCGTCTATGTCACTTTGTGACGGACCAACTGTTTCCTCAACTGCAAATCCGCGGAGGTTCTTGTAAATTGTGCGTCTTCTCTTGCTTGGACTCGGTCCGGGGTCGGTCTCCGGCACAGCCTCGATGGCCGTGGCTGGAGGAGCGCAGAGTTCCCACAGTGCAAAACTGTGGCTTCACGCAATCAGAAGTGTCACCGCGCTGAACAAGTCCATAATTTCGGCTTGTAGTAGTCTGTTATGCGGCTCGAAAAGTGACAACAGTTTGACGATCCGATTTGGCAGAGGAGACTGTTGGTAATGGTTGGTTTCAACCAATTGTTGGTAATGGTTGGTTTCAACCATTACCGAATATCGATTATGATGAACTAGAAATGAAATAGTAAGCCGGCGAAAACTCATCCAGCTTCACTTTCAAAAATGCGCGGTACTGTTGAGCGGCTACATTGAAGTAGTTACGTAGCCTTACTTTCTTTTCAGTAAGGCCGTGATAGGCTGTCGCAGTGTAGATAGACTCCCATCAATCAAACACAATCACACCATTGTTTATTTATGTTTTAAATGTTTTGATGATAAAGAATGCAACATTAGTATTTATCAACACACAATTAGCTACTATGATAGTATAAAATAAAAATTAAAGTAATTTTTTTTAGAGATCTGTGCCCCAAGTGGGGGGGCACAAGCATTTCTGGGGGCGGGCCCGGCCCCCTGTGGCCCGCCCATAGCGACGGGTATGTGCTTTGTGATGGCATTTTAGCAGCTGCTCTCCTTATCTGATGAATTTGTCTGGCAGAAACCTTCTTCATTATGCCTTTATCTGCACAAACCCGTCTGTGCTCTGAATTAGCCACAAATCTCTTCACAGTACGATGATCACGCTTAAGTTTCCGTGAAATATCTATTGTTTTCATACCTTGTCCAAGGTATTGCACTATTTGACGCTTTTCGGCAGCAGAGAGATCCTTTTTCTTTCCCATATTGCTTGAAACATGTGGCCTTCTTAATAATGTGGAACGTCCTTCTTAAGTAGATTTCCTTTGATTGGGCTCACATGGCAAACTAATTATCACAGGTGTATGAGATGTATTTCAATGATCCAATGCGTCCTGAGACACAATATCATACATGAGTTTAATTGAAAAACAAGAAATTCAATGTTTTTGGCACTTCAATCCAATTCGCATAATAATTTGGAACACGGTGTACACTGTGTGCACAATTATTAGGCAAGTTGTATTTTTGAGGATTAATTTTATTATTGCACAACTACAGTGCTCTCGGTCAATCCAAAATGTTAAAGAGGACCTATTATACTACTTTTCTGGTCTTAATTTCTTGTTTTACACTGCTATAGAGCAACCTGACACGAATCACATCACAAAAAACTATGTAGATTTTCGGGAAGCTCTTTCTCTTATTTTGGCGATCCAGCACGTCCTGTCAACACTTGAGTGTGTGTGCTTCGGCAATCTCCGCTCCCTCCGCCTGTGCATCGGCCATCTCCGCTACCCTCCCCCCCTCTTGCAAACCCCACTCCGTTGTGATTGGTTACCTTCCTTCCGGAACACTTTCAGTGGCGGGAAGCGCGAGCATGGACCTATAAGGGCGCGAGGCAAACGCGAATAGGGAAGTGACAGCATTACCATACATGGAAACATCTGCGTGGTCACGTCACAAATTTTTATGCGACGTCACGAATTATGAAAGGGTAGACCGCTTTGAAGACGTGACTTCTCGACTGGCTAGAATAGTGTTTAGTGCTCTGCACAGACACCCCAGACGGTCAGCAGGGAATACGTCGAAATGCATGTAAGTCATTATTTGATAATTTAGTATGGTTAAGCATGACTATGAATCATCATAACAACGTTTATAGGTCATAAAAGTCAAAAAGCATCATAGGTCCTCTTTAATGAACCTAAACCTGAATGTTTACGAAAGTAAAAGTGAGGTTTTGTCTTTCTTACGAGAATATATATATGTGCACAATTATTAGGCAACTATTAGTATGCAGAATTATTATGCAACTAAATAAAAAAAAAAACATTTTCCCATCTCACTTGTTTATTTTCATCTGTTAAAGTGAGAATAATAAAACAACTCAATTTACAAATAAAAATTTCCGACATGTCAAAAAATAAATAATCAGTGACCAATATAGCCACCCTTCTTTTCAATAACTGTCACAAGCCTTCCATTCATGGAGTCTGTCTATTTCTTGATCTGTTGACGATCAACTTTTTGTGCAGCAGCAACCACAGCCTCCCAGACACTGTTCCGAGAGGTGTACTGATTTCCTTCACTGTAAATATCCCGTTTAAGCAGGGCCCACAGGTTCTCAATAGGGTTTAAGTCAGGTGAGGAAGGGGGCCATGTCATTATTTTTCATCCTTAAGGCCTTTACTGGCTAGCCATGCAATTGAGTACTTCGATGCATGTGATGGAGCATTGTCCTGCATAAAAATCATGGTCTTCTTGAAAGATGCAGACTTTTTCCTGTACCACTGCTTGAAGGAAGTATCTTCTAGAAACTGGCAGTAGGTTTGGGAGTTGATTTTGAGGCCATCTTCAACCCGAAAAGGTCCAACTAGCTCATCTTTAATAATACCAGCCCATACCAGTATCCCACCTCCACCTTGCTGGCGTCTGAGTCGAAGTGGAGCTCTGTGTCCGTTACTGATCCAGCCATGGGCCCATCCATCTGGTCCATCAAGAGACTGATGTGAGTTTGTGCAGCTATACCACAACATTCTCCGCAAATGGCAGTGCAAAAGAATCCATGTTTTTTGCATGTGCATTTATTTGTGCTGCAGTCTTTCTTGCAACTACAGCGGACTACATCTAATATTTCTGATGGTGCGGCTTATCGTCATTATTGGCCTAAATCTCCACTCCAAAACATGCCACCCCCAGTCTTTTGGGTCCATCATTTGGTAAAAGACCCGAAGACTATGGAACTTTGCAGCTGAAGTTGGAGTAAAGGAAAAAATTAAGCCTATTTGGGTGTATTTTGGGTAGCCTATATTTGATTACTGTATTGCTCATTTGCATATTCAAATTAATTTTCAAAGAAACTTGTAATGCAATTGTTTTTACTTTTCATGGATACTTTCATTGTGTAAAGTTTCATTTTGATAGTAAAGGAAAAAAATAGCCCTATTGGGATGTATTGTTGGCACATTATTGGCACACATCTCGGATTTATGAGAATTAAATATATTTCCTCAACTAGGATTTCTTAGGACTTTTAGTATGTTGTTCTGGACACCTCATAGAAATTATCTGAGCTGAAAAAATTATTTTACACTTAATTCTATTTTTGGCCCAAAAATGCATTACTTTGCCTGGCCTACTGCCTATGTTCAAATTCACACTAAAATGATAGTTTTCTACCTTTAATGTAAATGTGTGAATTTGAAAGGAGCAGCAATGACAGTCAGACAGTCATTGTGCCTCACTAAAGCAGATTGAAAGTGTATTCTTAGAGGGGAGGCTGGTCCTACATATAGCCTACATTTGATTTGATTATATTTTCATAACATGTCTTTTATTTATTTATTTCCTTTCAGCACAAATTACATATTAATGAAAAAGCAGCTTTCTTTTTTTTCACTTGTGAATACTGACTTGTGAAAAAGCTCTAGTATCACTGTATGGGGGGAGAGACAAATCTAATTCCTGAGAGGCACCTGTTATACTGCCTGGCAGGTAAGCCAGGCAGTTTTTCAGGTTAGAGGCCAGTCTAAAAGCAGCATCGCCATCACCCATTGGCAGTAGGATGATTGGATATTCAATAAGTGTGGAGCTCATGTGCATATTCAAATTGATTTAAGAAGAAACTTGCAATACAAAAAAAGTTACTTTTCAAGTATACTTTTACTAACTAAAGTTTTATTGTGGTAGGAGTAAAGGAAAAAATTAAGCCTATTTGGGTTTATTTTGGGCATGTATTAGTGTATAGATCATTTGCATATTAAAATAATTTTCCAAAGAAACCTGTAATACAAAAAAAGTTCACTTTCATTGTGTAAAGTTTCATTTTGATAGGGGTAAAGGAAAAAAAATAGCCCCATTGGGTTGTATTGGTGTCTCGCCTTATTGGCACACATCTCGGATTGATGAGAATTAAACATATTTCCTCAACTAGGATTTCTTAGGACTTTTAGTATGTTGTTCTGAAAATTATTTTACAATTAATTCTATTTTTGGCCCCAAAATGCCTTACTTTGCCTAGCTAGCCTAAAGGTGTTGTTGTGCTTTTTCCCTGAGTTTGTGTTGACTGTCCATGTGAGATCATCTACAATATGGGTGAGACTCTCTCCACTCTGTCACTGTTTGTGTACAGTGGGCAGTGCTCATCCTGCTTCTCACTTTAATCAATAACCAATTATTTAGTTTTTATTTGGGCCTTGAGTGCCAATTTGTTCTCTATGCACCATTTTATCAGTGTGTAGGCAGACTTGTCTCCATTAGTGATTAGCCCCACCACTGTTGTTTCATCTGGGAATTTGATAATAGCATTGGTGTTGAAGGCTAGTATGAAGGCTTTGTTTCAACATATGTTGTAAGGTCACCATGCTCACACCTCATCTCCACCATGGGAGCTCCTGTGCTGAGTGACAGTGTGGAGTAGCTGTGGGGGCTCATCCTGACTGACTGTGGCCAGTTTTTTAAGACGTCAGATGTTTTAAGTGGGCAGATGTTTTTCTGGAGGCCTACGTCAGACATGTGGGAGAACACTATGCTGGGAATGATGGTATTAATTGCAGAACTTTTTGTTTAAGTTTTGAAAAATGTTGGTTATAAAATTACAAAGTGAGTTTAAAGGAGAGAATATACATTCAGTTTGTCACCCTTCGTAAATGGTTTCAGAGATAGTTCCTGTTAATGTTTAAGCTTGAGATAAAACCTATAAATGCTGACACCATTGGCAAGAAAGAACAGGAGAATAAACACTATGAAACTACCAGCAGTTTGTGCTGTGATTTTATTTTTTGCCCTCTGGCCTAGTTGATTTATTTATGTCTTCTTTTAATAAATATATATTATGGATAAAGCTATTTCTTAATATTCCATTTAATAAGAATCCTAGTAATGAAGTTGAAAAAGAACAAAAACAAAACAAAAAGGACAAAACCTCTACAGGGAGTAGGGTTGGGTATCGGTCGGGTTTTTTCCGATACCGGTTACTACTCTGTACTTTTGAAACGGTTCCGGTGCTTAAACGGTACTTTAAACGGTACTTTAAAGCCTCAAAATGCACACACTTTGTCAAAAAGAATGCCCTTTTATATCCAGTGCCAAATTGAACACAATTAACTTTAACAATATAAATACAAGTAACTTACAAATAAACACTTTATTATTATTATGGTTAAACATGACTATAAATCTTTATAACAACGTTTATAGGTCATAAAAGTTGAAAAAGCATAATAGGTGCTCTTTAAATTATAAAAATAGATACACATGTAAAACTAGCCTGGCACCGCCCGCCTACCTACTTCCGCTCAATTTTCATTTCACTTCAGTAGTCAGTCTGGGGCTGCGGTGTATTCATGGTTCCTGCTCGTCCAGATTTTTGGTTATCGAATCAGCGAACAGAGCGAGTGGCTGAGAACAATGACGTTGAGGTCGCGCGCCAGTTTCAGTTGAAGTCAGAAGCCGGCTCATGACATACATGTAGCTCCCTCCAGTTAACGGACACGGACACAAGGCTTTCTTGTTTACGGGCATTTATTAGCTCTGTCGATGTCATCAGACATGCCAAACATGCCGTGAGAACTAAATAAAAGCATAGAAATCACGTTACAGAAATAATAATATTCTCACAGAGAATAGCACATGAATAAATACACAACACAACGTTAGATTGACTATTAATTAACTCTCAAAACTATATAATTTACATTGACAATTACACATTAAAATAACTATACCTCATTGGCCGGGTTAACTCCGGGGAGTGATTCAGGTAACACGGAGGCAACTACTCTCCTGTGTGTCTCTCGTCGAACTAAGTCATGTAATGACGCTACCAATAAAATCAAAGAGCGGCAGTTGGCTCGGCATGCGCTGCATGCATGGACGGCTGCATGCTCTGATGCTGGCGCTACATCAATCAACATATCAACCCCAGAACAGTAGTTCCGCTATAGTAACAGGTCAGCTTGTAAACATATTTCAAAATAAAAGAAATGCAGATAAATATAATTATATATTTAAATATGGTTTATTATCGAATTAAAACTATTGTTTATGAAACCTAAAATTATTCTAATAAACTAAAATTATGTAGCTGCCTGTTTCTGCTGGCAGCTACAATACGTCACGACCAAATGTTATGCGATTGGTTGGCAGATCCAGAGTGGCACTGGGCAGATCCAATAGTTTTAAACTTCAACAGACACCTGCCTTCAAGTGAGTTAACGTTTGTCAATTGGGCAGTTCCAGGCCTTCTGTACAAATGAAATGAAGTACGATGGTCTGGTAGGACCAGGGGCGTAGCACCAAATTCTGGGCCCCTATACAAAAAGTCCTGATGGGCCCCCTGAAAGGCGGTCTTACAATACACATGACTCTCTGAGCCAGACAACTCCACAATACATTTATTTGAGGAATGACCAAATCATTACTTTTACCGGTGTTTCCCCCAGAAAATGTCTTAGTCAAGGTGGTCACTGGCCAGGGTCACAGGAGGGGCGGCGCATTGGCGAAAATGTTGGGGGTATACAATGTGTTTTCCCCTTAAAATGTCTAAATGCATTTCAAAGACAGTAACAGTGTGGCACTTCTTTAAACTTACTGAAACTTGCAGGGGCCATCACTCTCATGTATTTATCAGACTTTTCTATGCGCTTTCTGAGCTGATAGATAGGTTGTGTTGCCACAGTGATGTGGAGTCTTAAACTGTTCTAACTGTGCCAGCACTTATATCTGTATAGCTAAATATCCCCATAGAAACATCGCTGTGTTTATTTTCGCCACCAGTTCAATTCAATGTCGGCTTGCTCCTGCTTACTCTCCCGCACACATGCCTTAGTCATGCGCAGGCCCCTGATCTCCTTGCAAGGGTCAGGGGCCTATCATGAGCCAGTCAATTATTTCTTTTTTGGAATGGCATTGTTCAGGGCCTTCGAAGATCGGGGCCCCACATTCAGCTTAAAAAATAATAATAATAATAATTCTGATGGACCCCCCTCTGCCTTGGGCCCCCCCGTGACTGTCGCACTTTCCCCCGCAGTCCGTCGGCCCTGGGTAGGACCAGGCTAATATAAAACACCCATATATAATGAAATGTAGTATTGGACTTAGTACTATAAGGTAATAAGTACACCCAATGAGAACCACAGAAAGAAAACAGTCAAGGAAGAGTGTGTGCCTTTTGGAATATTAACTGCTCATTTGCATTTAACTTGAAACAAAATTCAACTGATGTAAAAAATACAAATAAGTCTTCTGTTAAGATAAGACCACAACTATTAACGTTGAAAAATTAACAATTATTGTGAAGAAAAATTATCATGTTTGCCCTCTCAGGAAGGATACAAGATCTTTAATGTACATGTTCTAATGTGCAGCGCGCTGTTTATTATTTAGTAACAGCCTGTCATCAGATGTTTTATACACATCGATAGCTCCATAAAGTTCTCCAAGTCAGAGCTTTTTGTACCCAACCCTAACAGGGAGCACCTGTGTGTGTCTACCCTGTTGCACTGGCTTGGCTGCTAAGTCCGACAACTTCACCTTAGCGTTCATACGCTTCACCAATTGCAGTCTCAAGGCACAGTTAGGTCCATGATGTTCAGGGACTTCTGCAAGGTGGACCACAAGATCACGTCCAGGTGGAGGTCAACATGCATTTTTCAGTCCCAGGGAGTGTCCAGTAGGATGGAATAGGGCGAAAATACTGGGTACTGCGAGGTGACCTTGGTAAAGGCACCAAACCCTGTTTACGGTTATAGAGACCTCTGAGGCCTGTTTCAGGAAGCAGGGTTTACAAACTCTGGGTTTAATCCTGCGCCCTGAGTTGGTCAACTCAGAGATGAGCAACTCTCGGTATCGGTTTCAGAAAAGTGGATCAGCGTTGGGTCAATCAACTCTGAGCGTGTTCACTCTGGGGTCAGCGCGTGCGTAAAAGCCATCGTCAATGGATCGCTGATAACATGATTCACCATGGAAACAGGAGAAACAAATGCTTGTCACTTCCACTTCTCCAAAAAAAAAAAAAAAGAACTTCTCCCCTCCCACTAGAGTAAGAAATATTAACGAATGAGCTAATGGTATGGAGAATAATTAACGAGGATATTATCTCATAACTCTGATAGAATCACCTCTGCAATTCAGAAAAAAACAGGGCAAAATTTTTTGTCAAGAGCATCATTGTGCTTCCGTATGAGAAGCAATAGTCTATTTTAAGAATTAAGTTACGCATATCAGCAGCAGCAAAAGTATTAAGTGGTGCTGCACTGCATTGCTGAGTGAGATATTCGCTGTATTATGTAGGCAAGCTATAATACTGTGCAGTAAACAGACTGTTGCTTCTTTTAATGGGGAGTGAAAGACATTAAAGCTGGGGTTGAGGATTTGGGGAGAAAATGGCAGTTGGGATAGAGATTTGAATCCAAATACCTTATTTTCCGCACCATACAGGTGAAACTCGAAAAATTTGAATATCGTGCAAAAGTTCATTTATTTCAGTAATTCAACTTTAAAGGTGAAAATAATATCTTATACAGACTCATTACATGCAAAATGAGATATGTGAAGCCTTTATTTGTTATAATTGTGATTATTATGGCTTACAGTTTATAAAAACCCCAAATTCAAAATCTCAGAAAATTTGAATATTACATAAAATCAATAAAAAAAGGATTTTAAATACAGAAATGTCGGCCCTCTAGAAAGTATAATCATGCATATGTACTAAGTACTTGGTTTGGGCCCCTTTTGCACAGATTATTGCCTAAATGCGGCGTGGCATGGATGCTATCAGCCTGTGGCACTGCTGAGGTGTTATGGAAGCCCAGGTTGCTTTGATAAAGGCCTTCAGCTCGTCTGTATTGTTGGGTCCGGTGTGTCTCATCTGCCTCTTGACAATACTCCATAGTTTCTCTATTGGGTTCAGGTCAGGAGAGTTGTCTGGCCAATCAACACAGTGATACCATGGTCAGTCAACCAGTTACTTGTGGTTTTGGCACTGTGGACAGTTGTCAAGTCTTGCTGGGAAAAGTTATTCAGCATCTCCATAAAGCTTGTCAACAGACAGAAGCATGAAGTGCTCTAAAATCTCCTGGTAGACAGCTGTGGTGACTTTGGACTTGATAACACAGTGGACCAACACCATCAGATGACATGGTGCCTCAAATCATCACTGACTGTTGAAACTTAACAGTGGTCTTCAAGCCCCTTGGATTTTGTGCCCCTCCACTCTTCCTCTAGACTGTGGGACCTTGATTTCCAAATGTAACGCAACATTTAATTTGGATCAGTGATGATTTGAGGTATCATGTCATCTGCTGCTGTTGGTCCAGTGTTATCAAGTCCAAAGTCACCACAGCCATCTACCAGAAGATTTTAGAGTTCATGCTTCTGTCTGTTGACAAGCTTTATGGTGATGACAATTTCCATTTCCAGCTAGACTTGGCACCTGCCCACAGTACCATAAACCACTGGTAACTGGTTGACTGACCATAGTATTACTGTGCATGAATGGCCAGACAACTCTTCTGACCTGAACTCCATAGAAAAACTATGGACTATTGTCAAGAGGAAGATGATACACACCAGACCCAACAATACAGAGGAGCTGAAGGCCACTATCAAAGCAACCTGGGCTTCCATAACACCGCAGCAGTGCCACAGACTGATAGCATCCATGCCACGCCGCATTGAGGCAAGAATTCATGCAAAAGGGGCCCAAACCAAGTACTTAGTACATATGCATGATTATACTTTCTAGAGGTCCGACATTTCTGTATTTAAAAACCTTTTTTTATTGATTTTATGTAATATTCTAATTTTCTGAGATTTTGAATTTGGGGTTTTTATAAACTGTAAGCCATAATAATCACAATTATAACAAATAAAGGCTTCACATACCTAATTTTGCATGTAATGAGTCTGTATAAGATATTATTTTCACCTTTAAAGTTGAATTACTGAAATAAATGAACTTTTGCACGATATTCAAATTTTTCAAGTTTCACCTGTAAGCCGCACTGGACTATAAGCCGCAGGTGTTTTAATGTTTAATTACCATATGTAAGAGTTCGTGCACAGAGGGGATTGTCGGGAAAGAGATGGCTGCTTGAGGAAGCTCCCATTTATTAACATTTCAACAAAAAAGGTGCATATTTGCAGTGGTGTAGTGGAGGGTATACGCAGGTATATGGCGTATACCCACTTATTTTCCAGGCGACATTGTGTATATCCACTTCTAACGGCCAAGACTGCGGTCCAGCACAAAGACATGAACATAACAAACAGTGACGGCAGTGGCGGCTCCTGACAATAATCTCAGGGGGGGCAATTGTTGCCATGATGATGGGTAAAATTACCCAAAATGAACCTAAATCAGATAGCTAATATGACAATGTCATATTGCATTTAACAGTTTTTCCTGTTCATCTGGCACCATTAGACAAGCATTGTACTGTACAGTATTTTTGGACATTAAGTTAGTTAATTTTTTGAATAAAATGAATTTAGCTCTAAAACGATTTAATCATCCGGCTGTGGCCATCAAAGATAACTTGTCATCTACCAGTGTGCTCCTCAGATAGGCTTCATTTAAAAGTGAAGAGACCTGCTCTACAATTAATCACAATAATCTGATTGACTTGACAGTTGTGTTCTGATTAAACAAAAATGGATGCTGGCATAGCATATGTGCAATCATCACATTGGTTTGCATTACTACTGTCTACCTTTCTTTATATGTCCATGCTGTCTACAGCACCGTTACTTGGTAGGCGAGGTTTATGCCGCGGACGGACAGCAGCTGTCAGAGTAAACAGTCTATATGGATCAGCTGTTGAACGGCGCTGGCTCGTCCATATGCAGATTGATGTTTAATGTTTGTTTTACCTTTTCTGAGAGATGATGCATAGGGGTGACACCCGAAGTTATCCATGTAGTGTCTGTGCTGCCATCAGGATGGATAAAAAGCCAGTATACAGTCCATAATCATCATGCAGCGGCAGCAGAACAGAGCGTTAGCGCCTTAGCATCCTGCTAGCCTCGTTAGCCGTTCAAATGAGCCCCGTGAAAATCCGCGTTTATACGATCCCCCAATCCATTTTGGTAGATACTTGCTTGATGGTTACATTTTGTCTGGATAGGACCTAGTCCTTTTAATGACATGATCAAGTAGCTTGCCAACCTAGTCTGAGTTGATATTAGTATTGTTGGTCTTGAATCTGACCGCTTTGGGCAGCAGACCGGACATGTGACTGTATCAGTCACTGTAATTGGTTCATTGTTTACTGTACGTATGACGACAACACGTTAGGGCGAGCACCCCCGGAACCCATAGAGATTGCATTGCGAAGCTTGCAGTTTGAAAAAAAAAAAGTTTTACATTGAAGTCTATGAGAGCGCTCAGGGCGATTTTCAACCAGCCCGAAATCGCCCCAGAGTGACGGTACAGAACACAGACGCTGATTGTACAATGATATTTAGACTTAGATGCAGGTAAAAACTGCATTGAAATAATAAATTATGATTATAAATACAAAAAAATATATATATATTTTTCATCATTATTATATTTTAGTTTTTTGCTGGTATGGCTCAAGGAGGGCGTCGCCCTATCGCCCCCTATGGGCGAGCCGCCGCTGAGTGACGGTCCGGCAGACCGTAGCGGCAGTCAGCTGTCAGGACAGTGAACGCCCCCCCACTCGCACTAATGGCTGTAAATGGAGCGGACACGGAGGCTAAACATATAGCCGTTCTGCCAGCTACGCTCTCTCGACCAATTAGATTGCTCGAAACTATTTGGCGTAACAGACACGTTGTCATAGTAACCGGCGGTTTTTTCTCCTGGCGGATCAATGCTGGTCCAAGCGCTTCCGAGCACATTTTCTTTCCTATGACGCGAAGGCATGATAAAATAAGATATGAAGCGAACTAGTCAGACAAAAATCTGCTTTGTGAATAAAAAAGCATGCATTGCTACATCGCAGTTGCTGTTAGCAAGCAGCCCAGCACCCGCACCAGCTCCGCCTCCCAGTCCCAGCCCAGTCGGAGAGGATGTCGATGCCGCTGCTCCTTCGACTACAACTTTAAATGAAGACGTCAACCACGGTGAGCACTTTTTAATAGCAGGACCTTGTAAATTAGGTTATTGACATATATTAGGGTCAGTAAAACAATGAAAACTTAAAAGGTTAAGTGTACCTGGCCCAAGAAAATGCATCCCTCACCACCAGACAGCCTGTTTTCAATATAATATTCATCCCTCAATTGATTCTATTGTTTTGGCATCTAACATTAGCCTACCTGTACGTTCCAATTAATTTTGTGAGTCTGTTTGTGAACAGAATTCAGGAGGCTAATTGTAATTAAATAGTTACATTTATAGCCAGGCCCGGTTCTAGACAGTCAGACTTGGGTGGGCCTGTAGAAATTTTGGGTGGGCACACTGGGCAGAGAGACCGAAGATGCAAGCGTGCGCAGAGCGCGCAGAGCGCGCGAGCCGAAATTTTTTGCCCTTGTAAGATCTCTGCGTCTGATTTTTGGCACATTTACTGTGAATTGTGTAGAACACAATATGCAAATAAACTTCGAGTGTTGCTGTGTGGGAGATTTGATTCTTGCATGTTTTTTTTCTCCCAAATGTTTATGAATAACATATAATATACATTATATACAACATAATGTATCTTTTTTTTATCGCAGTATTAACTGTAGGCAGCCTGAGCTGATTGAAGAGAAAGCTTTGGGACTGGGCAACCTGGATGGTGGTAGTCCAGAGCTATATACTATACACATAGATATATAGTATTTCCACTATTGGCTCCAATGTCCAGCTGGGTGAAAATAGTAGCCAGCCGAGGTAACAACTCTGCTAGGGGGGTCCGGGAGATTTTTCTTTACCTTTTTAAAGTGAAATGCATGAATCTGGTGCACTTTGAGAGGAAAATTAAGAGGCTAAATCTGAGGAAAACACAAATGTGAACAAATAATTTGGAGTCACTGGGTCGGATGAATTAGAAGCTATTGAAGAAAGACACATGGATTTTTCATAGAAATATAAATTTGAAATAATATAAAAATATTATGCAGGGTCCTCTGGGATGGGCTTGGTGCTCTTTTTCTTTTACGGGACATATTTTTCTGTAATATAATGAATTAATTTAAATGCAGTGAGAGGAACGAAGCAGAAGAACTCTGTTGTCCAGTTATCTTTTTTTCCACAGACGAGGCTGAAATAGGTTATAGACTATACACAGTGCATGGGCAACTGAGGGCAGCCCCATTTTCAAATATTTTTAAATAAACTCAATACTAACTGTGCATGCCATGGACTTGAACGTGACGTGATCAGTTAACCTCGGATTACCTCCCAGATGAACTGATTCAATTATTAAGCTATTAACTATCTACCAAAACATTGTATTCCTTTTATTGTACGATAACTTACATTTACATAATATGATGTTGATATCAAACACAAACTAAAAAAAAAAAAAAACTAAAAAAAAAAATTTGGGGGGGCCCCCTGGCAGTAAGCAACCCTCATTTCGCTTATGCCTCGGGCCGGCTCTGCTGACCAGTGACCACTATAAGCGGGTGGGTAACTTGGAGGCAGGCTGTCCTGCCCACCCAATAATACAATTAGAAGCAATGCATGGTAATGGTATATTCTTTAGTATTAATTAATTGTCTGAATTTTATTTGACATTTTCTTGGACAGCGAATGAACAGGTCCGTCCGATAGTGGGTCTGGACTTCCACCTAAAAAAAAAAATAAAAAAAAAAAATCTTTTTTGATTGGCTGGCCCCTGGCTACCGCCGGCCCTGTTTATAGCCATTCACTCATATTGTTTTTTTGTAGCAACCAACACGGTCTTTTTGAGAGACCGTGTTCAGCTCCGCAGTGCCGTGGAGAACACAGGCTGTGCTGCGGTGGCACGGAGGTGGCAGTTATTTGCAGTTGCTGTTTGACACAACGCTCAGTTTATTGCACTTGCATCAAAATATTTAATTTTGTTAAACTTTATTTTATCCGTTTTGTGCCGTTTTGTACACGTATATAACATTTTAAAATAGGGGCGGCCCGCCGGCCTAAAGGCTACAGACACTTAAAAAAAACTAAAAACTATTTTCCTCATCCACAAATCGAGTTCATTTGAAACGAGGGGTACTCGAGTACTCGATTACTAACGCCCATCCCTAGTAGCTACAGAACATATACTGTGCCGTGTACTAACAGGGTCGAAAAATGGGGAAAAAGGCGCATCTTATAGTCCGAAAATTACGGTACCTAAACCACTCCACTTGTTCTCTTTGGTCCCTCCCCTATGGTCCCTCCCTGACACGCTCTACACCAGCAAAGTCGTGCCAAAGTGAATGGACAGTCCCAACAGCCAATAAGAACAGACAATCGGAGCCTCGCTCTGATTGGTCAAAGTGTCAGCTCATGTTAACTTTGACGAATCAGAAATCACATACCCCAGTTTAACGTCAGACACATTTGGTGACAGTTTCCATTGTAGAGCCTGATTGATTTATTACCAGATCCCTTGTCCTCAAGTGATCACAGTTTAAATTATTATTTTATTTCTATATTCATATTAGGCTATTTAACGAGGATCATCTGTGACTTTGGGATCGCACAAGTGAACAGTAACGATTGCGTGCAGCAACAGAATTACAGTTCAACCTGACAGAGTCTGTTCAGTGGCACAGACGTTAAAAAACTCCTGTTAATAAAAAAAAGAATGATATACATACAATACAAATAGGTTTATTAATCTGAATGTAAAGCATGTTCACGATGTGTAAGTTATGAACGGCACGAGGGCTGAGAACCAGAGCCGGCCCAAGCCTTCAGGGGGCCCTAAGCGAAATATGATTAGGGGGCCCCTCTCCAATGTTAGTGCTGCTGAAACTATAGATCTTTGTTAAATATCATTCACACACCCAGTGTTTTCCGCTAGTGCCTCCACTGTGCGGCTGTGCGAAAATATTTGACAGGCGAGATTCAGACCCTCCTAGGGGGTCCGGGGGTATGCCCCCCCGGGAGATTTTTTTAACCTTTTTAAAGTGAAATGCATGAATCTGGTGCACTTTGAGAGGAAAATTAAGAGGCTAAATCTGAGAAATTGTGTGAACAAATAATTTGGAGACACTGTGTCAGATGAATTAGAAGCTATTGAAGAAGGACACATGGATTTTCCATAAAAATATTAATATAGTAAGGCGTCCCCCTCCCGGGCCGGGCCCAGCAGCAGACCCGTGTTCGATTCCCACCCGCGGTCGTTCTCTGCATGTCACTCCCCTCTCTGCCCCATTTCACCTCTGTCTCTCTGCACTATCAATAAAGCATAAAAATGCCCAAAAAATATCTTTAAAAATATATATATATATATTAATATAAAATAAAATATTATGGAGGGTCCTCTGGGTTGGGCTTGGAGCTCTTTTTCTTTTACGGGACATATTTCTCTGTAATATAGTGAATGCATTTAAATGCAGTGTGAGGAACTAAGCAGAAGAACTCTGTTGTCCAGCTACTGTATCTTTTTTTCCACAGACAAGGCTGAAATAGGCTATAGACTATACACAGTGCATGGGCAACTGAGGGCAGCCCCATTTCCAATTGTTTTTAAATAAACTCAATACACACTGTGCATGGATGTGAACGTGACATGATCAGATAATTTCGGATTTCCTCCCAGATGAACTGATTACATTTTTAGGCTATTAATTATCTAGACCAAAATATTTTATTCCTTTTTTGTAAGATAACTCACATTTGCACAATATGATGTTAATATCAAACACACAAACTAAAAAAAAAAAAAAAAAAAAATCTTTTTTTTTAGGGGGCCCCCCAGGCAGTCGGGGGCCCTAAGCAGCCGCTTAGTTCGCTTATGCCTCGGGCCGGCTCTGCTGAGAACTATGCTACTGATCAGATAAATGATCGATCAAACGTAAAACCCTCAGGAAATGATAAAAGCATCGCGATGGAGATTTCTATGGAGTGATTTTCTTTTAAACTGTACAGGGACGCGTTGTGGCAGTGACTCTTTCTTCAGTCGGAGCTGCAGCGTAAAGTGAAAACAAACTCAGACTAGGTCTAACCACCTATCCAGCAGGTTAGACCCACGGCGTATGTTGCTGCAGTAACTGACTGAGGTGCGCTGAACCTGCTTCCTGAAACAGAAAACCGAGTTTCCACTAACTCAGAGCGAATAAACTCTGAGTCGCCTCAAAACCAGCTACCTGAAACAGGCCCCTGTATGGTAATGCAAGTGTCTAAGATCCTGTTTCTACATGTGTGTATTTTGGATCCTGTGTGTCAACAGAACATTGACAATATAAAGCTGCTAATGTACCACAAATATTATGCCATTTTTTAAAGTAAGACAACAAATAGATTCACAGAATCACAATCAGAAAACGTAAGCATGTCTACTTTTATTTGGTTCATTAAGTTTGTCAGGGTCAGCATCCCTTACTGGATGCAAAAGTAAATGTGTGACATGGCTTTTATTTATGTGACACGAGTAACATGGAATACAGGTTAGATGAAGTTAAGGTTGTGTACTGGACGGGATGTCTTAAAAACAATCATTTTCAAGGGGTTTGGGATCAATTCTTCTGTAACAGTCAGCTCCAGAGATGCCTGGAGGCCTCCTTCTTAGGTGCTCTTCTTCTCCTCAAACATAATGTTTGCTGTGGCTCTCTTGGCTGTGGAAAAATTACATTAAATTAGAAAATAAATTAAAAACTAATGAACTGCACCTTGCAAAATAAGACTGGCGTATATGGCTCTTGAGGGAATGTAATTAGAAAGGACAGAGACAGGTAGTGGTTGGCTACACTCAGCAGCAGTCCACATAAGTAAAGTACTGCTGTCTGCACTCGCAAAGTCTTCCCAAGAGCCTTTGTCTATATAGTTTCTTCAGTTAACTTTATCTAACACATAATGCCAGCAGTCTGGACGGGAAGAGAACATGGAGTCTGTCTCAGCTTTATATGATTTTAAAAGCATCAATTGACTTGTTTTAACACATTTTGTTAGTTTATAATATGAACAATTGTAAAATATTATTTTCATGAGGCTGTTGAGTCAGAAAGTGACGGATCATAAGGAAACGTGTTTGCCGGCCCTCTTCATGCTGTTTATGTGTTGCTTATGTATTAGCTCTGTGGAAATAGACATTATAATAACTTCACCATGACAACAGGTTAACATAGCCCAAGGTTGCTTCAACATAAAATTTCAATTGGAGCACATCAGGAAATATTTTTTATTATTTCCCTATCCATGCCAGCCCAGACCTTCAAGTTACTCTCATGAACTGTCAATGGGCTTGCCCCTTCTGATTCCATTTTACCATATACAGATAAACTGTTTCTTATGACTTTAAGCTTCATGAATAAAATTGGCTTGTATAGACTTGTCCTCTGCTATTGATTGATTTGTTATTTAAGTGCTCAGGCCCTCTGCTCTGCTGGCAAATGTTTGGAAATTCAACGTGAAGATACATGATGAAATGTGGCTCTTATGTCAGAAACTTGATAGCAGCTATAAAACAAATTAGAATGACAATTCAAATCACAATGGAAAACTATTTGAAATTGTGAACAGGGTCACTCGTTATGATGGCCACAAATGATCACCTGAAACTGCAATTCCGCCGTGGCTTTACAGAGGTTTTGTAGTGAGTTGAAGCTCATTGTTAAGCATACGATAAGAGAGACTTTGCCCAGTCCAGTCCAGTACATAGAAAACATAATACTGTTTCTCTATTCACAGTAAACACTAAACAATGTGTTGATTAACTCACCCTCATCTTTGAATTTGTCAGCAGCTTCTGACGCCTTGTCCTTCAGGTTCTTCACTGCATCATCAATCTTGGCTTGATTCTTGAGGAAGACGGGTCGAATGATGCAGTTATATATCCGGACTGAGCCATTAGAGGGAGTGGGGGCCATGCACCACACCAGGAAGGCACACTGGGTAAACAGAACAATGATATGTATTATTATATGATTGTTTTAGAGGCTGTACTGGTTAAACTCATTTTAAGAAAAATAATTAATCTGAAATGCCGCTCACATCGTCGCAGAGTGGGGGATGCAAGGTCTGGTTATAAACATGCCCCCTTTTTGAAAATCAAGCAGGTAATGAATTGAAAGCAAAGTTATACTTGTCTGCCTTTCTTTTTGTGCTGATCGGAAAAATGGTCCAACTGTAGACTCAAATCTGTGATTAAGATTAAATTGTGCATTGAAAATGCAACATATAAAAATGAAAAGTACTCAATGCAAAAGGCCTTTATATTTGCAAATGGTGCCAACCAGAACAATTAAAATGGACATTGGGGACATTTTATATAGACTGTTGTGGATATGTCTCAACACATTATGTTTTGAGATCAAAGTGAAAACAATCATCATTACAGAGTAGGGCTGGGCGATTAATTGAAATTCAATTTAAATTACAATTTTGGCTTCCCTCGATCATGAAAACAAGATAATCGTAATAAAACAATTATTGTGTCGCACGCCGTGTCTTGTGTGGTAAATGCAGCGAACCCTGTGTGCGCTCCGCTCTGCCCCGCCCCCGCCCGAACACTTTCGCTTTCAGCGATTGCAGTGCAATGGTTTATTCAGCATAAAGTTAAAGTACTCGCCCAAGACTGATGTTAAATCGAAACACAAACGCCTTGCGCGAGCGAAATAGCAAGTTGCCAGTTGAAACTCCGTGGCGGTGGGTAACGGTGTCATTCACAGTGACACCTCGCCAGTGTGAGCCGCCGCACAGAAAAGCTCTGTGGCTTTATGGCTAAAATGGACCGGGGATATCCTGCCCGTTAACGTTGTTGATGTGGAAGGATTGCATTTCTTGAGCCTGGATACACAGAGCCATGTCGCCAAACTGACAGCACAACTAGAGAAAATATACAGTGATCCGCCTCCCTCCGTTAGTTTCAGTCTACAGCCGAACAAATTACAATAACCATCACGGACATTGTTTAAATAAAGCCTCTTGTTTTTATGATCATTAGGGCTTTGATGCAAATTCTGAAGTCTGAATATTACGTTGGCAGCTGCTGTGCAGTTTGTTTTCAGCAACTCAAACTGCATTGTAAAAAAAAAATGCAATAAGTTGATCTTTTTGTAGATCCTCAACGTGCAAATAAATGAGTTGTTCACAATCATATCCCTAGTAAAATATTAATTTTGGAAGGTTTCACTGTTTATTTATTTAGGGTGGCTTTTTAGTTGTAGGTGTTTGAGGAGCACATTTGGGAGTTTAATGTATGCAATGTTGAAAGAATTTACAGGATTTTCATTTTGGGGCATCCCTACAGTGAATAATCGTCTTTAATAATCGTGATTACAATATCAATCAAAATAATCGTGATTATAATTTTTGCCATAATCGAGCAGCCCTATTACAGAGGTGTCCTGTCTTTTGGATTTCTTAGTTAGTTTGATTTGATTCTCATGACTCACAGGAAATGCTGATGCTGCTTCGGTGGCAGCCTTTTCTTTTCCAAACAGTTTCTGTTTCTATCGTCTCTCTACTTTCATTTCAGTTTAACCTCATGTGTGGTGTTTAATTAATCTGAACAACTCGCGGACATGAAAACCACACAGGCAACAAGCGCAGAACAGCTTCTCTGAGTGGCAAAGCTTCATCGCGAGAAGCATTTCTCACTGTGCTGTGAGTGACAGGCGCGACCCTGGTCCTCTCTATGAGCGCACATGCGCTCAACACCATTCTAGTTTGACAGACTGATCGCTCTTTATGCCAAACTTTTTTTGAACAGCACTGGATTTCTTTTTGTGAATAACACGCAATCTACCCTACCGTAGCGGGTATCCCGTGGCCCACAGAAAAAAAAGTCTGTCTCTACTACACACCCGCAGAGGCTGATTTGCATGTGCGTGCGTGTGTGTGTGTGTGTGTGTGTGTGCGTATGTGTGTGTGTGTGTGTGTGTGTGTGTGTGTGTGTGTGTGTGTGTGTCAGAGGTGGGACCAAGTCATTGTTTAGCAAGTCACAAGTAAGTCTCAAGTCAAGTCTCGAGTCAAGACAGGCAAGTCCCGAGTCAAGTTCCAAGTCAATGCTGACAAGTCTTAAGTCAAGTTCCAAGTCCTGCAGTTTGAGCTTCGAGTCCTTTTAACCAAAAAGTTAAAATATATTTACCCACATCATGTACGCTTTTAAAATCTATATTTATTAATTAAAAAAGTGCAATTGAAATTGTGGAAAAAAAATTGTACCGTCATTGCACCTCCCTATTGCACTATTTACCAGTGATTTTTAACATTTAACTCGTATTTTGCAATAATATTCTTCATTTTAAACCACTCCTTTACAGAATAAACACATTTTTTAATTAGTTTTATGTTGACCACCTCGTAGTTTTTATACTCGAACAAAACTATCTTTGGTATAATTTTTTCCAACTGGCACGTTGTTTGACAGCACTTCCTCTTCAATGGTTGTCCTGCAATTTCATTGGATGAATGCTGTCGGATCAAAACAACGTTGGTTTGATTGAATTTGATTGGATGTTGTGCCGACAGCACATAGGCCTACACGCACAGACACTCACACATAGGCTACATGTGGAAAAGATTGTAGGTTACAGTGTTGTTATTTCTTATAGTGTGTTAAGATGTGTTTTGTTCAGTGTGGATGACATTATAGCTGTCAATTAGTGGGCGTGACGTCAGTCGGCCGGAGAGTCTGTTTAGTAAGTTTCCTTTTCTCTTCTCTCTCGGTCAAGTGTGTGAGCGTGCATGTTGCCGCAGTAGTCAATCATTCCACAGTTGAAACGTGTTTATGTGAATCACCCGTGTGTGAGTAGCCTAAGTATATGCAGTCCCGATCGCTGTTATAAGTTACAATTTATGGATGTTTTTAACGGCTGAGATTCGCCGGTCGCAACAGCTGTTCTAACGTCTCCTCACGAGCGGAATGTAAGCTTTTGTTATTTTCCCGCGATCTATATGCTGCTGTACCTGTGAAAGAAGGAAAATAAAGAGCGGATAAACCATACTCCTCCAGGGTTCAACATAACTTTTTTTTCCTACTGGCCCGCTGGGCCAGTGGATCCGAGTTTTACTGGCCCCTTGTATATTTTCACTGGCCCTGCACACACTTTTTTTTCTTCTTAATTTAGTGTCAATAATTTTAATACCTGTATTAGAAAAATAACCATATCTAAAGGGAATATCTATACTGTAACAGTATAGATATTCCCTTTAGATTTGGTTATTTTTCTTTTAGTTAATTATATGAAATGTTGATATTGCTCATACACATAATATAAAACCAGGCAAACATATTGAATTTGAAGCCTAACTGAAAGTGTGTTGAAAGAGTGGGCCAGTATTTTAAAGTCCAGTAGTTTGATAATTGTTTTTATTCTTGAATTTGGGCAGTTTAATGAATAGTTCACCTGCAGAAGTCATGTTCAAACATAAAAAAAAAATAAGAGATGAAGGTCTGATCATTCTTTGTGGTGTGGTAGGCTGTTTTTATTACTTTCTCTATATGCATTAGGGATGTGAATGTGTCGACCGAATGACCAGTTTTCCACTTGCGCTCAAGTTGACTTTAAAAATAGAATAGAAATCCGAAAATCAGTGGGTTATGCCGTTTTTTTTAATGGGAGATTTAACCGTGTACGAGTTCACGTCTGGTCGTGAGCGCGCTGCAGGAGTGTCACTTCTCCATGAAGTGTCAGCTTCACATAAGAGTCCGGTGTGGGACCATTTTTTCAAACTATTGATAAAAAACAATGCAGCATAAGTTAAACGCTCGTCTAAGACTATGACGTTAAATCACCTTAGAAACACACAATGCCTTCGTCCGATCACAGCAGCGTTTCACCGTGTGATCTCGCCAGCGAGTGAGCCGCCGCGCAGATGAACTGTGGTTTGTGGCTAAAATAATAACTGGGGATAATCTCCCCGTTAGCGATTTCAATGGGAAAGACTTCCGCGATCTGATTGAATGTCTCGAGCCTGAAAACACAGTGCCAAACTGCGCGACTATAGGAAGTGTACAGTGAGCGGAGTCCCTCCGTTCGTTTCTGTCTACAACCGACACAATCACCGGAGACGCATTCACAGCTTTTAAATAAAGCCTCTCATTTGTATTACCATTGGGGCTTGGATGCAAATACTGCAACATTACGGCGGCAGATAAAGGAAAAGCGCAGTTATCATTTTCTGCACCTCAACCTCTGCTGTGGGAAGAAAGAAAGGGGGCAGAGCAAGTCGATTGATTTGTCGACTCGCAGGCGCGGTAGGCAGCTCTGCCAACAGAGCGAGAGTGCACCCGCTTGTTGCTCCGCCTGTCAAAACGCCCACGCATCGGTTGTCCACTGGCCTTTCATTAAACAAATATATTTTATATTAGGTTTATTATATTGAGTCTTAAATAAACACTGCTTTCATTCCGACTCTCAACGCGCATTTCAATGAACCATGATGTAGTCTACAAAAAGATACTGAACTGTGACTGGCCTATCAACTTTCCCTGCATATGATTTTACTGGCCCCGGGCCATCGGGCTATACGTTATGTCGAACCCTGCTCCTCCTCTCCTAGTCTCATGCTTATAGTCTGACGTTTTTGGCCTTAAGTGGTGTTCTGGCCAACACCTCTGAGGTGAAACCAGTGATAAGCAGATCAGCACGGTACCGGTACATCCACCACAGTTTCCTCAGCTACACTACATGATGAAAGATACAGAGCGGTAGCCTAGCCTACTTAAAAATATACTTTTTAATCTTTGGGTTTTGGGGAAAGTAGCAAGTCTTGTCAAGTCAAAAGGCTCAAGTCCAAGTCAAGTCACGAGTCATTGATGTTAAAGTCCAAGTCAAGTTGCAAGTCTCTTTACATTTTGTCAAGCCGAGTCTCAAGTCATCAAATTCATGACTCGAGTCCAAGTCATGTGACTCGAGTCCACACCTCTGGTGTGTGTGTGTAGGTGTGGGTGTGAGTCCATATTTGTCGAGGAAAGAAAAAACGTGTCTGGCTATTGTCCAATGTTATTAAAGCTCCCATATTATACACCATATTATATGTTTTTCTTTAATTGTTTGCTGAAAAAAAACTTTCAGATAATTTATTGTACTATGCTGATGTTCAGCTAATCTCACAATGGCCTATTTTTTTAAAAGAGCTGCAGCTCCCCTCGTAAATATACAATCTTTGAGCTGTCCCCGCCCCCTGTCCGGAAGTGATTCCAGATACGCCGCTGTCTGTTTGTAAACAATGATGACGTATTTGCTGGGCCTGTTAGCGCAGTTAGCCTACCCATGAGAAGAACCAAGTCTAGTGCTAGTAACGCACTTTGAACAGTTTGACATGACCTATTCTTGTCTACATGAAAGACTATGTTCATACAGATGCACTGACTTGCCGTTTCCAAGCTAATGGAAACGGCATGTTCACAATAAAAATGCTGCAAAAGATGGTGGCTACTGCGAAGCTAGATCGGGAGCTACCGGCTAAAAATACCACTAAAATCAGTGAAAAAATTATCTTCAAAGTTGACTTCTACACTATTAAGTTCCAATCCTTTGTCCTGTTAAAAACGAGGCATTTCCAGACTGGTGTGGGTAATAGAATTATGTTTTTATGAGCAAAAGCTGAATGCTTGTCTCGAAGCTAGCTCGGAAGCTAACGGCTAAAAATACCACTAAAATCAGTGAAAAAAATATCTTCAAAGTTGACTTCTACACTATTAAGTTCCAATCCTTTGTCCTGTTAAAAACGAGGCATTTCCAGACTGGTGTGGGTAATAGAATTATGTTTTTATGAGCAAAAGCTGAATGCTTGTCCCAAAGCTAATACAGCTATACACCAGTCAGGCAAAAATACCAATAAAAACATTTCTTTCAGTTTCACTGTTGTGTTATTAAAAACGAGGCATAGACTGCTGTGGTTAAGATACATTAGTGGAGTATGAGCAAAAGCATTCTGTGTTGGTGTATGTAACATTCAGGCTGTACTATGGGCATCTTGTCGCTTAGCGGGGAAAGCAACATGGCTGTCGCTCGGAAAATTTTCCAGAGGATCTCGGGGCCGTGGACCAATAAGAAATGGGGGGGTGGGGTTATCATAGACTACTGCACGGTGGACGTTTCTGGTTACTAATGTGGGGGGGAAGCATGGACTTCATGCACTTCATGGTAGGACAGACAGTGAGCATAGTCAGCCGCGAGAGATCACTTCCTATCGGGGTAGCTATCTTTTCAGCCAAAACATATTTCCCCTCTCTATAAATATTTGGTGGTTGGTCCAGTTTTGAACTGGATGGTTCATCTGATGAGCTGTTGATGTGGATCTAGCGAGCAACAGCGGAGGTTTCTGTCGCTGTTTAGATCATGCATCGTATCGTTTCCTCTCAACTGTTGGGAATAGGCACACAATATTATGTTAAACCCGATAATTTCATTAAAATGTAGGAGTGATACAAGTAGTGATAATATCACAAAATGTGAAAGAGAAACAACTATTCCAATTACATTTTGTTTATTCCTTTGTTCGTATTCTTTTTTGCTGTTCTGTACTTATTTGCAAGTTTAAATTGATAAATCCTAACAAGTTGGTTGGATTTATCAGTTTAAACTTGTAAGTAGACCAACAAGTGTATGATTTAAAAGCAATAGCCTATGTGTAGACACATGCTGAATATTCAGCAACAAGATTAACTTAATTTACTGTACTATGTACCTTAAGGCTTGTATTCTAAATTGTAGAAAAAAAAATCTACTAGCCTACATTGCTTATTGCACAGCCCGATGTTGATTTTGGCTACTGAGCTGTTAGCTTAGTTTATTGTTGTCCTTTGACATGGGACTCTTTACAAATTGAAAGAAAAACTTGTCCATGCATTTATCTTTAGTAGACTTGACTACTGTAACATAGTCCTTGCAGGCCTTCCAAAAAAATCTAACATACCCCTTTCACACCAAAAAGAACCAAGAACCAAGAGCCAGTTCCGGGCTGGTGCTGGGGCCAGTTCAAAACTGGTTACAGCCTTATACCAGTTATGATGAACCGGTTGGTTTCACACCGACCAAAGCCAACCATGGAGCCAGCAAGAGAGCAACGTCATGACGTCACTGTATATGTCTGTGTACGTCGCCCGACGCCACTACTCTTGTGGCTGACGCTAGCTAGCGCTAGCTTCAAGCACAACAACAGCGGCGGAAACGTCTTATTTTACACGTGTTGCCTCTCGCTTTGCTCTGTTAATCCATACAGCGTATAGTTCTCATCTCTAGCCCAGCTCAATCCTGGGGCTGGGGGTTGAACCGGTTTTTACAGCCCGGAGCCGGCTCTCTGGCGGTGTGAAACCAAAACACTGGCTCTAGCTCGGAACTACAGTAGCTCCAATTTTTCGGTGGTGCTTCAGCTAATTCAGAGTGCTGCTGCTCAAGTCCTCACTAGGACCAAAAAAGTGGATCACATCACCCCAGTTCAGAGGTCTTTACACTGGCTTCCTGTCACTCAAAGAGTTGATTTCAAAATACTGATGGTTGGTTTATAAAGCCCTAAATGGTTTAGGGCCAAATTACATTACTGATCTGCTGATACGTCATGAACCGTCCAGAGCACTTAGGTCGTCTGGGACAGGTCTACTCAAAGTCCCCAGAGTTAGGATTAAACAAGGAGAAGCAGCTTTTATGCACCAAATATCTGGAACAAACTCCCAGAAAACTTGACGTCTGCTGCAACTCTCAGCTTCTTTAAATCAAGTCTGAAGACTTTTCTGTTCCCATTTTAACCTGTAATTTTTATTATAAGGACTATATATTATATTATGTTATGTTATGTTTTTGTGATACATTATATATGTTATATAATATAACAATATAGTCTACTTGCCAGCCCATAGGGCCCCATTGTGAACCCAGTTATGTTGAGTACACCAAAGTTTTATGTTAGAAATGTAAAGTATGGGTCCCCAGTAGGTAGAAACTGCCGGATGCTAACTTGCATATGTTGGGCAATTAGCGTAGCATACCATAATTAGCATTAATTAGCATAATTACCATATTGACAATATTTCAGCAACTGCTTTGCCGATTTGGACAATATTGGAGTGATTTTGGGGGTTAATGAGGATGATGAATCCATTTCTGACATTTTCAAAATTCAAAATGGCCGTTTAAACCGGAAGTGGCCATATTTTCACTCAAGGTGGGATGATTTTGATGAATTTGGAGTCTATTTTCCAGGTTATTTATATGCTTAATACATTGGCTATCACAACAACATTTGTGATAATATGATACAGGAAAACCTAGTTAATTCCTATCCAGATCCATAGTTAGCTAGCTAGCTAGCTAGTTAGCACATTAGCTAGCATGCTAAGTTAAAGCAGAAGTAAGCAATTTGATTATTTTAGCTTTCTTCCTGTCATGTCATCCCTACAAACATTTTACTGTCACGGAACTCTCACGTCACATCAGGTGTCAGGGGCGGGATTATTCTGACCAACCAGATCAACTAAAATTTAGTGACCGCCATATTTAAAAACAAAGCTACTACAAGACGTGGTCAAAACATAATCCCCAACCGTTGATTTTGATGAATTTGGAGTTGATTTTCCAGATCCATAGTTAACTAGCTAGCAAGCTAGTTAGCTCTTTAGGTAGCGTGGTAAGTTATTATGTTGTTTAGGAACTTGTAATCAAGTTACAGCAGCAACTGAAATGACAATGGACATTAGCTAGCTGGCTTACTAGCAAACCACTAAAGCAGCAGAGAGCCCCAGTTTCAGGTGATTCACCGACTTAAAGGTTCAGTAAGTGATATGATCCTTTTAGCTAACTTCCTGTCAGTGGCTGCAGTTAGCAGTCCCCTCCCTCGTCCCTACGTCACCACCACATGAACACACAGCCATCTTCATCAGATATTGCAGCGATGGAGAGCAGCAAGTCATCGTTCACAGGCACAGAGACCCGCCTCTTTATAGCACTCTGTCTCCTGATTGGATAAAAACGAATAGCAGAGTCTCAGAGCTATACATCTGGAAATCGGTGGCGGACCATAACAAACAGCTCATGCTCTTTCATACAGTAATCACAATCAAAAGGTACTATAGATGGGGTTTTTTCCTTTCATTTAATATTGTGTAGTTTCCAATAACCAGTGTTTTTTTTTAAATTCCCTCTCAAATCAAAGATGTCACTGGCAATGAGCAGGTAAAAACATCTGGTCTTCCACTCGTTATTGGAAACTACGCAATCCCAGTCTACACGTACAACAACCTTGGCGACCTGGCAAGTAGAGTTTTATTCTGCGTACTGCACGTAGGGTAAGTCCACCACCAATGTTTGGATGTATAGCTCTTATTCTCTGCTATGTGGGAAGCAAGCAGGGTCTCTGATGAGGCTAGGAAAAGGGGTGTGAGGGAACTGTTATGAACTGCGCACACAGTGATTGCTGCATGCATAAAGAGATTACAGGAACAACATGACAACATGGCAATTGACATTAGGCTAGCTAGCTAGAAAGCAACTATAGCAGCATAAGTCAATTCAGTGTTTGAACCGGTTTAACGACCCCATAATAACAACATGAACATCATGCCCTCTGCCTGTATTTTCCTTTTGGTGTGGATCTCTCTCTCTCTCTGTCTCTCTCTCTCTCTCTCTCTGCTTTGTTTAACTTACTGTTATTTGTTGTTAGGGAAAAGGTTGGTAAATCATGAAGGGGGAAGCAGGATGCATTGGTCACTTTTGTACTTGAAAGATCAGGTTGCAGGTGGATTTAAAGGAGAAGTAAGGGATTGTTTGTTAATATACATGTTAAATCACTCTATACTCATACAGCAATCACTTAAAGCTCCCATATTATACACTTTTCGGTACTATTATACACTATATTATATGGTCTTAGTGGTCCCTAATACGTTTTTCTTTAATTGTTTGCTGAAAAAAACTTTCAGATAATTTATTGTACTATGCTGATGTTCAGCTAATCTCACAATGGCCTGTTTTTTAAAAAGAGCTGCAGCTCCCCTCGTAAATATACAATCTTTGAGCTGCCCCCGCCCCCTGTCCGGAAGCGAAGCCAGATACGCCTCGCCCTCTGTCTGTCAGGGCCGTGGACCAATAAGAAATAGGGGTGTGGGCTGCACAGTGGAAGCTTCTGGCTTTCCAGTTTGTGAGGTCAGAAAAGGGGAAATTTCTGACTGGAGTATATTGGGGGGGAGGGGTGGGGGTTTCAGAAAGGGGGAGAGTGAGAACAGGAGAGATTGTTATTTTTCTTAATATTTTGGCAGTCTCTAGGCACACCGTGGACCCATGGATATGTTAGAACACATTTAAAAAGTGCATTTAGCATAATATGTGACCTTTAAACAGTATGCACAGTTCATAACACAGGTCTCTGAGTCATTCAGCTTTGCAGTAATTGCCAGTTACATTTTCGAGTATCCCGCTAATTTTTTTCCAATCAAGAGACAAAGTGATTGTCTCTTGAACTGCAGTTAGCAGTTAGTGACTGCTAACTGCAGTTACTTACAGGAAGTTAGCTAAAAGGATCACATCACTTACTGAACTAAACTGAATCTGTGAATCAACTGAAACTGGGGCTCTCTGCTGCTTTAGTGGCTTGCTAGTAAGCTAGCTAACTAGCTAGCTAATGTCCATTGTTGTTGCTGTAACCTGGTTACAAGTTCTTGAACAAAATAACTTAGCACGCTAGCTAAAGAGCTAACTAGCTCGCTAGCTAGTTAACTAGGGATCAGAAGAGGAATTCAGTAGGGTTTCCTATATCCCATTAGCCAAAAGCTAATTGTGATTGCCAATGTATTAAGCATATATAAACTGAAATTCAACTCCAAATTCATCAAAATCGACGGTCGGGGATTATGTTTTGACTACGTCTTGTAGTAGCTTTTTGTTTTTAAATATGGCGGTCACTAAGTTTTAGTTGATCTGGTTGGTCAGAATAATCCCGCCCCCGACACCTGATGTGACGTGAGAGTTCCGCGACAGTAAAGTGTTTGTAGGGATGACATGACAGGAAGTAAGCTAAAAGTAATCAAATTGCTTACTTCTGCTTTAACTTAGCATGCCAGCTAATGTGCTAACTAGCTAGCTAGCTAGCTAACTATGGATCTGGATAGGAATTAACTAGGTTTTCCTGTATCATATTAGCGCAAATGTTGTTGTGATAGCCAATGTATTAAGCATATAAATAACCCGGAAAATAGACTCCAAATTCATCAAAATCGTCCCACCTTGAGTGGAAATAGGGGAGAACGGGGTAATATGTCACACGGGTAGGTTGTCACAATCGTTATATCTCGGAACCAGAAGGTGCTGTCTGTTAAATTTTGGTATGTAACTATCCACAATTTAGGTCACCTACATAGTCTTCCTTGGAGTTAGACTGCTGCATTTCAGGTGAGAGGACTGTTAGTGTTTTTCATGTCAAATTGAAAATATTTAGCTCCTCAGTATTTTTCTTCTAGGCTTTTACACAATGGGTTTATAACAAAACACTTGTTACCCTAAAAAAATGTGAAGGGTAAGCTATAGTTTAGATTGTTTTTAGCAAGCTAGATTGTCAGATGGTTGTTGGCCTTGATGCTAGCAAGAATTTCCAGTTGGGGTTCCATTTTTTGGGGGGTTCGTTGTCACATGTTATCCAAAGGGTGCAGCCAGGAAAGGAACCCAATAACAAAAGAAAATGTCAAGCTGTATCCTCACTGACACCCCAAAGCCGGGCGGCAGTGGCGAAGTGGGTAGGGAGTTTGCCTCTGGTGTGCAGGGTCGGAGGTTCGATCCCCCGTCTCCCCCGCCACATGTCGAAGTGTCCCTGGGCAAGACACTGAACCCCGAATTGCTCCCGATAGTTAGCTTAGTTAGCTTAGCGCCCTAGTGCTAAGCCTACCCTGCGTGGTAGCTGCTGCTATCGGTGTATGAATGTGTGTGTGACTGGGTGAATGTGTACAAAAACAATGTAAAGTGCTTTGAGTCTGTGATAAACGGAGATATAGCGCTATACAAGTCCATTTACCATTACCATTTACCAAAGAAGGAGAGAATAGAGCAGGAAAGGCAGCTAGCATGCAAAAGAGAAAAAGGGCAACAAAATCAAAACGAGCCAGTGCATCCCAAACTAGACCAGTTGCCAAGGCTACTGCACCCCAGCTGGAGAAGAAGAAACAGAAGAGAAAGAGACAGGAGGAGGAATCTTCATCAGATAAAGAGGATAGTTTGTGTTTGGTTTGTATGGAAATGTTCTCCCCGTTCAGGGGAGGTAAGGGAGAAGTGTTGTATATGCAACCAGTGGGCACACAATCTCTGCTTAGTTAGAGTGAGCAGACCCTACATTTGCCATCACTTTAACTCAGATAGTGAATGTGTGTTGTCTAGTTGAGTAGGCTATTATTGTTAGACCTATTTGTTTTGTTCTTTATGTTGTTACAGTAGGTTGGTCTTAATATGGATTTCCTTTTTGTTAATTCCTTGCTCATTTTGTGTTAAGATGCATAAAGTTATGTAGGCCTATTTTTCAACTTGACAATGAAATTAAACTTTCAAATGTAGTTCTGCTTTCTTGCCTTCTTTTTAAGATTTGTCCCATTAAGATAACATTGTGACAAACAACCCCATAGTGTGTGACAACCAACCACTTGATGGGGTTGGTTGTCACAAAGTGTTAGAGTGTCTTTGATGGTAAATGTCTTCTTTATTACAATAAGTTAGAAAAAGTGACAGGTTCACATTTCAAGCCAACACCTTAAGCTTCAATTTAATGTAGGAATGACTATTGAAAGATGTTTAGGTGATGAGCAATTCTCACTACAGTAAAAAGTGTGCCTACTTACCCAGGTCTCCCCTATGGCCACTTCCGGTTTAAACGGCCATTTTGAATTTAAAAAATGTCAGAAATGGATTCATCATCCTCAATAACCCCCATAACCACTCCAATATTGTCCAAATCGGCAAAGTAGTTGCTGAAATATTGTCAATATGGTAATTATGCTATGCAACGCTAATTGCCCAACATATGCAAGTTAGCATCCGGCAGTTTTTACCTACTGGGGACCCATACTTTACATTTCTAACATAAAACTTTGGTGTACTCATTTTGGCAAGTAGACTAATAGGTAAAGAGAGTATGTGTAATAAGCCTCGGCTTCGTCCTATACCCTTTTTGGGCCATTGTTTCTTTAAAAAGTAAATGATTGATCTTGTTTGTATTGTGTCTTTGTGGTAAAATAAACCGAAAATAAAAAAATTCTACTACTATACAAATACAGTAGGCTATTATTATTCTTGTTATATAGGCATAGGCTAGCCAGACTGATTAATAACACATATAGTCACAGCGACGTGTGTGGTTAGATGTTCAAATTGGGCTCAGATGGCATAAAAAAAGCACCAAACAATTGTCGGTATCTGGGCCAGAAAACAGCCTGTGTCCCCATGCCCCATGATATGACTGTCAGGGAACTGGCCGGATCATCTCTGCTTCTAAAAACAACGGCATAACATTTCTCTAACCAGAAAGTTGAGCCAAGTTTCTGTTGCTTCCTTCAGGTGAAAACCACACCTCAAGATGGACACACGCTCTGCTGTGTTTGGTCTGACTTAGGTGAGCAGCATCAATAAAATAAAAAATCCTCTCGTTACTGTTGTTTATCTGTTTGTTTCTGCAGTCTTTTCTTTTCTTTTAAATTACGCTATGTGTTGTACTGCATAATAATAGCCAACAATATATAACTATTAGACAGTAGCCTATGTATATTTAAACTGTTTGTAAATAAAGCTCTGTGTTTTTCATACATTTTTATTTTAAAAGGTTTTCCCACATTAGCTAGCAATACGTTACAAAGGCATACTTTTATTTTGAAGGACACAATTCGACTGCAGTATTGCCACATGACCTCCTTCCTGTTTGACACCACGTGACTTTGTTTTTCGTCTTGAGCACAAAATCAAATAAGGAATCGGCTGAATGCACATTTCCTTCTTCAATTCAAATCCAAAATGTACAAAACGGAGAACATTGGGCAGTTCTGTTCGTTTTTCGATTTGGCAAAAAAAAAAAAAAAAAAAATCCCTTATTGTTACAGTTTTCTGTTTTTCCTATGTTGGTTTCAATGAAAGTACCCAGACCGATAAGCTATCAATTTCCCAGTTAAATCTAGGTGGTGCCCCGTAAGAAGTTGATTTGAATTAATTTCTGTTATTTTATTTTATTGATAGCCAGAAGTGGACAAGAGTACCTATCTGCAGACCCATGGAGAAACGGAGCTCCACCGGAAGCACGATGGGGCCACGCCCCGAACTCATTTCATTGGTCAGAATTGTAACCTACTCTGAGATTGTTTTCACTTTACACTGCAGCTCCGACTGAAGAAAGAGTCTGTTACAACGCGTCCCTGTACAGTTTAAAGCAAAATCACTCCATAGAAATCTCCATCGAGATGTTTTTATCATTTCCTGATGATTTTACGTTTGACCGATCATTTATCTGATCAGTAGCGTAGTTCTCAGCCCTCGTGTCGTTCATATGCGGCCACCTTACACATCGTGACATGCTCTACATTCAGATTAATAAACCTATTGTATTGTATGTATCTCATTATTTATTTATTTATTAACAGTAGTTTTTTAACGTCTGTGCCACTGAACATGGGCTATTTATGTCAGGTTGAAATGTAATTCTGCGGCTGCACGCGATCGTTACTGTTCACTTGCGTGATGATCAATAGCCTAATATGAATATAGAAATTATATAATAATTAAAACTGTGATCACTAGAGGACAAGGGATCTGGTAATAAATCAATCAGGATCTACAATGGAAACTGTCACCTAATGTGTCAGACGTTAATGTCTTTCACCCCACTTTTCAAAATTAGCTGTTTATTTTAATGTGGTGGCACTTTTTGTGTTTTATTTATAAGAGTTTATATTTGTATGTGATTGACCTACTTGTTATGATTGTGAATTAAAGAGACGGATTTCGGAAGATGTACACAAAGCTTCGTTGCTTCATTCATCTTCTACCTCAACATCTCCTTTGTACCACCGTCCTGGCCACTTGGGACCCTTAACAAACTGACGTATTTTACTGTGTACTAGCACCATAACCGGTGGAAACTGTGTATTATTATTCACCGCTAGGTGAACTCCGGCAGTAAAACAAAAAGAAGAAAACAAATTCAGAGTAGGTTACAATTCTGACCAATGAAATGAGTTTGGGGCGTGGCTTCCGGTGGAGCTCCACTTTCCCCATGGGTCTGCAAATAGGTGCCTCTCGAAGTGGAGGCCAAATCCTCTGCTTCCTCTTATTACATTATGCAACTTACAAACATTCTTAAGTAGAAAACCACTACACCTTTAAAAGTCAGACTCCTAGTCACAACTTCAAGGTTTACTATGTATATTAAACCATATAAAACACAGTATAGTCACACATAAATAATCCCTCTCAATGATCCCCTCTGCCTCACTAGAATGTGTTGTAATTTGTTTATCTGCGCTGTATTTTGCTTTGTTATGGTTTCATTTGCTCCGTTGGGAAGTTTCTAAGCATCAACCAATTGAGCCGTGCACATGCTGCAGCCCAGGCACTAGACAGCCAGGCCCCCTCCCCTACCCACTCAACAGCCGTTCTGTCTTGCAGAGCTGCTAATGCTGTCAACATTTCCACATTGACTGAAATGCAAACAAGCACAACAGACTCATTCTGGATTACCTTTCCAATATAGTAGAATGGGAACCAGGAAAGGAAGATATCAGCAAAAAACTCTGCCACACTGAAGAGTCCATTAACCACCCAGTAGGTCAGCCATTTGGTATCATCCTCTTTGGTGACACTTTCAATTGCCTTAATCCTGGAAAGACAGAGGAACAAAATGAAAGTTTTACAGGATTTGATAAATAAGGTTAAGATCACTCACACTTGAACATGTTTTTTCTCTCTTTCCTTTGTTCTTTTGGTCGATGGGACTGAATTGAGTTGTCTACCTTCTCAATACAAGTCCTGCTACCTAAATGTCAGTGCCTCACGTCAGATTTAACTCATCACAAACATATTTTCATCTAATTGCATCACTTACCTAGCCTGGAAATCCAGACCCTGATATCTTGAACGATAGAGGGTCTGGCCACGATCAATAGTAATTTCCAACTCAAGGGGCGGCTCCTACTCGTGCATTTCAAATCGCCACTGCACGCAGTTGGATAGCACTACAACCAATCAGAGCGATGCGCAAGGTGACGTAAGCCCCTTTCGTTTAGCGAACAGCTGTTAAACTGTTAAATTAAACGTTTGCCGTTGTCGGTCGGCAAAACAGAACATTCCACTTACTTGCTAATGAAAGATTTGAGTGCCGTCTTCCAAATCGTTAAGGGTCGAGGCCAAAGCAGTCTCAAACTCACACAACATATCCGCAGCCATCTTTGATGTTTACTAGGGGTGTAACGGTACACGTATTTGTACCGTACCGTGACGGTACAGGCACGTATTTGGTGTTACAGAGGTGGACCGCGGTCCGTATGTGGAGTACATAACGTTATTATATGGCGAATGTACAGGCTTGTTTTGCGGTGTGGAACTTAAAACTTGTCGTCGGAGTTCCCCCCGGACCATTTAGCCTCCGGCTCGGCTCGCACATGCGCAGTTGCAGCCAGCGATTGAGAGTCTATTAGCTCCATGGTGAGCATGACGGTCAGGCAGTGTTAGCAACTTAGCAGCTATATTCAGCGACTTTTCAGACCCCTCTGGCGACTCTTTTTTTTAAAAAAGTGACCAATCTAGCTACTTTTTCTGGTGTTATTGGTGACTTTTGGAGACCCTGTGCTGTCGCTAAAGCATGTATCGCTCTTAACACTTCTAAACGAGCAGCGGGTGCCTCATCGGCCACTCCCCCCGGTCCCACAGCACTGACAGGCGGCCGATTCCTCACGCAGCAGTCCCTCCCAACTGCAGTCAGAGCAAGAGATACACACCTCTCCGCTCTAGTGTTCCGTTTGCATCACTATTAGCAGTTGTAGTAGCAGCGTCCCCCCACCCCCTCTTTTACAGTCTCTATGAGTAGTGCAAGTCAAAATGATACAGTGCCTTCGAACAGAGAGCGAACTGCATGGCGAAAGATAACAGGAAACCGGGGCTCGCAGGCGCCCCCCTGTCATTCAAATCCCGTTTGAGGGATAATTTCGGATTCCAGGTGAATTATGAAAACAGTGATAGACGTGTGGAACAATGTCGGCACACAGGTTATTGTTTCACCGCGATCGCTTATGTAGGAGGCAACACGTCGAACATGCATACGCAGTTGAAAAGGCACCATCAGGTGTTTGGCTACTCTCACCATTAATGTGAAGAAAAACGAGCTGGGCAAAAACCAGACATTATTTTCTTTTTTATACTGAATATAAACAAGCTGTAATTTAATTAATGCTGCAGTAGCACTTTTATTTGATACTTTTTATATTTATAAGAGCACTTTAGAGTTTAAGAGAGCTGCAGCAATATTTTATTTTTTTAAAGTCAAAAAGACCCTTAAAGATGACATACCCTTTGTTTACACCAGCTTACAGAGCCTGCTGAGCATTAACACTATATCTTTTCATTGCAATTTTAGTTTATGCTGCACCTACACTAGTATTTAATAAGTATTTTATTTATTGGAGAATTGCAGCAGTATTTTTATATTTGTTATGCATTTTATTTATATCAATCACTCAAACTTTATTTATATAGCACTTTTCATAGAATCAAATGTAACACAAAGTGCTTAATACAACTCCCCCCCCCCACACCTCCTACCCAGAGATATGCATACATGCAAAAACATCCCCCTCCCACCCATCCATACCCCAAAATAAGAAATTCATCAAAAACAGGAAGGAAACTGCGCTGAGGAAACGCCATCATCAGAGAGAAAACACTAGAGACTGTAAAACTAAAACAATTCAAAATAAATATATGTTACTGTCAGCTAGTTACTGACAGCTAAAGCTGTTCATTCTCCGTTAACTATGAACCGTACCGTACTGTACCGTACCGTGACTTCAAAACCGAGGTACGTACCGAACCGTGACTTTAGTGTACCGTTACACCCGTAATGTTTACTATCACGGCTTCGACGTCGCATGCACGTCACTGTCGTCATCCGGTTACGTCCTCCCCAGAGTACCATATAAAGGGCTCTGGCGCGCCCATATTAGATAGAACCAATTGAAACCATAGCCAGATTTCTGGTCTTCTTGATAAAGCTTCAACGGAGCGTGTCCAGACCAACACGCGCAGCAAATTTAATTTGCCAGCGCCTAGTGGCAGGTCTGGGAATGCCAGGCTATCACTTACCTGCTTTTTTCTCTCACCCATTTAAAAACAAAGGGGGGGAGAAGTACTCCTTGCAAACAGGAATTGCATAACTGCAATAAATTAAAGAAGCTACATAATTAAAAAAAGGCAAGAAGTGTTCAAGAGGGGTTAAAATGATTTGCATGAAAGGATAGCATAAAGCTTAGCCAGCATTTGTCCTATCCCAATGTCACTATTTTATTCTCCAAAAGTAATTGCTACAAATGTAACCTATTGTGCTCATCATCACTGGAAATAGTTAATCTATTTAATACACTGAAAAAATAAAATAAAATAATAATTAAAGCGGCTACGAGGAACTTTTAAAAATCTTTAAAACAGCCTAATTTTCCCTCTGATAATCATAAATAACCTTAAACAGCAAACGAGACCATCAATGCAAAGAAAGCAGGCTCTATGGTCACATATTCGTATTGGTCGCAGATTTCAGTATAGCGCAGCAACGCAATTTGAGTAGCCTATCCCTCCAGGTAAGGGAAGGGGAGCGGGAGCCTTCTTTGAGACAGTTATTTGTCGTCATAATGGCTGAACCGTCAAAGAAAAAAAGAAAATTCAATGAAGAAAAGCTAAAAGGGAGAGTGATAGACGGGCGGGAAGAGGGCGTTGCCAAGCAACGTGTACACAATTTCACGGGAGTGAACTAGTCCTGCAGTGTTTACTCCTAAATGAATAAGCGGTACTAAAGAAAGTTTACTTTGCTTCACCATCATCAGATAACCATTATTCATCTGAAATAGTCATTATTTACAACAACATAAACACATTACCTTACCTTCCTGCCCGTCTATCACTCTCCCTTTTTACTGCCGTCTCTCATTAATTCGCTTTCTGTGAGGACACAGAATCTTTCAGGTCCGTGAGAGTGGTTAGTGAACCTGCATCAACTCATTGCAATCAGGTGTGTGTGGCACTGACTGGCATTAGTTGATGCAGTGTCTCACAGAGCCGAAAAGATTCCGTGCACTCACACTTTCAACACGGACATGCACTATATTGCGTCCTAATCATTTGACACTCGCACCGGCCTGCACGCACTAGAGAACAGCTTTACGACAGCTGGCGTCGTAAAAATACTACCGCTTTTGTCCAAAGGGGCCGCCAGCCGCCAAAGTTCCTCGTAGCCACTTTAAAAAACTAAAATTGGAATTGTGCAATTAAACTGATGGTAGTTTGTAGTAGACCCTAAAAGTGTGTCCCCTAAATGTCCCATCCAAAATGACAGAGCCTACTAAACACACTATATCATGGACAATGTCCAGTAAAATGCACTGATGAAAGACAGAACAATGAGAGAACAATAAAGAGATGAGTGCCTTCTATGAGGAACCATCTACAGCTCAAAATACTCAGCTGTTCATTTACTTTCATGGTATAATAATCACATCATGTGAGGCAGGCAAGAAAAGGAATTAACTGGAAATGAACTGAATATAGATTTGTTTTAAAGGATGCAACTGTCGACTATGAAATCTTGCATGACCACACATATAATATGCCTGTTATTTCACAAGAGAGATTACTGTATTGGTGTTCTCATCTGTGATGATATCATAGCCTCATGATTCCATCAACCAGGAAGGGGCCATAGCCATACACTGAAAATCATATTACTGCATAGGGAAATGTTATGTAGGCAAGTAGGCTTACTGGTTATGGTTAGGGCAAGTCTCCAGGCAATGAATGTAAGTCTATGAAGTAATTAAAAGTAAACACAACCTGTGTGTGTGTGTGTGTGTGTGTGTGTGTGTGTGTGTGTGTGTGTGTGTGTGTGTGTGTGTGTGTGCGTGTGCGTGTGTGTTGGGTGGGGCTGGTGGGCTGGCCCAACCAGCGCAGTCCATTAAGCTATAGAATTGAGTGCTAAGACTGATACACTTACGATATATAGGCGGGATACAGGAAGCCAATGAGGTTACACAGTAGAGATGCTCCGTAACCAATGACCAAGTAAACTGCGACGATACCGATGACAGCTGAAAGAGATCACACCGGATGTTTGTCAAGCTTATTTCTCACACAAATACACTAGTCCTACTTAAAAACAGCAATAATACATTAATTCACATCTACTTTTTTTTTTAAATGGCTAGTCTGCATATTAGAGTTCTATTTAATTTTTTAAATAAGATTATGACTGAATGCAGCTGAATCCATCCTTCGTAAATCTCTCTCTGTTTCCTCTCTTTAACCATCCCCGGCACGTCCCTCGCAACACTCACCGAGAGCGATGTACGTCCGGTTTACTCCAGTTTTTGCCTCGATTTTTGCCAAAACATCTGTCATGAGATTCTTTTCCTGTAGAAACTTCTCAAACCTTTCTTTGAGCCCTTGCGCCATGGCTGCACTTCCTTCTTTAGCAACGCTGATGAAATGATCAAATTGTTCTGAGTCAAACTGCGACACCCGATCCAGCAGGCTACACCTCTGTTCTCAGAGGTCTGACAATGCAGCTTCCAAACACAAACTTCAAAATAAAAGCACGGGTTTTATTCAAAGTAGTAGCCTACATTTAATTAAGATAGACAGTTTAATCAACTTGATAGAGACTAAACAACTTAATAGAAAGCAAGCAATACCTTACTAAAACAATAGCGTTTTCTGTCAATATATTAAGTTATTCTACTTGATGATTTGCTGGATCAATAGCCTATAATTAAATAATATTTTATCAAAACGGTTTTTATATAATCACAATTATTTAATATAAAAAAGTGTTTTCCCACCAGTAGGCCTATTGATTAACATTTGGAACACCAAAGTAAATCAATGTGTGTGTGTGTGTGTGTGTGTGTGTGTGTGTGTGTGTGTGTGTGTGTGTGTGTGTGTGTGTGTGTGTGTGTGTGTGTGTGTGTGTGTGTGTGTGTGTGTGTGTTTTTATGACTGCATGTAGGCAATCTTTAGGTAGGCCTAATGTTGAACTGAACCCATCCCAATTACAGTTCTAAGTAACAATAAAAACTACAGAAAGTTGTCTTTTCTCCCCAATCTAGTAACCCAATCAAATTCAAAGTGTTCAGTGCTTATTTACCCTACTGTGAAGGCAAAAGGAAGTAAATGTGGTCTCATACATAAACAACTGTGGCTAGCTTGATGCAACGTCTCAAAATAGTCATGGTGGATTTTCACCCTGAATTCGGACTTACAGTAATTTTCTTTTCCGACGCAAAAAACTACGCAAAAGAAATCCTTTTCAGTTGCACATTGTTGAGGTTACTCATAAATAATTGTTAGATTAACGATGGTCAGAGCATCTGAAGAACTGACTGCACATATGAGAGGAATATATCCTGAAAGGATAATCTCAGGGAATACATATTTTCTATTTGCACTGAGGCCTCTGCAGCCGCACCCTTCCTTGCTATTATGACATTGCAAAATACACCCATAAAGTGCAATTATTGACTTGTGATGTTTGCGCTTTAATCCAATAAAATGGAGCACAGAGAATGAGCATTCATTAATTTGAAGGTGTTTACACACGTATTGGAAAATTATAGGAGGAAGTATAACACTTTGCACAGTGTCCATGAAGGGACAGAAACTGGGTCAATATCGCTGGTGCCTTTCCACCCTCACAATACTTGAACATTTTAGTCCTAAATTTCCATATCCTTTATGCTTTATCATAAATAGTGGACTCTGAAGTTGAGTAAATATATATTTACGGCGCTCCCACACCTATTTTTAGGTCATTATGACCTGTTTTCAGAGGAATGAGTGTAAGATATGTCCACCCTGTCGTGGACATGTACATTACTGCTAAACATGTTTTTTATTTGAATTTTAAGATGAAAACTACATTTTATAAAAGGTATGATGTCCCTTTCCTAAACAAGGACTTTGTTTGATTTCATATTATAATAATTATTTTTTTAATGTATGTGATCCCTTCGTTTTCAAAGAAACACATGGATTTCTTTGATTTGGAAAGTAAATGTGATATTTTGTTAGTTTTTTTTGTGCACATTATCCCATCCCTCACTTAACTGTTCTACACTAGATTAAATATTATTATATTTTACAGTATGACTGATTTTTAATCTAAAAATGTCAAGATGACAGGGTGGACAATCACATGACTGCGAGCAATTTGTGCAAATTGCAATAATTCAATGTGACCAAATGATAAAGGCAATGATACAGTGAGATAAGCAGAATAGGGTTCCTCCTTCACTCTGTTCTGGAACCATCACTCTTTGGCAATTTAGAGAGCTACTGATCCCGTCCTATTTTTTGGAATACAGAACACAGAAGGCCCCACTTAAAGGTGAATTAAGCGATTTATTTATGTTAATATAAGTGTTAAATCGCTCTTTATTCGTACAGTTATCACTTATATAGTGTGCGCGTTTTATAAAGCCGATCTCTCAGTCACTCGCTCTGCATGTAATCAGCAAATAAAGTTTTCGGGGATCCCACTACTGTTAACCAATCAGAAGAGAGAATGCTACAAACCGGCACCCGTCTTACTGCCGGTGCACGTGCAGAGCGACAGATGAGTGAATGTGTATGTGCCTTCAATGGTGGAGCAGGTAAAAATCCTTCCCAATGTCTGTTTTGATGGTTTTCATCATGTTTTATCGCACTTACGGATCTGAGATGATGCTAGATAACTCGCTGCTTGAAGACCGCAGTGCATTAATGTGGTGACGTGGGGACGAGGGAGGGGACTGCTAACTGCAGTCACTGACAGGAAGTTAGCTAAACTGACCATTCCGCTTACTGAACCTTTAAGGGTTGCCACAACTCTATTTCTCTTCAAGTTTTAAAACAACAACTTAAGGCTAAGGGGATTTATTTTTAGTTTGGTTCTATATAAGAATTTCCCTCTGTGAAATATCACTGCTGTAGTTGTCAAATTAAGGATGAAAAATAGCATTTGCTGTGAGAGTCCGTTGAAGTGAGGACTTCATTGGAATTTTTGGATGTATTCATTAATTTTGATTTGAAATTGGAATGTGTCATTAACGATGAACACATAATGAACAACATACACATTTGTCCTTTTTCTTATTTTTTTCTGTCTTTTCTTAGTTTGTATGTATTGTCTGGTGTTGTTTGTTTGTTTGTTTGATTATTGTTACAAAAAAAACAAAATAAAAAGAATTATACAAAAAAAAGAAATTGGAATGTGTCCAGCTAAAAGTGCTCTAAAAAAATAAGTCTTTATTGATTGTGTGCTAATTTGCATAATCTAAAAATTGTTATTTCACTTCTACTTTTGTAATTGTCACTCAATCAACACCAAATTTGGTGCACATCCTGCGGAGTATTAAATAGACAGATTTCCTGTCTACAAACAATAATGGAAATACCAATATGCTTGTAGATCCAAATATCACTCAACTACAAGTGAAAGTTGGCCAGTATAATTTTTACTCTCAAGAAAAAGTATCTTTTAAAAATTACTTGAGTATTCGAAAGTACAAAGTGAAATATTTTTGCTAGATATAGTCTAAGGATAAGACAAGGTGATGACACATATTTGGCTGAAATTATACTGTTATAAAATGACATCCTAATAATCGTTCAGCGCATTAACTTACAATCATGACACAATTTAACAACTTAATTAAAATGTTTATCTGGAGAGAAAAGAACATTTCTAAACCTCAAGGTGCTTTCTCGGGTTGGACGGAAAGTTCTTGAAGCCAATAATCGTTCAGCGCATACTGAGATATCTATAACCAATGTTTCATCTCCTGCAGTCAACATTACCACAGTTTGGTCTGAAATGAAAGTGTGTGTCTGGATGACGTATTTGGGTATTCACTTGAAAACCAGCTGAGACTTGGTACTGTAATTGGTTTCCTTTTGTGATGAACAGAGAGTGTGATCAATTGCATTTTAGAAAATAAAACAACTGACTCAAAGCTATGTATATTATGAAACTAGCAAGGAACGAAAAGCTTCCTAGAAATGTACTGGAGTGGGACTTCCGGTTGGCATGTCAACGAGGAGGACATGTTGTGTGGGGCTCTCAAGCGTTCCTTTATATTTCATTTATAATAGCACCACACACTACTCAAAAAGACAATTTTTGCGCGGATATTACGACCCCTGACTGTTTGGTGTTGATGGGCCGCAGCAGGCAGAAGGAGAAAGGGCAGAATTCGCCTGAGAAAGAGGCAGCCACGATGTCGGACTGTCATGGCGACGGCGATGCCCTCCCGCCGGACCTGGACAAGCTGGCAGCATCTTTGGATAACATGTGACAACCAACTTCCCAAAATATGTGACGACCAACCCCAACTGGAATTTTTCGCTATTATCAAGGCTTACAACCATTCAACAACTAGTTAGCTAGCTAACAACAATCTAAACTATAGATTTCCCTTCACACTTTGTAAGGGTAACAAGTGTTTTGTTATAAACCCATTGTGTAAAAGCCTAGAAGAAAAAAACTGAGGAGCTAAATATTTTCAATTTAACATGAAAAACACAGTCCTTTCACCTCAAATTCAGCTGCCTAACTCTAAGGAGGACTACGTAGTTGACCTCTGATCCTAATTCTGGATATTTCCATACCAAAATTTCACAGACAGTACCTTATGGTGTCGAGATAACGACACGAGTGTGATAACGAGTGTGACAACCAACCTGTGTGACATATAACCCCGTTCTCCCCTACCGAAAATAGGAGTGGCTAATGCCTCATTTCCACCGAGTAGAGCGGGTCGGATCGGAGCGGCTCAGAGCGGGACAGCTCACTTTTAAGAATCTCGGTGTTGTTTCCACCGCGGACCCTACCCTTACTGGTGGGGCGGGGTTTAGGCTGGACTGCGATAGCCGCCGCCAGAATGTGGGTTAAACTATCGGGCTGTGGAACAACTGTGGTCAAGCCAGCGGTCTCTCGTTTTTGCTTGGTCAAACCAGCCGCTTCTTTATTTATTCCCCCCGTGTTGTTGTGAGCACAGAGACGGCTCGGTGCAAGTTGCAACTGATAGAGACAGTGAGAGAACAGCGCTGGCTGCGGCAGCTACGTGACATCGTAGCAGTGGGACACAGTGTAGCCAACTGATTAATTTAATGACGAGGAAAAACACCACACAATAAACACTGCCGCACTCACAAGCCAGCGATCTCTCGTTTTTGCTTGGTCAAACCAGCCGTTTCTTTATTTATTCCCCCCGTGTTGTTGTGAGCGTGTATTTACTAGCTTACTATCTATGGCGAAAACACACAGAGACGGCTCGGTGCAAGTTGCAACTGATAGAGACAGTGAGAGAACAGCGCTGGCTGCGGCAACTACGTGACTAGTGGGACACAGTGTAACCAACTGATTAATTTATTGACGAGGAAAAACACCACACAATAAACATTGCTGTGCTCACATTTTCGCCAATACACAAGACTCTCTTCACTCTTGCCGAGATGACTACACATGGCGGAAATGATTATTTCGACCAATCAAATGACGGCTCCGCCGTTTCGGCCCGCTTTCAGGCGGCCAGTACCCCTACAGAGGAGTACTGAGATCGGGAGCGGCTCAGAGCGGTTAGGTGCGCTTAAACCGTACCCTACCCAACTTTTGGCAAATGAAAAGCCAAACTACCCGGACCGAACCGCTCCGATCCGACCCGCTCTACTCTGTGGAAACGAGGCATTAGAGCGGTTAGGCTCGCTTATATCCGTACCCTACCCAACTTTTGGCAAATGGGAAGCCAAAATAACCGGACCGAACTCCGACCCACAACCGCTTCCATATACACGTCGATGTTGTCATGGGAGCTGCGTCGGAACATATGTCTATGATGTCTTGGGCTGTGTTCGAAAAGCCATACTAACGTCCTCCCTCCTACATAGCCTACTCAACATGTATTTACTACATACTGTCTACTTAACGATCGATTGTGTATGCAATGTTCGTTGGACCGTTTACACTGAAGTATACAGAAGTAATAAAGAATTTAAAAAAAACGTCCATGTCATTTGAAAAGACGCAATGCATTGTAGGGCAGTTGAGTAGGAAAAGTATCCTATCGATCCATACACAAACTCTTCCCTGAAGTTAGTACTCATCCGGGCATTTCTCGCCTACACAAACTCGCATACACAACCACAACATACTCAAATTGACGTCAAAATTAGTAGGACGTTAGTATGGCTTTTCGAACACAGCCACTGTCTGTGACGTCAAGAGCGTACTGCAGAGTGGCCACTGATTGGTCGCACCAGAGCCACACCTCCCTACGCACCGTGGCTTCCTGTTACAGTCTTTGTTTATATTTTGGCATAAGGACAATGGCAGCGTGGTCAGATTTGCCAAACGGAGGGAGAGATTTGGCTTTGTAGCCGTCTTTGAGCGGTGAGCAGCAGTGGTTCAGAGTCCTCTCTCCTCTGGTGGGACAAGTGATATGTTTCCGAAGGTCTGGCCTTACTGTCTTAAGGTTTGCACGGTTGTAAACACTGAGACCGGCTGCTGAAGTGTACTGACTCACCTGTTGCTCTGCTGTCGTGCGGTAAACGAGGGGCGTTCAAGGACCGTGGGAAACTTGAAAAAAAATATAGGGAGAGTGGCCTGAGTTGTGCCATAGAAGAAATTGGAAATGTGACCACATATTATAAGATATGAGCACATTTAAGCTCAAAAAACTGTTTTTTGCCTTTCAAAGTAAAATTTCCATGATCAATGTTTTTTGATTATTGTGTCTGAACAATTATAGACCCGTTTGAAAACAATTGACACATGTTTTAGTGCTTTAGTATGCTACACTTTGTGTCTATATAGTTTGCACAATGTCAGCCCTAAACTGCAGCATCATGCTTATTATCCAAAATTCTGGGGTTGGGGTGATTTGTGCCAGAGGGCCTGGGGTGAGTTATAAGTAAGTAAGTAAGTAAGTAAAATGTATTTTTAAAAGCACATTTATAACAGTTTGCACTGTCCAAAGTGCTGAACATAGTGCATTCAGTAGGTAAAAAATGAAGGTAAAATAACAATAACAAAAATAAAATACATAAAGCCCATACATCCACATATAAACGAAGATAGTAGTGCAGAGGTAAGATAGTTAATGGGGAGGAAAGACCAGGGTGTACAGATGGGTTTTGAGCCTTGATTTAAAGGCAGAAATGGAGGGGGAATCGCATATGCCAGGTGGCAGTTGGTTCTACAAGGGCGGAGCAGCTAGTGCAAAGTAAATTTCTGAGAGTTGTGCCATTGGCATGGCTGTATACGCTGGTCACCAAAAGAAAGTGATTGTCTACAGTAGCTCAGAAGAGACTGGCATCCCCATTCCACTTAACGACACCACTGATGAGAGTTCAGATGGCCAGACAGATGATGACGGCGACTTTGTCATTGTGAGCTTTGCAGGTAAAACCATTAGATCTGCTAGGCCTTGTTTAAGAAAATTGTCCTTCAATCTTTGTAAAATATTTACTTTATTTACTTTAAATAAACCTTAAATAAGTGACAACTTACACCACACCGGGGGCAAGTTGTGCCACAAGACAACTTTTTTTTCGAAAGCTATATTTCTTAAACAGTTTATTTCAGATCCAAAGTTATTGTTGCCAGGGATGCACAACACCCTGAAATATATTTACATATTTGAGTTGGAGACTTTACTGTCAAGGCCTCACTTTAAAGTCACTTTGAGTAAAAAGTTGCACATCTCACCCCACTCTCCCCTATATATTTTTGTTTTTTACAAATCAATTATATTCAAGGCTAATAAAATTATATCCAAGGCTTAAACCCTGAATAAAACAGCCTAGTGACGCCACAGTTTATTTGGCCTCTTAGTTTTCCTCTCAAAGTCCAGATTGATGCATTTTACTTAAAGATGTTTAAAAAGTCATACTGGGGGGCCTGCCCTTTGACCCCTAGAAGGTCTACACAACACTCCTGTGGGAAACACTGTGCATGTGTGTGTGTGTGTGTGTGTGGTTATTAAAATACATTAGACTGGTAATTTGGTCATTTATTAATATTAATATAGCCTATTGTGGTGTTATTTGGCTCAGAGAGGGACCAATCAAATACGTTTTACGCTCTTGACAAAACAAGTTATTACACATTTTCATTGTAAGACCCCATCTCAGGGGGTCTATAAACCTCTCAGCCCCAGGGCCTGATGGCAGGTAAAGACGGCCCTGTATATGTTTGGTACATTCTGTTCCACACTATGGAGCAGAAGGTGGCGGTAATGCACCCATACAATGGTTACCGTCCACTGCCGTTAAACCAAGAAGAAGAAGAAGAAGAAGCCGAAGAAGAAGAAGAAGCCGAAGAAGAAGGAGGAGGAGGAGGCTGGAGAGCACACAGACGGAGAGGTTCGACATCGTATTCTCTGCAGTAAAACAGGTTTTTATGAGATTCTGTTTTTATTAAGACACTTTGATCATAGGTCAAATGATAGAGGACTAAACACTGGGGAGGAACACGCTTCTTCCATCCATACGGCAGTCAAATGCACCAATGACAAACAGTCAAGTGTGATTTCGGTGTTTTAACAGTATTAATACGTCCCATTTTAGTAAAGAAAATATCATGTTATGACATTTTCTCCTGACAGTGCAGAGTCACTGGGTTTACTTTCAGCAGCGGATGGACAGGATTTAGCCATTCGCTGTCTTTTTATCTTGGTGATTTATCTTTTTACTATGCGATGATCTCTTTTTATATAGCTTTTAAAATGGTACAATGTAGCTTATATAAGCAGCTGCACCACACCTATTCTGTGTGTTTGTGGAGCAGGAGTGGTCTGTTACTGCAAGCTCTCTATTTCACAGTTGCCCCCGTTCTATTGAATCATTATGGCACTATTGAGCCGCGCCATGGCGTAATATGCATTCTCTGCGGCTCCTAGTCGTTGTGTGCAAGTCGATCCATGTTAAAACTAAATAAATTCACCGTAATAAGAGCATTCGAATCAAAATATGAGCAGTGCCAAATTAACTCAATTAAAGGTGGAGTCAGCAATGCTAGAGAATGTTTGTTTTCAAAATCAGTGAATATCTCCTCATGATCCGCTACCTGTCTACCTACCATACTGTGTGTGTGCTGAAAAGAAATCCAGTGTTTACACAGACTCTACTACTTATTCAGTCGTGGAAAGGACATATCATTTACACGTTCAAATAGCAACCAACGCGGAGTGAGGCCACAGAGCTCATGCTTTATAAATGCAGCAAACATGTTAGTAAGGCCTAGTGTCTGGAGGCCTTTCAAAATATCCTAACATAAAAGTCAGTTTGCAGACACTGTTCTGATAAAATGTCTAGCAGGGAACATCAGCCAAGACTAGTTTAATGTACCATTTAAAATCAAGACACTGAAAAGCAAACTGACAGCACTAGTATGAATTCAATCCTAGTTAGAGATGGGCCCTAGCCTGGCTCCGCCCGCCCGCCTACTTCCGGCCAAATTTCATTTTCCCTTCAGTAGTCAGTCTGGGTGTACAGCGCATTTCCCAGATTCTCCGGAGAATCTACAATTGTCCAATCAGCGAACAGAGCGAGTGGCTGAGAACGCTCCAGTTTCAGTTGAATGCTGCGTTCCTTTATACTCGGAAGAAGGAGATTTCCGACTTGGTAGTTCCGAGTTCCAACCTGTCTGTGTTCCAGTGCATCTGCTCGCGAAAGTATGGACGCCTAAAACCTTTCTCGTCCAAATAACTAAACGTTAGGCTCCAACAAGTTACCGTTGCCAGGTACCGGTAGATTCATAGACTACAATATGTAATGAAGTCGGAAATTTCCGAGTTCCCTGTCCAACTGAAACGCACCGCCAGAAGCCGGCTCATGACACACGTGATGACCAAACGTGATGCGATTGGTTGGCTAATCCAGAGTGGCACTGGGCAGATCCAATAGTTTTAAACTTCGACAGACACCCGCCTCCAAGTGAGTGAACGTTTGCCAATTACAGCACTTCCAGACCTTCTGTACAAATGAAATGAAGTACGATGGTCTGGTTGGACCAGGCTAGATGGGCCCCAGACAGTGGAGAAAAATGTATCATGGCCTTGAACTCCCCTGATCTGATGAATGACTATATGATCAAAATCAATGTCCCTACCAGACATGGTGTAAACAAAGCAATTGATTATATATATTGTGATATTTCACAAGGTAGCTATTAAGGCTGACCTCATTAAACAAGAATGCAAAACCATCAGAAAGGGCCTGAGAAAAATAGCAAATGAAAAAACATCCCCAACCAAACAGCCTTACGTATAAGATACAATGACATTTTAAATAAATATAAATTCAACACAAAGCAACAACAGCTCTTGCAGCTTTGTGATGTGGTAATTTTTTTTACCTCTTTAAGCCGTGTTTCCACCATAGAAACTAGTGCCAGGAACTAGGAACCTTTGCAGGAACTATGCGTGTTTCCACCGCAGGAACCAGGGTCTAAACTGTAGTTCCTCGAACCTTTCCTACCCCAGAAAAAGATCCTGCTTGAGGGGTAGGTTTACAAAGGTCCAGGAACCTTTTGGGCAGTGCTGCAATGCTGAAGATGTCTGATTGGTCAAGTTGCGTTTCACCCGCCATGTTTAAATCTCCACTTAGCGAGCTTCTCGTTTCCTGGTTTGAATTTAATCCATTTGCGATCGTTTGAATAAAATAATAATAATATTAAAAAGCAAACAGCAACAGCACAACATGAGCGTCCTCCCTACTATCGCCCGGGCCACACATCATGCATCTGCTGCGCTTGTGTCTGCCTTCTTTTTTTTAAAAGTGACGTGTTATGATTATAGCAAATGTTTGTATACAGTCTATGGAGCAGACGCACAGCACGCTCGGCAGCGATGCAACACTTCAGCTCAGTAGTCTCACCTTTTATTTTTATTCTTTTTTACCGTCAGATGGTCGCTGTTCTCTGCTAAAATATACAGAGAAATAATCTGTCCACGGCCCGTGTTAACAGACCAGAGCAGCCACACAGCGCACCTCGCCAGCCCCACTATTCATCTCACCAGTCTCCCCTTTTTCTTTTTTTTCACCAGACGATCGAGTGTCTCTGCTAAAAGTAGATAGAGAAATAATCAGTTGATTCTGTTGAAACTAAACATTTATTAAATGTAGCCTGTTATAAAATAACGTGCAGATACTTCTACTGCTTTTCATACATCATCGGCCTGATATGCATAACCTCCCAGGGACTTCACAGGAAACGTTAAGTTCCTGTAAGAGGAGTACCTAGAACCTAAAGTTCCTGGGACTTTTGGTGGAAACGTGGCTATAGTGTATATGTAACTCAAATGTCCCACTGCCTCTCTAAACTCTGTGACTCTGCGTTGTGTTTTATTTGGTGTGATGATGGGTAGAGAAGGACCACAGGACACAGACGTTCAGGATTGTGGAAGACGACGATGGCAATTTATTCCCCAACAGTGACAATTCTTCATTAGTTGTTACTTGTATCCAGGCCATGTAATCAGCATTGAGTAAACATTGAAACAAGATAGTTAGAAAATATTCTTATCCAGCAGCTCAAATAAATTGACACGTATAAAATACTCTTGTATTACATCAATCATAAACTGTATAATGAAATAAATATTCTCTTAAGTAAAAATATATTCTGTTGCAAATAAAAGAATAAAAGAACGAAAATACTAAATTAAGAAGTAATGATCGCCATGCTTGCCAACGTTACTGGAAAAAAAATGAGCGTATTATGCCGGTAAATGTATGCACAGAGACGGCTTGGTGCAAGCCGACAGTGAGCGAACAGCACTGGCTGTGGCAGCTACATACAGTGGCTTGCAAAAGTAGTCATACCCATTGAAATTTTCCACATTATGTCACGTTGCAACCTTATACGTACATTTATTTTATTGGGATTTTATGTGATATACCAACACAAAGTGGCGCAACATTGTGAAGTGGAATGAAAATGAAACGGGGTTTTAATTTTTTTTTATAAATAAAAAAACTGAAAAGTGTGGCGTGCAAAAGTTTTCAGCGGTGGAAATCACCCTATACACACCATCCCCACTGTGAAACATGGTGGTGGCAGCATCATGCTATGGGTATGCTTTTCTTCAGCAGGTACAGGGAAGCTGGTTAGAGTTGATGGGAAGATAGATGGAGCCAAATACAGGGCAGAAAACCTGTTAGAGTCTGCAAAAGACTTGAGACTGGGTGTAGGTTCACCTTCCAGAAGGACAACTACCCTAAACATACAGCCAGATTTACAATGGAATGGTTTCAATCAAAGCATAGGCATGTGTTAGAATGGCCCAGTCAAAGTCCAGACCTAAAAACAATTGAGAATATTGAGAAAGACTTGAAAATTGCTGTTGACAGACGCTCTCCATCCAATCTGATGCTGAATCTGTAGTTCGAGCTATTTTGCAAAGAAGAATGGGCAATAAATATCAGTCTGTAGATGTGCAAAGCTGGTGGAGAAATACTCCAATAGATTTGCAGCTATAATGGCAGCGATAGGTGGTTCTACAAAGCATTGACTCAGGGGGCTGAATACTTCTGCACGCCACACTTTTCAGTTTATTTATAAAAAAAATTTAAAACCACGTTTCATTTTCATTCCACTTCACAATGTTGCGCCACTTTCTGTTGGTGTACTGTAAAATCCCAATAAAATAAATGTACGTATGTGGTTGTAACGTGACAAAATGTAGAACATTTCAAGGGGTATGAATACTTTTGCAAGCTACTGTAGCTACTAACTATGGTGTTATCGTAGCAGCGCGACACAGTGTAGCTCACTGATTAATTTAATGAAGAGGAAAAACACCACACAATGAACACAGTGCTGCGCTCACATTTTTCGCTAAACACAAGACTCTCTTCACTCGAGGGGAATACACAGAGCGATTTTAATGCGAAAATGATTCTTTCGACCAATCAACGGACGGCAGTGTGTAGCTCCACCTTTTCAGCACCCTTTCAGACAAGTACCAAAAATAGGAGCGGCTAGAGCGGTTAGGCCCACAATACATGTCATGTATTAGAGAGACGCTCACTGTCCCCTGCATGCTTCATACAACTCACAGTGATGAATCCTCACATGGGTTTGAAGTATGTGTTGTCTTTGCCACAATGCATTGCTCCCATGCTTACAGTTTTTTTTAAAGTGTTTGCAGTGAGATCTCAGAGAGGGAGAGAAAATAAAAGAATATCCACACACTCAATCTGTACAATAAATATATAAAGCTATAAAATGCCCACTTTGACACTGGTGGTAAAGCCTTTGAGCAGCAATGTTAAGAGTATGAGCAAAGCAGCTCAGTTTTTATTACTGATCTTCTTTACTTTAACATCCATGTTTGCTGCATTATCTAAAGTTAGCAACTACTCTGTTTTTTATACTGAATCCAGAGTATCTCTTATTTCTTCTTGCACAACATGTCTGTGATGTGTATACTGCCTTTGTATGCAGGACTTTCTCTAACATGGAGCCATCAGCAGTCACAGCCACATCCCTCACATCATGCAACTCTTTCTTGACATTTTCCTTTTCTACTGCATATACAATGGCATGCAGGTATGAGTGGATTTGAGAGCATGTCTTGGTTGAGGGGTTGTTACCTGGGTTTTAGGGCTTTTATCATCTCCCTAATTGACATTAGAACACAAAAGCATTTTTGTTACCTACATTTATATTTCCATTTCACTGGCTATGAATAAACTGCTTAATAAGGATACGCTCAAATCCCACGCCAGCTCTCAGCTCGTGTACGCAAGTTTGTAAACAGCATGGACTCGCAGTGCAGGCTGTGCCGGGTAGCCGATTACTTTGTTGGGCAATTATTAGAAGATAATACAAATGCAGTGTTTGCTCAGACCGAAATAAAGATATTAATCACTTAAAAATGTGCAGCTTATGGTGTGCAACTGAGTAGGAGCACTAGTGCACACACCGGCCAAGCGCTGCATGGGACTGCGTAAGGGCAGTTGTCTCCGTCTGGAGCAGCTGGGGGGACACTGAGGCACGGGGGCTGCATTCATTCAAAATGTTAGCCACAGTATTAAATATGTAGTAGGCCTACACTGCTCTTTATGATAAAAAAATACACGGCACAACATTCAGCTTAACATTTTATTTATTTGACGCACTTTTTAGATGTTAGTTCCTCTTTTAATGTGTCATTGATCGCTTAAGCGAGCGATTTATTTCCACCGTTAACCGGCACGTTTTTCCGATCTGCTGGTGGAGCAGGACAGTGGGCGCTCTCACAGCTGATCGTTGTCGGGTCGGCTTGTGCAGCTGACCGCCGGGCTGACCACTCGTGCTGTCATACAGTAAAACGCAAAATGTGTTATTTTTAGTTTTTACAACCCTTTTGAGTAGTGCTATCTAAAAGGGCCAATACATTCTAATCATTCAAATCTCTGCAGACCTGTATTTATTTTATGGGGACCATTACCGGACAGTTGGTGCGTCTGTTTCTCCTCTACCACTTATATTATGCCCGCACCCTCAGTTGGTTGCATTTCAGAACAGCAACACGCTTTTTTTAGTGGCGATTTTTTAGTCAGACCACTTTTTCTTCATCTATGTAAAGAAATGGCGACATACAATTGTATATGCTGTTTTATAGCATTTGAGCGATAGTAGCCTACTGATGTAAACCTAAAATGCAAAATCCTCAGCTAGAGATCGTTGTTGTCAACACCAACGCTGTTGACCGCAGCAGTTATTTCCTTCCTAACTGCTGCCTTCTGTCGTTCTTTGATGCCGCTTGTAATGCTCCGAAATGAAACAATTTTTTTCTACTTTCGCTGTTATTCTGTCAATTTCTACTTCAGAGGAGTTCCTCTTCTGTGCCGTAATGCGCACATCCATGTCGTAAAACCTCTGGGCGAGGCCTCTAAACTGAGAAAATATAGGGGCGTGATACGATCGTTTTCAGCCGCCGCATTTATCAATAATGGCCTGGCGTACGCTGAGATTGGCGAGATACGACTGTTTGATAAATCCCACGCGATACCTGGCGTAGGGAGGGAGGTATTTGCGCCAGAATCTGCACCAGTTTCCACGCAAGTTTGATAAATGAGGGCCATGTAGTTTACCGACATGCCTTTTTTTTATCCAAAAAGTAAAAACAACAAACCTATGAATATATTGTAAAACAACCTGCGCACAGGGCATATAGGCTAGGTTTTGTTTCAACATCTGGGGGTACAAATTATAGGTGTGTGGGGGGGGGGTATGGGGGCACCCCCCAGACGTTTTTTAACTTAACACCTAATTTCCTGCATTCTGGTGGATAAAAATCCACCGATCTGTGCCTTTTCTAGAATCAATTTAGTGGAAATGTATTTCGTTTCTGTGAAGGAGAAGACAACATTCAGGTTCATTGAGAAAGAGCTATTATGGAATATCATTTTTTTTTAGGAATCATGACCCAGCACCGGTTTAAACTATCTATGGCAGTGTACATTGGTAATGAAATGCAAAGCCACCACTGGAAACAAAAGGGATGGGCTATCAGCAGCTAGCTAACGTTAGCTACATAACACATAACCAGATAATGTTAGCATTCATTCTTAGATAATCAAACACCAATATAAGCATGCTATTTAGCCACATAGATTGGCCTATTGAAAGCCCTTTAGAACACTGACATATTTTTCATTGATGCAAGTTCATCAATTCATGGCTTAAAATGCTGAGCTGTAAACTTTCAGCAGACATTCATAGCGGTAAGCTGTGCGAGTGTCCATCCATTGGGAGCGTGGGCGACGTGCGGATATGACACAGGCTTGCATGCAGCAATTATTATTATTATTTTTTTTTTTTACCTAAATTGATATGCAAATGATTTTTATAGCAGCTACATGATGTAACATGTTATTTGCAGCTCTGACACAGGTGTGTCTTCTAAAGCATAATTATTTCAACAATACATTTTACAAAAGTAAATGCCCTTCGCTGGTGGCGCTGAGCATTCACCAAATAAAAAAAAGTTTCACAGCTAATGTAGCCGTTAGCACACTCAGGATCTCGTAATTACGAGAAAAGATCTCGTAATTACGAGATAAGGATCTCGTAATTACGAGATAAGCATCTCGTAATAACGAGATAAGGATCGCCCCTCTCATTCATCAATAACGATGGTTGGCTGGCTGCAGGACGGCAACGACTCTGTCCGACCTTATCGTCTTTTATTCCTGCCCTAAAAGCACACTTTACTCTATTTTTACACACAATCCATGACCAGGATATCAAGTAGGCCTATGAGAAGAATGGCCTAAATGTTGATTTAGCAATTTAGTGGTTGCGGTTCCGGTGTCGTGCCAAACTTATAGTGTGTGTCTGTGTCTGTGTGTGTGTTTGTGTGCAGACGAGGTGAACCTAGCCATAGGCAAACGTAGGCAATTGCCATTGGTTTCCGGACTACAATGGGCCCCACAATCAATACAATTATTTTAAATATGTTTTGACTGTTCATTCATTAATCAGCGATCACATCGGGTAGCCTATACCGAGGGACAGACTTTCGGCTTTACGCCCGTGATCAGCTGCTGAGGTCCGACTGGGCTTTTCTCCTGAACAGTCCCAGTGACTGCACTTCTGCGCAAAGTTGACATGGCTATACTCATTGTCATGCCCTCCTTGTAGAAGTTCTTATGTGTTTGTACGAGTCAAGGATCACACCGAGTTTAAACGACTGCATTTAATCAAAGCATTCAATAAAACTGCGCTCCGATCAGGGCTGTACGCTTATTTTTTTAGGTGGTAGCACTGGTGCTAGCAAGCAAAAAAAATCAGTAGCACAAAAATAAATTCAGTAGCACACAAAGTATGATCGAAAACTTGCATAACCTTAACCCATGCATTTCGCTCTAATTACCTTTTAGCCTGTCATCTTGGTCTCATTTGAAACTCTCAATTAATGTCATATCCTAGTGTGTGCAGTAATAATTGTAGAAAAATTAATAGGGGTGCACTGATTGTAATTTAGACAAAATAATCTAACCTGCCTGCCAATTGCAATTTTTTGCTGATTCAGAAATATTTCTCCCCATAAAATTAATATCTATATATTTTTTGTATATACATATCATTATTATATTCATAATAATAAACATTTTTGGTAAATGTCCTTCTGTTAATTAAAACCTAACTTTAAAACATATAGCCTATTAAATAAATAAGTATACATATTGGTACAATTTAGGATAAGTTAAATAGGTTGTTGTGAATGTGTTGGGAGTAGTTCTTCAGTGGCTTATCAGTTATTTCAAACTTTGTTTAAATAGACTACTGTTGTTGACTGCTCTCTGCAGCTGAAGCAGTTGATTTTCAAGCTAGCGCACTGCAGGGCTGTGAAGCACGAACTTCCTGTTCTTACCGGCTTCAAAAAAGTCAACTCACGTTTGGCTAGTAACATGCTTTTAATGTGAAGGCGCACAGGAAATGTTTTGTTTGCACACGCGCTAACTTAACTGCGTGCCGTCTCCTTCCGGTTATTACCGTTGGTGAAGTGTAGACGCTAGGTCCCGAGCACACATCTTTCACCAGCCAAAGTGGAGGGTGGACTCAATAACTTACTTGCCTAAGACTACATTTACCCGAATTTGGAGAGTGTTAATGTAGAGCCCTCTAAGCAGTGTTGTGCAGCACTCCTCTGTGTCTCAAACAGACAGCATCTGCTCATTAGCACTCGTGCGAGTGTACTTGTATTCATCATCGCACGTGATCAATTTCAGTAGCAAATGCGATCAAAACTGTCGCACTGTACAGCCCTGGCTCCGATACAGTAACAAACAGGAGGTAAAAGTGAACTAGCCCACCGGGCATTCTGATTGGATGAGGCAACACAGTATAGTGGCTCCGGTGGCTCATAATGAACAAACTGCATATAATTTAACCAAATGCTAAGTAGCCGTTAGCACACTCAGGATCTCGTAATTACGAGATAAGGATCTCGTAATTACGAGATCTTTTCTCGTAATTACGAGATACTGAGTGTGCTAACGGCTACATTAGCTGTGAAACTTTTTTTTATTTGGTGAATGCTCAGCGCCACCGTACTTTCCAGTTAACCTTGACATGATTCAGGACACATTATTTTCCTGCCTCATTATGGTTACTGTAAGTGTTTACATTACGTAACGTGCTACATGTACATGTAGAGGATAATGTCAGGGAAACCAGAAATCTTGATGCCATTTTCACAGTTTTCAGCTCAAACTCCTGCCTGAACAGTTTCAGTTGTAAAGGTTCTGCTTTAGAACTGCTGAGTGTGCTGATACTTGCAGTAGAAATGAAGCTCAGGGTTTGTACAGATGCTTGAAAGTCTGGAAAATGCTTGATTTTCAATCGAGTGTTTTCAAGGTTTGAAATGTGCTTGAAATCTGAACACTGTGCTGGAAAATGCTGGATTTTCTCTTTATTGACCAGTGTCGTAATTCAACTCATATTTTAATTTTTTTTATTCTGTAAATTTAAAAAAAAATCTTTCGCAATGTTTTCTTAGCCGCCGTCTTGTATGCACGAGGAGCAGTTGCTCCCCGTGTTTTCTTTCCTGGGACACGCGCCACACCTGGCGATCGCTCCAGGAATTATCCAGAACCACGAGTCGCTGCTCATGGACCTATTGCTCCCGATACTTCCATATCAAATATCCGTTTCCATTTGGTTATGACGAGGCCCTAATAACCGGCAGGCATAGGCAACTGTACTGTCCGCAAAAAGTAGCCTACCTCCAGCTGTTCACAATGGGGGAATCGGCACTTAGAAGTCATGCCAAAGGTAAATCAGTAAAATTTATCAGACAATGTCACTCTGGATGACTGTTCATTCATGTTCTCCTTTGTAAGTTACACCAAATCCCGAGTTTGTATGTGTTAATGACTTGTTGATACAAATAAATAGCATGCTAAATTGATGCTCAACACCGTTAGCAATTAGCTGACCTGCTAGTTCTCAATAATGTATTGCTCCAAATCAGGGCTCCAGACTGCGACCAAATTTTTGAGAGTGCGAGTGCCATTTCACAACTAGGGGCACGCGCGACCGAAAGACAAAATGTTTTTAAATTATTATTGTGCTTTGAGAGAGAGACAGTGGACAGTCCGTGAGTGATCAGCGACACAATCAACGCCCCGGATGACGTGACCTTCTCTCCTCTCAGTGTCCCGCTGTCTTTAACATGTTACAAACTGCTGACTTTCCCCGCTATATTTGCCGACTTTCCGCCATAGCGATAAGGCTGTTAAATGCCAGAGACACCTCGCAACTTTTTTTTTAAACCGCGCTCAACAGAGCCGAGTAGCAATGGCTGCCCCCCGCCACCTGCAGCAGACAGACAGCACCGTGTCCGCTCTGTACAACAGCTGCCAGGTGACGTTTGTAAACTAGTAAATTGTTTCATAGGTCCACTTTCAATAGGCCACTGCATTCCTATAAAAAAGACAACCTTATAATTATATATGGCAACAAAAAAGTTTGTAAAGTGAGTGTGTAAATATGTTAATCGTCCTAGTTAATTTGTAATATTACGCAAATTAGTTGATAAGTTCATCTAGTTTCTAGTTACTTCTGGGCCAATAACGGTTTTCCTTACAGGAAGCAGGGATAGAGGAAAAATCTGATGTAGAAGGGGTTGTGGTGAAGATAGAAGAAATGCCTTTTCCTAAAGGAATGTCTGAAGGATTTCACATGGTGATACAAAATCAAAAACACAATGAACTGTATCATCTGTTGTCAGTGTGTTTTAAAACATGCTGGCAATACAATATCAGTTGACCTAATATAGTTCAAATTGGGAAACATTTGAATAGCTGCGTTGCAGGTCTGTTTAAGGTGTGCCACTAAATGTTCTGCTCGCGCCCCTAAAAATTCTGAGTTAGGGGCGCCAGTGCTCCTAGTAAAAATGGTTAGTCTGGAGCCCTGCTCCAAATTCATGTTGTTAGCTAGATAACGTAAGCTTGGGGGTTACTTCATTGTAACGTGATGTTACCCTCAGCGGGGTTAGCTCGATGCAGCTCCCATAACAAGTTGTGACCTAATCCATTAGTCACACTGTAGTGATAAGTTACAGAACCAAGATCCAACATTTTAATTTTGTGAAGTTGTTGAAGTCGAGAACGGTCTTTGCTGTCAGTCGTTGCGGTGGCTGCCAAAAAGAGATTTCAGTCCACAGTCTCAGCATGTTAACGCTATGTAGCCATTTGTACTGATGCTTTATTGGACCAGAGCCCACTTAGTCCCATTTACGTTCTGAAATCATGGACATATATTGGCTTAAATACCTTTTGTTATTTGACTGAAAGACCGTTTTGGGAGGATCACTTTTTGGCAACACACCAACATACACAAACTGTAATCTGGCAACCTAGCAATATTGAAAATGTCTGGTCATACACAAGCTCAAGAATGTATTTAAATATATAATATCTAGGCATACTTTTATACATATTTTTATAATTCAGCTGGGGGGAAAAAGGAGTGCAAAGGCTGTATTTGCCCTTTGTTATTCTTACATGTTTCTTACATGTAGTGTGTGTGTGTGTGTGTGTGTGTGAAATAAGTTATTAATTAGTAACCATTTCCTACATCAAGACCTATTGATTACCATTATGGCATTTTCGACCGAATCACAGCAGCACTGATATAGAGTGACAATATGGTCCATCTCATGTGATATTGCTCAAGTATAGTCATGTTGTTATTAACCTGATAGATGGTCATTTTTGGCATATGAACTGAACTGATAAAGCTCTCCTTAGGGCCATACTGCAATTTGGTGATTGTCCATACACATTATATTATGAACACTCCCATTTTACAGATAAGGCAATGTATGAAATCATAAGCATTTATTTATATACTTTATATATTTAAAGCTTTGGCTTCCTTGAAAAAGTTGACATTTTATCTTGAAAGTGCTGGAAAAGTGCTTGAATTTTACTCTTAAAAAGCTGTACGAACCCTGGAAGCTAAATGAAGTTGTTTAGTTAATATGGCCCCTAGGTTTTTGTGTTTGGTGTAACTGCTGTATAGTCAAAAGTGACTGACGTGATTTCTCTCTGTCTACCTTTTATTAGTCAGGATATGTCTGTGAGGATGGACATGGATCTGAGTGGAGTGTCCAGGACTCACGTCTCCATTCTCCCTGCTGCTGAGATCAAAGCTTCTCTCAAACCTGAGGCAGAGAGACCGCGCTGTGCCAGCACCCCATGTTCCCCCATCAGAGGCACTGTAGCAGGGTACCAGATCCTCCACATGGACTCCAACTACCTGGTGGGCTTCACCACCGGCTCAGAGCTGCTCAAGCTGGCCCACCAGTGGTCAGAAGGCCCTCCAGAGAAGGAGACCATGTCTACCTCCATCCAGAGCACTGGCCCCAAGGCTGTGGACTTTGGTATCCACCGCTCTTCACGAATCTTCAAAGGCAAAAGTCGCTATTACCAACCCTACGACATTCCTGCTTCCAACGGGCGCAGACGGAGGCGGATGCCTAGCTCCAGTGAAAGCTTCCTCAAGCCCATTGCCCACATTGAGTCTGGGAAGTCTCTGCATGCTCCACTACCTCTCTGTCTGCTTAAAGGGAAGAGGGCCCAGTCCAAGTCTTTGGACTACCTCAATCTGGACAAAATCAGCATCAAAGAGTCATCAGAAACAGAGGTGTTACAGTACCAACTGCAGCACCTCACCCTGCGAGGGGAGCGCATTTTCACCAGAAACAAGACATAAAAGCACAGTGAAAGGCCTTTTTTGGCATCTTAAACCCTCTTGGGGATTTAGGTGCTATTTCTAGATGGTTTCTTTCTACTCTGATTACAGTTCCTTAAGAAGACTGTATAATAATCTTATTAACTGGGGCTTTTACCTTGCACTGAACACATAATGTTGTGAAGAAAATCTTTCAATAACTTCACATTAAAATGAGGTTGTTGAGGTTTAGCAAATGTGAATAATATAAAATGATTAATAACAGGAAAACCTATTTATTGTGTGTTTTTAGTGGTCAGACACAGACTGATTGATCAGTTCACAGCCGTTAAAAGCACACATCACATACTGTTTTGGCTTTAAAAGGCACCACTACTATTATTCCAATAATAGTTGTATTGCTTATTATAATATTTTTATTATTGCTTGTTTAATGCTGTTTTATTGATGTCAGTCAACATCAATGTTTTTTTTTAAATATCTTATAAGATTGGCATTTTGGAAATAATTTAAAATGTGTTTATTCAAGTATTGTTAAAAAAATCTGTTCATGTGCGTATAAACATTTATTGGTCGCTGTTCCCATTAAAAAGTCCATACTGATGAAGTCAATCTTTCCTTTTTCACATATTTTACTATTTTTCCCTGGTATTTTTGCATTTTCCTGATAACCAGCGTTAGTAAGGTGTCAAATGACTTGTTGAACCAGGGGATTTTTCATTATATTATCGGCTTGTCAACATGAAGCCCCAATAAAACATCCTGTTCATAATGGAGTTACTACACTGTAAAATCTGAGGCAGATAATCAATTTTGCAGTTCTCAGACTACTAGGGCCTCTTTGAACTTTTAATGTATTTTTACATTGAATGAGATCTGTTCTCTCTCTTGCAGTTAAAGGAGTGCAAGGAGAATAACTTTATTCAGATGGCCGCCTCCATCATATCACCCACTACAGATGTCGGGTGAAAGCGTTCCCATGCACAACCCAGACAGATGGTTATATGTGTGGAGAATCACTTTAGTCTTTTTGAGTTGGTTTATTGTTGGGAAGTTTGTTTGGGAATACGTTGAGAAACAAAAACATATTGGTGCATCTTTAGGTTTGTACAATGGCTCACAACCCTATGTAGAGGTGTGTCTTAATGAGTGTGTTTTAGAGCTGGTAAACGTTTTGTTTCGATTGCCTCTACTGCAGAGAAAAGTGTTTTCTGCACCTGATTGCACTATATCGGACATCTGAAACAGACTGTGGAAATGTTAGTACACCTTGATATTGCCAGCATGATGGTACCAATTGAGCGCTCACTGTGAACATATTGGGCATAAGCAAAGCCAACACGTTCTGTAGAACATCTGTACACCAGTTCTTGTGATGCTTTATGAGGAGATTGGGATTTATTTTTTGTTAGAATGTCACTAAAGCAATAGAAAATGTAATTCATTTAATCAACGTGTATCATTTTAACCCTCTGTGTTGAAATTTGATATGGTCAATGCATCTTTCAATTTTTTCTGTTGTAGAAAATTAAACAATCTGAGTAAAATGAGAACTGTGTGTGTGTTTCAGCCGATCAATCTACCGGGTCAGATTCATAGGGAATTGTAGTCTTTGGAGTCACCAGCATCCAAAATGTTAAAGTCCTAAGACCAACTCAGGTCTAAACAATGGTACATGTTCTTTACATCTGAAACGGGGTAAAAACTATTTAATATGATTATGTGAAAAGGATAGTATATGGACATCAATTGAATGTTCTGTTTATGAAACTAAGGATTCTGTCCATATTAACCATCCCTTCTATGAGTAAATGCAGTGAAGAATCAGGGGAAAGCTGTTTAAAAATACACAAAAGCCAAAATACAGCAAAAAGGATTTATAAAATGTAAAATGTGACATATCAATGTCGGCAATATGTACCAGAGCGCATTAGGGCCAGTGTGAGAAAGGAAAAAGAAGCCGGGTATTTTTTTCAGAAATGTTCAACAGAAAATCGGACATTCTCAGAAAAAATAATTCTGAATCAAAACACAAACAGCATTTCCTACTGTGTGTGTGAGTGTGTGTGTAATAGCCCCATTTATTTAGAATTCCTGTGTCTGTCTCAGTCAGTAATGAACCTTCTTGCCTCACCAGCGTTGTAATAGAACACAATAGCAACACCCTATAAATAAGTGTATTACCACTGTATAAAACACAATATATGGTAGAAGCCGTTCTATTTCATCCTTACTGACCACCAGAGGCGGTGCATTAAGCACTGGATTTATCCGTCTCGCGCATGCGCAGTTCGAGAACCTATATCAACAAAGTCACCTGTGACCCTCGTGACACCGGAAGGGCTATATAGCCCGGTGTCTACAGAGGATCTGTTCCTTTCATCTTCTCGCAGAAAACGCAGATCGTTACCGCGTGCGGATAGTTTTTTGCTTTTTGGAAAGGATCAACGGTGTGCAGCCTCGCGACCAAGGTCGGCGCAAACGGGTGAGCTCGTCCTCCAGGCGCTGTTCAGCCTTACAGCATGAAGTGCTATCGCCGCTACTTTGTTGTTGGTGGGGCAGCTTTTTTGGCTTCCCCCCACTATTGTAGCCGCTAACTGTACCTTCCCTTATTGAATATCATTTGTTTTTGATAGAGGCTGTTCTAGATTGCCATTTTTTGTTTTTGGCTGGTAAACTTGTCTTAAAAAAAATAGATAAAAAAGGGAAGAGGTTTTTTGTTCATTGTATTCTTGTCAGTCGCTTCCCAGTGAAGGCAGCGCTCTCGCGTCCTCTCCTGGGAACACTGCTGTGTATCTCTGTTCGGTCACTTACCGGTGAAGGCAGCGCTCTCGTGTCCGCTCCCGGTAACACTGCTGTGTAATTCTTTTTAGTCACTTACTGGTGAATACTGCGTTCTCGCGTCCTCTCCCGGTAACACTGTCTTGTGTTTTTTGGTTAAGTAGCTTACTGGTGAAGGCAGTGCTTTCGCTCCCTCTCCCAGTGTTCTGCTGATGGCTCATGTGTGTGGTGCCTGTGTGGCCCTCCTTGAGCCTGACGATGGCCATGATCGCTGCCCCTCGTGTCTCGGCTTTGAACATTTGCGGCAGGGCCTTACTGAGAGGGCCTGCATGAACTGCGGCTCCATGCCCTTGGCACTCAGGGTGGCTAGACTCGCAGCGGTGGAGCGTCCGATAGCCGTCGACCTTCCCTCAATGGCACCACTTCCTTCGGCTCAGCCCAGCCGTTCTTGGCGTCGGGGTAGAGCAGTGCCACCCCCCCCCCCCAGGAAAAGGGCTAAGGATGAATTAGCATCCAAGGTGGATCGCTTCTCGTCCGACATGGTGAGAATACAGGAGCTCCTCCTGACCCTGCAACCAGAGGCGGGTGGGGCAGTGGCTGACGACCAGCCTGTCCCTTCCGTGGGGGACGTGCCTGGTATGGGTGATGTCCTGTCGCTGACGGCTTCGGCGAACTTCTTTAGTGAGGAGGGAGCCTCGGACACTTTTGGGGAGGCCTCCCGCTCCTCTGCTCAGAGCTCTGAGCACAGTACAGAGGGTAACCCTATGGGGGCCGTCATCCGTGCGGCCCTGGCTCGCCTGGGGCTCGATGCTCCTCAGGCAGACTTGGCTCAGCCTAGCGCCTTTTTCAGGGGCAGCCCTGCCACAGCCTCTTTCTCTGTCCCTCCTTCGGAGGAGCTACACGTTTGCTGGAAGAATGCCAATGCTCGCGCCTTGGCTGCCATGAAGGATCCAGCGCAATATGGGCTGGGTCGCATGCCACCCATTGAGCCCGCCATTGCCTCCCTTATTTTGGCTCCCGATCAGGTTTTGCGGCCGGATGCCAGGTGTCCTCGGCCCCAGTGCAGGATCACAGACGACCTGCTTTCAAAGGCCTACGACGCAGCAGCGCATATGGCTCGGATAGGCAACTCCCTCTCCCACCTGATGCTGGCGCTTTCGACTTCGCTGCAACAAGCTGCAGTAAGCCATCTATGCAGGACCTTAGCGATGCGTCCCTACAGGCCTTCGCCCTCATGTCTAGGGAGTTGGGGCGTGTTATGTCCACCCTGGTCCAGACTCGCCGCCAGGTTTGGTTGGCTCAGTCGCCCCTGACGGGGGCGTGCAGGAAGGCCCTCAGAGCCGTGCCAGTGAGCTGTTTGGATCAGCTGCCCTGGAGTCGCTGGAGCGAGTTGCCAAAGCTAGACAAACCAACATGCAGCTGTCGGGTCTTTGCAGCAGTGTGCCCGCCCCTGGCAGGCCTAGAGCCCCCCCGGCTGTCCCCCTGGGCCGTTCCCAGCCTTATCCAGCAAGAGGCGAAAGCGTACGTAGGTCTGGGCGGCCCGCCCAGCAGCCCGCTGATAACTTTCGCGCCCCCGCCCGCCCACCGCCCGGGCGGCCTCGGGTCTCAGATCCTCGCCGGTACCCCTCCAGAGCTGACAGGGGCCGGAGGGACAGGCTCTAGGACCACGGGGCCGGTCGTCGGCTGTTTTTCCCAGCAGCAGCTCAGTTACTGGGCTGCCTGTACTATAGACCCCACCTTAACCCGGGGGTACGAATTACAGTTCCGACGCAGGCCCCAGGCCTTTGGCCGGGTCAAGATGACTGTCGTCCGAGATCCGGCGGAGGCCTCAGCTCTGGCCCAGGAGCTATCCGCCCTCCTGGCCAAGGGTGCGATCGAGCCGGTGGACCTTCAGTCGCAACCCGGGGGGGGGGTTCTACTCGGTGTACTTTCTGGTACCCAAGAAAGACGCCGGATTCCGGCCCATTCTGGACCTAAGGGGCCTCAACATGTTTTTAAAAGTTTTACCATTCCACATGCTCACTTCGGCAGACACCCTGAGGGTAGTGGCCAGGGGGGAGTGGATCACGACTATAGACCTAAAGGACGCCTATTTTCATGTGTTCCTGAGGTTTGCCTATTTCCAGTTCAAGGTTCTTCCCTTCGGGCTTTCCCTCTCCCCGAGGGTTTTCACCAGAGTTGTGGCGGCAGCCCTCGCACCCCTGCAGGCGCAGGGCATGAAGGTCCTGCCGTATCTGGACGACTGGCTGGTCTGTGCGCCGTCTAGGTCCCAGGTGGCCCGCCTTCTGCCGCACGTCGCCCGGCTGGGCTTGACGGTGAACCGATTAAAGAGTTGCCTGGACCCTTCCCAGCGGGTTACCTATCTGGGGTTGGTCCTAGACTCGGTCGCCATGAAGGCCTACCTGTCACCTCGGCGCGTGAGCGACATCCTCCGCCTCCTTCCCCTCTTCACGGCCGGCAGGAGGCTGCTTTTTATTCAATTCCTTCAGCTTTTGGGCAAACTGCTGTGGTGCCTCTAGGCTTACTGTCCCTGTGCCCACTCCAAATGTGGCTGAGCAGCCTGCACCTAGATGCCAGATGGCATAGGCAAAGGAGGGTCAAGGTGACCCTGCAGTGTTTGGTCTCTCTGGCTCCATGGAGAGAGAGAGCGTATCTGGCGGCAGGCGTGCCCATGGGTGCAATTCCGGCACGCCGGGAGGTGGTAACGACAGACGCCTGCCTCTTTCGGGATGGGGCGCAGTGTGGCTGGGCAGGACTGTGCAGGGACGATGGTCTGCCCAAGACATTACACAATACATCAATGTGCTAGAGCTCCGGGCTGTGCAGCTGGCACTGGCCAGCTTTCTGCCCCATTTGGCAGGCCAGCACGTCCTGGTCCGGTCGGACAACATGGCCACGGTTTCCCAGGTGAACCACCAGGGGGCACCAGGTCGGCACGGCTTCTCCGGGTATCCCAGAGCCTGTTGACTTGGGCTTCTCCACGTCTGGCCAGCCTACGGGCAGCCTATTTGCCGGGGGACAAGAATCGGGCTGCAGACTTCCTCTCCTGACAGAAGCCTCCACCGGGGGAATGGCGGCTTCACCCCGAGGTGGTGGAGTCGATGTGGGGCCTCTTCGGCAGGGCAGAGGTAGACCTCTTTGCCTCGGAGGAGTCGGCGCATTGCCCCCTCTGGTTCTCCTGGGCAGAAGCGTCCAGCCCTTTAGGGCAGGATGCGCTGGCGCACGATTGGCCGGACAGGCCGCTGTATGCGTATCCACCATTGCCTCTGGTTCTACCGACACTCCAGAGGGTCCTTTTGCAGGGCCACCGGCTTCTTCTGGTGGCCCCCTTTTGGCCGGGGAGGCCCTGGTATCCACTGCTGCTCAGGCTCTGCTGCAGCTCGCCATGGCGCCTCCCCGACAGGAGGGATCTCCTGTCACAGCTGAGGGGTCAAATCTGGCATCCCGACCCCCGTCGCCTTCAGCTCTGGGCTTGGCCACTGCAGGGCCCGACCCTCTGCTGAGGGATTGTACTGTGGCGGTCAGGGGCACTGTCCTGAGTGCCAGGGCACCATCGACCAGGTTGCAGTACGAGAACAGATGGAAGCTGTTTTCCAACTGGCGTGCAGCTAGGGCCGTGGATCCAGTGCACTGCACTGTGACCACCGTTCTGGAATTTCTGCAGTTCCTCCTGGATAGTGGCCGATCTCACTCTAACTTGAGGGTCTATGTCACTGCTATCCCTACATGATAGGGTTGACGGCGCCACGGTAGGATACCACAGGTTAGTGTCCCTCTTCCTTAGAGGGGCTCTGAGGCTGCGTCCCCCGACAGCTATGAGGGCTCCGACATGGGACCTGCCCCTGGTGCTGGAAGCCTTGTCCTCTGCGAAGCGGGTCGGGGAGTTGCATGCCCTATCGGTGAGTGAAACATGCTTGAGGTGGAACTCTGATGGCTCGGGTGTCACTCTATGGCCGAACATTGCGTTCTTGCCGAAGGTGCTTCCATGTAATCACCTGAACCAACCCATCCAGTTAGCGTGCTTTGATCCCCCAGCTGTGGAGGGTGGGTCTGAGCTGCTGTGCCCAGTGCGGGCTCTTAGGGCTTATATTTCTGCTACTGCCAGTATTCGTCAGTCAGAGCAGCTGTTTGTTTGCCATGGTGGCCCTAACAGGGGTCGTGCTTTAACAAAGCACAGGCTGTCCCACTGGATTGTGGATACCATAGCACATGCCTAAGGTACCAGTGGGCTTCCCCCGCCATCCAGGGTGAGGTGTCACTCAACCAGGAGCGTCTCTACATCATGGGCTGCCCTGAGAGGAGTGCCCCTGGGGACCATCTGTGCCGCGGCGTCATGGGCCTCGCCTAGCACATTCTCAAGGTTCTACCGTGTCAACGTTGCCACCCCCCATCCAATGGGCGTGGTCCTGATGCCAAGCTCTGCTGTCTCCAGTCAGTAAGGTGAGTGCTTGGATTCTTCGTGACGTTGTTGGTATTGGCCATCCAGTGCTTAATGCACCGCCTCTGGTGGTCAGTAAGGATGAAATAGGTTACGTATGTAACTCCGGTTCTATGAATCCTGGATGACCGCCAGAGTAACAGGTCACTCAGAAGTCTCGTGGTTCGCGAGAAGATTCTGGGAACAGATCCTCTGTCGACACCGGGCTATATAGCCCTTCCGGTGTCACGAGGGTCACAGGTGACTTTGTTGATATAGGTACTTGAACTGTGCATGCGCGAGATGGATAAATCCAGTGCTTAATGCACCGCCTCTGGCGGTCATCCAGGATTCATAGAACCGGAGTTACATACGTAACGCTACGTTTTGTCCTCTCCAGTTTCTGTGCGTCTGCCTGGGTCAGTGTCAGTGGTGAACCGCACATTCTCCCATCAAGTTTAGTTTTTATAAATTCTAAAATTTTCTTTCTTATCTTTCAAATTGGAATTTTTACTGTACTAATCTATTTCAGCCATCAGCAATACAATCCATTGTAGGGAAAGCAGTCTAACGTTTGACAAGACTAAGCAACCATAGAGTCCTGTTATCTAATTGAAATTAAAGCTATAGTGCGTATGTTGTCCCCCATGAGGAATTCTTAGGAATTACAAAAACACTGTCGGGGCATCTACATGAGGTAAGCCTCTGGTGATGGCACATGGATTTTAAACCTTCTGCTGTACGTCCAGGTTTTTTCTTAGCAGAAGAATCAATAACTGAAACATTTGGTGGCTCTTCTCTGGGTTTTCAGCCTTCACCTGTTGCTCCGTCTCTTAGTCTCCAAAGCAGAACGCTACTACTGTTCTTTTACTGTCGTGTTATTAAACTCACCACTGTGCATCTGAGCTCATGAGCCAGTGTCTGGGGGCGACACCAGTTTGTAAACGCTGCCACACACAGAAATACAGAGAGTTTTGTGGAGCTGAAAGCTTTAACAACTTTGTGAAAACGCCCCAAAAAAGTTACACAATATAGCTTTACCTGGCTTAGAGACTCCACGGGCTGATTCTGAAAAATACACCTGGTGTGATAGACTGTCGTAAGAAAAATAATGCCAAAAACAAAATGCCTGGGTGGCCTGATCCCACAACAGAAAGAAACTGTGATGCTTTGCAGACACTTTATTACACAAATAACATAGTTACTGAAAATAGTACTCTGGCAACAAAACCACAATAAATATCATATGGCCCACATCTGACTGCAACATCCGAAATGCAGTTTCTATGGCATGCAATTAAGGAAAATCATTAAAATGTTATGGCAAACTGAGTCAATGGACAGAAAGAGAAATATTTAATGAAGCAATACATTACGTTTGCAATACAGAAAAGTTAAGCATAAATTGAGGAATGTTACAATTTCTTGGAAATTATTGAGATTTAATGCTGCCTCAATCTTTATGATCGGGAGACCTAATTAGTAGTTTAAAGGATAATTTCTAATGAACACTTTTTATTCAAATCGTGATCCCAATGCTTTTGTACTGAACAGACTAAATATATTCCTATTGTCCTGCATGATGCGGTTGCTGTTTATGTATCTAGTCCCCTGTTGTACATTTACAAAGCATTCCAGTTTGTAACAGTAAGTGGACTTTCCAACGGCTGCTTTGCCTGTGCACTCTCAACAGTTTAAAAATAAAAAAAAGGTTGGAACTGATCAATTCAAATTTATACATTTGAATTCATCATTTCATTTACAGGAATTTAACAACTGTTTTGGCCCGTCTGCCTGTAGATTGCATATTTTTAATGACAGCAAACCATTTCCATTCAAACAATGCTGCTTTAGAGCTGTGAATGTGTGCAAGGTATGCATTGGTTTTCATACAGTGATTGTAATCCATCAAAGTGAAAATCCAAACTGCAGAGAAAAGAGCTGAAGCAATTAACACACTGCACTGGCCGCGCGGCGAGATTACATACAAAGTCAATGTACTAGCGCGTGGCCGCGCGTCCACCCAAGAATCGGCGTCCAGCGGCGGGCTTTTCCGCAGTGCGTGGCCACGCCTCATCGAAGGCGCGTGAATCGAAGGCGCGACCAATTGCGACGGCCAGGACCGACCAACACCGACAAAGAGTCACGGTTGGCGGGGCTGGGTTGAGGCGTAGGGCCGGGAGCCGGAGGTTGTGAAACAGCGGGGCGTTCTGGATGAAGTTTGGCCGACCAAGAGTCACTGTTGGCGGGGCTGGGTTCAGGCACACGGCCGGGGGCCGGCATGGAAGTGGCGAATGAGCTTGGCGTTATGGATGTGGCCGAGTTAGAGTGAGTGAAAGTGGGTCTGGGGTTTCCTCACAGTGTCCCCTTGAAAAACATACACTTAACTATGAAATTAGCATATATTATATAGTAATATTAAAACCTACATTATGTATATTACATAATATATATATTGTATATAGGCCTATCAAATATAATATTATCGTTATATTCTACACAACAATGTGCTGCCGGATCTCCGCCACCAGATGGCGCCCGCGGAGTTTAACGTTTAGCCCAACCCACATTTAGCCCCTCCTCGATCTGTGAGCTACAGTCAGGGGCACTTGGCAGCAGGCGGCGAGTGCAGTGTGTTCGCAGCTTTAGTCAATGAATGAATGAGCATGCATTTGAAAAAGGAGAGCAAAAATATAATGTACATCATTTGAGCTAAAAACCTGATTGGAAACAGATGTGTAAGATGTCGGTAGCAACTCTCTCTAAATGTACGCCGTTCTTTACATTGTTTAGTAAATCAGTGAGTTTAATGCAGTATCAGTGACAGTGCTAGGGACTTGGCTGTTGAAAAAGTTTGATTGGCACAGTGTACACACAAAATAGTGCACACAGACATAAATATACATATATAAGCAATATCAATTTCCCATTCACTTGGAGACAAATCAATATCGTACAAGTTCTAATAGCAACAGCTATTTTCAAAAACGTCTTGGCAGGCGCTACAAAAAAAGGCAAAACCCAGATGTAAAAAGGCACAAATTACAAGTGAAGTGAATTACAAGTTAATGTTGACCAACAAAAAGTACATTGACATAATGCTGTGGGTGTAGCTTTACTACATGGAAATGACTGGTGCAAAGAGTATTGCAAAACTGAACTGTATACTATACCAGTGCTGTTAAACTATTCATGTATAAACTTATAGTAAAATAGCAATATTTCACTAACACATCTGCTTCAATGAATTCTTGCCCAGATATATAAATGAAAATACTGTGTTTAGTTCCAGTTCTGACTCCCTAGAATGAAAACACTGAACAGCAAAATAAACAGCCAACCACTTAACAACAGCAGTTTGGTGTTTTTATGGCCCTGTGTTAATGGAACAAGCACCTTGACTTAAAGCACTCTAGCTCCACTGCTGTTTTGGTTAATGTACAGTACCAGTCAAAAGTTTGGACACACCTTCTCATTCAATGGTTTTTCTTTTTTCTCTACATTGTAGATTAAAGGTTCAGTAAGCGGAATGGTCAGTTTAGCTAACTTCCCGTCAGTGACTGCAGTTAGCAGTCCCCTCCCTCATCCCCACGTCACCACGTTAATGCACTGTGGTCTTCAAACAGCGAGTTATCTAGCATCATCTCAGATCCATAAGTGTGTAAACATGATAAAAACTATCAAAACAGACATTGGGAAGGATTTTTACCTGCTCCGCCATTGTAGGCGCATACACATTCATTCACCCATCTGTCGCTCTACACGTGCACCGGCAGTGAGACGGGTGCCGGTTTGCAGCGTTCTCTCTTCTGATTGGTTATCAGTAGTGGGATCCCAGAAAAGTTTATTTGCAGATAACATGCAGAGCGGGTGACTGAGAGATCGGCTCTATGAAACGCACACACTATATACTGTAAGTGTTCACTATATGAATAAAGAGCAATTTAACACTTATATTAACATAAATAAATCGCTTACTTCACCTTTAATATTGAAGACATCCAGACTATGAAGGAACACATATGGAATTATGCAGAAAACAAAAGTGTTAAACAAACCAGAATGATTTATATTTTAGATTCTTCAAAGATTCCATGTGTTGCTTTGATGACAACTTTGCACACTCTTGGTATTCCCTCAAGCAGCTTCATGAGGTAGTCACCTGGAATGGTTTTCAATTAACAGGGTTGCCTTGTCAAGAGTTAAATTCGGGAATTTCTTGCCATTTTAATCTGCTTGAGAGCATCGGTTGTTTTGTGCAGACGGTTGATACAAGGGTTTCTATGCAGTGAATAGCCATATTTTGACTACTGTTTTACTCCATATAAAGTCCAAACTATTCAACTAAGTAAAGAGAAACAACAGTTGAGATTTTTGGTTCCACCCGCCATGTCTTTGAAAGACGCAGAGAAAGTGAGCTGATGGTTTCTGTATGTTGTGTTCCCCCTGTGAAGCATGTTGGAGATGGTGTGATGGTATGGGGGGGCTTTGTTGGTGACAATGTTGGTGATTTATTCAAAATTCAAGGCACACTTAAAGCCACTACGAGTAAAATGGCACATTGGCGTCCCCTTTGGACAAAAGCGGTAGTATTTTTACGACGCCAGCTGTCGTGAAGCTGTTTTCTAGCTCGTGCCAGGCGTGCGAGATTCAAATGATCATGAAGCAATATAGTGCATGTCCGTGTGTTGAAAGTGTGAGGGCACCGGACTCTTTTCGGCTCCGTGAGAGTGGTTAGTGACACAGCATCAACTAATGCCAGTCAGTGCTACACACACACCTGATTGCAATGAGTTGATGCAGTGTCACCTCTCACGGAGCTGAAAGATTCCGCGTCCTCACACAAAGCGAAGGAATGAGAGATGGCAGTTAGTATGGATCACGATGAGGTAATGTGTTTATGTTGCTGTAAATAATGACTATTTCCGATGAATAATGGTCATCTGATGATGCTGGTGAGGCAAAGTAAACTTTGTTTTAGTAGGCTACCGCTCATTCATTTAGGAGTAAACACTGCAGTCTAGGGTTCGCTCCCGTGAAATTGTGTATACGTTGCTTGGCAACGCCCTCCCTCCCGCCTATTTCTTTTTTTTCTTTGATGGTTCAGCCCCGTTATCAGTCATTATGACGACAAATAACTGTCTCAAACAAGGCTCCCGCTCCCCTTCCCTCACCTGGAGGGATAGGCTTCTCAAATCGCGTTCCTGCGCCACACTGAAATCTGCGACCAATAGAGCATGCACGCGTGAACCGAAAATCGGACTGGGTGTGCGACCAGACCAAACGCAGTAATAAAAACTATATAAAAACTTATTTCTTTGCACTGATGGTTTTGTTTGCTGTTAAAGGTAATTTATGATTATGAGAGGAAACATGAGGCTGTTTAAAAGATATTTAAATGTTACTCGTAGCCGCTTTAACCAGCATGGCTACCACAGCATTCAGCAGCAACATGCCATCCCATCTGTTAGTTTAGCTTAGAGGGACCATCATTTGATTTCCAACAGGACAATGACCCCAAACACACCCCCAGGCTATGGAAGGGCTATTTGACCAAGAAAGAGTGATGGACTGCTTCGTCAGATGACATGGCCTCCACAATCACCTGACCTAAACCCAATAGAGATGGCTTGGGATGAGGTGGACCGCAAAGTGAAGGCAAAGCAGCCAACAAGGGCGCAGCACCTCTGGGAACTCCTTCAAGACTGTTGGAAAACCATTCCAGGTGACTACCTCATGAAGCTGATTGAGAGAATACCAAGAGTGTGCAAAGCTGTCATCAAAGCAAAAAACATATTCTGGTTTATTAAACACTTTTTTGATTCCTAAATAATTCCATATGTGTTCCTTCATAGTTTGGATATCTTCAATATTAATATACAATGTAGAGAAAAAAAGAAAAACCATTGAATAAGAAGGTGTGTCCAAACTTTTTACTGGTACTGTATGTGAATCAGAGCTAGATTGGAATAGAAATGTGAGGGTACGCACCAGGGTCTGGTGAGTATACCAGCTCTCAATGCTCTAAAACAGCTGAGCCAATCACAGTGGTGTATGACAACATTGCTGCACAATGTCATTGTCAACACACAGCTATAACAAGCTAAATTTTAACAAATAATTATAATGATATGTTTTTTTTTTATTGTTTGAAGCTGTTTATGTGAAATCAATATGACTCTATATTAACTATAATTAGAATGCCTTTCAGATTAATACTTTCAGGTGTATAACCAAATTCATTATTTTTCTAGTTAGAGAGTTTAATTACAACTTTCTTTACAAATGTAAGCTTTAGTTGTTGACAGGATCAACTGGTTGGTTGCTGTTTAACTTGCCCCAGAAATAGATTTTGAGACATTTGTCTTTCAGCTTTCTAACTTCTGTCAAAATATCATGAACTCTCTTTACTTCCACCTGTTTGAACCTCTCCCCCACCTGTGTGACAGGCAAACCAATGGGCAGAGCATGTCATGGTCAAGAAAAGAGACAAGTCTTTTTGAGCTGTTTCTGCTGGTCACAGCGCCGCCATTAAAACAGAGCTTTTCAGGTTTTCAACAGCTCAGTTTTAGTACAAAAATAATATCACATCATAGTAATTCCCCATCTCAAAAAAGCCATTCAGTGAATTTTTAGTTTATTTTATAAGATGCCAACCTTAGCAGACCTAGCTTAAAAATGCATAAATCTGCTAAAATTACTGATAATAAAAAAAAGAAACAAAGTAACAAAGAAAACTGTTGAAATAAAAGGGACGATTATAACTCTTTGACAGCACACAGATAATAAAAAATGCCCAGGGGATTGTGCTAAACAATTTACTAAATGCAAATTTGATTTGGGGAACACTAATCTTAAAAAAAAGTGATGAACATGAATCGATTCACCAAGGCTATATCAAGACCTTGGGAATATTTAATAAAGATTAAAATAATGTTTCAAATGATGCCAAATAATTTTTACATACAGTATATTTTTAAATATATAAAACAAACTGATTGGCAGCTAATACAACAGCTACACACATGACAAACATACTTGTTAGCAATGTAAGCAGAAGGTTGGCTGCTTAAGAGGAGGGTTGAGGCAGAGCAGAGTACTCCTCATTCTCTGACTCTGTCTCTTCACCGTTCCTCTCCTGATCGCTGCCCTCTGTACTCAGCTGGTCAAAGCCCTGGCGACTGTAACCCTTATGGGACGCGAAGAAGTTCCCCAAGTTTAAACCGCCCACTGCTTTACCTGGCCACAGACAAAAAGAAAAGAACATGCCACATGACATTAACATTACATTCATTTAGCTGACACTTTTATCTGAAGCGTCTTACAATAAGTGGATTCAACCATGTGTATACAAACCAAGAATATTAGGAATCACGCAATTACCCCAAATTCATCAAATATCTTATACTTTAAGGGCTACACTTAGAAGAAACAATAAAAACATAGGATTTTTCTTAATGGACCTGAACAGGTGAGTTTTAATTTTAACATTATGAATATACACATTATACAGTTGACAAGAAAATGTTTCACTTTTCACATAAGGATGTCTGTAGATTTCTGGCTCCAAAACTAAACTTGGTCATGCATTGCACATTTAGATTTCATATTGATGCTAGATGTAAAATCTTGGCCAACAATAAAATAAATTATCACATTTTGAAATGTTTGCTAGTCTGGGTAAACCTTGTGTTCGCATTCATTTGGTAGTGGAAACACGAATGTGGTTTATGTCCACATTAGGGACCTCCTACTCAACTGCTGCCCCCTGCCTGGGAGGAAATACGTTGAAAATGCATCACTGGCGTTCATGCAGCTTTTATAGAAGCCTCATGAACGAGTTGCAAATGACAAGCTTACTCCTCTGTTTTCATTTCACTGCGTAAATCTGAAAACACGGAAATCGCTGCTATTGACTGGAGAGCTGCAAGGCAACTACTTCCTGTTCTTATCTGCTTAAGAATAAAAGTCAACTCGCGTTTGGCTAGTAACATGCTTTTAATGTGAAGGCGCACAGGAAATATTCTGTTCGCATATACAGTAGCCTATCTTAACTGCATACAGAAAGCCGCCCGTGTAGCCTACTGGTGACAAGAGCGTATCAAACGTTAGAAAAGCCGCCCGGTAAACACACATCTTTCACCAGCCAAAGAGGCATAATAACTTACTCGCCTAAGAGTTTTTACTTTTATATAGGCTACTATCTATGATATTTCCCGCATTTGGCGAGAGCCCTTTAAGCAGTGTTGTGCATCGTGCCTCCTTGTCCAAATGAGACAGTAGGATATCTCGTCAACCTAGACTGGTCATTATCTTCGCATGTAATGCATTTTAATAGCAAATGCGATTAAAACTGTGGCACTGTATGTTTACTTGTTTGAACCCCACCGGTTAAAAACACCAATGCAAACGGAAATGATGAACGTGTTGATTTAAATACAGCGCGGGTAAATGGAATCCGATCACAAGTAGACACAGAAGTCACATTTGAAAATACAAGTGGGAACACACGGACTGAGAGCTGTCCACTTGTAACCAGATTCAAAAAGTCAGATGTTAATGCCAGGTGGAAACAGGGTCTTAGTCCCACAATGGACATTTATCTTCCGGGTCACAGCAGCAACAGGATAGTGCATTTAAAATGAACAAAAGCATCAGCATGCAGTGGTGTATAAATTACTTAAATGCTTCATTTGAGTAAAAGTAAAGAAGATATCTTAAGGTGAAAATTACTCTGGTTAAAGTCACCCATAAGAGAATCACTTCGTAAAAGACCTAAAGGAGATTACGTTAAATCTACCTGAGTATCAAAAGTACATGCCAGGCATTGAAATGTCTTAAGTATCAGAAGTAAAAGTACAAAGAAAAAATAAATAAATAACTGTTTCAATTTAAATCACATCTTCAATGTGTCTGTTTAACTAGGTAGAAACTGCACTGCGTGGTCTTGTTGGATACGCCCCAACTTGTCATGACGAGAGCAGCAGTTGTCCGTGTGTGAATACATTCAGTCTAGATACCACATCATGAGACATTTATCATTCTTATTGTTTACTCTGTATTTGCAGTGTTCTATGTAAATGTAGTATGTATGTATGTATTTTTTCTAAATAATGTAGTGAAGTAATAGTAAAAGTTGAACTAAATATTAAAACTCATGTATAGTAGATACTTCAAAAACCTGCAGTAGGGAAGTTCTTGTACTTAAAGCCACTACAAGTAACTTTTAAATATCTTTAAAACAGCCTCATGTTTCCTCTGATAATCATAAATTACCTTTAATAGCAAAAAAGACGTTTTTATATAGTTTTTATTACTGCATTTGGTCTGGTTGCACACCCAGTCCGATTTTCGGTTTGCGCATGCAGGCTCTATGGTCACAAATCCGTATTGGTCGCAGATTTTAGTGTAGCGCAGCAACGCGAGAAGCCTATCCCTCCAGGTGAGGGAAGGGGAGCGGGAGCCTTGTTTGAGATAGTTATGTGTCGTCATAATGACTGATAACGGGGCTGAACCATCAAAGAAAAAAAAAGAAAATGCAATAAGGAAAAGCTAAAAGGGAGAGTGATAGTCGGGCGGGAAGAGGGCGTTGCCAAGCAACGTGTACACAATTTCACGGGAGTGAACTAGTCCTGCAGTGTTTACTCCTAAATGAATGACCGGTACTAAAGAAAGTTTACTTTGCTTCACCATCATCAGATGACCATTATTCATCTGAAATAGTCATTATTTACAACAACATAAAACACATTACCTCATCGTGATCCATACAAACTGCCGTCTCTCGTTCATTCGCTTTCTGTGAGGACACGGAATCTTTCAGGTCCGTGCGAGTGGTTAGTGACACTGCATCAACTCATTGCAATCAGGTATGTGTGGCACTGACTGGCATTAGTTGATGCAATGTCACTAACCACTCTCACAGAGCCGAAAAGAGTCCGTGCCCTCACACTTTCAACACACAGACATGCACTATATTGCGTCCTAATAATTTGAAACTCGCACGCGCTAGAAAACAGCTTTACGACAGCTGGCGTCGTAAAAATACTACCGCTTTTGTCCAAAGGGTCCGCCAACCGACAAAGTTACTCGTAGGATGCAGCTGAACTGGAGTCCCCCATAACAGAAGCTGAAATAAGGAAGGCAATTTTATCAATGAAAAATGGGAAGTCGCCTGGTCTTGACGGACTACCAATAGAATATTATAAAGCTTACATAGACATTCTTGCACCAGTATTACAAAGGGTATACTCCGAGATGTTCGGCAAGGGTTTTGGTAGCTCCTACTTTTAATGAAGCTGTTAATAAACTGATCCCTAAAGCAGGAAAAGATGTAGCAGACCCATCTAACTTTAGACCCATTAGCCTGCTTAATCTTGACTGTAAAATCCTGACCAAAATCCTAGCCACACACTTGCAATGTGTATTACCTAGTATTATTCATCCCAATCAAGTTGGTATCATGAAAAATAGAACCTCAACTGACAATATTAGACTTTTGTTACATTTAATGTGGTCGAGTCAATCTCAAAACACCACAGTTACTGCCATCTCCCTCGATGCGGAGAAAGCCTTTGATAGGGTGGAATGGCAATTTTTGTTCTACACCCTATCCCATTTTGGCTTCAACTCTAACTTTATTAAATGGGTAAAAATGTTGTATAAAGAACCGAAGGCAGCAGTGATGACCAACGGAACGGTATCCCCCTTTTTTAATCTGACCCGAGGTACACGCCAGGGATGCTCATTAAGCCCATTATTGTTTATCATTTTCCTAGAGGTATTAGCAGTGTCCATTAGGGCACACACTGGAATTAAAGGTGTTGAGGGAGGAGATGAAGAACACAAGCTATTACTTTATGCCGATGACATCTTAGCAGTGGTGTCTGACCCCCTAACATCCTTATCATATTTGATGGACACAATCCAATCCTTTTCAAATGTTTCAGGTTATTCTATTAACTGGACTAAATCGGAAGCGATGCCCCTCTCCAAGTCCTGCTTTCCATTTATGGTAGAGAAGTGCAACTTTAGATGGGTACATAACGGGATGAAATACCTTGGCATTAAACTGTCTCAGGACATAGGGGAAATAGTAACGTCAAACTTTAATCCTTTACTCCAAAAGATCAAAACTAACTTTGAAAAGTGGGAGAAGGTGACTTTTTGTCATCGGAATGTATTGGCCGCATTAGCTTTGCTCTCCCACTACTTTTTAAAAAAATAATAGCTTTAACTACCCCAAACCTCTTCAAATACGAACCAACGAACAACTAACGTGGTATATATGTAAAACTGGCAAAATGTCCTCGAAACCAGGCAAACAATCCAAGAAAGACGACGCCAAAAAGGTAGAAGCTCATGGCACGTGTGGTGGCTCCTGTGTTGCTAACATAGCTGAACTGCTAGAGGAGCACAGAGTGGCCATCTCATCAGAGTTCAAAATGGCCTTTTCATCTCTGGAAGAGAAACTGACTCAAACCCAAGCCAAAGTAGAAGATCACGACCAGCGCATCTTCTCGGTGGAGTCAAACGCTAACCTGCTGGAAGAGCGTATGTGTTTGCTCGAGGAGAAGTGCACCACGCTAGCTGATAGCAGTGCTAAGCTAGCAGCTAAAACAGCGGACTTGGAGGGTCGGAGCCGGAGGAATAATATCAGGATAATCGGGCTGCCAGAGTCGACCGAGGGGCCCCGGCCAACAACTTTCTTTTCAGACATGCTTGTGGAACTGCTCGGCAGCCAAATACTACCAACTCCCCCCGAACTTGACCGGGCGCACCGAGCCCTCATCGCCAAACCACCCCCGGGGGGGAAGCCGCGGGTTGTTATTGTTCGCTTCCACCGCTACCAAGTGCGGGAATTGGTCGTCCGAGAGGCCCGCAAACAGAGAGGAAAACTGCAGTACAGGGGGAAACCGGTACTGATTTTCGAGGATTATACACCAGAAGTCCTGGAGCAGCGAACCAGATATCGAGAAGTCATGGCTGAGCTGTACAATTTGGGTCTGAAGCCATCTTTACTCTTCCCGGCAAGGCTAACTCTCGGCAATACTGTTGGGCTGCGTTACTATTGGTGATAATTTTCTGCTCTTAGGAGCTATGACTGTGCTGTTACTCTTGTTATTAGCTATGACTGAGCTGTTACTGTTGTTATCGCCTCTGCCTCGTAAGTTTGCTTTACTGAGAAGGAATGTTTCACTTATGTTCAGCTGTGAGGCTGAATATAGCCTACTGTAAATTGGACACTTGCTGCTTGATATCCTCTGCATCTCTCATTTTATTCCAAAGTGTGTGTGTGTGTGTGTGTGTGTGTGTGTGTGTGTGTGTGTGTGAGTGTATGTATGTGTGTGTGTGTGTGTGTGAGAGTATGTGTGTGTGTATTTTTAATTTTATTTTAAATTTTATTTTTTTTACCATTATGATCTTTGTCTAAAATTACTGTAATACCCCCGCTCTATTCTGTTTTGATCCTTATGTCATTTATGTGTATCTAAGATATACACTTTATTTATTTTATGTCTATATATTTTTTTTAATTTTTTTTATTATTATTATTATTATTATTATTTTTTATATGTATATTTATATATTATACTACTGCACTTTTTTTTTAATTTTTTTTTACCTCTATTTATTTTATGGTATTTGTTTATCATGCACCCCCATTTTTATTTGATATCTATTATTATCTTATTATTTTTTTACTTTTTCAATTGTGGACAAGCAAGCACTAGAAGCTCAGTATCACTCACCTTCTCAAAGCCTGTTGCTGTTAAAGAGGATGGAGAATAATTAATCACACGTATAGCTAATTATACTATGGACCAAGTTCTTTGGAATATTTCTTTGTTCTATTATTCGTTTGACCTTAATAATGGGGATACTGTTACACATTTTGGGAACAGAAGCTAAGCATTCGAGTGAAGGTTAGTAAAGGTTGAATAGTGTGCGCTAATGCAATTGGCGAAGAGGTTTGATAACCAAAAGGTTAGGGAAGCTGTGGGGTTTGGGGAGGTGGGGATGGACATGGCTGGGGTAAGTAAGCCAACTTCCTTTTTTGTGTATTTTGTTAGTTTAGTTTTATGTCCCATCGGTCTCATTGTGTCTTTCAATGTTGCATTTATTTACCTTTTCTTTTTCTCATTTGCTCAGGAACAATCCACAGACTGCAGTGCTGGTATGTTACACTTCATATCGATCTTTGTGCTATGGCCGACGTAGCCCATTCACAAAAGGGTGGTGGACAGGTGGTAAGAATACTCTCATTAAATGTTGGTGGACTTAATGCCACAGTGAAGCGCGCTAGGATATTCTCACACATTCAAAACCATAAAGCTGACATAATGTTTCTCCAAGAGACACACTTACTTAACATTGATCATGAGAAATTGTCTAGACCTTGGATAGGACACATTTTTCATTCTAAATTTAACCTGAAAACGAGAGGTGTGGCCATACTTGTTAGGAAAAATGTGCATTTCACTCCAGACAAAATTATTGCAGACCCAAACGGTCGCTATGTGATTGTCCCCGGTACACTGTACCAGAAACCGGTTCTCCTCGTATCTGTCTATGCTCCTAATTGGGATGACTATAACTAATTACGGGAGGTGATATGAACTGTGTCATTAACCCTCTACTGGATAGGTCTAGCTCCAGAACTTCAACATCTAAAATGTCTCAGACCCTTTCTGCCTTTATGGAACAATACGGCTATGTTGATCCCTACAGACTTCTACATCCCACTACTAAGCAGTACTCTTTCTTTTCACACGTACATCGTACTTTCTCACGCATAGATTACTTTCTCATTGACAAAACACTAATTCCCTCGGTAATATCCACACAATACTCACCTATAGTCGTATCTGACCACTCAGCTGTAACCCTTGACCTTCGTTTTGACCATAGGCCTAAGGATTATAGGACATGGCGTTTAGATCCCCTGTTGCTGGCTGATGGGAATTTCTGTAAACAAATCTCCGAAGCCATTGACCTCTTTTTGGAAACCAATAACACAGAAGGCATCTGCCCTATGCTATTATGGGAAACCCTAAAGGCATTTATTAGGGGTAAAATTATTTCATATATGTCCTATATATTGATAAAAATCGTAGAGCGCGCCAAAAAGAACTGGAAGAATCCATTGCCACTTTAGACCATCGCTACTCAATTGATCAATCACCTGACCTTTACAAGGAAAGGTTGAAACTTAAGACTGAACTTGATCTTTTGACAACAAGAGAGGCTGAACAACTTTTGCTCCGCTCCAGGCTATTAGCCCACCAGCTGAAAACTAAAACTGCTTCCAACCAGATTACTCAGATCCGTACTAATACCGGCGCGCTTACATCTGACCCCGTAGAAATTAATAAAGTTTTTAAAACATTCTATTCTCAGCTTTATACGTCGGATTCCTCCAATAATGAAGCTCATATGTCTGAATTTTTCACAGCACTAGACGTACCCGCGATTTCAGAGGATAACAGACAGATGCTGGACAGCCCTTTGCAACTTAACGAGATTACCGAAGCAATAAAACTGATGAATAATAATAAATCACCCGGACCGGATGGATTTCCGGTGGAATTTTTCAAAAAATGTATAGAAAAATTGGCTCCATTACTACTAGGGATGTTTACACAGTCGCTCCAACAGGGCTGCTTGCCACCCACCCTTACCCAGGCCTCAATTTCTCTTATATTAAAAAAGGACAAAGATCCCTTAAACTGTGCGTCTTTCCGTCCGATATCGTTACTGTCTGTTGATGTTAAAATACTTGCGAAGGCCATTTCACGTCGGTTGGAGACTGTTATGACCTCCATCGTGTCAGAAGACCAGACGGGGTTCATTAGACAACGACACTCATTCACCAACATTAGAAGGCTTCTCGGCATCATCCACACCCCACCCTCCCCTTCTGACCCAGAAGTGATCGTGTCCCTTGATGCCGAGAAAGCCTTCGACAGGGTGGAGTGGTCCTACTTGTTCACTGCGTTGCAGCGTTTTGGCTTTGGAGGCAATTTTATATCTTGGATTCGATTGCTTTACACCTCTCCTCAAGCATCCGTATGCACAAATACTACTCGTTCTAAGTCTTTTCCCCTTTCACGTGGAACGCGCCAGGGGTGCCCGCTTTCCCCTCTTCTCTTCGCCATCGCCATAGAGCCACTCTCGATAGCACTTAAAATGGAAAGAGGTTTTCTGGGCATCCAGCGATGGGGAACAGAACACAAAGTCTCCCTTTACGCAGATGACCTGCTTTTGTACGTAAGGAACCCGTTATCTAGTATTCCTCGGATCATATCAATCCTTAACTCCTTCAGCACTTTTTCGGGATACAAATTAAATGTTCAAAAAAGTGAATGTTTTCCAATTAATCAGCCAGCCTTGGACATCCCAGCATCGTCTATCCCGTTCCAATTTTCCAGCTCAGAGTTTAAATACCTAGGTGTCGTCATTACACGATCTATAAGGTCCCTACGTGAACAAAACTTTGCAGCTCTCACGTCAAAAATTAAGTTGGACCTCCAAAGGTGGAGCCACTTACCCCTTTCACTAGCAGGGAGAGTACAAATAGTTAAGATGAACGTTTTACCTCGCTATCTATACCTCTTCCAATGCCTTCCCATCTTTTTACCTAGATCGTTTTTCAAATCTATTGACTGTTATCTCTCAATTCATATGGGCGGGTAAACATCCTAGAATCTGCAAAGCTGCCATGCAGCGAAGTAGACCTTCAGGTGGACTTGGCTTACCAAACTTCCAATCTTATTACTGGGCGGCAAACGCGCACAAACTCTTACTCTGGTTTACATCCCCACAGAGCAGCTGGTGCCAATTGGAATCTGATTCATGTATATCTTCATCACCGCAGGCTCTGGCATGCGGCACCCTGCCCTTACCTTACTCACAGTACACGTCTAACCCCCTTGTCGTTGCCTCACTGAAAATCTGGGCTCAAATAAGGGGACATTTTAAGTGGTCTTCCCTTCCTCAATCAACACCCATCTGCAAAAACCATCTCTTTGCACCAGCCAGAATTGATCCGCGCTTTACGTTCCTGGGCAGAGGGGGTCTGCGTTCATTAAAAGATTTGTATGTGGGAGGGTCATTTGCAAGTTTCAACCAGCTACGAGCCATGTTTGGATTAACCAGTTCGGATTTCTTTAGATATTTCCAACTACGGGATTTTGCAAGAACTCACTCGCCTGCATTCCCACTTATCCCAACCGTAACTGGTATGGACCACGTTCTCTTGGCTAAAACCACCCCTAAAGGTCATGTCTCCTATCTATATGAACTACTGTTGCCAGCCAATGAATTAACAATTGAAAAAATCAAATCGAACTGGGAAGACGAACTACAAGTGACCCTTTCTGATCAGTTTTGGAGTAAAGCCCTTACAAATATCAAACTTTCCTCTTCATGTATGCGGCTTAGCCTCATTCAATTTAAAGTGCTCCACAGGATTCATTATAGCAAGTCCAAGCTCTCTAAAATCTACCCAGATACGGTTGAAGACAAATGTAATAGATGCTCGCTCTCACCGTGTGACCTTACACATATGTTTTGGACATGCCCTAAGTTATTTACTTTCTGGGATTCATTCTTTAAGGTTATTTCTGAAATAGCGCAGATCCATATCCCACCATCTCCTCATGTAGCTATTTTTGGAAGACTTCCGGAGGGAAATGTTGCAACAAATACTCAATCCAATGTAATTGCTTTCTCCTCTCTGATCGCTCGAAGGAGCATTTTGCTCTTATGGTAATCCCGCCTCCCCCCATCATTTAAATCTTGGCTTCGTGACATCATGTCCTTTTTAAAATTGGAAAAAATTAAATTTGCTTTGAGAGGCTGCTCGGATAAATTCCATTGTCACTGGCAACCGTTGATTAGCTATTTTGACCGTCTGCCTGCGAGGGAAATTGCACAGTAGAACCCAAAACATACTTTACATTACATTACACTACTTTGCATTAAATTATTATCTGTGCGCTGCTGCCTGTCCACCACCCTGCAGGAGTGACATATTTTGAACACTGTGGTGTAAAACATGTTTAAAAAAGGAAAAGTGAAGTACTGCAACAATTCTATTATTTGCATAACGCAATATTGAGATACTTTAATACTATACTTAATCTTTGTATCTTTTTTGTTTAAGGTTTTGTTTTATATCATTTATTTACTTGCTTAATTATCTTGTCTGTTCTATCCTGTCCTTGTCTGTTTGCTCTTGTCTGTCTGTCTGTCTTTATTTTATTTATTTTTGTTATGCTGAGGAAGCTGGGAAAGAGGGTGGGTATTGGAGGGGTTAAGATATCATAATTTGGAAAAAACTGAAAATGCCTCTAACGGTAACTGTTTCTGAATGTATACCATACTGCCTCATTTTCTTCAATAAAATGTTTAAACAAAAAAAAAGAAAAGTGGGAAATGGCTAAAATTGCAAGATATTGGCATGTTACAGAAAATAATGCAGCCTGGATGGATATTGAAAGGGAGATATGCTCACTCTTCAATCCTATTGAGGTTATATCTCAAAAAAAGGTCCAATATCAAAAACCCCGTACTTTTCCATTAAAAGGATGTTTGGATTAAAGTCCATAAAATCTTTAAATTTAAACATACTGTACAAGAATATTCATCATTATGGCATAACCCTGATGTCCGCATCGGAAAACATCTGTGTACTGGAAACAGTGGCACTCCAGAGGTGTATGTACTATTAGCGATTTATTTGAGGACGGGATGCTGTTATCATACAATTAACTTTTAGAGCGATTTAACCTGGTGGGAAATCACTGTCGGAAATACTTGCAGATACGGAGCTGTATTAGTTCTAAGCCATACAGTGTTGCTGATAATAATGTCATGAATTATATGAAACTACCACCAGAAAAATGTAAAGCCTTCCAATTTTACAAGACTGCTAATGCTTCTATGTGTAATGCTTAAAATATTATGAGATCGATTTGGCAGAGAAATATAGGCGGAGAAATTAAGTGTGACAACTGGGCAAATATTTTGGCTGATTGTGGTAAATATGTGAGGGAGGCGAGGGGAAAGCTCACACAATACAAGATAGATACTATTATACTCCTTCTAAACTCCACAGAATGAAACTATTGAATGATAACCTAGGCTGGAAATGTAAAACTGAAATTGGTACTTTTCTCCATTGTATCTGGGAGTGTGCTATGGTCAGGCCTCTCTGGACTGAGATTCTCTTTATTTTAAGTAATTGGTTTGGTTCAGAAATTCCTTTAAGCCCAGAGCTCTGTCTACTAGGGGACACATCTCAAATACCTAACGTATCGAAGTGTGAGTTTTCTGTAATTATTGTAGGTATAGTAACGGCTTGCTGTGTTATTTTAAGACACTGGAAGATACCAAAGGCCCCACAAGTTGAAGAATGGGCCAATGCAATGACTGAAACTGTATCTTGTGAATGCATGTTGAACCGATTAAGACCCCGTTTCCACTTATCTTTAACATCTGATTTTTGTGATTCGACCACATGAATAAAGCTCTAACTACAGGTGAAAACACTCTCAAGACGCATTGAGATCGGATCACAAAAAACACATTCAGAGGTGGTTTATGTCTCTTGTGTCCGATGTGTCCACATTCATTTTGTAGTGGGAACACCAATGTGACTTTTGTCCAAATTAGGGACCTCCTACTCAACTGCAGCCCAAAGTGGTGTAATAACTTACTTGCCTAAGAGTTTTTACTTTTATATACTATCTATGATATTTACCCGTATTTGGCGAGTGTTAATGTAGAGCCCTCTAAGCAGTGTTGTGCATCGCTCCTCCTTGTCTAAATGAGACAGTAGCATATCTCGTCAACCTAGACTTGTAATTATCTTCGCACGTAATGCATTTTAATAGAAAATGCGATTAAAACTGTGGCACTGTACAGCCCTGCATGTTTACCTGTTTAAACCCCACCGGTTAAAAACAGCAATGCAAACGGAAATGATGTAGGCCTACGTGTTGATTTAAATACAGCGCGGGTAAATGGAATCGGATCACAAGTAGACAAAGAAGTCACATTTGAAAATACAAGTGTGAACAAACGGACTGAGAGCTGTCTACTTGTAACCAGATTACCAAAATCAGATGTTAATCCCAGGTGGAAACAGGGTCTAATGGCGCTTTTCCACCGCACATGTAGCTCGACTCGACTCAACTCGACTCAGTTCAACTTGGTTTGGTAGCAGCACGGGTCGTTTTCCACCGCAAATAGTACCTCCTGAACGTGGGCGGGGTTGTCGTAAGGGGCTGAAAGCCTACTCCGGAGCAAAGTAGCAAAGCAGAAATTACGAGCAGTTGTTGCACTATTAACTGAACCAACCGCCAAAAACACGGATGAAAAATGTTTAAGAAATACCCCCCTTGTATCTGTTTGCTAGAAGAAGTAGAAGAATATTGCTACGGGCCATTAAAAGGGATGGTTGTTGTCCCGATGTGTGACTCTGCCACACAGTCAGCTGTAGGGATGCGTCACGTACATCCCTATGCACGTAAACACGGGCATGATAAAGTTGACTGTTTAGTGCTTGATTCAGGATACGTGTTTTCAAATGCAAGCCGTGTCTCAGCCTGAATATTTTATTGAGGTAATCAGTTCAGTCCGAGGCTTGTAATGTAATCGCTCGCTATCATGTCTGTCCCAGCTGGCTACTATATTCTATTTAGCCTAGCTGCTAGCTGCCCTACATGTCTCCTCTCGTATGTTAAAAGTAACTTCCCCAACAACCAACACTGGGTGAGCTTAGCGAATATATGGAAAAAAAAATCGGATCTGTGATGCAAATCAAATGAAAGAGAGGCAGAGTAGGCTGCACGCGGCGTAAATACACTCAAAAGTCCCGGAGAATTGGGGAGAATAAACAACAGAATGAAGCCGGTAGTCTCTGGCCAATCAGAAGCGTCGGCAGACGGCCGGCCACTGATTGGCCAGACAATAGTCTCTGGCCAATCAGTGGCCGGCCGTCTGCCGACGTCACCTTTTAGCATCGGCTCAGCTCGCTTGGAACCTAGAGCGAGGCGATACCAAAAAAGCAGCCGCTACCAGGTACCAGGTACCATGAAATTGTGGTGGAAACGCCAAAAATGCGAGTTGAGTCGAGTCGAGTTGAGCTGATACCATGCGGTGGAAAAGCGCCATTAGTGACAATTCGGGGGAGGGGTGTCCTCTTGGGAAGGGTTTTGGGACCACATAAAGGTGGACAGTGACCCAAATTAATACAGTTATAACTGCAAAGGCAGCTAACTTCACCGGTTCCATGGTAACAAATGTATTTAGTTTTTGTCATTGGCCTGATTTTGCTTGTGGGGTCTGACCATGGCACACTGAGGGGAGAAGAAAGGGAAATAAATATGCTTTATATTTACCTGCTTCAAACCGCCACCTGCTTCACTGGTGGCGGTTTGAAGGTGTGTTGAAATCTGGGATCCTGTGTAGTATAGATGTGCAAAGTGTTTGGAGAGCTTTTTTTTTTTTTTTTTTTTTTTAACCTTTATTTATACAGGTAAATCCCATTGAGTCCGAAGACTCTTTTGCAAGGGAGACCTGTTCCCATTCACACACACATTCATACACCGATAGCAGGCTAACTATCGACATTCACACGAGGCAAGGTGGGTGAAGTGTCTTGCCCAAGGACACAACGGCTGTGTCTTGATTCAGGGGTTGCGGTCTTGGAACCGGCCTCGTAGGCTGCATTTGAAGACCGATTGCGTCATAGCGGCGCGCAAAGGCTGTCCCATTTGCAAGGCTCCTTGCAAGGCTCCTCATATGCGGTCGTGAAATGCAGCCTTCGTTTCACGGTTTTGAAGCAGTTTTGAAGGCTGCATCAGATGTATCCTTCGTGGCCCAACATATCCCAAGATTCATTGCGTTTTTTTCAGAGATTGCATAAAATAAAATAAAAAATAACAAAACAGCAACGTGTTGCTCCATCTTCTTAACTTTTATCATCCTTTCTTTTTTTCTTGTACTTTTTTTTCTTTTCGTCTGGTAGACAACTTATTTTTCTTTTTTCCTCCGCTGACAGGGCTGTCTCCGTTGGCAGCAATCAGGGTTGCTAGGCAGCACAGGAGCGGCGAGTCGTCACGCAAGGTTACGTAAACCGGAAATGCTCGTAAACGGAGACCTGCGGAGACCGTCTCGTTTAACAAGGCTCGTTGGCCTTAAAACCGGCCTTAAAAGGCTATAGCCTTCATAGACCGCGAGACTGCGTCCTACCAAGTGCGTGGTCTCTGAATCTAGACACAGCCAACAACTATGACACAGGTGGCAGGGCGGGGATCGAACCTCCAACCCTTTGATCATCGGCCGACCCGCTCTACCAACTGAGCCACAGTAGCTGTTCATCCTAGCCTGAGAAGGGGTAGAAGGAGTGTTTTGTGGTCTCACTGTCTGACCCTACGTTTTCCCATGTGACATCCCATGGAGTTAGGACCGGCAGGACAGCCGGGCCATGGGAGGACTGGGGGAAGACTGAGAGAAGAAAAACCTCATTTGTTGTGTTACGGTGGCGATTTTGTAATGATAGAACGCCGACTCCACATGGGTGAAGTATTTCTCACATTTTTAGTTTTCTTATTTCTTTCTTATTTTTTATATATGTCGCCATGAAAACAATAATATTGAAGCCATGAAATATATGATTTTGTATTATGAATTTTTATCATGTGTCCCTGAATCCTGTGACCAAATACCACCTGTGAACATTTAATAAATATGTGAATTACAAAATAAAAAAGTTACTCGCAGGCACTGTAAAGATCTCCTAGTATACTACTTTTCTGGTCTTAATTTCTTGTTAAAAACTGCTATAGAGCAACCTGACACAAATCACATAAAAAAAAAACATGTAGATTTTCGGGAAACTCTTCCTCTCATCTGAGCGAGCACAGCAGTCTCTCTCCACACTCGGCTTTGTGCTTTTTCGCCCCCTCCCCCCCCTCCTGCAAACCCCACTCCGTTGTGATTGGTTAGCTTCCTTCCGGAACATTTTCAGCAGCGTGCGGGCAGATTTGAGAGCAGGAAGGTGGGGGCATGGCCGGAGCGCGCCAGCAAGGTTGCAGCATTACCATATGTGGAAAAATCCGGAATCGTGACGACACGATGGCAGGAAATTTGAACCGATTTGAACACGTGATTTCTCGACCGGCTGCCCTAGTGTTTAGCGCTCTGCACAGCCACCCCAGACGGTCAGCAGGGAATACGTCTAAATGCATGTACGTAATTATTTGATACGCTAGTATGGTTAAACATGACTATAAATCATTATAACAACGTTTATAGGTCATAAAAGTCGAAAAGTATAATAGGTCCACTTTAAGTACTTTACACCACTGTCAGCATGGATGCATATAGTAACCTATGTAAACATCAAAAAGGCAAGTGACAGTAAACACTAATATACTGAGTAAACAGACAGTTCAACATTGCTGACAGCAGTGTGAGTGCTGCAGGGAGAAAAGTATCTCTCTTACACAGCGCGGTGGATCAGTCTGTCACTGAAGGAGCTGATACAAATTCTCCCACAAACTTCCATCGACACATATTAATAGGTCAAGCTTATTACCTGTCGTTGAGTCAATGTACTTTGTTACTTTTCACCAATGGTTAACAATTATAGGCCTAACATATTACAGAGGTGTGACCTACAGTTACAGTTCACAGCACCTAAGCAATGCTTAGTAATACATCAATATAATGATGTTAAGGTTCGACATACATTGGCAGACTTTTAAATAGAAAAACAGAGTTTGCATGGAAGTTGCCAATGCTGGTTGGTATATTACCAGCATTGGCTTGCTTATTTAAAAAAGAACATTTATAGTTCACATTAATGAAAGAATCTGTCAGAATCAGGTCACATGCAAGTGTGTGCAGGGGGATGAGAACCCTACCCAGGTCCAAGACAGGTTAACACACAACATGAATATATAAATAATAAGTATTAGAAGTAAAGTTTCAGAAATTACTTACCTCTTAATTTTCCCAAGATCCCTCCAACAGAGCTGGGTTCACTTTTCACCTCACATTGTTCTGCAAAACAGCAATATCAAGCAATATTTACAGGAAAGCCAACAAAATACTGAGGGGTTGATCTACTAAGATCATAAATAAATACTGCTAAACTGCGTGAGCATTCTAAAAGTTGTCCTTTTGGTTTGTTTGTTGGTGGTTTGTTCTGTGTGTGATCAACTAAGTGTAAATGGGCAAATGACGCAAGTGGGAGACGCCAGCAGAAATACAGCAGTTACAGTGCGCTTGAACGACCCAGGCGGGAGGAAATGCCTTTTGTCCCGGCAGGTATTGTGTCTTTCTTGTGAGTGGCTACAGATAAGATTTAACTCATCCATAAACTCCAGATGGTCATAGTTGGATGGGCGAAATGTCTGGATTATTTGTGTTTCTGTCAATCCAAACATAACAAAAGCAGAAAGAAACCTTTATCCGTTGTCTTTTATGTCTCCTCCACAATAACTGTGGCCGTCTGTGTGCAACAGTTTAACACCTGCTTTTCAAACATATGAAAAAAAAAAAAAAAATATATATAGCTATATATACAGTCATATGAAAAAGTTTGGGAACCCCTCTCAGCCGGCATTATAATTGACTCTGCTTTCACAAAACAAATTATAAAAGTGGTATGTCTTTAATTTACCAGGAACAGCTAAGTACTGGGATGTTTTCCAAACAAAGATTTTTTGAAAAGCAGTATTTGGTTGTATGAAATAAAATAAAATGTGAAAAACTGGCTGTGCAAAAATATAGGAACCCTTGTGGTTTTGTTGATTTTAATGCCTGTAACAGCATGTAAAACTGATGACTTTAAACACAAAGTTGGTTGGATTATGTTGTTAAGCCTTGAACCTCATAGAAATGTCTGTTTAATCATGAGAAAATGTATTTTAGGTGCCTAAATGCAAGTTGCACTTCTCTTTGACTCTCTGCTGAAGTGAGACAGAATGGGATCATCAAAACAGCTCCCAAAAGATCTGAAAAACAAAGATTGTTCATTGTCATGGTTTACGGGAAGACTACAAGAAGCTTTCCCAAAGGTTTCAATTGTCAATTTCGACTGTAGGGAACGTTGTCAGGAAATGGAAGGACACAGGTATAGTGGCAGTTAAACCCAGGCATGGCAGACCATGAAAAAAACAGGAGCGCCATAGGTGGAGGATTGTGAGAATGGTTGCACACAGGGCTGTACGCTTATTTTTTTAGGTGGTAGCACTGGTGCTAGCAAGCAAAAAAAATCAGTAGCACAAAAATAAATTCAGTAGCACACAAAGTATGATCGAAAACTTGCATAACCTTAACCCATGCATTTCGCTCTAATTACCTTTTAGCCTGTCATCTTGGTCTCATTTGAAACTCTCAATTAATGTCATATCCTAGTGTGTGCAGTAATAATTGTAGAAAAATTAATAGGGGTGCACTGATTGTAATTTAGACAAAATAATCTAACCTGCCTGCCAATTGCAATTTTTTGCTGATTCAGAAATATTTCTCCCCATAAAATTAATATCTATATATTTTTTGTATATACATATCATTATTATATTCATAATAATAAACATTTTTGGTAAATGTCCTTCTGTTAATTAAAACCTAACTTTAAAACATATAGCCTATTAAATAAATAAGTATACATATTGGTACAATTTAGGATAAGTTAAATAGGTTGTTGTGAATGTGTTGGGAGTAGTTCTTCAGTGGCTTATCAGTTATTTCAAACTTTGTTTAAATAGACTACTGTTGTTGACTGCTCTCTGCAGCTGAAGCAGTTGATTTTCAAGCTAGCGCACTGCAGGGCTGTGAAGCACGAACTTCCTGTTCTTACCGGCTTCAAAAAAGTCAACTCACGTTTGGCTAGTAACATGCTTTTAATGTGAAGGCGCACAGGAAATGTTTTGTTTGCACACGCGCTAACTTAACTGCGTGCCGTCTCCTTCCGGTTATTACCGTTGGTGAAGTGTAGACGCTAGGTCCCGAGCACACATCTTTCACCAGCCAAAGTGGAGGGTGGACTCAATAACTTACTTGCCTAAGACTACATTTACCCGAATTTGGAGAGTGTTAATGTAGAGCCCTCTAAGCAGTGTTGTGCAGCACTCCTCTGTGTCTCAAACAGACAGCATCTGCTCATTAGCACTCGTGCGAGTGTACTTGTATTCATCATCGCACGTGATCAATTTCAGTAGCAAATGCGATCAAAACTGTCGCACTGTACAGCCCTGGTTGCACACAACCCACAGATCACCTCCAAAGGCCTGCAAGAACATCTGGCTGCAGATTGTGTATCTGTACATCGTTCAACAATTCAGCGCAATTTGCACCAAAACATCTGCTTTTTATAAAGACCAAATAACTTAATTTTTGTCTCATCAGTCCAAAGAATTTTCTTCCAATATGAAGCTGGCTTGTCTAAATGAGCTTTTGCATACTCCATGCAACTGTATCTGTGGCGTGGGCGCAGAAAGGGCTTCCTTCTCATCACCCGGCCATACAGATGTTTTGGTGCAAATTGCACTGAATTGTAGAACCATGTGATACACAATCTGCAGCCAGATGTTCTTGCAGGTCTTTGGAGGTGATATTTGGGTTGTGTGCAACCATTCTCACAATCCGCCGCATATGCCGCTCTTGTACTTTTCTTGGTCTGCTAGACCTGGGTTTAACTGCAACTGTGCCTGTGTCCTTCCATTCCCTGACAACGTTCCTTACAGTAGAAATTGACAATTGAAACCTTTGGGAAAGCTTCTTGTAGCCTTCCCCTAAACCATGACAATGAATAATCTTTGTTTTTAAGATTTTTTGGGAGCTGTTTTGATGATCCCATTCTGTCTCACTTCAGCAGAGAGTCAAAGAGAAGTGCAACTTGCATTTAGGCACCTAAAATACATTTTCTCATGATTAAACAGACATTTCTATGAGGTTCAAGGCTTAACAACATAATCCAACCAACTTTGCGTTTAAAGTCATCAGTTTTACATGCTGTTACAGGTATTAAAATCAACAAAACCACAAGGGTACCCATATTTTTGCACAGCCAGTTTTTCACATTTTATTTTATTTCATACAACCAAATACTGCTTTTCAAAAAATCTTTGTTTGGAAAACATCCCAGTACTTAGCTGTTCCTGGTAAATTAAAGACATACCACTTTTATCTTTTTTTTGTGAAAGCAGAGTCAATTATAATGCCGGCTGAGAGGGGTTCCCAAACTTTTTCATATGATTGTATATATATATATATATATATATATATATATATATATATGTATATATATATATACAGTATCTCACAAAAGTGAGTACACCCCTCACATTTCTTCACATTTTTCTTTATATCTTTCCATGGGACAACACTGAATAAATGACACTTTGATACAATGTCAAGTAGTCAGTGTACAGCTTGTATAACAGTGTAAATTTACTGTCCCCTCAAAATAACTCAACACACAGCCATTAATGTCTAAACTGCTGGCAACAAAAGTGAGTACACCCCTTAGAAAAAAATTACAAATTGGGCCCAAAGTGTAAATATTTTGTGTGGCCACCATTATTTTCCAGCACTGCCTTAACCCTCTTGGGCATGTAGTTCACTAGAGCTTCACAGGTTGCAACTGGAACCCTCTTCCACCCATTTATGACAGCATCACAGAGCTTGTGGATATTAAAGACCTTGCGCTCCTCCACCTTCCGTTTGAGGATGCCCCAAAGATGCTCAATAGGGTTTAGGTCTGGAGACATGCTTGGCCAGGCCATAACCTTTACCCTCAGCTTTTTTAGCAAGCCACTGGTCGTCTTGGAGGTGTGTTTGGGGTCGTTATCATGTTGCAATACCACCCTGCGGCCCAGTTTACGAAGGTTGAGTGCACATGGTCAGCGTCGTACACAGAGGTTGGCTTTGGAAAATAGACGTATGAGTGCTGCCAGCATTGCTGCAGGGCTTGAAGGGGTGGGGGGTCAACCTGTCAGTGCTCAGACCATACGCCGCACTCTGCATCATACTGGTCTGCATGGCTGTCATCCCAGAAGGAAGCCTATTCTAAAGATGATGCACAAGAAACCCCACAAAAAGTTTGCTGAAGAGAAACAGACTACGGACATGGATTACTGCAACCATGTCCTGTGGTCTGATGAGACCAAAATACATTTATTTGGTTCAGATGGTGTTAAGAGTGTGGAGCGGCAACCAGGTGAGGAGTACAAAGACAAGTGTGTCTTGCCTAGAGTCAAGCATGGTGGTTGGAGTGTCATGGTCTGGGGCTGCATGAGTGCTGCCAGCACTGGGGATCTACAGTTCATTGAATTCTAACATGTACTGTGACATACTGAAGCAGAGCATGATCCCCTCCCTTCATAAACTGGGCCGCAGGGCAGTACTGCAACATGATAACGACCCCAAACACCCCTCCGAACGACCACTGGCTTGCTAAAGAAGCTGAGGGTAAAGGTTATGGACTGGCCAAGCATGTCTCCAGTCTTAAACCCTATTGAGCATCTTTGGGGCATCCTAAAACGGGAGATGGAGGAGCGCAAGGACTCTAATATCCACCAGCTCCTTGATGTCGTCATGAATGGGTAGAAGAGGGTTCCAGTTGCAACCTGTGAAGCTCTAGTGAACTACATGCCCAAGAGGGTTAAGGCAGTGCTAGAAAATAATGATGGCAAAACAAAATATTGACACTTTGGGCCCAATTTGGACATTTTTTCTAAGGGGTGTACTCACTTTTGTTGCCAGCAGTTTAGACATTAATGGCTGTGTGTCGAGTTATTTTGAGGGGACAGTAAATTTACACTGTTGTACAAGCTGTACACTGACTACTTGACATTGTATCAAAGTGTCATTTATTCAGTGTTGTCACATGGAAAGATATAATGAAATATTTGAAGAAATGTTAGGGGTGTACTCACTTTTGTGAGATACTGTATACAGTGATGGGTCTGATCTCCAACAGTGACGAGTCAGCGTACAGGGAGGAAGTCCAGAGGCTCACAGCTTGGTGTTCAGCTAATAACCTCCTGCTGAACACCAGCAAAACCAAGGAGATGGTGTTCGACTGGAGCAGGACGAGAGGTGACCTCGCCCCTCTGCAGATAGATGGGGTCGGCGTGGAGAGGGTCTCCTCCTTTAAGTTTCTGGGGGTGCAGGTCAGTAAGGACCTAACCTGGCACACCAACACGGCTGCGGTGGTTGGTAAGGCTCAGTAGAGGCTTTATTTTCTAAGACTGTTGAGAAAATGCCAGGTGGAGACTAAGCTGCTGCAGACCTTCTACCACTCTGTCATTGAAAGCGTTCTTGGGTATGGCATAACAGTGTGGTACGCAAACTGCGCAGCCAAAGATAGGAAAACCCTACAGGGGGTTATAAAGACAGCAGGAAAAATCATTGGCTGCCCCCTGCCCTCCTTGGAGGACATTGCAACCTCCCGTGGACTAAATAGGGCAAGGAGCATCATGGCTGACCCATCCCACCCCGGCCACAGCCATTTCCAACTCCTCCCTTCCGGTAGGAGATACAGGTCCCTTGGGAGCTGAACAAACAGGCTACGGAATACCTTTTACCCCTGGGCTATTCGCCTATTAAATGCCTGAACCCCCCCCCCCCCCCTCCCCCCGTCTCCTACTGGACATATGAAATCCTCTATTTTTAATAATTTATTTTTTTTCTTAAACAGACACTCAGATTTTTTATTTAGCATAGTTATTAAATTATTGTTGCCTATTGTTGTCTGTGTATGCATGTATGCTAATTTGCACTGTGGGTGGTGAGCACCACCCTAATTTCGTTGTACTGTTTGCACAATGACAATAAAGACTGAATCTGAATCTGAATCTGTTTAATCATGATAAAAGGTAGTTTAGGTGCCTAAATGCAAGTTCCACTTCTCTTTGACTCTCTGCAGAAGTGAGACAGAATGCGATCATCAAAACAGCTCCCAAAAGATCTTAAAAACAAAGATGATTCATCGTCATGGTTCAGGGGAAGGCTACAAGAAGCTTTCCCAAAGGTTTCAATTGTCAATTTCTACTGTAAGGAACGTTGTCAGGGAATGGAAGGACACAGGCACAGTTGCAGTTAAACCCAGGTCTAGCAGACCAAGAAAAGTACAAGAGCGGCATATGCGGCGGATTATGAGAATGGTTGCACACAACCCAAAGATCACCTCCAAAGACCTGCAAGAACATCTGGCTGCAGATGGTGCATCTGTACATCGTTCAACAATTCAGTGCAATTTGCACCAAAACATCTGTATGGCCGGGTGATGAGAAGGAAGCCCTTTCTGCGCCCACGCCACAGATACAGTTGCATGGAGTATGCAAAAGCTCATTTAGACAAGCCAGCTTCATATTGGAAGAAAATGCTTTGGACTGATGAGACAAAAATTAAGTTATTTGGTCTTTATAAAAAGCAGATGTTTTGGTGCAAATTGCGCTGAATTGTTGAACGATGTACAGATACACAATCTGCAGCCAGATGTTCTTGCAGGTCTTTGGAGGTGATCTGTGGGTTGTGTGCAACCATTCTCACAATCCTCCATCTATGCCGCTCCTGTTTTTTTCTTGGTCTGCCATGCCTGGGTTTAACTGCCACTATGCCTGTGTCCTTCCATTTCCTGACAACGTTCCCTACAGTCGAAATTGACAATTGAAACCTTTGGGAAAGCTTCTTGTAGCCTTCCCCTAAACCATGACAATGAACAATCTTTGTTTTTCAGATCTTTTGGGAGCTGTTTTGATGATCCCATTCTGTCTCACTTCAGCAGAGAGTCAAAGAGAAGTGCAACTTGCATTTAGGCACCTAAAATACATTTTCTCATGATTAAACAGACATTTCTATGAGGTTCAAGGCTTAACAACATAATCCAACCAACTTTGTGTTTAAAGTCATCAGTTTTACATGCTGTTACAGGCATTAAAATCAACAAAACCACAAGGGTTCCTATATTTTTGCACAGCCAGTTTTTCACATTTTATTTTATTTCATACAAGTCAATTACAATGCCGGCCGAGAGGGGTTCCCAAACTTTTTCATATGACTGTATATATATATATATATATATACAGTCATATGAAAAAGTTATATATAAATATATATATATATATATATATATATGCTCATATATATGCTCATCACCTAAACATCTTTCGATAGTCATTCCTACATTACATTGAAGCTTAAAGTGTTGGCTTGAAATGTGTACCCCTCACTTTTTCTATCTTATTGTAATAAAGAAGAAATTAATCATCAAAGACACCCTAACACATTGTGACAATCAACCCCATCAAGGGGTCAGTTGTCATACACTATGGGGTTGTTTGTCACAATGTTATCTTAATGGGAATAATCTTGAAAAGAAGGAAAGAAAGTAGAACTAAATTTGAAAATGCAATTGCATTGTCAAGTTGACAAATAGGCCTATATAACTTACTGTAGCCTTGGCAGCTTGTCTAGTTTGGGATGCACTGGGTTGTTTTGATTTTGTTGCCCTTTTTTCCTTTGCATGCTAGCTGCCTTTTCCTGCTCTATTCTTTCCTTCTCTGGGGTGTCAGTGAGGATACAGCTTGACAATTTATTTTGTTATTGGGTTCCTTTTCTGGCTGTAGCCTTTGGATAACTTGTGACAACTAACCCCCCCAAAAATGTGACGACCAACCCCAACTTGAATTTTTTGCTAGCATCAATGCCAACAACCATCTGACAACTAATTAGCTTGCTAACCACAATCTAAACTATAGTTTACCCTTCACACTTTTTATGGGTAACAAGTGTTTTGTTATAAACCCATTCTGTAAAAGCCTAGAAGAAAAATACTGAGGAGCTAAATATTTTCAATTTGACTTGAAAAACACAAACAGTCCTCTCACCTCAAATTCAGCAGTCTAACTCCAAGGAAGACTATGTAGGTGACCTCTTATCCCAATTCTGGATATTTACATACCAAAATTTCACAGACAGCGCCTTCTGGTTCCGAGATATAACGATTGTGACAACCAACCCGTGTGACAAATTACCCCGTTCTCCCCTATGTATCCAACATATACTAAGCTACTGAGCTAAGGTTTGACACAACCTCCCAGCTTTTGTCCTTTTTATCAAAATGGACTTTTTACCTTGCTTCTCCTTTTTAACATGGGCTTTTTAGCTTGCCATTCCTTATTTTATGTCAACCCCGTTAGACACCAAAAAACACAAATAAATGTTCCCTCATTTTATGCTAGACCCATGAGATGTATGGTGATACACATACAAATATTCACCAAAACTGATAGAGCCACAAAAAAATATTTTTGAAATGTATATGAATATACATGTTTTTGATATCTGACGGTGTTGACATATTTAATATTTCTTAAACAGAACAAATAGAGTTTTTCTCGTAGCAGTTTGGTTTTTCTGTTGATGATAGGTGCTAATATGAACTACTTCAGGAAAATAAAATTATCGAAACATTTCATATAACTTCTTCAGAAATTGTAAGTCGGTGTTGACGTATCATGGTTGTGACGCAGGACTTTCAAGATTTGTAATGTAAAATATTCTAAAACTACAACACTAATCAGAGCCTGTCTGACTATAATGTACTCTGCACAGATAGCTTGTGACAATAGGTCCTTCACAGAGACAGCTGCCCCTCATATTGCCTGATTTTATTACATTTTAATGAAATGTCTGACGGTGGTGACAAAAAGTGTCCCCCCACTTAGAAACCTTATAAAACATGAATGTGTTGTAGAATTTTTTTTTTATTGATATGAGAGATTATTTTGTGTTGCCTTTGATGAAAAAAGCTAATTTTAATCATTAAAGTACATTCTTAATAGGTTTACAATAACAATGTATGTATATTAGAACTGTCTGCCTCTCAGCCTGTCTCCCCACTGTAGACTTCTCCTTAAATAGATGGCGATTTAATGAACAAATTGCCACTCCTTGCAACGCACTCACATGTGTTGGAACTAGTGACCACTCCGCGGAGTTTTCTTGTTATTGATTGAAAATAAACCTGTTTGCTTCTACAACATATCACCGTGCTTTGATTTTCTTACTACAGTTTTTGGCGAGCCAGTTCCAGGAGGAGGAGTACCGACGGGAGTCCACGGGACCGGACAACAGACTCCAAAAGGCTGATCACCTTCTCACTGAAAGCCCTTTTGATTCGGGACAGAGAGGAACTCTGCTGACCGTCCCGTGGGGAACCCTGTCATCTCCTCCTAAAAGAATCGGTATGTGGAAAATCTTTTTTTTAAAAAGCAAAACGATTGGGTAAAAATGGCTTCTTCTAAAGATATCTCTGTGGTGACTTTTACGCTGTAAACGGTTGCGCAACTCTCCAGTTAAATTTACTGGTTAGTTTTGGCCTGGTTACGGTGGTGACTGTTAACACATTTGGGAAGCCTTCCGCCAAGCACGGGACAAGATTGCCGAATTTGTCTTATTTGTTCAAGTTGAACTGAGCAGGTTGAGAGGAAGGTTTTAGGTAGTTTAGTAATTGGTAATGTTACTTGTTCGGTTGACGGACCGGGACAAGCAGTTGGCTTGGAAAGCCTGAATTATTAAACAGGTCCTTCTTGGAGATAAAAACCTAGAAATTGTTAACCTTTTTACAGACCAAGATACGCTGTATTAGTGGGGTTTGTTTTCGACAATAGCAAGAAAATTGAAATTTCATAAGTGTTTTTTTTTTATTGTTTGTCTTTGTTTTTGTATTGTCTTGTTGTTTTTCATTCTGTTTTGCTTTGTGTTAACTAGCCACGGTACCACAAGGAAAAGGTAAGAAAAATTGTGGTCTTATTTCTGTGTTTATAACAATGGGGATGATTTTTAGCAAACGAGCCGATTTAGTCACTCCAAATTCGCCTTGTATACAATATATGCGAACGAATTATGGGGATTCAGCTGTGACACAGATGCAAGATTGGCATCGCTTTGGTTTCCCAATGGGGGGTAGTTTTAGCGTCGCTCAGCTCAAGCTGCTGAAAGCACAGTTACAAGGAGCTGAAGAACAAAGTAGTCACAAACGGAAGTCTAAACGTTTCCGGGCCGACTGGCTGGCATTTACCCACTGGTCTGAAGAGGCAAATCGGCGGGCTAATAAGTGTCAGCCAGCCGTTGAAGATAAGATTAACTGTGTCTCCCAGTGCCTTAAATTACAGGACGATTTACATGATACCAGGAGCCCTGGCCCGCTCCGACGGACAGCGGCGGTATTGCCCGCAGGCCTCACACCAGCAGCACCGACCCACCCTGTCCCAACAGCGGTTGTCCCCACAATACAAGAGGCTCCGGCCCCAGTGCTTCCCTCGGCGGACGCACCCACAGAGTCGGCCGGCAACACCGTCACCATCAGCGTTGCCAACCCCAACCCACCGCCTTACGACAATGCATTGCCACTGTATCCTCTGGCACAGCTCCACCAAAGCGGAGGGCTAAAGCCCGAAAAAGAGCCACCCATTGTGCCCGCTTCTCTTACACGCTCAGGTTTGTCATTCCAACCACAGCCGATTCAGCTTCCCCTGGTGAGTACAAATCCTGATTTTACCACTAACGCTGCTTGTGCCCTCCCCATGCTCCAGCCAGCACCAACGAGTCCTTTATCTGCCTTGCCTTTAAGGCCACTTTGTTCTGATCGCCCCAATAACACTGAATACACTCTGCCTATGATCGAAGTAGCGGGTCCGGAGGGTCCGATGTTAGTTCACAGGACATGGCATATGGCTGATATTGAAAACGCAATGGTCCTCCTCCCCGTCTTAAAAGACGTGGGAGGCAAACGTTTCGCTGATGCAATTTTGGAATTCTGCCAAGAATTTAAGCCCACAACCACCGAGCTACGGCGTCTAATGATAAAGAAAGTTGGCAGTGATTGGGCCAAGCTCTCTAACTCATTCCCTGAACATGAGATCAGACTGACACACACTGATTACGAACACGATTCCAACGCGCTATACAGAACCGTTATTATCAAATTAGCCGAGCGTTGCAATTCTGCTTTTCCTCCCAAAATTGACATGGGGAAAATTTCCCGATGTAAACAGAACAAAGACGAGTCTACTGCTTCTTATCTCGCTCGTCTTACGATCGTTTTCAATGATTATGGTGGAATGCCGTCCCCAAAAAATCTGAACGAAGGACTGGTTACAGCATATGAAGCTCACTTACGTAACGCATATTTTAGCGGTATGCACAAAAGAAATGCTGATATGATTAAAAAGTTGTGTGTTTCATGGGTTAATGCAAAGATGCAGCTGATCGAGGACTACGCAGCCCACGTGGAACAGTTTCTAATGCAGCAGGATGAGGAGGCATTGGAAGAGAAAGCAACGGCAAAGCACAAAGCTAGCCTCGAGGTGTCTTCAACCCTTGCGATGTTAGCAGAGGAACAACAAAGACAAGCTTCGTCCCTCGCGATGTTTCAGGGCACGCCGAACGAGAGAGGGCGGGACCAAAATGACCGTTTCAGGCGAAATGGGAACAGTAAGAACTACAATTCAAACAACTACAGATCTCGTAATAACAAAGTCGACCGCGATGCTTGTTTCCATTGTAAGAAATCCGGGCACTGGAGGCGCGATTGTCCCAACCGTGACGATGGAAATTGACTAGCGAAGGCTCCACAGGACGTTTCGCATAATAATGACGGCCATCCACAGCGGCCTGCGAACGCCAAAGACAAGTGAAGGCTGCACTACCACAACCAGCCACTACCCAGCTTCACAACCTGAAAACCGGAGATTGGATAGTGGTCAAGGACCTCAGACGGAAGAACTGGCACAACAAGAGATGGACGGGACCCTTCCAGATCCTCCTCACCACTATGACGGCAGTGAAGGTTGCAGAGAGGACCACTTGGATCCATGCCAGTCATTGCAAAAGAATCGCTGCCAGCTACCGGCCGACGGATCAAGCAACACCAACGACAGGACAGCAGACCACCAGCCTGGACCAGACGACATCAACGGAACCAGCGACGACCAGAAGACGGGCAACCACCCAGACGACATCAGCGGAACCAGCAACGACAAGAAGACGGGCAAACACCTCGCTCCAGTGAGAGCCAGACGACACCCTTCCTCCCCTGGCCTTACATTTGTGCTTTGGGCACTAGTCTGGATGTGTCTGGCCAGGCCCCCGCCCTCATCTGGTTGTGAAACGCAGCCCTGGAAATCTGGCGTCATCTCCTTCTCCTGCCCTGCCACCAAATGTAATGAAGATTACTGCCCCATCCACGGCATCATTACCAACGGCAGAAACGCCGCTTTCCTGATGGCTGTCAAAAGGAGCCTCATCACCGTCTCCTGCGACAATCAGCCACCAAGCTCCCAGCTGTGCACCGTGGAAACCCACAAAGTTTTCAACTCCAACATCGACTCTCCCCTCTGGTGTAACCGTCCTAAAAGCTGCATGGATACACCTGCATACCAGGGCAACAGGGACTGGCGGTCCCTCTGCACCCGTACAGACCTAAAGGACGATCTGCCCCTCGCTCCGCAAGCCCCCCCCTCCCTATCAAAAAACCCCAACCCTCCACATGCCCACCCCTCTGACAACACAGCCATCACCCTGATGACCGAGTTTGCCCAGCAAAGACAACTTTCTAACTGCTGGATTTGCCAACAGCTGCCCACATCCTCCACAGCTCCGATGCTGACCCCTATTCCTTTCACCCTGGCAGATTGGACTGTTATGTCATGGCCTTCCGTTCAAAATCACCTTACCCATGATGATGAAGCTTGCTACACTCCTCCTTCACACACCATCCATGATATTGACACCACCGATAAGCAACACATTGTTTCTTTTGCTATTGACACTTTTAATCAAAAACACAAACCTCCCTGCACTAATTGGACCGTCCTCTATCGATTGACTTTTTTTAGACGCTACATTCAACAGGGTTTAAGATATAAACTACAATTGACTTTGGCTGAGACAAATTGCACATCCAATCATGTTTTCCCTAGCCCTGACTGCATTGTTACTCCTAACACTGCCTCCATCAGACTCGAAGTTGGCATTCTTAGTATCCCTTCATTTAGTCACCTCTCTATTTCCCATTTAACTTGGACCAAACATTCTTGTTCCAAACCTTTACTCACTAAACAGCCTGTCATCAGAGCATGCACCTCTTTGACCCCTCCCATCCCCATTCATCCTCTAACTAATGTTAGCCACTGCATTAGTTTTCTCTCTAGCAATGGTCTTTTCCTTGGCAATAGCAGCTGCAATCATAATGTAATTCCCCTACATAATTCATCTGATAACCTTACCCTACCAGAGCGAGTTTATTTAGTCTGCGGCAACCTAGCTTATGCTTGCATTCCTTCACCCCTTAGCCAGCATCGACAACACATCACTGGGATTTGTTATCTAGCCTACCTCATACCCCTAATTAGAGTTGCGGACCCATTGGAACTAGCCCCCTTTCATACACTCACTAAACGTAGCATTTCTTTGGCCTCTAGAATTCTGAGTGTTTTTATCCCTGCTTATGGAACATACCGGAGCCAAGTGGAGATTGAGGCTCTGTCGACGGTGCTGGAACGCCACCTGAATAAAACATCTGTCGCCTTTTCCGCAATGCAAACCGAGATTGACGAAATTAAACGTATGGTCATCCAAAATAGGATGGCACTGGACTTGATTTTAGCCTCTAGTGGAGGCGTTTGCAAAGTGATTAAGTCTGAGTGCTGCAGTTTCATCTCTGACTCTAGTGGCCCTGTTCATGCCGTCATTGCTGACAATGACCTTGGTGTCACACAACTACACGACTCTCACGGCTGGAACCCCCTCAATGATCTCCAGACATGGACTGGTGCTTGGGGATCTCTGATCTTTAAAGGCTTACTGGGACTCTTTTGCCTTATCGTGTTGTTCTCCATTTTCTTTTGTCTCATCAAGGCCATTCTAAAATGTTGTATTAGTCACTCCACTTTAACGATGCCAAGCGGCAACCTGGTTGAACCAATCCCCCTCGAAATTTGGGTTCCCCCTTTTGCCGAGTGCCTTGACCCTATTGACCCCCCTTCTGCTGACTGCTTTGAGTACTTCCACATGGGCGACTCTCTGTAATGGGTTCCTTTCTTACTGTTCTGGGATTGTTTTGTTTTGCCTTTTGTTTGTTTTTTTTTTGTTTCTTTGGTTTAATGTTTTTCCTCTTTGGAATTCTATTTGAGGTTTTTTCACATTAAACTCACTTCTTGATATTTTGGCCTTATCCTTTGATTATTGGCCTGTCCTGGGTTTATATTTTTTCCTTACGAGGTTTTTTATTATTCCCTGTTATTCCTTTTGCCTTACCTTTTGACTGTTTTGGGGTTTATTTTTTTTCTCCCCTAGTGTATATTTTGCCTTACTGTGGTTTGCTATCTTTTATGTTATCATTTATGATAAAAAGAGTGAAGTGTGGTAGCAGATTTTGCATATGATATAATAATGCAATAGTAAACATTTGCTACAAACTTGTATAGACCATAGTACATGATATATTGAATGTGTTTTAGTGAAACTAACTGAAATGTAGTTTCAACCATCCCCCTCAATCTCCCGAGTGGAGCCAGCCTGACTATACATTTGAAAGAGGACAATGTTCCTGCAGACAGCCTCCTGCTGTTCTGGGGCAGCCTGCCCCACCCACGATTATAATATGAAGGTATATCCCAACCTGTCTCCCCCTCCTCTTGTAATCATCTTCCCCCACCCAGCCTACCTGCCTACCCCCCCCCCCCTGCCTGTTTCCCTCCAACTCAGATCAACCTGACCCCTCCCATGGTTTACAATAACAATGTATGTATATTAGAACTGTCTGCCTCTCAGCCTGTCTCCCCACTGTAGACTTCTCCTTAAATAGATGGCGATTTAATGAACAAATTGCCACTCCTTGCAACGCACTCACATGTGTTGGAACTAGTGACCACTCCGCGGAGTTTTCTTGTTATTGATTGAAAATAAACCTGTTTGCTTCTACAACATATCACCGTGCTTTGATTTTCTTACTACACTGCCATTTTGAAAGCAAAATTATTTCCCATTCTTGCTTGAAATACAACTTCAGATGGGGTCAACATTCTGGGGTCTCCATTGTGATATTTTGTGCTTCATAATTCACCACATTTTTTCTAAATAGGAGACAGGTATGGACTGCAGACAGGCCAGTCTAGTACCCACACTCTGTTCCTACAAAGCCAAGTTGTATTAAGACGTGCAGAATGTGGCTCAGTATTGTCTTGCTTAAATAAGGGGGACGTCCCTGAAATAGACGTCGTCTGGATGGCAGCATGATGCTCCACAACCTGTATGTACTTTTCAGCATTAATGGTGCCTTCATAGATGTGCAAGTTACCCATGCCATGGGCACTAACCCACCCCCATCACCATCACAAACGCTGGCTTTACAACTTTGTATTGGTAACAATCTGGATGGTCCTTTTCTTTTGGAGCACAACTCAGAGCATTTGGCACACACATTAGAAGTGGCTAAGCTTTCATCTGGTATGGGTCTTCTTAACTATTATATGGGTTGATAGGGCCCCCTGAATAACTTCATTATATAAAGGTTCATCCAAATATACTAAATTTGGTAAGTTACTTACAATAAATCCTTGGCTTACACCCGTCAGGAACTTTTCCATTAGGCAGATCATTTGCATAGTTTGCTATGAATCATGAAGCGGTTGTAACTTGACTGTACATCTGCCCCAATATGACAAGCTTAGATAAGTCTGGGCTAGAGGATTGAGTTGTAGTCCTAGCGTACTGGCAAAAGGAAGCAAGTCATGTGTAACAACAAACATATGAGATTACATGAGATTTACATGTGTCACTAAGCTTTATATTGTGAATATAAATGTGGTGTATTATTAGTGTGTGTTCTCTGGATGGTGGATCAGGTAGTGATATTTAACTCCTTCATACTGTGACTGTCATGTCTGCTAACCACAGCTGCTGTTCCCCCCTTTGCAATGTAAGGGCCCATTCAACACCGTTTGCATCTTTCATTTCTTTATATTTCTTCAATCTCAAAACCTTTTGAAGCGTGTTGTGTACACTGGCTAATGCCTGGCTTCTTGTCATACATACTGTGTTTCCTCCAGCAGATGAAGCCTCCTATGGAGAGCACCATGAGCAGAGGCACTAGCAGCAGAGTGGTGATGACTGCTGGGAGAACTCCCTTCTCTCTGCTGGCCTTTACACTGCTGTCTTTCTGCTTGTCCTCCTCTGCCTTGGCCTGTGGGTGAGCCACAGTCTGCTTCTCCTGTATGGCTGCAGTCTTCAACAAGCTGGGCTCTGGCTTCAGTTTAGCTTGGACAAACGTCTCCATTTCTACACAGAGAAAATGTCACAGTTATCAGGGTTTCTGCTCCTTGCCCAAATTGAGAGAATAACTGCGGCATATTCCTCAGAGTCACAACATCTCTTCTCTTCAGATAAAAAATAAATTCTTAATTATCTCATTTTGATTGACTTATTTTTACACATTAAAGCTGTTGTAAATGTAACCGTTGGTGGCGAGTGTTGTCTGCGTTGTATAGTTGTGAATGAATGATCAGCCCAGCAGGATCTCTCTTTATTCTGACACAAGGTAAAAATCAAACAAAACTCCAATGAAACATTCTGTTGGCTTCAGCTCCTCTCCATAAACACTATAGCAACAGGAGGAGGCAACGGCAGAACAAGTATTTTATACATGTCAGGGAGACCCCAAAAGGTCTCTACATGTCAACGACTTGTGTTGTTACTTAGTTAATACCAAATGAATATGTTGTTACTTAGGTTTTTGTTTACAAAGGTCTTAACCATTGAGAACCTGGATTGGCAGTATGAATGACTCTCATGACCTTGTGCCAAATTTTTTATATTTATTAAAGTACAATGATTGTTAACATAACCTGAGAGTTTATTTGATTTATTGTTTTGGTCTGGTTTATTTTATTTATTTATTAAAGATATTCTTATTATTTTTTCACATTTCAATTCCACTGTTGAATATTCTTGAGAAATAAAAATTATTTTTGAAAAGTTGCTCTTGCATTATTATGCCGTATTATCGTAAAATTAAGGGCATAAGATCATCTTAAAACAACGTCGACATTCCATTGTTTATTGCAATATTTTCTGGGAAAATATATCGCAAAGAAAAACCTGTTATAGTGAAAGGCCTACTCATACATGGCACGTACATTTTTTGTTAAGCTAACCTGTTGTCTGTTTAGTAGTTTGTCCCCCAATGTTTTCCTCTCAATTGGATTTTGATGAAGTGATCTTATTGAATGTCGGGGTGGCTGAAGTCCTGTGTCCTGAGTGCCTGGTAACTATCATTTTCATAAACCCAACACAGCGCCAATGACCAGCAAGCAGGAAGCAAGACCAAGCCATCCTCAAGGGAGGACGTTCACTCCACTGTAGTCTGGAGTTGTTTGGCTATTTACCATCCCACCAATAATAAAGCAGTGTGCACTGCAAACTGTGCCAAAGATAAGGACCAGCTAAGATGGGAAACAGCACAGACCTGTTTAACAATTTGAAAAAATATCAACTGTTGGAGCACGAAGAGGTGTTAGTCGACCCTCGACAAGCACCAGGCCAGTAATGGCGCTTTTCCACCGCACATGTAGCTCTACTCGAATCAACTCGACTCAGCTCAACTTGGTTTTGGTAGCAGCACGGGTCGTTTTCCACTGCAAATAGTACCTCCTGAACATGGGCGGGGTCGTCATACAAAGGGGCAGAAAGCCAACTCCGGAGCAAAGTAGCAAAGCAGTTGTTGTACTATTAACTGAACCAACTGCCAAAAAAACGGATGGAAAATGTTTAAGAAATACCCCCCTTGTTTGCTAAAAGAAGTAGAAGAATATTGCGACAGCCATTAAAAGGGAGGATTGGTGTCCCGATGTGTGACTCTGCCACTCAGTCAGCTGTAAGGATGCGTCACGTACATCCCTATGCACGTAAACACGGGCATCATAAAGTTGACTGTTTTGTGCTTGTTTCAGGATACGTGTTTGCAAATGCAAGCAGTGTCTCAGCCTGAATATTTTATTGAGGTAATCAGTGCAGTCCGAGGCTTGTAATGTAATCGCTCGCTACTGTTGCACTGTACAGCCCTGTATGTTTAATTGTTTGAACCCCACCGGTTAAAAACACCAAAGCAAACGGAAATTATGTACGTGTTGATTTACATACAGAGCGGGTAAATGGAATCAGATCACAAGTGGAAACAGAAGACGCATGTGTAATGCCAGATGTGAACATACGGACTGAGAGCTGTCCACTTGTGTTCGGATCACTGAAACGACATATTAACCGGCCATATAACCCAGCCCTACTTATAACCCATTTTAGGGGTTTGAGGTTAAGCTTTCACTCAGATGTACAACATTTTGTAGGGACATGTAAAATGTCACCAACCTGCAACTATAACTATCATTTATATAATTTTCATAAAGTCAGTGTTCTGTGGTGGGTCAATGTTTAAGGTCCCAATGCATGAGAGGGGATGAACAGGAAAATTAATCCCCATACACAAAGATGAAATTTTTTTTTTGAGAAATATATTTATTGACCTTTCAAATTTTTCAACACAGACAAATACAAATATTCACATATAAAACAAATCAAAAACAAAACACAAGTAAATAATAATACTTAAAAAGAAAAGAAGATACATAAGTAATTACAACCTGCATTTTCTATACATTAGTAATGTTCCGGAATATTGCACTGGCATCAGAAATGACAAATATCTAAATCTAAATATCAAGTAAACCCCTTGCTTGGTGGCTCTCAAGAAATCCCATAAATTGTCCCCACACTTTAAAGAACAATTTCATTTTCCCCTTGGAGGCATATGTCATTTTTCTAAAGCTAAACAGTTGGAGAGGCTTTTGAGCCAATGACTCACTGTCGGAGTCTCTGTACTTTTCCATGTGACTGCTATGCAGTGTTTAGCCAGTAGGGAACAGAGAATAACAATTTTTTTGTTCTGACTTGACAACTTTAAATCTGGTGGAAGTACTCCAAGGATAAACATGCAGGGGCAGACAGGCAAAACAGTGCAAATCACATCTGAAATTGTTTTAATTACCTTTTCCCAAACACTTTTAATATTAGGACAGCTCCAGAGGCAGTGAAACAATATTCCCTCTTCAAGACCACATTTAATACATACATCTGGGTTATTATTATCAAAGCGATGTAGCAGAGAGGGAGTTATGTATGTACGCATGATCCAAAACCCCTTGACTCGGTGTACCATTCAGCCCTTAGATTCATTACAGGTGATTCCTTTAAAACTCATCACTGTTCCCTGTATGAAAAAGTCGGCTGGACATCCCTGTCATTGAGACGTGAGTTACATTGGTTTTTATTTATTTTTAAATCCTTAATTGGTAAACAGCCACCCTATTTATCAGCTATGCTCGACTGGAACTCTCAGTCTTTTAATACCCGATCCAGTGAGCTGCTGCTTTTTTTAAGGTTCCTAGAGCTCATTCTAAGCTGGGAACAACTGCTTTTAGCTATAGTGCCCCCACCTCTTGGAATGCCCTTCAGAGCAACTTCAATATGACCATTCTCCCCACTTTTTCTTCTTTTAAATCTATGATTTCTGATTTTCACCATCACCACTGCATTTGTTTTAACTGAATTAATTTTTTAAGCTCTTTTATTGTAATTCTTTATTTCTTTTGATCTTTTTTATCTTGCTAGGATTTTGTGTTTCTCTGTTTTATTCTGTCACTCTGTTGTTATTGTTGTTGTTGTGTTTGTTGTGCGCTCGTCGGCGTTGTAAATGAGGGGAACCTCAATGCCTTTCGAGTTTGTTTAAATAAAGGTTTTCATTCATTCATTCATTCATTTAAATTGTAAAAGTTTATATCTGGTATTGATAGTCTGGGTTTGTGCATCATGGCAAACTCTCTTCCATTCGTCCTCAGCAATCTCTACATCCAAATCTCTAGACCAGGCCAATCTACTTTTATCTGATGATTCTTTAGATTCATTCACAAGAATCTTGTAAATCAAGGAGACCTGTCCACGTCCTTTAAGATGATCAATAACAACCTTTTCGAGAGTAGACAAAGGTGGAGGTATATTATAGATTGTTTTTAAATTATCAAAGCTATAAAGCAGACCATCCTCATTATACATATCCATGACTTTACTAATCCCTCTCTCTGCCCACAATTTAAAGCCAAGGTCGCTTTTGCCTGGAGAAAATCTGCTGTTTCCCCAGATCGGCGTAAAGCCTGAAATAACTGGGTCTATTTTAAAATAAGATTGAATTTTATACCAGACTCTTATTGTATTCTTGACAAATGGGTTATGAGTGTCTTTAAGCAGATTTTTCAATGTATTAGAATACAGATAGAGCTTTAGTGGGAGAGGAGATGTATTGGCATTTTCTATTGTGACCCAGGGTATAGTGGAATTGTCTGAGAACCAGAACATTGCTGCACTAATCTGGGCCACCCAATAATACCAGATAAAGTTTGGAACTTGGAGTCCTCCTCTTTCGAATGGCAAGTAAAGTAGGGTGAGTCTAAGCCTTGGGCGTTTGTTGTTCCAAATAAAGTTTGTTGTCATTTCTTTCAATTTGGGGAATAGATTAGAAGGGGGCTGCAAAGGGATAGATTGGAATAAATATAAAAGTTTTGGTAGGATATTCATCTTAATAATGTTGACACGGCCAATCATAGAAATAGGAAGCTCTGACCATCTTTTAAGGGATTCTGATACAGATTTTAAAATGGGATCATAGCTCGTATGAACTATGTCGTTGATATCTGGAGTTATTTTTATTCCTAAATAGGTAAAGCCATGAGGCGAGTTATGAAATGTATTCACTAATGGGGGGGTGTCCCTCTCAGTCTTCCTAAAAAACATAATATTAGATTTTGTGTTATTCACCTTATAACCAGAGATACTTACAAAAGTGTCCAACAGTTTTGTAAGTGTTGGTAAGGATTGCGCTAACTGTCTCAAGAAAATAACAATATCATCAGCAAAGAGGCCCAGACGGTGTTCATAATTTCCAATTGTAACTCCTGTTATTAAAGGGTGAGATCTAATTGTCATTGCTAGGGGTTCGATCGACAGGACAAATAAGAGAGGTGACAGTGGGCACCCCTGTCGGGTACCCCTGGTTAGGGGAAAGGGTTCTGAAATAATTGTGTTTGTCAGAACTTCAGCAGTGGGATTGTTGTAGAGCAGTTTTATCCATTTAATAATGTTTTCTCCAAAACCGAATCTGGGCAATATTTCAAATAAGTACGGCCATTCGACTCTGTCGAAGGCTTTTTCAGCGTCCGGGGATAGAATGGCCGCATCTGGTCTTTCCTTTTCGTTATGAACAACATTGAGCACCCTTCTTAAATTTTGAAACGCCTGTCTGCCTCTAACGAATCCATTTTGGTCTACATGAATTAGACTTGGCAGGAGATTGTCCAGCCTCTTTGCTATGACTTTGGCTATAAGCTTTGCATCAGCATTTAAGAGTGATATGGGTCGATATGATTCACATTTAGATGATGGTTTACCAGGCTTCAGAATATTCATAATAAGAGCTTTTGAGAGAGAAGGTGGCAAGGAATTTATTTTGAATGCTTCTTCAAGCATGTCCAAAAAGGGAGGCAGTAGCTTATTTTTAAAAGTCTTTAATATATCGATGGGAAGTCCATCAGGGCCTGCCGCTTTCCCCCCTTCATAGCTGTAAGTGCAATTTCTAGCTCTGAAAGCTTCATTGGACTGTCGAGAAGTTCCTGGTCCTCAACAGAAAGAGATGGAAAATCAAGACTATCAAGAAAACTGGTTCTTGTGATCTTGTTCGTGTTACTAGGCAGTTCAGATTTATAAAGTTTTTCATAATATAATTTAAATCTCTCATTTATTTCCTTTTGGTCATTTGTAACAACTCCAATTGAATTTTCAATTTCGTGGATCATTTTCTCATTCTGTAATTTTTTAATTCGCCAGGCAAGCAGTTTACTGGCTTTTCCCCCCTGGTCATAAAAGGACTGCTTTAATTTATTTAAATTAGATAGGGCCTTGTTTGCTGACTGTTCATTATAATGGGCTCTCAGTATGGTTAGTTTATGTTCAAGTGCTGGGGTATGGTTAATTAAGACCTCACCTTCCAACTCTTTAATTTGGTTTTCAATTTCCGTCATTTCGTTCTTGAATTGTTTAGATTTAAAGCTGGTATAACTAATGATCTGGCCTCTGATATACGCCTTAAAAGCTTCCCATCTAATTAAAGAAGAAGTTTCAGTGGTATTGACGAGAAAAAACAAATCTATATGTTGGTCAATGAAGCGGATAAATTCATGATCCTGCAACCATTTAGTATCAAATTTCCATCTGGGAGGTCCACGGAATTCTTTGGTAGCACTGTACTCAATAGATACTGTAGCATGATCGGAAATGATTATGCTATTGTAATAACAATTTTTCACATTTGGTACTAAAATTTTGGAGAACAGGAAGAAATCCAATCTTGAGAAGTCTTATTAGTCTATTAGTCGAATAACATGAAAATTCTCTCTTGCCTGGGTTACGCTCCCTCCAAACATCGCAAAGGCCCAACTCTTCCATGAAGTTAAGGATTATTTTTGTCATGATCCCGTTTGGGCTCCTTGGCCTTATATGTGTTTTCCCTTTTCACCTGTGTTTTGTGTGCTGAGCTAATTGCAGGGGTGGAGCCTGGTGTGCTGGAGTCAATTAACTACATTCGCAGCTGCCTTCAATCTTCATCAACTGCGCTACTTATACCCGGGCCTACCTTCCAGACACTGCCAGATTGTAGCTTCTGTTTTTCACACAGTCAGTTCACTCTCTCGCTCACTTGTTTTCAGCTATGCTCTGTTCCACTTTTTCCTGGTTAACCCCTGTTTCTCTGCCACAGTTCTCCCGGCCTGACTCCAGCCACCAGCTCCAGCCCTAGCTCTCCAGCACTACTCCTCGGACCCTTAGCGTTTGAGCAACAGCCATCTACCTATGTCACAGACAGAGCCAAGATCTCCTATATAATCAGTTTACTCACGGGTAAAGCATTAACCTGGGCATCAGCAGTATGGGAGGGTCAGTCAGCTGTTTATTTTTCTTTTGCTTTATTTTTGGCTGAGATGAAGAAGGTGTTCGATCACCCGGTGCGCGGCAGGGATGCCACCAAGCGACTCCTCACACTTCGACAGGGTACCCACAGCGTAGCTGAGTATTCAGTAGACTTCAGAGCGCTAGCGGCAGAGACGGGGTGGAATGATGAGGCTCTGCAGGGGGCATTTTTCAACGGACTAGCCGATCCAGTTAAGGATGAGTTAGCAGTTCGGGACGAATCAGCTAGCTTGGACGAGTTAGTGGCCCTAGCTATCAGACTTGATAATCGCCTTAGACAGCGTCGTAGGGAAAGAGCCGGGCGGTCTCATGACCCGTTCTCCTTCCGTTCTCCCTCAGTTCCTATAAGACACTCCCCAGGTCGTAGCTCCAGTCAGTCCCCTGATTGCTTTGTCCTTCCCTCCTCCTCGGCAGAGGAGCCCATGCAGCTGGGCCGAGCCAAACTTTCCAATGCTGAGCGTTTTCGGAGGATAAATGAAGGGCTCTGCATCTACTGCGCTCAACCCGGTCACTTCCTGAGCTCCTGTCCCCAGCGGCCAAAAGGGAGTGCTCCCCAGTAACGGTGGGAATACTGGTGAGCAAGATCACATCGGAACCTTCGTCTGTATAACCTGTCACGGCCTGAACGAGAGACAATGGAGACATACATCAAGGAGTCCCTTGCTTCAGGTATTATCCGACCTTCGTCATCTCCTGTCGGGGCTGGGTTTTTCTTTGTGGCCAAGAAGGATCGTTCCCTGCGTCCCTGCATAGACTATAGGGGTCTTAACAATATCACTATCAAGAACAAGTATCCTCTGCCTTTAATTAACTCTGCTTTTGAATCCCTCCACGGTGCCACAGTTTTCAGCAAGCTTGATCTCCGCAATGCTTATCACCTTGTCCGCATTCGGAAGGGTGACGAATGGAAGACTGCATTTAAGACCCCCCTCGGACATTTTGAATACTTGGTAATGCCTTTTGGTCTCACTAATGCCCCCGCTGTCTTCCAAGCTTTGGTTAATGATGTGCTCCGTGACCTCTTAAATCGCACTGTGTTTGTGTACTTGGACGACATACTGATTTTCTCTCGCTCACAGGAGGAACATGTCCAACACGTGAAGCAGGTGTTACAGCGACTCCTGGAAAACAAGCTGTATGTCAAGGCAGAGAAGTGCAAGTTCCATGTGGACTCCGTGGACTTCCTGGGGTACATCATAGAGCGAGGGCAGGTGAGGGCCGACCCCGAGAAGGTACAGGCGGTGGCACAGTGGCCTCAACCCATGACCCGGAAGCAGCTCCAGCGCTTTTTGGGCTTTGCCAACTTCTACCGACGGTTTGTCAGGGATTACAGTCGAGTAGCGGCTCCCCTCACTGGACTTACCTCCCCAGCTATCCCCTTCTCTTGGAACCCTGAGGCTGAGGCGGCGTTCGTGGAACTGAAGAGGCGGTTCACTTCAGCCCCCATTCTCATTCATCCCAACCCGGCTCTACAGTTCGTGGTCGAGGTCGACGCTTCGGACTCCGGGGTAGGGGCGGTCCTCTCTCAACGCTCCCCGGAGGACCAGAAGCTTCATCCCTGTGCCTTCTTCTCCAGACGCCTGTCTCCCGCAGAGCACAACTACGACGTCGGCAACAGGGAACTGCTAGCGGTTAAGCTAGCGCTTGAGGAGTGGAGGCACTGGTTGGAGGGGGTGGAGATCCCTTTTATGGTTTGGACTGATCACAAGAACCTGTCCTATATCCAGTCCGCCAAGCGCCTTAACTCCCGCCAAGCCCGCTGGGCATTGTTCTTTGGTCGATTTAACTTCCAGCTCACCTTTCGACCAGGGTCCAAGAATGGGAAGCCGGATGCCTTGTCCCGACAGTTTGCCGTTGACCACGGTCTCTCCAGTCCCGATACCATCATCTCCCCTGGCTGTGTGGTGGGGGCAGTCAGGTGGCAGATTGAAGCACGGATCCGAGAGGCGCTGAGGGAGGAACCGGATCCGGGAACCGGGCCGCAGGGTCGGCTGTTCGTGCCAAGTGCTGTCCGCTCCAAGGTCCTCCAGTGGGTGCATAATTCACGTTTCTCCTGCCACCCGGGTGTTAACCGCAGCCTGTCCCTGGCCAAGCGACACTTCTGGTGGCCCACCATCGAGGCTGACACCCGTGCCTTCGTGCTCGCCTGCACTGTCTGCGCACGCAGTAAGTCCTCGCATCAACCCTCCTCAGGTTTGCTCCGTCCCCTCCCGGTGCCTGGGCGCCCCTGGAGTCACATCGGTCTCGACTTCGTCACTGGTCTCCCGCTGTCCGAAGGTAATTCTACCATACTCACCATTGTTGATAGATTTTCCAAGGCTGTCCATTTTGTGCCTCTGCCCAAGCTTCCTACAGCGTCTGAGACTGCTGATCTCCTGGTTCAGCATGTGGTCCGCCTCCACGGGATCCCTGCTGACGTGGTCTCCGATCGGGGTCCACAATTCGTGTCCCAGGTATGGAGGGCTTTCTGTCGTGAGTTAGGATCCTCTGTCAGTCTCTCCTCAGGCTACCACCCCCAGACGAACGGGCAGACGGAGCGGGCCAATCAGGACCTCGAAGCTGCGCTGCGCTGTGTAACTACTCGGAACCAGTCTTCCTGGAGCACTCACCTGCCATGGGTTGAATACGCCCACAACTCCCTGACAAGTGCAGCTACTGGTATGTCCCCATTCGAATGTTCCCTTGGATATCAACCCCCTCTGTTCCCAGCACAGGAGGGCGACATCGCGGTGCCATCTGTCCGGGCCCACCTTCGACGCTGTCGTAAGGTCTGGAGGGACGCTCGCGCTGTCCTGCTCCGTTCCACCGAGCGCAATCGGCGCATGGCAGACAGACACCGGGTTCCAGCACCACAGTTCACACCAGGTCAGAAGGTTTGGCTCTCTTCAAAAAACATCCCACTCAACACTGAGTCTAAGAAGCTGTCCCCACGTTACATTGGTCCTTTTGAAATCGAAACTGTTATCAACCCATCCGCTGTCAAATTAAAACTGCCATTATCTATGAAGATTCACCCCACATTCCACGTTTCCCAGCTTAAGCCTGTCTCCACCAGCCCTCTGTGTCCTCCAGCTACACCCCCTCCACCTCCCCGCATGATTGATGATCACCCCGCCTACACAGTCCGGCGGATCCTGGATATTCGCCGCCGTGGTCGGGGCTTTCAGTACTTGGTGGACTGGGAGGGTTATGGTCCTGAGGAGAGGAGCTGGATTTCTCGCCAGCTCATCCTCGATCCCTCCCTTATTAAGGAGTTCCACCGGGACAACCCAGGGAAGCCCGGTGGCTCGCCTGGAGGCTCTCATTGAGGGGGGGGGGTACTGTCATGATCCCGTTTGGGCTCCTTGGCCTTATATGTGTTTTCCCTTTTCACCTGTGTTTTGTGTGCTGAGCTAATTGCAGGGGTGGAGCCTGGTGTGCTGGAGTCAATTAACTACATTCGCAGCTGCCTTCAATCTTCATCAACTGCGCTACTTATACCCGGGCCTACCTTCCAGACACTGCCAGATTGTAGCTTCTGTTTTTCACACAGTCAGTTCACTCTCTCGCTCACTTGTTTTCAGCTATGCTCTGTTCCACTTTTTCCTGGTTAACCCCTGTTTCTCTGCCACAGTTCTCCCGGCCTGACTCCAGCCACCAGCTCCAGCCCTAGCTCTCCAGCACTACTCCTCGGACCCCTCCTGCCTGCCCGCTCTAGCCTGCTTCCACTCAGCCCCCTGTACTTGCCCCGTTGCTCTCTCCCTGGACCCCCATGCCAGCCAGTTTCCCTCCCCGGATCCCGGTCCTAACACCCTGCTGGTTTTCTCCTAAAATAAATCTTCTTTTACTCACACTGTCTCTGCGCCTGTGTCCTACAGACCCAACCTTAACAATTTTCCTTGATTGATTGTGGGAGGAGTCCTGGTTACCATTACGATCAAAATCTGGATTTAACGCACAATTGAAATCCCCACCTATAATAATATCCCCTCTAAGTGAGGCAAGTGTTAGGAAAATATTATTATAAAATTGTGGCTCATCTTTATTAGGGCCATAGACATTTACTAAAATAAGATGTTGACCAAAGAGAGAGCCCTGTAAAATAATGAACCTACCCCCGGGGTCTAGAGTGGTGGTATTGACCTGAAATGGAATTGACTTGTGAATTAGGATGGCCACCCCTCTAGCATGGGATGAGAAATTAGCCACAAACACCTGACCTTGACACGTTCTTCTTAACCTGATAACTTCACCTGAAGTTAAATGTGTCTCCTGTAGGAGTACTATTTTAGAACCCAAGTGTTTAAGCCTTGTCATAACTTGTTTTAGCTTGACCAATCTACCCAGGCCTCTGACATTCCAAGAGGATATTTTAAATAGCTGATTACTAGCCATGTAAACTTTGATAAATAGATCTGTCAAAAGGGACCATTCTGAATCTGAGTGGCTGTATCACCTTATCAACGAATTTAACAATAGAGGTTGAAAAACAGGTCAAAATAACCATAAGACTAATTGAGAGAAAACCAAAAAGAAAAACAAACAAACAAAGACAAAACAAACACACAAAAAGCAACATCGACATATAACAATTTGACTGCCTTCTATCCTACAGTCAAAACTAAATTATTACACCAACTTCCTTGGTTCCAACTTCCAACTTCCTTTTGTTGATCCTGCAAAGAGGAGCAACGGAAATAAATCTAACTCGTTTACGCTTTATCTCTGACTATTAGTTTATGTAATTTAAAGACCCTTTGAATATACAGGAATTCTTATGAAAATAAAATTGTAAATGTTGATTTGCTCAGGATGACTCGGATTAATAATCATTAAACACAAACTAGGTGTAAATAATAGCTTATGTTTCTGTCTCTTAATATTGTTGCTTGAGACAATTTAAAGGTAGATGGAAGAAACAAACAGAAAACTATGCACTGCACAAATTAACAGATCATTTTAAAGTATATAATGTCAAGATTACCACCCAAAGTATATTATATTTGCATGTGCTGTCTAATGATGAAATAATCTAAAAGTCCATGCTCACAACTCAAGAGAGGGGGATTTCAGTCATCATTGATATAAAGTCTACCATCGAAAGCTACTCAAACGTTTCAATAAATGCAGCACTTTAACATCTGTAAATACGCACTGTATTACCGTATGGCACACGTCTCCGTGTGGCGTGGGAGCCCAGGCGCATATGCCATAAATCACTTATTCAACCTCTTCTGGATGGCCGCTCCTGATATGTTTCTGGAGGAAGACATGTACATCTTGAGGCGACAGAAATGTATAGTTCTTTCCACCGTGTGTGATGCGGAGCTTAGCAGGGAACTGCAAACCGTACTGGATTCCCTCCGAGCGGAGCCTCTGTTTCACCGCGTCATAGGCTTTCCTCTGACGTTGCACTTCAGCGGAGAAGTCGGAAAAAAACTTCACTTGCCTGTTTTCGTACATAACTTTCCCCTTTGCTTGTGCCGCCTTCATCACACAAACTTTATCCTTGAAGTTTAAAAGCTTTATGATTAACGGCCTGGGAAAGGGGGCAGAGCGTGTGGATTTTGCTGGACCGATGGGGAAGCTGGGGATACGATGAGCCCGTTTAATCCGCACCGCCGTAGGGAAATTCTCAGCACCAAGGATGTCGGGGAGCTACTTCTCCAGGAAGGCTTCTGCATCCCTGCCTTCTGCGCTTTCTGGGAGGCCGATGAGACGGAGATTGGAGCGACGTGAGCGATTCTCGAGGTCCTCGTTCTTCTCAGTAAGAAACTTTACTTGCGTTTCCAATTCCGTCATCTTGGCTGTAAGCTGTGCTGCTGTATCTTCCGTGTCACCTATGCGGGTTTCAGCTGTGGTTAACCGTGCCCTGATTGTATCCAGATCGGTTCTGATGTGTGCTATACCGTCAAGGACTTCACGATGACGCTCTAAACTTTCTGCCTTTAGTGAATTAATGGCCGCAAGTATAGGATCTGGCTGTTGGGGATGAATGTCATGTGGAGACTCTTCATCGGAGACTGCGGCTGTGTCAGTCATCTTGGTGTTGCCATTATCCGCGAGCGGGCTAGCAGCCTCCTCGTCCTCATTAGCCCAAAGCTCGTTGCTAGCTAGCGTCGACCTTGTTGTTGGTATTTCAGCATTAAACTGATTTTCAGTTTTTTGTCTTGTTGAATTTTAGTTTTTTCCCATTTTGGTTTGCTTTCTCCGCCTTAGTTGCCGTTCAGGACTTAAAAGGGTCTGTTTTATGATTCACTTGTCAGAGACTCACGAAGTGCGACTTTCTAGCTCAACGCCATAACCGGATTTGATATATTGCACGTTATTGTACTTTTTAAGCACACATACAGTGGAGGAAATAAGTATTTGATCCCACACCGATTTTGTAAGTTTGCCCACTTACAAAGAAATGAGCGGTCTATAAATTTACAGCTAGGTTTATTTTAACAGTGATAGACAGAATATCAAAAAGAAAATCCAGAAAATCACATTAAAAAAATATATAAATTATTTTGCATTTCATTGAGTGAAATAAGTATTTGATCCCCTACCAACCATAAAGAATTCTTGCTCCCACAGATTAGTCCTCGTGCTTTAAAAAAGTACTCCTAATCTCAACTAGTTTCCTGTATAAAACACACCTGTCTCAACTTCTTAACTGTATAAAAGACACCTGTCCACAGAGTCAATAAATCAAACTCCAACATCTCCATCATGGGCAAGACCAAAGAGCTGTCTAAGGACATCAGGGACAAGATTGTAAACCTGCACAAGGCCGGAATAGACTACAAAACCATTGGTGAGAATCTGGGTGGAGCTTGTTTATGATCCCAAGGCAGCTGGGACCACAGTCACCAAGAAAACCATTGGTAACACACTATGCCGTAATGGATTGAAATCCTGTAGTGCCCATAAGGTCCCCCTGCTCAATAAGGGACATGTACAGAACCGTCTGAAGTTTGCCAATGAACACCTGAACGACTCTGAGAATGCTTGGGAGAAGGTGATGTGGTCAGATTAGAACAAAATCAAGTTCTTTGGTATCATAGTGACTCGCCATGCTTGGAGGAAGAGGAATTCTGACTATGACCCCAAGAATACCATCCCCACAGTCAAGCATGGAGGTTGAAGCATTATGCTTTGGGATTGTTTCTCTTCTAAGGGGACAGGTGGACTTCACTGCATCGAGGGAACTATGGATGGGGCCATGTACCATGAAATACTGGGTGACAACCTCTTTCTCTCAGCCAGGTCTGTAAAAATGGGTCGTGGATGGGTCTTCCAGCACGCCAATGACCCTAAAAATACAGCAAAGGCAACAAAGGAGTGGCTCAAGAAGAAGCACATTAAGGTCATGGAGTGACCTAGCCAGTCTCCGGACCTTAATCCAATAGATCTGTGGAGGGAACTGAAGCTCAAGCGACAGCCTCGGAACCTTAAAGATTAGGAGAGGATCTGCAAAGAGGAGTGGTCCAAATATCCTCCTGAGATGTGTGCAAACCTGGTCATCAACTACAAGACACGTCTGACCTCTGTACTTGCCAACAAGGGTTTTTCCACCAAGTACTAAGCAATGTTTTGATAGGGGATCAAATACTTATTTCACTCAATGAAATGCAAAATAATTTATATATATTTTTTTGTGATTTTCTGGACTTTCTTTTTGATATTCTGTCTATCACTGTTAAAATAAACCTAGCATTAAAATTATAGACCGTTCATTTCATTGTAAGTGGGCAAACTTACAAAATCAGTGAGGGATCAAATACTTTTTTCCTCCACTGTACTTATTTTTAAAGATTGTTTTTTGGCATTTTTATGCTTTATTAAACAGTTTGGAGATACACATTCATGTTTCATTTGATGCATATAGCATAAGTCATACAGACAGAGGAAGTGGTCAGGGCATAAATTCTGCTTTCTGAATGTTGATGACACACATTGTGAGAAATAAGACAGTCATATCCTGAATTGATTAGCGTCATCTTGAGTTAACACAATGGAATATAGCTCTGTTCTGAGGGCTTGACCTGAACATAGTATTTTGATGCGTGTCAGATGCTGCCACGTGAGTGTGGCATGGTTGTGCCAGCAGCACATATCAACATCAGTAACAGGCTGGACTCTCAGGAACAGCAACATCTCTTATTATCATGATAAATACAGTCAACTGTAAAGGCAACAACACGCACCTTCTAGTTCTTCAACCTCGAGGCCAGCTTTCTTGACGGAGCGATGTGACTCTGGAAAATGAAGATGGAAAAAGTTAAATTACTGGTAGAAAACAAATCTGCAAAGATTCTTGTATTCTGAGCAATATCTGGGAGAAAACGGTGAATTAGAGCTTTAACTTTGGTACACAAGTAATAACCCTAACGTAAACATGAACACATTTAATAGTTTACGTTCGTCATAACTTACTCTCAGTGGTAAACTTGAAGACCGATTGATAGCCTGCATCCCCAACAAAGACACTGCCATCCCTGGTTTCCACTATGTCGTGAGGAATTTTAAACTGCAAATAAAGAATAATACAAATGAAAGCAAAAGTCTAGGCAACAAAATGATGAACGTCACCCCAGAAGAGAGATTTCCAATAACTCACAATGGTATATGATAATGACATGTCTGTTTGGTAGAGAAGCTAGACTAGAAGGTCGGTTTTGAGGTAAACCTGAAAACTTGTATTTGTATTATTGCCTAATAATAATCTGGAGCCAGGGCTGGACTGGCCATCGGGCGTACCGGGCATTGCCCGGTGGGCCGGCAGGCATTTTGGGCCGGGCCGAGTCCATAAAAAAAAAAAATAATAATAATAATTTATGGACCCTCGGCTGTGTGACTTGGCCACAGCCGAGGGCCGACGTCCCTTCCCTCTCGGGAGTGCCGTGGACATATAAATGTGCGTGCAGGCTGTCAACTTCACCTGAAAGTTAAATAAAACTTTGTCCCAGGCCATTACTCATTATGATCGGTTCTAGGCTGGGCCTGGCCCAATCACACACACAGCAGAGGGCCGCCCATTCAGAGGCTGCATTGAATTGTATTATCACGCATTCAACTTCTTCTCGGTAATTATGAGTATCTGACGATGGTCAGTTACGTTCAGGGCCGTCGGACTGCGGACAGGCTTGGGGGGGCCCAAGGCAGAGGGGGGCTGCACCCAAAAAAATAAAAACGTATTTTTTATTTTTTTTACTGGCTCAATATAGGCCCCTGATCTTTGAAGGCCCAGAATTTTTTGATTTAGGGGAAAAAAACAGATATCAGGGGCCTTTCATTCGTCAGTACATTTTTGTTATTTTTTAGACAACATTGTTCGGGGCTACGAAGATCAGGGGCCTATATTGGGCCATTAAAAAATACAAACGAAGGGAAAAAATTCCCGAAGCTGACTGGATTTTTTAAACATGTACATTTCTTCTTTCTGCTTTTTGGTCATTCTGTGTCTATAAATTATTCCAGAAAATAGTACTAAATAGCTTACATAGGAAACAGTTGATTTAGCCTTAGTTTTCTCCTCAAAGTGCACCAGATTGATGAATTTTACTTTAACATTTAAAAAAAAATCTTCCGGGGGAGCATTCCCGGACCCCCCTAGAAGGTCCAGGGTCCACGACACGACGTCTCCCAAATTCCTGTGAGAAACACTGTGTGTGTGCATGTTTATTAAGACCAGGGGTTGTGTTCAAGCAGCCTATGCTTAATGATTTGGTCATTCATCAATAGAAACATTGTGTTGTTATCTGGCTCAGAAAGGGACCAGTCACTCATACGTTTTGGACTATAGACAAACATAGCTTTTAAATGTTTGTATTGTAAGACCGCCTCTCAGAGGGCCCATCAGGACTTCCTGTATAGGGGCCCAGATTTTGGTGCAACGCCCCCGCCTCCGCATATCGTATAAATAATCATGGTGGGCTGCCATGGCCAAAAATGCCAGGGCCGATTTTTTGTCCCAGTCCAGCCCTGTCTGGAGCAATCAAACTTCAGACTCCAAAGACTCACCTGCTACTTAGGCAACAAAATGACAGAACAAATGTAACTAAGGTTCTATGAAACAAAGACCTGTCGAGTGACAAAATCAAAGGAATACTCTCTACGGAACCAGGTGAGATAATTTTGGGTTTTGCAAAAAAAATTCATGGGAGAAATTTGCTTATCCTTTTTTTGGATTACACTTTTTCTTTTCATATTTACAGTTTATTGTCTTCTATTTTGTCTTCAGACCATGTAGTATTTATTTTGTTTAAATATGTAATTCATTTCCAAGAATCCCTTGTGCGTTTAACACGGCCATTATTAATGATTGTTACATTACGGAAATGTGAGCTGTAGCCAAAGTGAAACCATAAACGGTGGTCTTTATGATCTGAAGGTGGAGCATTCATTATCTTATAAAGAAATAGGCTATTGTTTCTAAACACACAGCGTGATATCCAACTTAAGCCAACAAGCGCAGGTCAATTCCATTAGAGCAACTCACTGTAGTTGAATGTCAATCATTCACGAAAATGATGACCTAGGACCGGCTGGATAAGCTGTTATCTTTGCTAGCATACAGCAGTGTTTCAGTATAGTATTTATGATAAACTAACAGAGGATATGTTTGTAAATGCATGTGTTTGTTTACCTTGTCATCTGGGCTGAATGTGTCTAAAATTTCCTTTGTTGAATAATTTATTACGAAACCTCTGAGTGGGGCTGAGCCATACAGAGATTCCCCATTTACTGCAAAGATCAAGCCATCTTCATACACACACACACACACACACACACACACACACACACACACACACACACACACACACACACACACACACACACACACACACACACACACACACACACACACACACACACACACACACACACACACACACACACACACACACACACACACACACACACACACACACACACACACACACACACACACAAATAATTTGTTAAAAGTTTTGTTCTAGCATTTGTAGCCAAGATATTGTGACTGTTAACAAGCAATTTTGGTCAAGTTTCAATAACCCTGGAAGCTTTATTCTGTTATTCAATAGCATCTTTTCTTAGTCTCCCCGTGCTTATGACACACAACCAAATTTGTAGCAGAGGATTTTTGTTATAAATTTGTGTCTGTTCCCAGCCATGACATTATGAGTTCATTTCTCAGACTTAACAAAAACTTCTCCAGACACTTTAAAGACATTATAAAACTTTTCACAGGGTTAAATAATCCTAACCATGACAAGTATATAAAAAATTATGGCGTCAATTGCTGGAGTGCTAGGCCTGTCACGATAACACATTTTTCTGTGCGATTAATTGCCCCACAAATTATTATGATAAGCGATAATATTGCCGTTTTGAGACCATTTTCAACTAATATAATGATAAAGGCATAATAATGCAAGTACACCCTTTCGAAGATCAATACACTTTTGTTTTTAAAGAACACTGGAACTGGATGTCTGCAAGACATTTAAAATATCCAGAATAAATTAACAAAACAACCAAAAACAATAAATAAAATTGACTTGTTTTTTCCCAAGCTGGGAAAACTGCATCGGGTGATTGTGTTTAAGGTGAAGATTCAGGTGTGTTGTATTGGCGTGTTTTGTTGATATTAGCCTCGTTTGAGAAGGAGCCGTCTTGCTCAGACCTATGCAATTATGACGCGCGTCTTGCTGACGCGGCTGCAAGACGGCTCCTACTCAAACGAGGCTATTGTTTTCAAACAAATGCGACATGTCGGCTCGCTCAGGTTAGTTGGTTCGCCCCGGCCGTTGGGTTTGAAGCCGAAGTGCTCCCACACGGCAACTGTCGCGTTCGGCTTAGACACCAACTACATCTTTTTATTCCTCCAAATTTTTGTTTTCTTGCTCTCCTCCTCACGGGGCTCTCATGCTGCACTTTGTGTAACGCCAGGGCTCTGACTCCCACACAGAGACCATGCAACAAGTGAATGACACGTGACAAGGTGGTTTACTCGTTGTGCCCTCAACTCGGCCTGTAAGGCAGCGCTGCAGGAAAGGCACCATTAACCATCACCAACTGAATGCCCTAACCCTGCGCGCTGCCTTGAAGAATTCAGTTGGGGCAAAAAACACCAATTAGGCAAGAGGGCAGATACACCGGAGTAAAAACTTTTGATATCCAGTGTATTTGATAGATAGAGACACGAGGAAAACAAACAAGCGTGCGAATGGAAATTATTGCGGCCGGCAAAAAAATATCGCTCATTTTAATTTAACGCTCAATCAATTGATTTATTGTATATCGCGACAGGCCTATGGAGTGCCCATATTTTCATTCAGACTGAAGTGAGATTGGGAAGGAAAACAGTGCCATAGTGGGTAACACTTTATAATAATGTTCATTTATAAGTGATTCATAAGTAATATATAAGAAATTAGATAATGAGGAACTAATGATTTACAAAACAGTAATATATATTTATACATGATTAATAAGTGCTATGTAAACATCTAACAAATGTGTTGTAAATCATCTATAATCATCTAGTAATTCATGAAATTTTCATTAACAAATCATTTGTAACAAACCTTTTTGCATCCCTCTAATCTAAAGTGGAAACCATTCATCAGGTACTAATGTGTAGTAGGAGTGACCTCAACTAAAAATGTACATAGTCGAATCTTATTGGTCGAATCTTGCCAATAGTCAACTAATCGTTGTAATGAGAGAATTATGTATAATATGATGAGAGATATAGCATATTGTATTCCTCTGTTAAATGCTAAACTGAAATAATAGTCCTGTTCTTGACATCGAAAAACCCCCTCCCCACACGAGAAATGTGCATTCCACACCTTGGTTACACCCAGGCTAGAGTCTTCAGACTGTCCCCCCGTCCCCCCTCACATGACTGACCAATTGAGAGACACTGCATTGTTGTTATGGTGAACTGAAGCCATTGCTGTAACTTCTATAAAGCATGTGACTTGCTGTCTGAACTGGGCCATTCTCATTCTCAACGAGAAAGCTACGTGCTGGCTGGATCAGGATGGACCGTCATGTTCTTAGGATCCAAGAATATGAAGCTTCTGTTTGATTGATTAAATGGTCTTTGCTTTAAAACAGAACATTACTTCTCATTTTCTCTCAACATCGTCAAATCGTGTTATTTTTTTCCTTTTTATTGATCCATATTCTCATTCGCAATATTGGCACATTTTTCCCCAAACCATGCAAAGACGCAACTCTTCTTGAGTTGGCATAAGAATGTTTGTCTACCATAGTCGTTAACTCACACCAAGGAGATTGATTAAAAGTTTGAGTTGGTTTCATGTTTTTGTTAACAGTGATGTATCATTATTAATTGGGAGAATATAAGCAATTCCATGTGATATCAGACATTCAGCCCCTCCATATATTCGATAGCCGGGTTTGTCATCTATTCTTGAACAGTGTCAAAATATGACTAAAGAATGTCTAAAAGTGACAGCAGGGAAGATACAATGTCAGTAGTGTCAGGGGGACAGACGAGCACAGTGCAGGTTGTCTGTTTCATAGAGAGTTCATGTGGTATTTGGGGTGACTACAAGAAGACATATGGCACAATACTCTGAATGGAAACCAATGTCGCAAATGAGAATATCAACTCAAGCTTATAATCAATCTCCTTAGTGTGAGTCAATGCCTAAGGTAGACACACATTATAATGCCAACTCACAAAGACAAACTCAATCAATAAGCAGGAAAGAAATAGCATGAATTGACCAGATTCGACCAATAAGATTCAACTATGTAGATTTTTAGTTGAGGACAGCCGTACTACACATTTGTACCTGATGAATGGTTTGCACTTTAGATTAGGGGGATGCAAAAAGGTTTGTACTTAATAATAATTTACCAATGATTTGTTAATGAGAATTTCATGATTTACTAATAGCTTTATAGATGACTTACAACACATTTGTTGTATGTTAACATAACACTTATTAATCTACAAATATATATTAATGTTTGTAAATCATTAGTTCATCATTATCTAATGACTTATATATTACTTCTAAATCACTTATGAATACCTTATAAATGAACATTATTATAAAGTGTAAACCCTACCCCCAATACGACCCTGATATGAAGATAAAACAAAGTTGAAATTGTTCTCTAGCCAAAGTCTGGCATTCTAACTGACTGACTGACCTCCAGCAGGACTGTATGTGATGGCAAACACCTCCCCTCCAAACTCCTCTTTCTTGATCTCCTTGACAAACTCTCCGGTGTCTGCTATGAAGCACTGGATGCGTCCGTTCTCCCTGTCGGCCACACACACCTCCTGTCTGTCCTGGAGGAAGGCCAGGCTGTGAGGGATGTGGAAGGGTGTGTGTCTGCGTCTGTCTGAAGAGCCTGGAGCAGGGACACACAACAACAGGACTCAAATGTGCAGATTGGCTCCACTTATTATTGGTGCATAGGCCTAGATTTCTGGGTGGGGAAGCAGGGGATATGTCCCCTTCAATATTTAGAAGAGGTAAATTTGTCCCCCTAAAAGTATATCCTTTTACCTGTTACTATTAGCCCTTCGGGGTTTCTGAATTAGATTGTGTCAAGTGTCTAATAAGTTAGGTCTGGGGCACACATCCTGCGTCTATCTCTGGAGCGCGTCTGCGTCTGTTACTGCTACGTCTCTCTCGCTGTTTTCGACCACACATGTAACTTCTCAGCTGCTGCTGCGTTGCTTATAAAAGCCCTGTCCTTTCTACATAGAGTTTTCATAAATAATTCCCATTACCGTAGTTTTCGGACTATAAGCCGCGCCTTTTTCCCCATTTTTCGACCCTGTTATTACACAGCACAGTATATGTTCTGTAGCTACTAGGGATGGGCGTTAGTAGGGGAGACCGGGGTAAGTAGGCACACTTTTTACTCTAGTGAGAATTGCTCATCACCTAAACATCTTTCAATAGTCATTCCTACATTAAATTGAAGCTTAAGGTGTTGGCTTGAAATGTGAACCCCTCTCTTTTTCTAACTTATTGTAATACATTTACCATCAAAGACTCTCTAACACATTGTGACAACCAACCCCATCAAGGGGTCGGTTGTCACACACTATGGGGTTGTCTGTCACAATGTTATCTTAATGGGAAAAATCTTAAAAAGAAGGCAAGAAAGCTGAACTAAATTTGAAAGTTTAATTTCATTGTCAAGTTGAGAAATAGGCCTACATAACTGTATGCATCTTAACACAAAATGAGCAAGGAATTAACAAAAAGGAAATCCATATTAAGACCAACCTACTGTATGTAACAACATAAAGAACAAAACAAATAGGTCTAACAATAATAGCCTACTCAACTAGGATACACACATTCACTATCTGAGTTACAGTGATGGCAAATGTAGGGTCTGCTCACTCTAACTAAGCAGAGATTGTGTGCCCACTGGTTGCACAATACAACACTTCTCCCTTACCTCCCCTGAACGGGTGCTGGAGAAAGTTTCCATACAAACCAAACACAAACTATCCTCTTCATCTGATGAAGATTCCTGTCTCTTTCTCTTCTGTTTCTTCTTCCCCAGCTGGGGTGGAGTGCACTAGGGTGCAGTAGCTTTGGCAACTGGTCTAGTTTGGGATGCACTGGGTCGTTTTGATTTTGTTGCCCTTTTTCTCTTTTGCATGCTAGCTGCCTTTCCTGCTCTATTCTCTCCTTCTCTGGGGTGTCAGTGAGGATACAGCTTGACATTTTATTTCGTTATTGGGTTCCTTTCCTGGATCCCCAACTGGAATTTCTTGCTAGCATCAAGGCCAACAACCATCTGACAACTAATTAGCTTGCTAAAAACAATCTAAACTATAGCTTACCCTTCACACTTTTTTAGGGTAACAAGTGTTTTGTTATAAATCCATTGTGTAAAAGCCTACAAGAAAAATACTGAGGAGCTAAATATTTTCAATTTGACATGAAAAACACTAACAGTCCTCTCACCTCAAATTCAGCAGTCTAACTCCAAGGAAGACTATGTAGGTGACCTCTGATCCCAGTTGTGGATATTTACATACCAAAATTTAACAGACAGCACCTTCTGGTTCCGAGATATAACGATTGTGACAACCTACCCGTGTGACATATTACCCCGTTCTCCCCTAATCGAGTACTCCAGTAGCCTACTCCTCATTTCAAATGAAATCCATAGGTGGATGAGGAATTTTTTTTTTTTTTTTTCTTTTTTTTTTTTTGTCTGTAGCCTTTAGGCCGGCGGGCCGCCCCTATTTTGAAATGTTATATACGTGTACAAAACGGCACAAAACGGATAAAATAGAGTTTAACAAAATTAAATATTTTGATGCAAGTGCAATAAACTGAGCATCGTGTCAAACAGCAACTGCAAGTAACTGCCACCTCCGTGCCACCGCAGCGCAGCCTGTGTTCTCCACGGCACCGCAGAGCTGAACACGGTCTCTCCTTTCTCCAGAACATTTTCAGGAATATAACTGTCCAATTATTTCAAAGCAGATGATAAAGTTACGTTTATAAAAAGGGGAGATGACACCTGTTACTCTCAGTTAGTAATGAGTAGACTCCAGGTGAGCATGCAAGGTGCTCTCCGCTTGGAAAGAAAAGTAAAGAAGAAGCAAGGCTTACTTCAGGCACATTCGCTCTGATTTATATGTATTTAAATTGTAGGACAATCATTTTATATTATTTGCTGCCCTTCTTATTTTAAATGGAGACTTGGGCTATTATTTTTTGTTACAACTACAGCCCATGCTTTTTTTCTCTTTTTTTCTCCCCACCGCAGACCTACTCGATCGGTTTAAATTGTGGCCCGTCTATTTAATTACTTTCAGTGAGGAAAAGGTCAGGGTTCGACATAACGTATAGCCCGATGGCCCGGGGCCAGTAAAATCATATGCAGGGCAAGTTGATTGGCCAGTCACTGTCCCGCCCGGGCCAGTGACTGGCCAATCACAGTTCAGTAGGCTATCTTTTTGTAGACTACATCATGGTTCATTGAAATGCGCGTTGAGAGTCGGAATGAAAGCAGTGTTTATTTAAGACTCAATATAATAAACCTAATATAAAATATATTTTTTAGTGAAAGGCCAGTGGACAACCGATGCGTGGGCGTTTTGACAGGCGGAGCAACAAGCGGGTGCACTCTCGCTCCGTTGGCAGAGCTGCCAGTGCCTACCGTCCGCCTGTGAGTCGACAAATGAATCGACTTGCTTTGCCCCCTTTCTTTCTTCCCACAGCAGAGGTTGAGGTGCAGAAAATGATAACTGCGCTTTTCCTTTATCTGCCGCCGTAATGTTACAGTATTTGCATCCAAGCCCCAATGGTAATACAAATGAGAGGCGTTATTTAAACGCTGTGAATGCGTCTCTGGTGATTGTGTCGGTTGTAGACAGAAACGAACGGAGGGACTCCGCTCACTGTACAGTTCCTATAGTCGCGCAGTTTGGCACTGTGTTTTCAGGCTCGAGACATTCAATCAGGTCGCGGAAGTCTTTCCCATTGAAATCGCTAACGGGGAGAATATCCCCGGTTATTATTTTAGCCACAAACCACAGTTCATCTGCGCGGCGGCTCACTCACTCGCTGGCGAGATCACACGGTGAAACGCTGCTGTGATCGGACGAAGGCATTGTGTGTTTTGTGTGTTTCTAAGGTGATTTAACGTCATAGTCTTAGACGAGCGTTTAACTTATGCTGCATATTTTGCACTGCATTGTTTTTTATCAATAGTTTGAAAAAATGGTCCCACACCGGACTCTTATGTGAAGCTGACACTTCATGGAGAAGTGACACTCCTGCAGCGCGCTCACGACCAGACGTGAACTCACATACACGGTGAAATCTCCCATTAAAAAAATGGCATAACCCACTGATTTTCGGATTTCTATTCTATTTTTAAAGTCAACTTGAGCGCAAGTGGAAAACCGGTCATTCGGTCGACACATTCACATCCCTAATGCATATAGAGATAGTAATAAAAACAGCCTACCACACCACAAAGAATGATCAGACCTTCATCTCTTGTTTTTTTTTAATGTTTGAACATGATTTCTGCAGGTGAACTATTCATTAAACTGCCCAAATTCAAGAATAAAAACAACCATCAAACTACTGGACTTTAACATACTGGCCGACTCTTTCAACATACTTTCAGTTGTAGGCTTCTATCAATATGTTTGCCTGGTTTTATATTATGTGTATGAGCAATATCAACATTTCATATAATTAACTAAAAGAAAAATAACCAAATCTAAAGGGAATATCTATACTGTTACAGTATATATATTCCCTTTAGATCTGGTTATCTTTCTTTATTTTTCTAATACAGGTATTATAATTATTGACACTAAATTATGAAGAAACAAAAAGTGTGTGCAGGGCCAGTGAAAATATACAAGGGGCCAGTAAAACTCGGATCCACTGGCCCTAGGAAAAAAAAGTTATGTTGAACCCTGAAGGTGTTTTAAACTTGTGGAAAAAAAATCCTTAATATCATATGACAACTGTGACTGTTTGACAATAAGCATTGAGCGCTTTATTGCGGTGAACCATTATTCTGCAGACAGATGCGTTGCGTTCTAAAAATAGAAAAAAGTTTAACGAGGAATCGATTGATCCTCGAGGAATGCAAGCAATCACATGTACTGCTGGTGTACCACAGGGCTCGATATTGGGCCCTGTTTTGTTCAGCCTGTATGTCAATGATTTACCAGATGTCTGTAGAAATATCTACATCATATCTTATCATATCATAACTATATGCTGATGACGCTGTATTGTACTGCCATGCCAGCTCTATTCAAGAAGCTGCTGCAATGCTTTCAGGAGCTATGGTACCAGTGTCCCATTGGCTCCAGAGCTGCTGTCTGCATTTGAATATAAGGAAAACAGTTTGTATGTTGTTCTCTCGACGGCCAACAGGCGGACAGCAACCTTCTGTCATGGTGGGTGGAGAGAGGCTTGAAGTTGTTGATCATTTTAAGTACCTTGGGGTCATTTTTGATTCTGGTCTGAACTTTGAGCGGCATGTTAAGAAGGTTAGAAATACAATTACATTTAATTTATCCAACTTCAAGCATATAAGACCTTTCCTGACCATGGAGACGGCAAAGACTTATATGCATGCAATGATTTTTGCCCATATCTCGTACTGTTATACAATATGGTCACACACATCTGAGACCACCCTTAAACCAATCAAATCTCTATTCAAAAGAACACTTAAAATACTAGTCAAAAAACCCATATCCTACCACTATTGTAAAATTGTTAATAAGCATAAAATCATGGACCTTGATAGTTTTCAACAGTTTTTGGATGTTTGTTTAATTTATAAGGTTTTAAACGGTCTAGCCCCTCCACCACTGCAGAACTACATAAAGAAAAAATCCCCTAGAGTAAACACCAGGGCAATAACTAGAGGTGACTGTGAAATACAACGGCGCAGAACCAAATTTGGCCAAATGGTCCTGTCCATCAGAGGAACACAGTCCTGGAATGAATTACCAGCTCAAGTCAGAGACTGTACCACCTACACCACATTTAAAAAGACCCTCAAAGAGTGGTTAGTAGCAAGCCAGACCTGTTCTCATGCATAACTTTCTCTTCTTTTCTTCCTGATGTTGTTTTGTTTCTTTTGTCTTTTCTAACCGCCTATACTGATTGGGTGTCAGTGTAAAACTGTATTTTAGCTAGTTGTGAATTAATTGTGTAAAATTGTTTTATGTAGCTGTATATTGATGTATTGTATTATGACTTTCCTTAGGACTACGGATGCGAATTAGCATTTATGCTAACTCCGGCATATTTACATTGATGCTCTGCTGACATGTTGATTAATATGCACTGTCCTAATCAAATAAAACTAAACTAAACTAAACTTGAGTAGCGAAAACACTACTCGTGCCAATCCCTAGTAGCTACTATTGCACTAAATGGTAACACTTACGTTATGCAACTTGTTTGTTGAAATGTTAATAAATGGGAGCTTCCTCAAGCAGCCATCTCTTTTCCGACAATCCCCTCTGTGCACAAACTCTTACGTATGGTAATTAAACATTAAAACACCTGCGGATTATAGTCCAGTGCGGCTTATAGTGCGGAAAATACGGTAATATGAAATGGTTTCATATCATTGTATGATGCAAATGATTAATATTGCATTTCGACAGTTACCCGTGTGCCTCATTGCCTTTTTTTTTCTCTCGCCACAGTTTCACTTATGGGAAGTTTTATTTTGAAAGCGACACACCAGGAAATAGTGAAACTACAGCTAAAGCTGCTGGTATGAAGTCAATATGACTGTCAACAGAGTATTTCTCTATCAGTTAGAGCAGAGAGACCCGAGAGAGACGCGCGTCTCTCCGCCTCCCGAGGTGAAGTGGAGCGTTGCTGCAGACGCGCCTCTGTGGAACTGTAGTGTGATAGTCTGGCGGAAGGGGTTTAGACGCTGGTCAGCTACCCCCTCCCCTTCCTGTTGCTGGCGTTCCTGTATTGAGCTCCCCCTCAAACTAGGAAACAACTCGCTCACAGTCAACTTGTCTGTGCTGAGCTCTCCCTTACACACACACACACACACACACACACACACACACACACACACACACACACACACACACACACACACACACACACACACACACACACACACACACACACACACACACACACACACACACACACACACACACACACACACACACACACACACACACACACACACACACACACACACACACACACACACACACACACACACACACACACACTGTTTTTGAGATGTTAAGTTCAAGGAACGCATCGTTGCAGCAGTTCAGGAAGTCCTCTGTAACCTGGCCATGCACAGTCTCATCATTATTGAGTAGGCTGACAATGACCAAATCATCAGCGTATTTGATGATGAAACGGTTGTTGTGGTTACTGCGACAGTCATCAGTGTATAAAATAAACCAAAGAGCAGAGAGAACACAGCCCTGTGGCGAACCAGTGGAGTTGGACAGAAGGCTAGACACTGTTGTATTCACCTTAACACTTTGGGATCTTTTAGTTAAAAAATCCAGTATCCAACCCACTAAACAAGGATCTAGGCTAAAGGAGTTAATTAGCTTCTCAACGAGAACATGGGGCTGGATCGTATTAAAAGCAGAGGAGAAATCGACAAAAAGTAGCCTGGCATGCTTCTTACTGCCTTCAAGATGTTTAAAAAGTAGATTGAGAAGAGTAGCAGTTGCGTCCTGGACGCCTCTTCCCTCCCTGTATGCAAACTGAAAAGGGTCTAGAAGGCTCTTGGTTTTTGCAATGAGCTCTGATTTGACAAGCTTCTCAAACTGCTTCATGACCAGGGAAGTAAGGGCTACGGGTCTGAAATCGTTAAGTGATTTTGGATTATTGCACTTGGCAACGGGTACTATAGTGGACTGTTTCCAGAGGGAGGGTACTATCTGCTGACAGAGATCTGTTAAAAATCAAATTAAAAATGGGACCCAATTGATCTGCGCAGGTGTTTAATAAGCGGCCGCCGATGTGATCGGGGCCTGGGCCTTTACGGGGGTTGCATTTTTTAAAACAATTGGTCACATCCTGTTCCTTAAAAAAAGGTTTAGAGGGGGGGGGGGGGGGCAGACAGAAGTCTGTTTTTGATCACAGAGTGTTCCTCACTAAAATCATGCGTTCCGAATCTGACATAAAAATCATTGAGGCTCTGAGCAAGGTGCAGGTCACAGGTGTAGTTGGCTAATGAAACCTTTTTTCTTTTATCTTTCAGCCCAGTGATGGTTTTCATGCTGTCCCAGGCAGAGCCCAGATTGTTAGCTTTAAGTTGGCTCTCAATTTTTTCCTTGTAGGTCTTTTTTGCCAGCCCAGACCTCTCTTTTAATTTCTTTTTGCAGACGTCTCAGTTCTACTGTATTACCCTCTTTAAAGGCTTTGTTCTTCATATGAAGAAGAGGTCTAAGGGACTTAGATACCCACGGTTTAGAGTTAGGATACACTTTGACTGTTTTCTCAGGGATAACTATATTCTCACAGTACACAGACCAGCTAGTAACAACATCCGTCAGTTCATTGATGTCAGCAGAGGACTCGGTGAACATGTCCCAATCTGTGGCCTCAAAAAGGCCCCGGAGAGTCTCACATGCGTTTTTATCATTCCAGTTCTTAATGCGAATGCTCTGCACTTTGCCCCTTTTAAGTGCAGTGCGGTAAACAGGAAAAAGATGTACACAGTTATGGTCGGAGGACCCCAGGGGCGGGAGGGGTACAGATTTGTATGCATCTTTTATGTTGCCATAGCACATGTCTAAGGTTTTATTAGACCTGGTCGGACAAGTGACATATTGATGGAAGTCTCTTGAGAGTCTTTTTCAGGGAGACATGGTTCATGTCACCGAGGATGAGGTTTGGTGCGTCAGGGGAGTTTATCTGAAGTTTCTGTACAACCTTTATGTTGAATGTGCTCACAGGCCCTAACTTCATTAACTTTTGGATGAATGTAAACAACTGTAATAAATATCTGTGGGAACTCCCTCGGTAGATATGCTGGCCGCAGGGAGACAGAGAGCAGTTCGACATCGGGAGTACATAAACTTTCCCTAACAATGACAGATTTAACATTGCACCAACGCTCATTAACATACAAACATACCCCTCCGCCAGTTGACTTGCCCGTGATTGAGGCGTCCCGATCCAGACGAAAGGGTGTCCCAAAGCCATCGATTTCCAGATCGGTGGCCAAGTCACGTTCTGATAGCCAAGATTCCGTGAAGGCTAGAAGGTATGCGTTCCTGAAATCGTGATTACAGCCGACCAACTCCTGAAGTTCCTCAGATTTATTCCTAAGGGACTGCACGTTGGAAAGGATGATGGAAGGCAGCGGGATGCGGGAAAGGGGTTGTAGCTTCCGCAGGCGAGTGCCTCCTCTCCGTCCTCGCCTTCTGGTCCTTCTCCTCGTCCAGCAGGCTCCGGAAGGGTCGTTGGGTCTCAGTAGATCCGCAGGATTTGGCCGAATCAGGTCCGCGGGTGGCTCCTGTATGTTGTTCCAGTGAAGTAGCAGCTCTGCGGTGTATTGGATCCGAGCTGGCCGTACGGGAGACGGCAGTGTGTGTCCCAGGCTCCACGTCAGCTGGAGCACCAACCACGTTAAAAGCAGAGCGAGTAGATCCATAATGGGGAAATAAAGAGAAAAGACAGTTCGGGCTCTTAAAAGGAGTGTTCCCGCTCTGGGAGAGCAGTCCCAGGCGGCTATCCTCCGTTGTTAGCGTAGGTCCGAGTAGCAGCTAGTGGCTAGATAGCGGCTAACCGCTAATCACCGGCAAGGCTCTGTGTTCCTTTCCCTCCACAGCTAAAGACGAGCCACGCTGGGGATCGAGTCTTGCTGTACGGCAAAACTCGCCCGAGATATGACCAGAGAGTTCAGGCTCTTAGTAAAGAGTGTTCCCGCTCTGAGAGGGCAGTCCAGGGCAACTTTCTCCTTCTGATATCCTAGCTCCAATTAGTTAGCCGGCTTCCACTCCCAGTCCCAGGCTCAAAACAAGCCCCGCTGGGGATCGAATCTTGCAGCCAAGTTATGGGTCAACGGTGCACTTATCGTCCACAGGCAAAGTACATAGAACGCACATAAATGGTAAAATAACAACCAAAAGACAGACAAGTAAACGCACAACTCCTGCTGTCGGTCGCTGCGTGCACATGCGCCCTGACACCCTGGTTAGTACAGCCTCACACACTAACACTAGATGTTTGTGATTGGTTTAAAGAAATAAAAACAGGCCAGCCCAGTTTCCTCCCGAATAGACGGCTCTAAACGGCGTGCTTCCAGACCATACTACTTGCTGTAGTTTGGTCTGGCTTTGCGAGACTAGTAGTGTGATAACACGGCCGCCAAAAAAAAAGTCAGACGCAGACGCGCAGTAGACGCTGGATGTGTCCCAGGCTTTAGACTCAGAGAGTATGTGTTGTGTCTTTCTGGAGCTGTGACAGAAAACAATTACTAAATGATTAATTGTATTATATTCAAATCAAATCAGTGCAAGAAAGTATTATTAAACCCCTAACACACCTCTTTAACCTATCTTTTCAAACAGGAATTTTTCCTTCTAACATGAAAGTAGCTAAGGTTATACCATTACATAAGAATGGTGATGAACATTCATTTACTAATTATAGACCAGTCTCACTTTTAACACAATTTTCTAAAATTCTGGAAAAGTTATTCAGCAATAGACTTGATGAATTCATTACTAAACATCAACTTCTGTATGACAGTCAATTCGGCTTTAGAAAGAATCATTCCACCGCACTGGCCTTGGCTGAATCGGTAGAAATTATTAGTAATGCTATTGATCACAAATTGTACTCTATAGGAATTTTCTTAGACCTCAAAAAAGCATTCGACACTATTAATCATGACATCCTTCTTAATAAACTGGAGAATTATGGCATTCGAGGTTTGGCACATGACTGGGTCAGAAGTTATTTACATGACAGGAAACAATTTGTGAAATTAGGGGAGTTCACATCGACATGCTTAGATATTGTTTGTGGGGTCCCTCAGGGGTCAATCTTGGGGCCGAAATTATTCCTGCTTTATATAAATGACATATATAAAGTGTCGAAAGTCTTAAGGTTGATTTTATTTGCGGACGACACAAACATCTTCTATTCGGGGAAAGATCTGAATAATATGGTTGAGATTGTAAACATTGAATTGACTAAGTTACATGGGTGGTTAAACCGAAATAAGTTATCACTAAATTTAGAAAAAAATAAATTCATGATGTTTGGCAGGAGAGCATCAGATGTCGCTGTAAAAATCAAGGTAAATGGGATTGAAATTCAAAGGGTCAAGCAACACAAAGTCCTAGGGGTAATAATTGACGATAAATTAAGCTGGAAACCACAAGTTAGCCATCTCAGGGGCAAAATAGCCAGGAGTATTTCTATACTTTGGAAAGCACAACATTGTTTCAATCAAAAGGCCTTGCTTGTATTATACTGGAGTTTAGTTTCCCCACATTTGCATTACTGTGCTGAAATATGGGGAAACACTTACAAAGGTACATTGCACCCGTTGGAGATTCTTCAAAAGAAAGCAATACGAATTATTTACCAAGCCAATTACAGGGCACACACTAATAACTTTTTTATTGAAGGCAGAATTCTCAAATTACGTGATGTGGTAAATTACCACACAGTACAAATTATTTACAAGGCTTAAAAAAAAAGCCTTCCTAACAGTTTACAAGCAATGTTTGAAGACAGAGAAGTTTCGCATGATTTAAGAAGAAAAGGTCAATTCGCTGAGAAAAATATACGGACCACACTTAAATCCTTTTCGATTTCTGTAAATGGTATTAAGCTGTGGAATGGACTTGATGAAGTTGTCACAGGGAGTTGCAGTTTGCGCAATTTCAAAGCAAATTATGTTTCAAAAATTATTGAAAATTACAGACTAATAACCTGAGCACAATGTCAATGTCACTTTCATAACAATGTTGTAACAAATAACACAGGCCAGCAGACAGACTTGTTTTTGAATACTTTTGCAGAAGTGTTTAGACTACCAGTTTAGTAATGGAACAGGCCAAATACAAGGCCACTTCACACTTTATACACTTGGCATTGTCACAGAAAAACTGAACTGTGCTGAACTGATCTTAAAAGCTGAAGCAATTAGATTAAAATTGACTGTGTATTGGACTGCAGATTCTTTAAAAAGAAAAAAAAAATGTATATGTATATATATATATATATATATATATATATATATATATATATATAGCTATATATATAAAAAAAAATGTTTTTCGTTTGTTTTATTTTTATTTTCTGTAACAGTAATCTGTGTATCTGAATCCGAATTTGATGAAAATGGGGGCGGGACCTGATAAGCCTTTGGCTTCTTCCGTCTCCCTTCGGACAACACAAAGTATGATGTATGAATATTTGCAAGAGAAAATTGTGTATTGTGTGGAATTGTCCGAAAGAATAATAAATAAAAAATAAATAAATAAAAAAAATATTGTGTCAAGAAGTCACACCATTTTCATTTGCACGCACATTTGTGTTTTTTCCTGTTCAAATTCATCCACTTATTTTTAAATCCTATTCAAGAGTATGTATGCATGTGTGTGTCCAGTCAGGCTCCTACCTGCACCCCATGCTGACAGGTATCTGCCCTCAGTGGTGAACTTGAGTATTCTGGCATTGCAGTATCCATCAGACACAAAGATGTTTCCAGTCTCAGGGTCTACAGCCACGTCAGTGGGCTGGCAGAAGTGACTGTTGTCACTTCCTGGTTTAAAAGCCTCTCCCAGTGCCAGCAGGGTTGTGTCTGTGCCATCACTGCTCACCTTTAACACCTGATGAGTGGAAAAGAGGGGGAATGTTTACTGGACTTGTAGCATTAAGAATGATGCCAAAGTAAAGTAGGCATGGGCCGATAACAAGTGTCAAGGTATAATGAGGTTTGAAAAAGTCAGTTATTATTTTCCATCATACTGTTCTAAGGTTTATTAATGTTCAGAATATTCCTGCTACATACTTTTACTAAAAGAGAAATGTGTAGAAAGTGTGCACGTCTCCAAAAACCTTGTTGAGCTGCTCACAGTAGGACTGCTTTTATTTCCATTTTGTTAAGAATAATTAAATTATTGGTGGTATCATGTTATCATACCAATTTATTAATGTTCAGAATATTTTATATGTTGTTTAAAAATAAAAAGATTGTGTTCAGCTGAAAAAAATGAACATTTCAAAATAACACATTTGAGAGCTGTAATCTCGATACAGTAAAACCGTGGTATTTTTGCCCAAAGGTTATTATACCATCAGAATATCATACCGACACATGCCCAATCAAAAGCCCCTTTTACACAGAGACTCCAGCATATTGACGTAACAGATTGGCGGATCGCTGTGTGCATTTCCACAGCGTTCCACAATGAAAGAGGGGCGTGTGACACAAGAGCGTAAGCAGTGTGGTCATGCTTCAAGTGTGACGTAACATAACATAGCGCCTGGCCGCTCCTTTCTTCTCATCTCCAGATGTATTGTTGCTAGTTGTCTTGGACTGCTACCTCAGATATATAGAAATCCCCTGGCTGCGGTCGGACTTTTAGCACGTCTTGAAAACATCTAGACAAATTTGGCTTGCCACTTTCTCAGAGATGATTTAATCCGGCCCGCGACTTGTAGAGCACACATTTCTGAGCATTTAAAAAAAAAGTAAGTCTCTAGCCCATTCCTGTGAGGAGTAATGAATTTTTAAAGAAATAACCAAAATGCTCACTCAAGCCGCTAGGGGGCAGCCAACATAAAAATAAGCACATTTTAGCAACGTGGGAAATGGTAAATGGCAAATGTCAATCTTGCTTCACCGCTATTAATGTTTCCTCCAGTGCTTTATGGCAAAGTAAAAACCAAAAAAATTAAAAATAAATTATTATTTTTAGTGCTGAACAATTAATGTACTAGCAAGCGCGGTGTGTCTGCGGCTCTGTGCGTGCGAAACGAGCAGGAGCATGCTAGTATAGGCCTACAAGATTTATTTCCTCAATTTCAATGCTGCTTTATTTTTATGTTTTAAATTGGGAAAAACGTGTTCCAAAACAACCAATAACCTCTGTGTTTAAAAAGAAATCAAAACAGTAGAAGTTGCACTTTTATTTAATTGTATTTTGTACTGTCTGCATGTTTGCACAAAATGTGTCCCTGTACATAGCAAACAGTTGTATTGTTGTATTCAAATAAACAGTTGTTTATTTCATGAGTGCGTCTTGGCATATTTGAGCAAAATACCCCCAAAAATGTTGCTGCGGCGCTCCGCACCTCCTATTCCCATGGCCAGCAGCAACCTTTACTAAGGGCGCACTCACACTAGGCAAGTTTGCCTGTACCGTGCTCCAGTACGATTGCCCGCCCTCCCCACTGCCCCGTGGTCACACTGCTCCTAAAGGCCGCGGCCCGGGCACGATTGCTCCATCATACATACGCCATGACGTCGTAATACGATACATACGTCATCACCAAGCGTACTCGCTGCCGGAATTAGTAGAACAACAATGGAGAACAACAATAGTTGCGTATTGCCCCAAACTCCTCCGAATTTGTGTGGGTCTTATCCAGCTGCGACCATGGGTGCGACTGAATACTGTCGCCGGCCCAAATTTCTAGCAAACTCTCCACTTCGCGATCGCACCGGAACCCACTCGTGAAAATCTTGCCGCCATTGTTTACAATTATTGTGGGGAAGAAGGGTCGCGCATGGATTACGTCATCCAACTCAGGGTGCGTATCCGTGCGTGTGCGCGTGTCATCTCATTAGCATCTGTGCCGTTCTCTCTGGCACACCTTTACCAAGTGTGCCGTGGCCAAGGGGGTGTTCCGTGCTGGAATACGGATGGCGTGGTCACACTAGCCAAACGTTCTAGACTTTAGTATGCAAATGAGCTCGGGCACGGAACAGCGGCCCTAGTGTGAGTGCGCCCTAAGACATTTACTGGGGGGTAGGGCCCGACCGATATATCGGCCGGCCGATTTAATCGGCCGATTATAGCACATCTCCGAAAAATCGGCATCAGCAAAATGGCCGCCGATTTTTTGCCGATTTTTATTTTTATTTTTTTTCAGCAATCATGTGGAGTGAGATACATTGCTGCCCCGGAGGTAGCCTTATAGCATATACGCAACAGCAGCAGCAGTTGTGTTGTAATACATTGGATTAATTCACACTTGACCGTTCCCCCTGACACCAATAGCAGAGTCATTGGTCATCTCTTGACTGTTAATAGTAGTTGATATTACTATAGTTATTATATAGAATTTATATAGTGCTTTATTGGAGATCATTCAAAGACACTTTACATCAAACATATATAAAATCATACTTATAGAAAAAGAAAACAAAATACAGTAGAGCTGCAACGATTCATCGATGAATCGATTATTAATCGATTATTAAAATAATCACCAACTACTTTGATAATCAATTAATCATTTCGAGTAATTTTTTTTATAAAAAATGTCCAAATTCTCTGATTTCAGCTTCTCAAATGTGAATATTTTCTGGTTTCTTTAATCCTATTATGACAGTAAACTGAAATATCTTTGTGTTTTGTACATAACAATACATTTGAGGACGTCAACATGGGCTTTGGAAAATTGATCAACATTTTTCAAAATTTTCTGACATTTTACGGACCAAAACACTAATCGATTAATCGAGAAAATAATCGACAGATTAATCGATTATCAAAATAATCGTTAGTTGCAGCCCTAAAATACAAACAAATTAAAGATAAGGTTTGGAGTGGAGTCTGGTGTAATTATGCTTTCTGAAAGAGGTGAGTTTTGAGTTGACTTTTGAATGAGTTTATTTAGTCTGAGATGCTGATGTTTAGAGGGAGGGAGTTCCAGAGGGTTGGGTGCAGTTACATAAAATGCTTAATGTCTGAGTTTAAAAATGGGTCATGTCACTTTAGACATATTTGTAACACTTTATTTTTTTTAGATAATGCATATTTCAATAAATAAAAAGTTCCTGTACACCTATTGACAGTAACAAGTATTTATATATATTTAAAGGTTCAAAAAAGTAAATTTTTTCAATATATATTTATGGGATTAAAAAATAATAAAAAATCGGCCGATTTAATCGTTATCGTAATTTTTCTCAGAAAATAATCGGCATCGGCACCCAAAAATCCATATCGGTCGGGCCCTACTGGGGGGTACAGAGATCCCTTGTGATCCGTGATAATGTAGGTTACAAATGTAGGCTGAGTAATAAAGCATATTACTGAAAAACAAAGCTAAAGATTTGGAGTTGACATACGTACGTTATTTTGCCATTATTTTACTGGTCCGGCCCACTTGAGATCAGAGAGGCCCTCGAACCAAAATGAGTTTGACACACCTGGTTTAAGGTATTTCATAGGATCAATTTCTCTAAAGCTAAACTGGCAGAAATATACCCTGACATAGACGATAGTTGCAACCGGTGTGGCTTTGCCCCGGCTGACCACAGTCATATGTCTTTTCTCTGTCCAAGCCTGAACAATTTTTGGTGTTCCGTCTTCAAAACACTGTCTGACGTCCTACAGCTAAATCTTCGGCCATGTCCCCTGACAGCCATTTTAGGGGTTCCCTGGTGCCTTCTGCCTACTCTAGACCACAAGCAGATGTTATCGCATTTTCAACTCTTCTTGCTCAGAGAAGAATACTTTTTGAGTGGAAGTCTCCCAAGCCTCTCCTGTCATCTTCCTGGTTAAGTGATGTAAAGTTCTTTATTAAACTCGAAAAAATTAAATATTCTTTGAGAGGTTCCTTGGGAAAGTTTGACTCTAGGTGGCGCCCCTTCATTTCCCACTTTAATGACCTTAAGTCACTTTCAGATGGCTAATCAATAACCCTGTAAGCTGCTTCTTTTGGGTATTGTGTGAATGTGTGTACGTGTGATGTTTTTGGCCGACATTGTCTTGTACTTTTTTTTAAATATGTTTTTTTATTTTTTATTATGTCAATCCAAAATGTCCAAGGATTGTTTGGGGTGTGGGGTGGGTGGGGGTTATAACTGTTTGATGTTTGTCTGAACAAAATAAATAATAATTCAATAAAAATAGTTTATGAAAAACATGTAGACATCACTGCAGGTTGGGCCGTTCACACAGGAAGCTTTTCGGGATTGTTGCGGGCATCTTACTACCATGGTATTACCTCTCCGGGAACCATCACCTTATCAGGGTGGAGAGGTTTGTGTGTCCCTATGAACCTGAGGGCTGTGCTGTCTGGAGCCTAGTGCTCCTGGTAGGGTCTCCCAAGGCAAAGTGGTCTCAGGTGAGGGGTCAGACTAAGAATGGTTCATAGTACTTTAACAGCAAGTAGAGTTTAGCTGTGAGGAGTTGTGCCCCACAGCCCTATACTCCACAGTATGGAGAATCCAATCATCGCAAATCCTATACTTCCAGCGGCGGGAGTCCGCAGGAATCACACGGCAGATGGTGGAGCTGATCCCCCCCATGGGGGGCAGTATGACGGCAGGACCCCAAACCTGAAAGGGAGGATCCAGTTTGAACACAGCGACCCATGTAACGCACTCCTGCATTGTCGGAGACCACTTATAATGGGAACCTTCAACGCAAACACAGTGAGAGAAGAAGCTAGGCTGGCAGAGCTAGCACACTGTGCCGAGGAAAGGGGAGTAGAAATCCTGGGAGTCCAGGAGCACAGGAGAGTACATGAACAGGACCAGATTGTGTACTGCAGAGTGGGGAGTCACTCGTTCATCACCTCATCAGCATGGCGAAACCAGGCCCAGGCTGCAACGGGAGGTGTGGGGCTACTGCTAAGTCCTCGAGCACGAAAGGCTCTCCGTAGGGTGCACCAGCACACAGACAGGATCCTTATTGCAGACTTTGGCGGCAACCCAGCTACAACCATCACGGTAGTGTACTCACCTACCAATGTAGCGCCAGTCGAGGAAGTTGAGGAGTTCTATGGGGACCTTAGATTAGCATTCCGGGGGGTTCCGGCTCACAACTTCCTAGCATTTCTGGGGGACCTCAACGCGAGGCTTGGACCAGGGGATGCACCCATCACGTATCATGAAAGCACTAACCGCAACGGTGAACAACTTGCTGCCCTGCTAACAGAACACAAACTACTGGCTGCGAACACCCTGTTTCGGAACAGAATGGGCAAGAGATGGACCTTCCAGGACCGGGCTTCTGGTATGCTACGTCAGCTGGACTACATACTGGTAAGGCGCAAGTGGAGGACTTCGATCCTGAACGCAGAGCCATACAGCACGTTTGACTCTGTTGGCTCAGACCACAGAGTGGTTTCCATGAGGGTGCGACTGAGCCTGAGGGTCCCCAAGCCTAGCCCAAAGATCCACCACGACTGGAAGTCCTTTTCGGAAAGCCCCGACCTCCAAGCCAGATACACAGTTGAAGTGAGGAACCGCTTCCAACTGCTGGATACGGAGGAAGAGCCTAGCACAGTGTACAAGCGGTTTGTTGCAGCGAACATGGAAGCAACCAGGGAGTGCGTACCTAAGAAGGAGAGGATCAGAATCTCCCCAAGGTCTAGACATCCAGAGGGCATGCAGGCGCGTGCAAAGGTGGAGGAGGCGCGACAAAGCTTTGACTGCGAACGGACCACCGAGAGGCGTGGAGTATTGAACGAGGCCAAACACAGACTCTTCAATACCTACGACAAGATCAAAGGGGAGGAGCTGATGGAGAAGATACGGAGAGTGGAGGCAGCGCAGGGGGAACAATGGTATGGGGAGTCATGTAAGGTCATAAATGAGATACGTGGGCGCAAGAGGGCGAAGGAGGGTATGCCTGTTTGTAGACAGTCAGACCAGAGGCCTTCTGTCGCCGCTCAAGGACACGCCCAGCCGCCTTCATTGTACGTAGCTCACTGGTGTACCAGGGTGCGGAGCGCGAGAAGGAGACTGACCTCGATGTTAAGGGGGCGTGGAGATCCAGGAGACTGCTCAGGGACTGGTTGTATAAGTCCACTGAGTCAGCAACAGAGAGGGAGTCAGTTGAGCCAGAGGAGAGATGTTGAAGGTCCAAGGCCAGTGTGTCCATGTTGATATTTTTCACATTCCTGAAGTGGATCTGCCGCTTTGGTTTGGTGTGGGGGGAAGGAAAATGGAGCTCCATTGACACAACTCTGTGATCCGAGATGCCAAGATCATAAACCTGTAGGTTGCTGATAGGGGCGGAGTTTGAGATGACCAGGTCAAGTGTGTGTCCTCTGGAGTGTGTGGGGCCATCAACATGTTGTTGTAGGTTGAGGGAGTCTAGCAGCTGAAGAAAATCAGCAGCGGGCTGGCATGAGGGGGTGTCAACATGAATATTTAAATCACCCAGAATTATGGTATTGGCAGAGGTAGTACAGAGTGTTGTGCGGAGATCAGACATTTCCGGGATGAAAGCAGAGTTGGGTTTTGGGGGCCTATATATGAGGAGACACTGAAGCAAGGAAAAACTGCAGGACCAGACGGCATTCCCCCAGAGGTCCTTAAAAACTGTAATCTCGACAACATCATCCTGGAGATCTGCAACCTGTCTCTGATAGAAAACATCAAGCCCGATATGTGGTCTCTTTCTAACATCATCCCAGTGCCTAAATCTGGAGATCTCTCAAAGCCAGACAACTACAGAGGCATCAGTAATGCACAGGCTTACCTGGGCTGAAGCCCCAGGGCCTACAAGAATCAGGGGCCTCTAAAAAATTTTTTTTATTTTTTTTTTATTTTAATTTTTTTACTGTTTCAATATAGGCCCCCGATCTAAGAAGGCCCCGCACATTGTCATTTAAATAAATTATTGACTGGCTCATGATAGGCCCCTGATCTTAGGGGGGCGTAGAGAGATTAGGGGCCCATCATGAACCAGTAAAGAAAAAGGAAAAAAAAATCACATTATTTTTGGCCTACGAAGATCAAGGGGCCTATCATTCACCAGTACATTTTTGTTATTTTTGTTTAAATAACATTGTTCGGGGCAACGCAGATCAAGGGCCTATATTGAGATGAGCCATTAAAAACAAAACGAAGAATTCAAAGAGAGAAGTAGCTTTGGGATAAGGGATTATAAAAAAAAAATTGGAATGCTGACTGACTGGATTTTTTAAACCTGTATATTTTTGTTTCTGCTTTTTGGTATTTCTGTGTCTCCAAATGATTTCAGAAAATAGCTCACATAGGACACAATTGATTTAGCCTTAGTTTTCTTCTCAAAGTGCACCAGATTGATGCATTTTACTTTAAAAGGTTAACATTTTTCTTCCGGGGGGGCATGCCCCCGGACCCCCCTAGAAGGTCCTGGGTCCCCACCGCTGTCTCTTCAATAACTTGGAAAAACACAGTAACCAACCATGTGTGTTTGGTTATTAAAAGTCACTAGACCAGGAGGGGGTTTAAGTACATGTTACCTTAAAGAGGACCTATGATGCTTTTTGACTTTTATGACCTATAAATGTTGTTATGATGATTCATAGTCATGCTTAACCATACTAAATTATCAAATAATGACTTACATGCATTTCGACGTATTCCCTGCTGACCGTCTGGGGTGTCTGTGCAGAGCACTAAACACTATTCTAGCCAGTCGAGAAGTCACGTCTTCAAAGCGGTCTACCCTTTCATAATTTGTGACGTCGCATAAAAATTTGTGACGTGACCACGCGGATGTTTCCATGTATGGTAATGCTGTCACAGACTTGGGCTATGCAGACGACATCAGCCTGATATCGGACAGTGTAGAGCAGGCACAGGAGCTCTTGACCAGAGTGGAGACGGAATGTGCCAAGGTTGGTCTTAGGCTGAATGCCAAGAAAACCGAGGTAATCACCTACAACAGGGGTGTCCAAACTACGGCCCGCCCGCTTTTTATTGGCGCGCGGCAGATTTAAAAAATATAATGTAATATGGCCCTTTGGAAATAAAATAAAATAAATAAATAAATATATATATATATTTTTTGCATTTCTTAGTTAACCCACTAGTGCAGGGGTGTCAAAAACTGATTGATTGGCCCGTGGCACATTTTAAAAATATAATGTAATATGGCCCTTTTAATTTAGACTTAGACTTTAGACTTTATTGTCCCCAAGGGGAAATTCTTTTTCACATCACATGTACATTTATGGGCTGCACGCCGACAGACAATAGACAGAAACAAAGTAAACATACATACAGGATATATAAACAGGGTGGGACTGGGGTGATTTATCTTGGCCTTTTGTTGAGGGCTGCTATGGCTGCAGGCACCAGGCTTTTGCCATAGCGAGCCCTCCGGCACAACAGGGACCTGTACCTGCGTCCGGAGGGCGTGACAGTGAAGTGGCAGTTGAGTGGGTGAGTGTTGTCCTGTGCTATAGTGGATGCAATGCGTGAGATGGCCTTGAGATTCAGTTCTGACAGTGTGGGTGTGGGGAGACCGATTAATTTGGCAGCAATGTTTGTGACACGTGTAAGCTTGACCCGGTTTTTGACAGTGAGCATGTTAAAGAAACAGATGGAACAGTAGAGCATTTAATTTTTAAATAATTTAAATGCACTCATTATATTACAGAGAAATGTGACCCATAAAAGATAAAGAGCAACAAGCCCATGCCTGAGGACCCTGCATAATTTATTTTAAATTAATGTTATTATGGAAAATCTATGTGTCCTTCTCTAATAGCTTCTAATTCATCTGACACAGTGTCTCCATTTTTTTTCATACAAAATTCTTCAGATTTAGCCTCTTAATTTCCCTCTCAAAGTGCATCAGATTCATGCATTTCACTTCAAAAAAATCTCCCAGGGGGGCATACCCCCGGATCCCCGTAGGAGGGTCGGGATATCGGCTGCCTACAATTTTTCACAGAGCCGGACATTGGACGCAAAAGCAGAAAACACTGGGTGTTTCATTGGCATTTAACAAGAGGGGAAATGTGTCTGTTTAATGTGCAAGGAAAGTGTTGCCGTGAAGAAGGATTACGATTTACGAGGACACTATGAAACTAAACATCAGAGCAGCTACATATCCTGATAAATGTGTTATTTTTGCAAAGTGGCCCGGCCCTTCGTAGATTTTTCTGTATGTGGCCCTCAGTGAAAAAAGTTTGGACACCCCTGACCTACAACATACTCCCGGACCATCCACCCCTAATGACAGCAGCGGGCATTGCTTTGAAGGAAGTAGATGACTTCAAGTACCTGGGCTCATGGGTAAACTCATCAGAACAAGACCTGAAAGTGAGGAAGGCGCTCGATTGGAGGGCCCTGAATGGCATGGCCTGTGTATGGAAATCCAACCTCCCCAGAAACATCAAGCTCAGCTTCTTTTACGCGACCGTGGAGTCTGTGCTTCTATATGGCTGTGAGACCTGGACCCTGAAACCCACCCTACAGAAGTCTCTGGAAGGGTGCTACACCAGAATGCTCCGCGCAGTACTTAACATCGACCAGAACGAGCATGTTACCAACAAGCATTTGTATGGTGGGCTACCAGGGCAGTGAGAAGGTAGCAGCCAGGAGAATGAGGCTGGCCGGTCATTGCCAGAGACACCGCGAGCTCCCAGCCAGCAGGCTGGTGCTATGGGAACCAACACCAAGGCATCGATCAAGAGGACGTCCCACACCAACATACGTGGACACATACTTCGGAAAGATGTGGGAGCAGAAAGCACTGGCAAACTAGCCAGATGCATGGAGGATCGAGAGGATTGGAAGCACCGCTGGAGGACTCATCCGAGGACGACCTAGAGAGATTACACAGTCATGCCTTTCTGTCTCGGCCCCATTAGCAGTGCAGGGCAAGGCCAATAGAAGACGTCATAATCACGGCTTTCACTGGAAGTGTAAAAGGGGTTTAAATCGGTTCTGAATGCAGAGAATGCTTACAAATGACTTCCAACAATTTAATAGTGTATGATGAATGACGTTTAAATTATTAGTATATAAATAACAGATTTTAATCTAGGCTAGAATACCACTTTCAGTTTACCTGATGAAGAGCCACATCAGTGACCCAGTAGCTATTGTCCTTGTCCATAGTTATTCCATGAGGCAAGTAAAACCTGCAGAATGGGAGAAATGTGTCAAAAGAAATGTATCATAAAGAGACACTGTGGTTGTAATGCAGGATGCACACCACATACGTATATACAGCTCTGGAAAAAATTAAGAGACCACTCCTAATGTTCAGTGTCTCTCGTTTGACTATTTATAGGTTTATGTTTGAGTAAAATCAACATTTTGGTTTTGCCCTACAAACTACTGACAACTTTTCTACAAAATTCCCCCAAAATATTGTCATTAAGGGCATTCCCATAGGGTAATGTAGAGATGAAGATTTAAGAAAAATCCAGACTGGTCTCTTAATTTTTTCCGGAGTTGCATATATACACTCACGGCCACTTTATTAGGTACACCTGTTCAATTGCTTAAAAAAACAAAAAGCTGATCTTCCAATCACATGGCCGAAACTCAATGCATTTGGCATGTAGACTTGATCAAGACAACATGCTGAAGTTAAAATCGAGCATCAGAATGGAGAAGAAAGGGGATTTAAGCGACTTTTAACATGGCATGGTTGATGGTGCAAAGCAGGATGGATCCATGCTTTAATGTTGTTTATGCCAAATTCTGACACTACCATCTGACTTTCGAAACTGAAATCGAGACTCATCAGACCAGGCAAGACTTTTCCAATCTTTTATTGTCTAATTTTGGTGAGCCTGTGCGAACTGTAGCATCAGTTTCCTGTTCTTAGCTGACAGGAGTGGCACCCGGTGGGGTCTTCTGCTGCTTCAAGGTTGGTTGTGTTTTGCGTTAAGAAATGGTATTTTGCATACCCTGGTTGTAACGAGTGGTTATTTGAGTTACTGTTGCCTTTCTATCATCCTGAACCAGTCTGCCCATCCTCCTCTGACATCAACAAGGCATTTTCATCCACACAAATGCCACTCACTGGATAATTGTTCCTTTTCGGGCAATTCTCTGTAAGCCCTAGAGATGGTTGTGCATGAAAATCCCATTAGATCAGCAGTTTCTGAAATACTCAGACCAGCCCGTCTGGCACCATCAACATTGCCATGTTCAAAGTCATTTAAACCCCTTTTCTTCCCCATTATGATGCTCGGTTTTAACTTCAATAAGTTGTCTTGCCCAGGTCTACATGCCTAAATGCATTGAGTTGCTGCCATGTGATTGGCTGCTAAGTTATAGGTGTTAACAAGAAAATTAATAGCTATACCTAATAAAGTGGCCGATGAGTGTATACAGTGCTGCTTGAAAGTATGTGAACCCCTTGAGTGACTGAACATCTGCCCAGAAAGGAACTTCCTTCAAAAATATCCACAAGCAAAAAGTGATTTTTCAGATAAAAGCCAACCCAAACAATACATCAGACCAAACTACATACAGACCATTTGCCACCACCATTCACTTGGGAGAAGGTTCTTTTGGTGGTAGGCAGAGTTGCGTTTTCGCCAAAACATGGCCATTTTGGTTATGACCAAACAGTTACATTTTGGACTAATCTGTCCACAGAATAGACTTCCAGTTGTGACAAGCAGTTTTGTTCTTTTTTGAGAGCTGAGGCTTCTTCAGCAACCCTTCCATGAAAGCCATGTTGACTGAGTTTTCTCCTTATTGTGGAACCATGCAAATCTGTCCCACATGCTGCAAGAGAGGTCTGCAAATCACTAGATGTAATGTTTGGGTTGGCTTTCAACTGAAAAATTAATTTTCTTGTGGCGCTTGTGGATATTTTTGAAGGAAGTCCACTTCTAGGCAGATGTTCAGTCACTCTTAAAGCTCTCCATTTGTAGATGATTTGCCTCACGGTGGACTGATGGAGCTCACACTTTTTTTTATGTATTTATAGCTATCCACAGACAAATGTGCAACATCACAACTTTCTTCCTGAGATCCTCTGAGATTTGCTTTCCTCTTGGCATGTCTGGCCTGTATAGGTTCACTTTTGTGGGCCTAAACTGACCTGGTTTTATCTAGTGCTGCCCAATATATTCCCTTATGATCTCTCCTTACATTGGTCATTTTCATCACTCAATTTGTCCAATCTGATTATGTTTACCTGCTCGATTTAAGCAATGCAGCTCAGGGTTCACAAACTTTTGCACATACAAAAGTTGGCAAATCATTGGTTTTATTTGTTTTAACAATTGATTTACGGAAAAGAAAAATGTGGAATTGATAAACACACACCTATTATTTAATAAAAGAAATGCAGGTATTGATAACAATTAATGAATGGTTAAACTAAATAAAATTCCAAAATGCTCAAGGGGTTCACATACTTTCAAGCAGCACTGTGTACAGTGGTGGCCAAAATGATTAGAACACCTGACAGATCTGCAGATATATATATCAGATGAAGTCAGTCCTACTGTTTTTATCCCCTCTTAACTTTAATATTTGGTATGTCGACCTTTTGCAGTAATTACAGCAGCACATCTCTTTGGCACAAAGCCAAAGGCCAAAGGCTTTCCTTTGAATATGTAGATTTGTCCAGTTTAATTTTCAACTCGCCCCAAATTAGCTCGATGGGGTTGAGGTCTGGACTTTGAGGGGGCCAGTCATTTATTTTCTATGTTCCAGCAGACTTCTTCTGTCCCAGGTACTGGCAATAGTTATAGATATAGTTAAAGAATGTTTCATTGTCCCCTTGAAAAATAAATCTGGGCCCAATAACACGACTCCCAGAGGGTACTCCGTGCCTCACCAGAATGTTGTGGTTCACCTTCTTATCCATGATGCCATCAACTTTCACTAAGTCACCTGTTCCTGAGGCTGAAATGGAACCCTACACCATAATACTACCACTCCATGTTTAACTGTTGAAAAGAGACACTCATTTTTATATCATAGGTACTGGAGCACTTCTGCCTTGGACCGCAGACGACTGTCGAGAGTGGTAAAGACTGTAGAGGGTCATCAGAACTCCACTGACCTCTGCAGAGCATCTACCACCGCAGAGTCCACAGGAGAGCTGCCTCCATACTCAAGGACCCCACCCACCCCCCGCATGGACTGTTTACACTGAGGTACAGAAGTGTGCTGTCCAGAATAACCTGACTAAAGAACTCTTTCTTCCCCACTGCCCTCAGACTCCTAAACAACAGATAGGAGTCTGATGTTACTGTTACTGTTGTTATTATTATTCTACCTCAGGACTGCCACCAATGTTTACATTTTTAAATTTTGGTTATGCAAAACGGCACACTTTCTTGGATTTGCACCATTCTGTTTTATTTTATTTTAACTTAAATTTCTTGTTTTACCTAGTTGCTGCTCTTCTATTTGCCTTGTAAATTGTATATTCTGTATTCTTGCTGCTTTTTTTCTATTTTACTTGTATATTGCATATTTTCATGTTTCTTTCTTGGCATTCAGTCTGTGGGAAACAAAGGAAGAATTTCATTGTATGACTGAGAACATGTTTCTTATTGTGCATATGAACACTTTGAATCTTGAATCTATCAGTCTACAACACTTTAAACCAATCTTCCTTTGTCCAGTTATTGTGTTCTTTTGAAAATTTCAGACATTTCACTATATTTTACTCTTTCAATAATGGTTTCTTTGCTGCCATTCTACAAGTCCTTCTTCTCCCAGTCTCCGACACAGTTCTTGAAGACAATGTTGCACCATTAGTCATTGTGGTGTTGATCTCGTCACAAAGTTCTTGTGAGGTGTTTCTTCGGTACTGACTCATTTAGAGATGCTTCATTTGTCCGTCTGAAAGTTTCTTCTTTTACTTCTCCCCTTTTGGTTCTGATGTGTATATGTGGCATCATGGTGGTCTAAAGTGTCCTTTACAGTGCTTGTGTGAAATAGGCCTAACTTGTTTTTAGTGAGGAAAATGACCTAAATCTCTTTATCATGGCTCTATTCTATGTTTTATATAGCTTAATGATTACTTTGCTGATATTTTATTAATTGTTTGGGTATTTTAATGGCCAATTCAACAAAAACAACTGGGATGCCAAGTGTTCTAATAATTTTGGCCTCCACTGTATATACGTATATGTAGCAGGTAGTCTCTCTTCATAGACCCACGGCTCGCCTTTACAACAAATGAAAATAAAGGGTAAAATACTTACATGTTCCTTCCAGAAGCCTTCAGGACGTTGCCTTTGGCTGGGTCCACCACTAGAATAGTGGACTGCTGAATAGGACCTAGGGACCTCTGCTGGTATCTAGCCTGCATGTTAAAAGAGCTGAAAAAAGAAGAAAGAAAACGCTGATCTTGTTGTAGTTTCACACATAAAGCTTTTCCATAAACCAACCCAGCTGACATCCATGTCATATTACCTACATTAATATGAACTAGCTTGTAACTGCTCCACCATCTGCTGACTATTATTGAAACCATTTTCCCCCATATGCCCTGAGAAGATTATCAGCAACTGTCTGATAACATTTAATGATACCTTGGCCTTCTTTTTGAAACAGGCCTACAAATGAAGACATGTGGGCTGTAGCTCTAACCAGATGTGTGGTGTCTAGCTGTGATAATATGACATCTGATTGATAAGTTAAAGAGGTTGTGGGAGTAAGCTCTCTTGATAAATTACATTACTGACAAAATCCATATATCAAGAGGAAAGTATATAATATATGAGTGAGAAGAACTTACTCTGCCCCCCAGTGGTGGTCACCTCTGTGGAAAATTACCAAGTTAGAGTCTGAGTCTATGGCAAGTCCTGACACCTGGCCCAGCTGGAGAGAAGTCTGTGGCCACGTGGGAACTAACTCAAAGTGGTAATCTACTCAAAAGACACACACAAAGCCGAGATGGAATTTTGTCAGTGGTCTTGTTGCCAAAATCACTTTTACGTCAAAATCAGAAGTTAGTGTGTTCAAAGTAAAGAACAGTAATGCTTTAGCAACCAAGTGTAGCTGTAATAATGCGTAGCTCATTATTCTTGAACTCACCCTGATTCAGACCCTGCTTTTCTTTGTTTGTATCCAACAACGGTCTCTTATCTTGATGAGCTTTGGGGGAAAAACAATAAGAGTTATGCAGGTTAAATGATGTAAGCTTAATCAAACAAGACAAGAGCACATACATGGAGAAAAGAGTAAAGGTGAGTGTGAACCTTAAATTTGAATGCATTCACCTTCTAGTAGAGGTCCTGGCTAATATTTGTATGCACTTCATTTATAGGAGAGAATGTCTCAACTGTTCTAGGCTAATATGACCCCTACGAACAACATGGGGCCTATCCGAATAGTCCAATCTCCTAACCTATGAACCACCTTTCCTATACCTTAACCCCTAAACGTCATCGGGGTCAATGACGTCGGTTAGGAAAAGTGGAGTCGAATTCATTTGAAACAGTGCTGTCTTTTCCTATGTTCGATAGGAAGCACCTTTCATATCTATGAAAGGTGCTTCCTATCGAACATAGGAAAAGACAGCACTGTTTCAAATGAATTCGACTCCACTTTTCCTAACCGACGTCATTGCGCGACGGCGAGTATTGCTGACGTGAGTCACTAGCGTGAAACTACACTATTCTCCGAAAATTGACTACAACAAGCGCTCGTTTGATCCATGCGTTCTTTTCATATTGATTTTAATCAGGTTGTCGCCAACAGAGTGAGAATCACTCCCATATATCCCAATTCACATGTGGAATAAAAAGAGGCTACACTTATGTTGATGTTGAAATGAACTGCCCCCAGTAACTTCATTAAATGTGAAGTTGGTATTTTATTTTCTTATGGTGTAAATTATGTGCTACGAAAATAACTATTATGATGTTGGTATTTTATGAGTTCTTTATTATCTTAATGGGGAGGGGAGGGGGGTATTTTGTTTTAGCCGAGTTAAATCTTCCTCTCTTCTCTTCTCCTCTCCTCTCTTCTGTTTTACCTCTCGTTCGTATTCGTGTAGAGTCGGTAAACTCCGGCGGTGTCCTGTTGCTTTAAATCTTGCCGCCGTAAAGGATTATGGGATACCACTATCTCCTTTCCTTTCGCATAGGTTGGTCCGGAGTAACCTATGCTAAAGGAGGGTTAAAGGATGAATCGAGGCTCCTTTCCTATGCCTTTCCTAAGCATTTTGAGAATTCGGATCACCTATCCGCCGAGCACTTCCGGTTCATCTCGATAGGAAAGGAAATTTCCTATGCAAAAAAGACTATTCGGATTGGCCCATGGTATGTGAAAATGACTACGGAAGTGACCACGCCCATTTGACATGTGACAAGGACTGGGGTTCAAAAAGGGGATTATAAATTGCAAAATTTAAAATTGTACCTCTGCCATAGTTACTTATTTGCAGGTATTCGAAAAAATGGGATGGCTGCAGTGTGGATCTATCCCTCAGCTGAGCAAATGAAGAGACTGCATTATCAGTGTACAAGTCGTAACAAGACCTCTGCTTTTCCAGACTGAAAAACAGTATCTATTTGTGAAGGGGGAAATGCATGATTGTGGCAAATGGGGGCTAAAATGGAGGTGTTCTGCAATTTTAAGAAAATTATAATTTGATGCCAAATCCGCAATGAGTTTTTAACTACAAAATTAATATCTTTAAATAATGCTAGAGGTTTTCGTTCTGCATGGAGTAGCGCTGGAAGAGAAGTGTCTCTCATTTCCTGTTCTATGGCTACCCATGATTGGGTCGTATCTTTAAGCTCATCAGGATATGCGTCCTGCCAGTAAGTAAGACCCCGTTTCCATTTGTCTTTAACATGTGGTTTTTGTCATCGGATCACATGTGGATAGCTCTAACTACAGGTGGAAACACTCTCAAGACGCATTGAAGACGTTTTGAGATCGAAAACCACATTCGGAGGTGTGTGTCCGCATTCAAATAATAGTGGAAACAGCAATGTGACTCTTGTCCACATTAGGGACCTCCTACTCAACTGCCTGAGCGGAAATACGTAGAAAATGCATCACTGGCGGCTGCAACTAAATGTTTTAGTGTGCGCCCAGTTAAAAGTATTGACAAGCTATCTGTCCTCTGTTTTCATTTAACCGAGTAAAACTGTGATGACACGGAAGTCGCTGATTTTTTTTCTGGCGCCCTGCAAGCTGCAGGCATGTGGAGCGCTAACTTCCTGTTCTTAACTGCTTCAAAATAAAGGTCAACTCGCGCTTGGCTAGTAACAGGCTTTTAATGTGAAGGTGTACAGGAAATGTTCTATTTGCACAAGGAATAACTTAACTGCATTAATATGGAAAGCCATGGACTGGTGGCGGTGACAAGAGATTATCAGAGGCAGACGTTAGAATAGCCACACGCCTAAGAGTTTTTACTTTTATATACTATCTATGATATTTCCCACATTTGGCGAGTGTTAATGTAGAGCCCTCTAAGCAGTCCTGTGCATCGCTCCTCCTTGTCTAAATGAGACAGTAGCCTATCTCGTCAACCTAGACTGGTAATTATCTTCGCATGTAATGCCTTTTAATAGCAAATGCGATTAAAACTGTGGCACTGTACAGCCCTGTATGTTTACTTGTTTGAACCCCACCGGTTAAAAACAGCAATGCAAACGGAAATTATGTACGTGTTGATTTAAATACAGCGCGGGTAAATGGAATCGGATCACAAGTAGACAAAGAAGTCACATTTGAAAATACAAGTGGGAACACACGGACTGAAAGCTGGCCACCTTTGATCGGATTACCAAAGTCAGATGTTAAAGACAAGTGGAAACGAGGTCTTAGGGCATTGGCTGCCCAATAATAGTGCTGGAATCTAACCTTTCATTTCTAAGCAAAATCATTTAAAAAATTGTTTCATCAACAGCTAAATAACTACTTAGCAATGAACATCTGCTTTGATGTCTTCCAGTCAGGATTTCGACAACACCACAGCACTGAGACCGCTCTGGTTAAGGTCCTCAATGACATCCATTTAAACACAGACAGTGGAAAAAGTTCAGTCTTAGTTCTAATATTGAATGTGGGGTCCCCCAAGGTTCCATTCTTGGGCCTCTACTGTTTAACATTTACATGCTCCCACTAGCTCAGATTATGAATTAGAACAAATTATGTTACCATAATTATGCAGACGACACACACATTTACATAACCATATCACCAGGAGACTATAGTCCAATACAAGCACTGAGTAAGTGCATTGATGATTGGATGTCACAATAATAAATCGACCATTTGGGTCACTTTTAGTGGACAAATGTTGGAAAGGAAGATTCTTCTTAAATAGTTTGGCCACACGCTTTAGTGGAAAAGGTTGACCGATAGGTTTGTTCTATCCAGTTGCATCTCAATTGCATCTCCCGGGAGAAATTACAACATATCAACAGAGCATCCAAAATGATTGGCTCACCCCTACCATCCCTTGCATCACTCCACTGCAAACCGACACTACGCAGAGCCCACAAGATCATCTCTGATCCCACTCACACTATGTCTTCTAGCTACTGCCCTCTGGGAGTTGTAACAGGACAATTACCTCCAAAACAACCTGCTTCATTAAGGATTAGGATAAGCATGGCCCTTATGTATTATGTAATGTGTCTGTCTGTATGTATCTATGTTATATGTTAAATGTTTAATGTTGGAACCTGTACCAAGGAGCTGTACCGAAAACAAATTCCACCAGCCTGGCTGTGCTCATTAAAATAATCAATCAATCAATCAATCAATCAATCAATCAATCAATCAATCAATCAATCAATCAATCAATCAATCAATCAATTTCATGACATCTACATGTTTAATATGTGTCTCTTGTAGAAACATAATATCAGTATGAAGGCTTTGCAAATGAGAGAATACCTTGGCTCTTTTAGCCGGATTATTTAAACCTCTTACATTCTAAGACGTTAGATTGATGATGCTATTTCCATTAGGACTCATGATACCTCTACATTAGAAAACATTTTGGAAACCATTATACACTAACATAATGTTGTGAGTAACACACACAAAAATAAAAAATAAATTAAGTATCCCCTACCTTCACCATTTCCCCTTTCCAAATAAAGGAGAATAAACAAAAAAAAAACATTATAATGGAACTGCTGGGCAAGGGGCCTACACATAAGCCTAGTGAACGACTAAACGTAGAAACTTAACTTCAGTTCCACACCACCCTCACATAGTGAGCTAAGTATTTCATTGCTCTGATTAGAACAATTTACAATTATATTATTAAAACCCCTGACACTAACAGCTTATACAGGCATAGATCAAAATGCAATTGCTGGTGGGAAACACTAGAGTTTAACAGCACAGACAGTGGGTCACTCTCCGATGTGGGTTAGCTTTAAATAGCAACACAAAAAAAAGTATAAATGAGTCTAAATGACAACATCCCGGGACGCTAAACAATAACACAATAGCAGCATAGCATGCAGTCTTATACCTTACCGGTTCTTTGATCCATAATAACGTAAAAGAGGAAAAATAAACTTTGCCGGTACAGTTTGGTTAGAGATGAGAGACAGCATCCCTGCATTTGCACTACTTACAACAACAGATGCAAGCTATCCCATGCTTGGGCACATGTTCCACAGGTGCAGGGATCAGGCAAACCTTGAGGGTTTTGAGATCCGGATCTCAGGGACTACTACACAGCCCATTATTACAAAACCATAAAACTCATAGGCCTATCCACAGATCCACCCAGCCCTCCTGGGCACGGGACAACTGTACAGGTGTTTCCACCTTGACCGCTTACTCACATTAACGCTAAACTAGGGCAAACCATGCCCAGCGGCCAAAATGTTTTAGTGGATACGGTGCTCAAACTGCGGGCGCTATTTTGCTGCAATTCATGGAGATATTAGCGTGCACAAGCTATTCTTAGTGGATGTGGCCCATACACCGCATTCATGATCAAGTTTGTGTCTCTTTATGGGGCTTGGACACACAGCATTTAGGGCATTGCTGTCAAATGAAGCGATACGCAGATCTTCAAATGTCCCCAGGTCCGTTACTGCTTCAAGACATTTTACAGTCCGGGGGCAGGGTGCACAAATTATTATTGAATTTTTTAGACAAAGTCATGTCCATTCAAAATCTCACCTATTTGGTTTAGGACAGGCTGTTCTACAGATAACTTTTCCAGTAGCCTACTGACTAGCATTTCCACTGCCTCCTGGATTTTGAGCTAATTTTAGCATCCTCGTCTGCACTCCACAAAACGGAGCAGAGGAGTCAGCAGCAATGCAACGCAGTAGTAGAGTACGTCCACATTAATTACATAAATTACATGTGTTTTTTTTATTATAAACTAGCACCTGAAAAGCACCTAATTTTATTAAAAGAGAATTTAGATAGATGACTTCTATTTTTATTTTGCATAAAAATTGTGCAAAAAAAACAAAAGACAATGGTAGGGGAAACACTGACTCTTTTATAACCCCTTAAAAATGGCCATTCTGGACATTTTGAGCACCTCAGACACATTTTCTAGCTCCAACGGTTTGTATGCAAATATGTGTTAATGAGACGTTACCTAATTTACAAATGTGAATATAATTTTTTAGACAAAGTGTAATACAAAAAATGTTTCTCTTTGTGAGGATTAAACTGGTAGAAAATATGAGGATATCTTTAAAGGAAAAAAAAATCCCATTCACAGGGCTTTCGTAGTAATTTTCACATCCCATCACAGTTGAGATATTCTCTCCTAAATGAAGTGCATACAAATATTAGTCAGGACCTAGACTATTCTATTCAACAGGTTAGAGGTATGGAAAATAACCCAATGTGATAACATTGTACCTGTTGAATGTCCCATATGCATCATAGAGTTCATATGAGCTGGAGAAACAGCGATGGGAACATTGGCCTCAGCTGGGATGTGCTTAAACAGCTCTGTGGAACCAGTCTCCATGCAGTTCATGAAGGGGACAGCATGTTTGCTGTCCATGTAGTACATTATGTAGAAGTTGCACATCTCATCACCAGAGGTTCCTCTGTAGAAAAACCATAAAACCAGGCGTCAATACATCACTCACTCTACTAAATACAAAAAGGTAGTAAACAGGGATCATTATGACCTTCTCCAAAACTGCATATTATTGGTTCCTGGTCATGATTCTTTAACACCCAACACAAAGTGATGCTTCTCATAATATTGTCTCATGTGCTTGTATTAAAAATACTTTAGGCCTTTCAAACCTGCATCCGCACTGTGTGAAATAGGTTCTTTAAAGTTAAACACTACTGCAATGATACACTGATGTCATCCAGTAAGGTTCTGTGATGGCCAAATACTCATGCTGAACATTTAGCACATTGACAGAGGAAAAACATCATAATCAAAATACTTCCCAGAGTTCAAAAAATTCTGTCTATAGTTTTATAAACCTCTACTCAGGGTTCTATAAAGACTTCAAACTGGCCATCTTCTTTATCAACTCATGATAACTGAAACAACACAACCTCAGAGCAAACCAGAGAAAAATACTTCAAGGTTTTTGGTAAATCCACTATGCAATGTGAACTCACCCAATATAGGTTTTGGAAGTTCTGCCTTCACCAGTGAACACACATCTGGCTGCAATAGTGTCTCCATACTTCACACTCACCTCCTTGTTAGCAGGATAGAAAGCCTGGAGAGAAAACACATCCATTGATGGGCATTAACAAACTATTCCAAAATGAACCCAACATTTTTTAAATTATATTGATACAACACAGAAAATCCTGACAGTGAAAAGGATGGAACCAAAGAATATTTAACATTTTGGTGATTAATGGTTGATCAATAGTACAATTTTTGATTAAAGAAATATTCAAACTTTTGCGTAATACGCTTATTTTCTCAAATAGGATTGATAGCACTCTATGGACTGGCTCTGTCTCATAGATAACACACTGGGTATAAAGGACACTTCAGTTTTTGTGCAGATTAAACAAATAAAGATAGAACGTAGTATAAAGCAAGCTTTAGAATTGTTTATAGGCATATTAATAATAATATTAAATGGCTGTGGATGTGATTACATACCTGTGGTAGTTGAGGGGACTGTCTCCCAATCAAGCTCCACTTCCCATCTCGAATCCTGTAGCCACTGACCACTTTACCTGTCACACACACACACACACACACACACACACACACACACACACACACACACACACACACACACACACACACACACACACACACACACACACACACACACACACACACACACACACACACACACACACACACACACACACACACACACACACACACACACACACACACACACACACACACACACACACACACACACACACACAAAGTGAGCAAGCTGACTACTGGCGCTGATCAAAGTGATTGTAAAATAGACTGCAACATCCTCTGCTATGACTCACCTAGGTGGTGTGTGTGAGTCCTGAAGGCAAACGGATACATGGGATATGAGCTGTAATCACAGGCGATGTCTGCATTTGTGCCTTATAGGAAAAAAAGGGATATAAAGGCAGGACCAATCTGTGATTATTTTCCACCCATTTCTCTTGAATTCCAACCACAAATGTAAATCCTGATCCGACACCAAAAGGCATTCAGATAGTGCGCAATACAACAATTATGAATTTGTTAAGATAACGCAGATTAAAACCAGGGCTAAAACAAACTGTTTTATAGTTAACAAATTAACTATGGCTGTCAGCTTTAACACATTAACCATGATTAATGCTGATATATTTGTGTTTGACAAATCTACATGTAGGAAAAGTACACCAAACATACCTCTTTTTCCTGGAAGAATAACTGTGTCCACAGACATGAGCAGGTATATGCCAGCAACGAATGGCTGCCTTTGGAGAGGGCATAAAGAGTCACAGTTAAGGGGTAGGAGGTCACAAGGTTTGGTTCTATTCTTAAATGACTCCATCCCTGACATCAGTGGTGCAGAGGGCCTACCTGCCCCTTATTCAAACCAAAGGAGTTAACCTGTCAGCTAATGGAACTTCCACACTTGCTCTAAGTGAGATTTGAGTGGTTCAAGTGCCCCTCTGATGTGACCCTGGTAACCCTAGAAACACATGAGCCACTATCCTTTCATCTGAAGGGGAGCAATGATAAGACAGTTCCATGCTTCAGCTTTGCCCTAAGGTTGCATCAGAGGAGCATATTATTATATTGAGCCCAATATCTGGGGGCTCCTGAGCCCAGTTTGTTCACATGTGAAATCCTCTACCGTATTTTTTTAACCCATTGATGACTATTGCAATCTAGGGTGCATGTCCTTAATGCCTGAGGGTTTTCTGAAAAAATAGTATGAATTGTAAAGTCTACCAAAACCTTAATATCTAAGCCTGTGTAGCACATAGAAACGTGAAATAAAATACATTTAAAAGGTAAGGTTCACAGGTTTTATTTAAAGATGCTCCCTTAGCGCTTACAAACCAACACATTTTTCTAAAAATCGTCAAAATTAGATGGGGGAGAAAAAAAAAGAATAAATAATATAAATAATGTGCTAAATGAGGTTATAATCCTGCTTCCTTTTAGCATGGATAATAGTGACTGACTGTGTTGTGGAGGGATAAAGATAGACAGATATAGGAAGGAGGAGATAGCTTTATTTTATTATTTAGTTCAGTTATCACTGGCACCATAAATCCAACTTCCCAGTACAACTGGAACGCAGACTGACTCCGGCTGTGGGAGCCGATCAGCTGGTCCAAACGGCTGTATACCACGGAGATGTAAACGAAACTGAAACTTAACTATCGCCTGGCTGGGCTGAATTTGAGTTGGAGCAGCAAAATATAGCCTAAATTCATAAATATTGTTAATAAATAGATGCAATGTGTTGTGTGATTTTCGTCAGTAGTCTATAGTAGACCTTGATTCTGCGCACCAAACGCCACTAACTGTTCTGTAATACACTATCGCCGACACAGCCTGCGTATTTTTTTTATTTTTTTTTTATTTTATTTTTTTTTTATTGACGTGATTTTCGGCAAACTACACAACTTTTGGGTGGTCACGTGGTCTTAAAAAATCAACAAAACCCACCTCATGTGTATTTGAACCAATGACGGTGCATTTTATGCTGCGCACGCCATGAAAATTAGATAAAGTAACAATGCTGCGTTACGCAGCATCAGGCAGGAGAGACAATGTGGCATCGCGCAGCAGCCGTCATCAATGGGTTAAAGAGACACTTATATTTAATATTCGCAATTGCATATTTATTAACTTATTGTTGCCTATTGCTGTTGTCTGCGTTTGCATTGCTTTATTTTGCACCGTGGGAGGTGAGCACCACCCCAATTTCGTTGTACAAGTTTGCACAATGACAATAAAGGCTGAAATCTGAAATGTATACCTTTAACACCAGCGTGAACCTGGTATTGTTCTGGGCCAGCCTAGTGTCCGTTCACACTAAACCATATAAGAACATGTTTGCTTTTCCAGGAGCTAGGATGGGCACTGGAAACGTCTGTATACTCCTCTACTCTATAGCATTTAGAGATGTAGTTTCTAGAGTTAACAAGTAGTTTGACAAGTGAATTAAAGCCTTCATTTACCACCAGGTTTGCGTTGAGTTTTGAGTTGTGATGTTAAATATAGCATATAACCCTTAAAGGGTTGGCTATTTAAAAGCTCCCCCAGGCAGAGCTAGTTGCTTTGACATGACTCTTCCCATCCCCTCTGTGCAATTGGATGGTCCATGGGCGATCCCTATTAAACATGATTGGCAGTCAGAAAGCAGAATCCATGGCCCAACTCTACTTTACAAAAGCGGCCGAAACATGGTATTTTTTTATTGATTTATTTTATTTTCATTTTTTTTTACAAATTCCTTCTAATTAGATTAGATTGTATATTTCAACATTCAATTGGTGGTTTAATACTTACGGCTTGGATGTCATTCTTAAGGAAAGTCCAGAACAATCTCTATGATGGTCTGCAAAATAAAAAACAAAATAAAACTGTTCAGTTATCTTTTTATCTAAATCAACAATCACCGAAGCAGACAATTACATAAATGGACGAGAATTACATTCTTAACAAGATGCAGTTCAATTTAAAACCCACAACAAAGTCAATTCTCAAAGAGATTTAAAGTTGAACCAACACTTTCCTGTGTGTATTGTCAGAGATTCCTAATGCTGGGTTTTTTACAGTTGTTGTAATGGATTGTATTGCAGAAAGTGTTTCTAATAAACATGTAAGAAAAAAAAGACTAGGAACTTATGTCCATGCTAGCAGCTCACACTAACATGACCAGACGCTAGATGAAGAGTCCTCTTACTCACCAAAGTGAAAAGGCTTATCCCTATGTGACGCATTAAGGTGGTTACAACATTTCATGGCAATGTGACATGTGATTCAAACAAACAAATATCGACCTCATGATAGCACTAGGCGTAAAAAGAGGGGCACCATTAAGTCAATAGGAGCTATCCTCTTCATTTCACAGAATAAGTGAAACCTTTGACCTGAACTCCTGTCATTTGAAAACAGCCAAAAACTATGAAACTCTTTCCTCTGATTCTCAACTTCCATGAAAATGAAGTGAACTGAGAGTTAAAAATTCAAAAACACAAAATATGAGGAACCCTTTGTGCAGCCTGTCCCACAAACGGTAACACTTTATAATAACTATCCGTTGTAACTTGTTAATAGATCATTAGTAAACTCTTAATTAATGATTTGTTAAGTGTTTGTTAGCAGTTTGTTAAGGATTTATAACAATGCCTTACAGACAGTTAATAGACCATTTATAAACTTTTAGTTAATTGGTTATAAATGACTTGTTAAATGACAGTTAACCGTTTGTTAAGGATTTATATGTGCTTTATAGATAGCCGATAGATCATTTTCAAGCTAGTAGTGAATTACTTACTAATGACTTATTAAGTATCAGTTAATAGTTTACATGTGTTATCGGGACGTTATTCTAAAGTTGCAACTATTCCTCATTTATTAATTGTTTGTAAATGAGGAATAGTTGCAACTTTAGAATAACGTCCCAATAACATATATAAACTATTAACTAATACTTAAAGGCCTACTTCACCGGTGGGAATATGAAAGTGTATTGAATTCTGAGATCCTATGTAGTATAAATGTGCAAAAAAAATTGAAATTGGTTAATCCTAGCCTGAGAAAAGGCAGAAAGAGTGTTTTTTTAACCCTATATTTCTCTTTCTCGTGACATCATAGAAAGAGAAATATAGGGTTAAAAAAAAAACGTACTTTGTAAATATTACTGTGATGTCACAGTAAAAGACATCACAGTAATATTTACAAAGTAAGTTTTTTGGTTAAAGTTGCAACTATTCCTCATTTATTAATTGTTTGTAAATGAGGAATAGTTGCAACTTTAGAATAACGTCCCAATAACATATATAAACTATTAACTAATACTTAAAGGCCTACTTCACCAGTTGGAATATGAACTTGTATTGAATTCTGAGATCCTATGTAGTATAAATGTGCAAAAAAAATTAAATTGGTTCATCCTAGCCTGAGAAAAGGCAGAAAGAGTGTTTTTTTAACCCTATATTTCTCTTTCTCGTGACTAAATCATATCTCTGTATGTAATATAAACTGGTTAAAAAAAAACGTACTTTGTAAATATTACTGTGATGTCACAGTAAAAGACATCACAGTAATATTTACAAAGTAAGTTTTTTTTAACCCTATATTTCTCTTTCTGTGATGTCACGAGACAGAGAAATATAGGGTTAAAAAAAACACTCTTTCTGCCTTTTCTCAGGCTAGGATGAACCAATTTAAAAAAAAAATGCACATTTATACTACATAGGATCTCAGAATTCAATACACCTTCATATTCCCACCGGTGAAGTAGGCCTTTAACTAATATATTAACTCACACTTTACAGATCAGTTGTTAATAGATTGTTAACCTTCTACTAATACCAGTGAAACTTTGTAAAACTGCACATGAGTGAAACAAGTTCAAGGTACAGAAATTTGACATGATATTTAAAATATCAAATTTTTGTACCTCAACCTTGTTCCACCCATAGGCTGTTCTGTGTACTGTTTTTTACCAAAGAAACACCACAGATGAAATGTTGAACATTGTGTTTAATCTATAGAAACACACATACTGAGCTATCACATGGCATAACAGTAGTATACAAAAGTATACAACAACATACAAACCCATGAGGTTTGGGAACTTTTTGTGGTAAACACTGGATAAACAGAATTTCAGAGGGACATTTAATGTCCATACATCACGGCAATGTCATGGATTATCCGTCCTAATGGCCCTTTGCGATGCTATAAAGCACAGTTATAAATCCTTAACAAACGGTTAACTGTCATTTAACAAGTCATTTATAACCAATTAACTAAAAGTTTATTACTGGTCTATTAACTGTCTGTAAGGCATTGTTATAAATCCTTAACAAACTGCTAACAAACACTTAACAAATCATTAATAAATCATTAATTAAGAGTTTACTAATGATCTATTAACGAGTTACAACGGATAGTTATTATAAAGTGTTACCATATATGGTTTAGCTCAGATAGGTAATTACTCCAAACACCATGGCCCTCCTTAGTCAGAATCAGAAAATATTTTATTGCAAAGAAGGGTTTTACACCAACAAGGATATTTTCTTATATATACATTGAGTCAATTAAACATGAACAGTGACTCTTCCTCTACAGTGGAGGAAATAAGTATTTGATCCCTCACCGATTTTGTAAGTTTGCCCACTTACAAAGAAATGAGCGGTCTATGATTTTACAGCTAGGTTTATTTAACAGTGATAGACAGAATATCAAAAAGAAAATCTAGAAAATCACATTAAAAAAAATATATAAATTATTTTGCATTTCATTGAGTGAAATAAGTATTTGATCCCCTACCAACCATTAAGAATTCTGGCTCCCACAGATTAGTCCTTGTGCTTTAAAAAAGTATTCCTAATCTCAACTAGTTTCCTGTATAAAACACACCTGTCTCAACTTCTTACCTGTATAAAAGACACCTGTCCACAGAGTCAATAAATCAAACTCCAACATCTCCATCATGGGCAAGACCAAAGAGCTGTCTAAGGACATCAGGGACAAGATTGTAGACCTGCAAAAGGCCGGAATAGACTACAAGACCATTGGCGAGAATCTGGGTGAGAAGGAAACATCTGTTGGTGCGATTATTCGAAAATGAAAGAAACACAAAATGACCATCAATCTCCCTCGGTCTGGGGCTCCATGCAAGATCTCACCTTGTGGGGTATCAATGATCATGAGAAAGGTGAGGGATCAGCCCAGATCTACACAGGAGGAGCTTGTTTATGATCCCAAGGCAGCTGGGACCACAGTCACCAAGAAAACCATTGGTAACACACTATGCCGTAATGGATTAAAATTCTGTAGTGCCCGTAAGGTCCCCCTGCTCAAGAAGGGACATGTACAGAACCGTCTGAAGTTTGCCAATGAGCACCTGGATGATTAAGAGAATGCTTGGGAGAAGGTGATGTGGTCAGATTAGAACAAAATCAAGTTCTTTGGTATCATAGTGACTCGCCATGCTTGGAGGAAGAAGAATTCTGACTATGACACAGAGCACCATCCCCACAGTCAAGCATGGGGGTTGAAGCATTATGCTTTGGGGTTGTTTCTCTTCTAAGGGGACAGGTGGACTTCACTGCATTGAGGGAACTACAGTATGGATGGGGCCATATAACATGAAATACTGGGTGACAACCTCTTTCTCTCAGCCAGGTCCGTAAAAATGGGTCCAGCACGTTAATGACCCTAACAATACAGCAAAGGCAACAAAGGAGTGGCTCAAGAAGAAGCACATTAAGGTCTTGGAGTGACCTAGCCAGTCTCCGGACCTTAATCCAATAGATCTGTGGAGGGAACTGAAGCTCAAGCGAAAGCCTCGGAACCTTAAAGATTAGGAGAGGATCTGCAAAGAGGAGTGGTCCAAATATCCTCCTGAGATGTGTGCAAACCTGGTCATCAACTACAAGACACGTCTGACCTCTGTACTTGCCAACAAGGGTTTCTCCACCAACTACTAAGCAATGTTTTGATAGGGGATCAAATACTTATTTCACTCAATGAAATGCAAAATAATTTCTATCTTTCTTTTATGTGATTTTCTGGATTTTCTTTTTGATATTCTGTCTATCACTGTAAAAATAAACCTAGCATTACAATTATAGACCGTTAATTTCATTGTAAGTGGGCAAACTTACAAAATCAGTGAGGGATCAAATACTTATTTCCACCACTGTCCCAGAACCTGTTAAGGATCCCAACTGAAGAAGGGAAGAAACCGTTCAAGTGGCGGGAGGTTTTGGTCCTGATGGACCGCAGCCTCCTGCCAGAGGGGAGAGTCTCAATAGTCTGTGGATTGTGGAGTCTCAAGGATGGGAGGGGTCGGCCACAATCCTGCCTGCATGCCTCAGAGCCCTGGAGCTGTGCAGGTCCTTAAGGGATGGAAGGTTGCAGCTACGGTTGCAAAGGGGTGGAAAGTTTCCAGTAAATTTCCGTAAACTTTCCTTGGGAACTTTCGCTCAGGAATGTTGGGAATATTCAAAATTGGGAATTATAGGAATTAACTATATGGCGGTAATTTAAATGATCTGTTTCATATCCAAACATAAATATAAACATATAAACATTATGTTTTGTCATAGGCAGACATCCATTCAAAATAATACAATTAAAAAACATTACATTTGAATAGATTTATTTGTAAGAACTTTATCAAGTTTTGATTATTTTATGAACAATCAATAATTTCACTGAACAACAAAAAAATTAATGTTGAGTAAAATATAACTCATAGGCTATGTCTGACCCCACCCATTCAATAAATTAAGTAAAATGCCCCCTGATGTGATGGAGGAATGCACAGTGCATGTAGGGGGCGTGGCCTCAGTACCCCTGCAGTAAGCAGTGCCATGTGCAACTTGCCAAGTATACTTGAGTGAAATCTGGTTGTTTTAGTCAAGATTATGCTAAAATGTATTTAACTATATTTAAAATCACTGTTTAAGCCTCTGTAAACCTGGTGTAGTAAAAATCAATATATGATATCAAGTTGGGTTTCTCAATAAGCTTCTTTTTTTTTTTTTTTTTTTTTTTAAAATCTGATTTAAATTAAATGTTCATAAATATTATGAAAATTTGTTGAAAAAACAGCTTTTTACAGTCTAGAACAGGGTTTTTCAAAGTGTGAGAGAGTAAGCCCCCCCTCAGAAAACAAATTTCAGCGGTGTGTTTTATTTTACATATTTAAACATATTTTTGAAAAATTCAAAAAAAATTGTGCATTTTTAAACACATTTTTTAATACATTTTAGCATCTTAAACCTGCAGTGTGTAGCATTTTGGGTTTTATTTCCTAGCAGATTTTGTAGAAAGTGATTATAATACCCATAAGTACATTTAATTTAGTGCATAATAGCTGAAAAAAAAATTTTGAATTATTTTTTTTTCCCTTAGAAAGGGTCTCATATATGTCCATATTTCTGCATATTTTGGACCAAGGCCTAGTGCCGCCATCTTGAAAGTGTCACAGTTGGAATGTCAACTTCTTGTCCTTGAAGGCCACTGTAGCTTCTGTTATTATTCGAAAGGGTTGGGGTTACCCAGGGAGCGTTGCATTCTAGAACTTTGTAGAACTTTCTTGATGATGTCATATTACACACTGCACCTTTAACCCAGTGTTTTAATCCTGCTTCCTTTAAGCATGGATAGTAGTGACTGAGTGTGCAGCGGAGTGAGCAAGATAGGCAGACAGACTTGCCCAAATTATTGACTAGTTAAATGTCATTCACACACCCAGTGTTTTTCGCTAGAGCCTCCAATGTCCTGATGGAGGAAAATAGTAGCCAGTGGAGAAACAGACCCTTCTAGAGGGGTCCGGGGGTATGCCCCCCGGGAGATTTTTTTTCACCTTTTTAAAGTGAAATGCATGAATCTGGTGCACTTTGAGAGGAAAATTAAGAGGCTAAATATGAGGAATTTTGTGTGAACAAATAATTTGGAGACACTGGGTCTGATGAATTAGAAGCTATTGAAGAAAGACACATGGATTTTCCATAAAAATATTAATTTAAAATAAAAAAATGTGTGCAGCGTCCTCTGGGTTGGGCTTGGTGCTCTTTTTCTTTAACAAGACCTATTTCTCTGTAATATAATGAATGCATTTAAATGCAGTGAGAGGAACGAAGCAGAAGAACTCTTGTCCAGCTATGCCGTGATCTTAATATAAAGAACACAAACCAAGTTTTATTAGTTTTTTTAATATTCATCCGCGCCCCCCCTGCCATAACCCCCACAGTTTGAAAACCACTGAACGTTTGCCAGGACTGAAATAACTTTCTCTGCGTTCCGTTCTTTCTACTATATAGTATGTAGAAAAAAAGATTTAGGATGTCCCGATTCTTGTGGGCAGATTTAGGATGGTTAGAAGTACCCGGATGTCCAACTTCATCCGGCCAAGATTGTTAGAGTTGAAAACTGCATCCTATTTGGGCGATTCTGACCCACAATCCGGTGGCCAAGTGACATCACATCGACGAAGCCTCTATATGAAAACAACGGGGATGCGCCGGATATAAAAGCAAGAGGCAAGATCAAGGCGCAATGTTATGATGAAATAAAAGAGTAAAAGTATGACCCAATACTTTTATTGTAAAAGAGTAAAAGTATGTCCCAATACTTCGCCACTGCCGCCACTGGGAGGTTCGATCCTCCGTCTCCCCACCACATGTCGAAGTGTCCCTGAGCAAGACACTGAACCCCAAATTGCTCCCGATGGTTCAGAGAGCGCCTTGCATGGCAGCTACTGCCATCGGTGTATGAGTGTGTGTGTGAATGGGTGAATGTGGTAAGATATGTAAAGCGCTTTGGGGCTGAGAAAATCGGCTAGAAGGCGCTATATAAGTCAAGTCCATTTACCATTTACCATTTACCAATAGTATGCCTACTGCATCCTAACTAGATTATTTTTATCGTCAGATGTAGTATGTAGAATACAAAAAAGAAAGAGTATGCGATTCGGAACGCAGGGATAGTTAGAAGGATAGCGTGCATTTGGGTTGCCAGGGCCTACAAGGGCCAACCTTAAATTTAGTAAATTCCTGTTTATTCCCAAAATTCGCGTTAATTCACATAAATTCCCATGGAAAGTTTCCAACTTTGAAAATTCCCAGATTTTTGCAACCCTAGTTGCAGCCAAGCACCTTCTCAGCAGAGCATATGATACACTGCAGTCTGCTCTTGTCCTTAGCCATAGCGGCAGTGTACCAGACGGTGATGGATGAGGTGAGGATGGCAGTGTAGAAGTGCACCATCATCGTCTTTGGCAGGTTGAACTTCTTCAGCTGCCGCAGGTAGAACATCCTCTGCTGGTCTTTTTTGGTGAGGGACCAGATGTTAAGCTTCCATTGTAGGTCCTGGGTGATGATGGTGCTCTGGGAAGCGGCAGAACTCCACAGAGTTGACATGGGAGCCACACAGGATGACGGGGACGGGTGTGGCTTGGTTCTTCCTGTAGTCCACAATAATCTCCACTGTCTTTAAAGCATTAAGCTCCAAGTTATTCTGGTCGCACTAGGTCACCAGAAGGTCAATCTCCCACCTGTAGGTGGACTCATCCCCGCCAGAGATGAGCCCGATGAGCGTGGTTTCGTCCGCTAACTTCAGGAGCTTGACGGACTGGTGACTGGAGGTGCAGCTGTTTGTGTACAGGGAGAATGGCAGAGGGGAAAGAACCATAGATAGTATATAAAATGGATGTAGCATCCGGGCTGACCTCAGTTATTCCATCTTCATCCAATCGTCCTGGCCTATGCCCATCTTGTCAGAGTTTGACTCTGCCTTATTTCTTCTTACCAAAAAAGGGCATTGATGTGACGTTGGGGGGAGGGAGACACGCCCATCTGGCTGACGTATACCTCCAAGGCTAAGTGAGGGCCAGCGGGGGCGGCTAGCTGTCACTCAAGAGACCGCGCCCCTAATTATTAATACATTTTACCTCCAATAGTTTAAAAACTAGCGTAATACAAAAAAATTAACACCCTTAAGTGTTGTCATGGAGATATGACCTAAACATACAGACTAGAATGGTTTTTTGGACCAGTCCGTAAATATGTTTAATAATGCTGTGAAAATGGCCTATTTAACACAGGAGTCAATGAGAAATTGCTCTGTTTTGGTACCACCTCTTAGTGGCCACTCGGTGAACTTAAATTTTTGTCACTTCCATTTGATGCTGGTAGAACTCGCTGTGGTTGGGGCTTGGAAAGAACGCAGCCTTGGGGGGATCCGGTGCTGATGGTCTGGGATTCAGAGAAATGTTTCCTTCACACGCTGCTGCCTCTTAGGGCGCACTCACACTAGGCCATCTGTTCCGTGCCCGAGCACGTTTGCCCCCTTAAGTCTAGATAGTTTGGCTAGTGTGAGCACGCCATCCGTACTCCAGCACGGAACACTTCCTCGGCCACAGCACGCTTGGGAGAGGTGTGCCCGGGCACGGTACAGATGCTAATGAGATGACACGCGCACAAGCAAGCGCACAGGCGGCACCCCTGAAGTGAATTTATTAAGGATGCCTAGTCGGTTAAACATCCGCTGCCTTAAGGCCCGCAGTGTTTACTCACGTTCGTCAGATGATTTTTTTTTTCTTTTTCCTCCCGTCAGCTGTTATAATGCTGCCTTTACGCACGGCGATGGAGACGAACCCAAAACAACAAACAGTGGGACTCGGCGGTCCGGTAATAAGGAAACAGTAGCCTACACTAACGTTTAACCAGAAACTTTATAAAGACACACTTAAAATAACGCTCTCTGCCCATACAAAAAGTTCTGACTTGAATTACTTTATGGAGCGATCAATGTGTATAAAACCATCAGGTACGCATAGTCTGATGACGGGCCGTTATATTAATAATAAACAGCGCACTGCACATTTATATGAGACTGTCCACCGCGACCCATTACGTTAAGGCTACATTTAAAAAACAAGAGCTTAAGGATTCTTGTTGGTCTAATGTGGAGGAGGAATATTTGATGCAAATTTGAAAAAAAACACAAACAGTTGAATAGCATACAAGTAGATACGCTCCAAATCCCAAACGCGCACGGTGACGTAGGGAAGGAGCAATCTTGCCCAGGCCAGGAGCAGTGTGAGCACAGGCCAGTGGGGGAGTTGGGAGGGGGCGGGGGGTCAATCGTACTGGAGCACGGAACAGGCAAACGTTCCTATTGTGAGTGCGCCCTCAGACACAAAGTCTGTGATCCACCTGCAAATGGAGTTAGGCACGTAGAGCTGGGAGAGCCTGTCCTGAAGCAGAGCTGGGAGGATAGTGTTAAAGGCAGAGCTGATGTCCACAAACAGGATCCTGGCATATGTTCCTGGGAAATCTAGATGCTGGAGGGTGTAGTGCAGGGCCATGGTTACTGCATCGTCTACAGACCTGTTGGCTCTATAGGAGAACTGCAGTGGGTCCAGGAGTGGGTTGGTAAAGGATTTGAGGTGGGACAGTACACAGTGCTCAAACGACTTCTTGACCACAGAGGTCTGTAGTCATTCAGTCCTGTGGTCCTTGGCTTTTTGGGGACGGGGATGATGGTGGAGACTTTGAAGCAGGCTGGCACATGACATGTCTCCAGTGAGGTGTTGAAGATCTCTGGAGACAGATGGTCAGTGCAGTGCTTCAGGGTGGATGCAGAGACAGAGTCTGGTCCGGCTGCTTTGCGGGTGTTCTGTCTCGTGAAGAGCTTGTTGACGTCCCTCTCATGCAGGCAGACTGAAATAGTGAGTGGGCCCTAGAAAGCTTTTCCACTTTCTTTCCCTTATGGGCCCTGAATCTTAACAGATTTTACCTGAAGTTGATTAACCTGATAAAAAACAATCTATAAAACATAGGAGTGAGGACCAACTTTAAGACTCACCTCTGAAAGCACTGATATCTCCATAATGGATCTGCAGCACAAAATAGGACATTCCTGAATTTCTTCCAACTTTAAAACCAACATCTGTTGGGACAAGGAGAAGAGACCACATGGAGATATAAATAAGAGGTTGAAAACATAGGCGGATGTGTAACCGTACATCAAAACACAACCTGAACTATTCTTCATTTTCATTTGCTACAGGTTTTATTTTTCAGTGGAAGTGAAGAAATGAACTAGTAAGAAGTGAGATCTGTCAATTACGAGCAATAACAGGGGCCCATTAATTCTATTAACCTGGGAGGCAAAAATCTCAAAGGCAGATCTCAAAACCTGACAAAGTAACTGTGAATCAAACCCTTGAGAGGCATACCTTTGGGTAATTTAGTAGGCAATGCATTTCGAGCCCAGGCATACATAATGGAAGCTTCATCCTCACAAGTGCCTTTTACACTGCCACAGTCCCTTAAGATAGAAAGAGAGAAATGACAGTCAATACCATGTTGTGTTAAGTAATGACAGAACGGTAAAACAGTGAACTGCAGAGTACTGGAAAATATGTAAAGAAAAAATTAACACATTTTATTTAATAAACTTTGTATTATCACTGTTAATTCTTGTGATTTTTACATGTAAAAATTGTATTACTTAAAAAAAAATTAGCAATATGATGAGAAATGTGCCAGTTACATATAAAAAAGCGTGAATAAGCAGTACCTTCGCTGCCCATTCATTGTGGATGCACACTTAAATTTTGTATTATTTAACAGCATATGCTTAAATGTAACCCGTCTATGAAAGTGGGACACATAAACAGATGTAGCCTACACATCAGTGTAACAGTCATCGCTCGGCAATGTCACTTTTGGTTTTTAATTTAATCCTCTATATAGGCAAATCAGGTGAACATTATTTTTGCAACCAAAATGAAGGGGATTTTTTCATCTTACATAGTCTTTAGCTCATTTAGGTGTTAGTTTCTTATGGTTTTAAAACATTTTGTGGAAGCGATTGTGTTTACATTCACCGGTAGCAGAGCTATCCGAGACCATGGTAATTTAAATGGAAACGCTATTGACACGCTAACTGAAATTAGCATCACTGTCGCGGAAGTGTTTAACTATACATTAACTGTATAACAGTGAAAATAGCGTAACATGCGATCTTTAACACTAAAGCGGACAGGTTTGAGGAGTTGGTGAGTTGGTGTTATCAACCTATTATGTTGAACGAGGGTTTCAGCTTCAGGTTCTGTGCGCGTCCCCATGAAAGGGGGCGTTTGGCCCGTCATTTGACTCTGCTTCCGCACAGAATGGACTGATCTTGTGCCGCTAACTTTACACAAACGGACTGATTGCGAGCAGCAAATAAGGAGAGAGTGGAATGCTGTCAGGAAATTGGGCTACTGAATTGAGTCATTTATTTTACAGATCGTTCTCACAGTGCGTAACGTGACATTATAAAGCAATTAAAGGTTGAAATTGGATTAAAACACTACACCATTTAGCCTAATTGATAGTCCTACACTTAAGAATGTGATTTAAGTCTTTTTGTTTTAAGATATTTTTTTGGGGCATTTTTATGCTTTATTGATAGTGCAGAGAGACAGAGGTGAAATGGGGCAGAGAGGGGAGTGACATGCAGAGAACGACCACGGGTGGGAATCGAACCCGGGTCTGCTGCTGGGCCCGGCCCGGGAGGGGGACGCCTTACCAACTGAGCTAAAGGCGCCCCCAGAATGTGATTTAAGTCTGACACTGTCCCCAAATGAATAGCATATGTGGAAAATCACTTTAGTTTTGGGCCACATCAAAATTAATAACATTTTAGATTTTGACTTAGGCTAATAGCCCCTTATTTGCATCTTATAAATACCAATAAAATAAATAGCATAGCAGGGCTGTACGCTTATTTTTTTTTTTAGGTGGTAGCACTGGTGCTAGCAAGCAAAAAAAATCAGTAGCACAATTTTTTTTTTGTAGCACACAAAGTATGATCGCAAACTTACATAACCTTAACGCTTGCATTTCGCTCTAATTACCTTTGAGCATGTTGGTCATCTTGGTCTCATCTGAGATTCTCAATCAATATTATATCCTATTATGCAGTAATAATTGTAGAACAATTAATAAGGGTGCAATTATTGCAATTTAGACAAAATATTTAACCTGCCAATAGCAATTTTTGCTGATTGAGAATTATTTCCATTATTTAATATTTAATAATAACAATATTTTTTTTATAACATTCCCCTTTAATTAAAACCAAACTTTAAACAAGTGGACATAGCCTATGAACTAGTTTACACATTTGTACAATTTAGGATAAATTAAATAGGTTGTTGTGAATTTTTTCAGCTGAAGGACCAGTTGCCTTTCAAGCTAGAGCACTGTGGGGCTGTGAGTGCTAACTTCCTGTTATTATCTGCTCCAAAATAAAAGTGAACTCACGTTTGGCTATTAACATGTTTTTAATGTGAAGGCGCATAGGAAATGGTATGTTTGCACACGTGGTAACTTAACTGCGTTTAATGTAAAAATTTGCCGTGTCCTTCCATTTTTTACCGTTAGTGAAGTTTATTAGACGCTAGAATCGCCGCACAAGTATAGATCCTGACCACACATCTTTCACCAGCCAAAGTGGCGGGTGGACTCAACGGGTCGACTCAACTACTTACGCCAAAGAATACATTTACCCGCTTTTGAAGAGTGTTAATGTAGAGCCTTCTAAGCAGTGTTGTGCATCACTCCTCTCTCTGTGTCTAAATGAGATAGTATCTCCTCATTAGCAACCTGTCGCACTAGTGCGAGTAGACTTGTATTCATCATCGCACGTGATCAATTTTAATAGCAAATGCGATCAAAACTGTCGCACTGTACAGCCCTGCATAGATACAAAACCTGTAGTCTGTATTTTCCGGACAAATATGAATCTACTGTGAGAAGCTTAACCTGCGAGTCTGCAGCGATGTTCGAACTGTGACAACTGTCACCTGTCACGTCTGTTGAGATAGGCAAGAATATTGCAACTTTTCATTGCACATATCTTGGTCTTAGGTGAATGGGAAATGTATATTTCTTGTTTTCGTATGGAAAAGTATGATATTTTGAATAAGACAGGCAAGGTAACAAGTGACCTTTAATATTCAGGTAGAATCACTAAAAGTGTTTAAAGTGTATTCAAGTTTTTATCCTGAAATATATACATAATTGTGAATTCCTAAGGCCTCTCTGAAAAGGCATGCCTGGGCTTATCCTGGGACAGGTCAGGGGTGAGAGAGACAAGGGGGGCAGTGGGTCCTTGAGCTGGACACACACACACCCTCATCTTCCCCCCACCCTCTCCTCTCCTAATACACACAACCACTCTCTCTGTCTTCAGACTATTTAAAGCCAGGGTTTTGAGCAAGAAGGTCTGCTGTTTTTTGGGGAAGTCTTGACTGTTCCACTTTTTTGTTCTTTCAGCATGGACAAAAGACTTGGAAGAAAAACTCGAAAGAAACACTCTGAATCTTTTTGAGGAAAATTGAGGGCTGTTCAGTTTTTGTTCTAGAGAAGAGGGTGAAGCTCTGAACCAATTCTTCTTTTTTTCTGTGAAAAAAAGGTTAGCAGACTAACAGGTTTTCTGTCCTGTATTTGGCTCCATCTATCTTCCCATCAACTCTAAACAGCTTCCCTCTTCCCTGCTGAAGAAAAGCATTCCCATAACATGATGCTGCCACCTCCATGTTTCACGGTGAGGATGGTGTGTATAGGGTGATGTGCTGTGTTAGTTTCCGCCACACATTGCATTTTGCATTCAGGCCAAAAACTTCAAGTTTGGTCTCATCTGAATATGCTGTGTCCCCCGCATGGCTTGTGGCAAGTGTTGCCTTAACGCAAAGTGCAATGTGTGGCAGAAAACTAACACTGCACATCACCCTGAACACACCATCCCCACTGTGAAACATGGTGGTGGCAGCATCATGCTGTTGGGGTCCTGTTCTTCAGCAGGGATAGGGAAGCTGGTCAGAGTTGATGGGAAGAAGGATGGAGCCAAATACAGGGCAGAAAAACCTGTTAGAGTCTGCAAAAGACTTGAGACTGGGGTGGAGGTTCACCTTCCAGAAGGTTAAATACCCTAAACATACAGCCAGATCTACTATGGAATGGTTCAAATCAAAGCATAGTCATGTGTTAGAATGGCCCAGTCAAAGTCCAGACGTCAATACAAATGAGAATATCTGGAAAGACTTGAAAATTGCTGTTGACAGACGCTCTCCATTCAATCTGATGCTGAATCTGAAGCTTGAGCTATTTTGCAAAGAAGAATGGGAAAAACTATCAGTCTCTAGATGGGCAAAGCTGGCGGAGACATACCCCAATAGACTTGCAGCTGTTATTGCAGCGATAGGTGGTTCTACAACGTATTGACTCAGGGGGGCTGAATACTTATGCACGCCACACTTTTCAGTTTTTTTATTTCTAAAAAAAATTTAAAACCATATTTCATTTTCATTCCACTTCACAATGATGCACCACTGTGTGTTGGTCTATCACATGAAATCCCAATAAAATAAATGTACGTGTGTGGTTTTAATGTGACAAAATGTGGAAAATTCCAAGGGGCTTTTGCAAGGCACTGTAAATATAATAACTTCTACATATTTGGAGGAAAACACTTCAAAATCATGGATGCACACCTTTGTGCCGTGTGCAAGCCACATCCGGAAGCTCAGGCCAATCTGACTAACAGTCAGAGAGATATGCGATCCACAGACAGACAGCTTTTCTTGCTTTACAGACAGACAGACAGACAGACAGACAGACAGACAGACAGACAGACAGACAGACAGACAGACAGACAGACAGACAGACAGACAGACAGACAGACAGACAGACAGACAGACAGACAGACAGACAGACAGACAGATAGATAGATAGATAGATAGATAGATAGATAGATAGATAGATGTCCGTAAAAAAGGCAGAATGATTTGTTCCATTTTTACATATGGTATGCCAGAAGCCTTTACGTTACATATCATACATGGACCAACTAAAATTGAGATATTACTGGACATTTTTACGCAGTTTATGTTATTGCGCCGGATACCTTCGTTAACGTTGTAACCCCCCTCAATTTCAAAGTCAACATTGCAGCTGCCATGCCGGCAGATATTTCAGACTGGAGGTATTTTAACAAGTTGGATTTTAATTTAAAAAGGAAAAGAAAATAATGAATAGCAAGAGAAAGGCCTGTCCCAGCCTTGGACGGTTTACAACAGCAAAAAGGACAAACAATGTTCGAGCATTTCATACAGACAGGTAGCCTGAATGAACGAAAGGATCGACAGTCAGATTGGTGATGCAGAAACAATTTTTTTGTTTATTGAATAATACGTTTGGATGAATTGATGCAGAGTGCAAGCCATAATGCATTTATATTCAATTGAGCAGTTGTGTTTTCATTGGTGCTGACTGACAAACATAATTGTTTGGACGCTGTGCAATAATTTAAGATAAAGAGATAATAATAATAATAATAATGGATTGGATTTATATAGCGCTTTATTTCTAGGTGACTCAAAGCGCTTACAGGGTTCCAGGTTCCATTCATTCACACACAGTCATACCGGTGGAGGTAAACTACCATAGTAGCCACAGCTGCCCTGGGGCAGACTGACAGAAAGATGGTTAGATTCTAATGCGTATCATATGCAACTGGTACTTTATCTATTAAGATAGAGTTTATGGAGGTGCCTCCAGTTATGCTGTAGACCTACAGAACAGTGAGTGCTGTCTTTTATTTTGAATGCTCAATAGAAGTAGTAGTGTGAATCTGTGAAGGTTTAACTTGTTCCCCTACGTACTTCTCCGTTTAGTTGATGGATTTGATGTTTTATCATTTTGGCCAATCTACAGAATGTGCAAACAGAACCCGCAGTCACCGTTGTGTCATAATCATAAGTGTGTGTGTGTGTGTGTGTGTGTGTGTGTGTGTGTGTGTGTGAGAGAGAGAGAGAGAAAGAGAAAGAGGAAATTATTTAAAATATGACGTGCGTGCCTGTTGGTTGTTTATTGTTTTTGATTTAACATGAAGTCTATAGCATGTGTCAGTATTACTTGTACTGTACTTGTCATTGTATACTTGTATTGTAAAACATTGTATCGGCACTAAAACAAGTATTGAAACTGAAACAGTTAATAAACTTATTACATTTTTATTTTAACGTGTTTATGCTGACTTTTTCAGTGTCAGTGGTTTGTTTCAGTGTTTTGCCGTGGCGGGGACAAGAGAGAGCTGTGTTTATGCCTATCTCAGTGTAATAAGTGTTGACGGGTTTGGTAGGTACAGATGTCATCTGCTTATCATTTATCATTTGAGTGAAAATTTGTCTTGTTGTAAACCTTTTTGTGCCACGTATTTACCTTCAGAAAATTAACTACCGGTATTGTAAAATATTACATGAAGGAAACCAGGAGGAGCGGTCTGTCAATGTATAGTCTATCCACCACCAAGGTGTGTGGTTGACCCTTGCGTCCATGCTTTTTGAGGAGAGAGGGGGTATTACCAGTAGCTGCTGCTTGAGACAGGAGTGCGGCAGCCAAACAGCAGCATGTGGTGGACTGTGTCCATACTGGCATGAGGGATGAAGTCCACTGTAGAGGAAAAGCACTGGGGTTAGTATCACCAACCCAACTCTACATGTTCTTTTTGTTTGTTTATTGTTTTGTTTTTGTAAAGCGCTCTGAGTGAGAGAAGAGCGCTATATAAATAAAATGTATTATTATTATTATTATAGTTGATTAAATGGGTTATCAAAAACACTTCTGGTATCAAAGTTCAACTTCTCTATCTATTTCCTTCTCAAATTGATTTGCTTTTTAAGCTGATTCAAACACAAACTTTGGGCTGCAACTTCATTTAGACAACACAGTGCCAGAAAATCAAAAACTTAAATTCAAATTTAAGCAAAATATCACATTCCTGAACTATGTTTCATGGAATGCAGATAAAATCAATATTGTGATGTGTGATTCACAGTACGCAAAGAATTGAAATGGATGTCCTGACTGAACTTTCCAATGACTTCGAACACATTTTTTCAAATAAATCTTTGCACAAACGAATACAGTCACCGGCCACTTTATCAGGTACACCTTGCTAGTACAGGGTTGGACCTCCTTTGGCCTTGAGAACTGCCTTAATTCTTCGTGGCATACTTTCAACAAGGTGTTGGAAACATTCCTCAGAGGTTTTTGTCCATATTGACATGATAGCATCACACAGTTTCTGCAGATCTGGTGGCTGAAGTGCACATCCATGATGTGAATCTCTGGTTCCACCACATCCCAAAGGGGCTCTATTGGGTTGAGATCTGGTGACTGTGCAGGCCATTGGAGTACAGTGGACTCATTGTCATGATCAAGGAACCAGTTTGAGATGATTTGAGCTTTGTGACATAAGACGATGGGTACACTGTGGTCATAAAGGGATGGACATGGTCAGCAACAATACTCAAGTAGGCTGTGGTGTTTAAACAATGCTCAATTGGTACTTAGGGGCCCAAAGTGTGCCAAGAAAATATCCCCCACACATTTACTTCTTCTCTGACCTCAACAAGGCATTTTTGTCCACACAACTGCTGCTCACCAGATATTTTTTAACCATTCTCTGTAAACCCTAGAGATGGTTGTGTGTGAAAATCCCAGTAGAAAAGCAGTTTCTGAAATACTCAGACCAGCCAGTCTGGCACCATCAACATTGCCACGTTCAAAGTCACTTAAACCCACTTTCTTCCCCATTCTGTTACTTCCCCAATAAAGTAGCCGATGAGTGTATACATATGTTTATATTCAAATATACACTTACCGGCTACTTTATTAGGTACACCAGTTCAATTTCTTGTTAACACATATAGCTAATCAGCCAATCACATGGCAGCAACTCAATGCATTTAGGCATGTAGACCTGGCACCTCATTTATCAACGCTGCGTACGCACATTAGAGGGCGTACGCCACCCAGTACGCAACCTTTGTGATTTATCAAAAGCAAACTTGACGGGAAGATGTGCGGTCCTCCACGCAAACTCTGACCCATGCGTACGCACAGAAAGTGGAGAAAGGAGAAACGGCGACTCCGTCGGCACATGTATAAAGTGCGAGAACAAATGTGTTAGTGTAAAATTAATCCAGATAGGCCTATTATAAGCCATGTAGGTCTATCAAATATTGGGAGTTCCTTTGCAAAACGGATGAAGCCATTCTTACAACTAATAAACAAATGCCTCCATGGATTTTTCCATGGAGTGATACCAAAAAAAAAATATTTGGATCTTAAATAGCCTACAAACGGAGATATATGAGTTCACATTGAAAAAACAACAACGTTCGAATATGCTCTGCAGTTATTAAAGAATAACCCTATCTGCATGTTATTGAATTCCTTCCGATTATATTGAGGTGGAATACATAGCCTATTACTTTTACACTGACGCTGTTCTCGATGCCTCAGTCAGGCAGACAGGAGTGCACAATTTCATACATTAATCATTAGCCTACTGTACATCAAATATTGTGCTAATTTTTTATGGCTTTTAGTCGTTTTATCTATGTGTTTTTTTTGTATGTACAAGCACGTTTTGAAAGGGGCTGTTAAGTTTATCATTAACCCTCCGCCGCTGTCACTGCCCCGGGAAGGAATTCCCCGAATTAGTTTCTCATGGGGGGTCTCAGTGTCCCTCGCTCGTGGCACAAACACTGCTGTGTGAGTATGCACTTTTTTGTTTCCACTTTTATGTCGGATTGCTTCTTTTTTATTTCCACCTCAGTCCGACATTCTGAGGCTGCAGCATTAACAGAGATCGCCACACGCTGACACTCTTGACGCCTTTACGCACACACTGTGTCATCAAACTATTTTTTGTCTGGTCGCAACCTCCCCAACGGGAACTTCGGCGTGGCCGCAGTGATCCACACCATGTGGAGTCTATTTTTCCATTTCCTTTTCAGTCGGCGTTTGCCAGTATCTTCTTCATGCACTCAGTAAATTATATTAATTTGGGGCGTTTCAATGACTATTTATGGGTAAATATGGGTGTTACGTGAGCCCGCAAAGGCTGTGCCACATTTAGGATTGATTGTGATTTACAAAAGGAAACAGGCGTAGGACGTGCGTGAGCACTTTTTCATAAATCCACGCATTTCCCTAAATCCTACGAAAAGCCACCATCCAACGCAAATCCTACGCACAGTTTGATAAATGAGGCCCCTGGACAACAAAGATCAGGGAGCCTATCATTCGCCAGTACATTTTGTAACGTAAATAACATTGGATGGGGCTACAAAGATCAGGGGCCTATAATGAGCCATTAAGTAAATTAAACAAAGACTTCAAAGAGAGAAGGAGTTTCTGGATAAGGGATTATTTAAAACATTCCCGAAGCTGACTGGATTTTTTAAACATGTAAATTTTTTCTTTCTGCTTTTTGGTAATTCTGTCTCTTCAAATGATTCCACAAAATAGTACTAAATAGCTCACATAGGCAACAGTTGGTTTAGCCTTAGTTTTCTTCTCAAACTGCACCAGATTGATGAATTTTACTTTAAAAAGGTACACATTTTTCGTCTGCGGGAGCATTCCCCGGACCCCACCAAAAAGGTCCAAGGCTCCCCCCCCCCCCCCCCACAGTCTTTGTGTGTGTGGTTAATAAAAGTCATTAGACCAGGGGTTCTGTTTATGTATAACCTTACAAAGATGTGGTCATTCATCAATAGAAATATCGTGGTGTTATATGGCTCAGAGAGGGACCAGTCACTAAAGGTGCGAACACACTACACACGTTACACGCGTACAGACGCGTATAAAATCGGCTATTTTTCCATAGGGAACAATTGGTTTACGCGTGTACATTAGGGCTGGCCCGAATTATTCGAATATTCGAATACTCGTTCGGAAAATTAGTATTCGGAGTTTAAATTAGTATTCGGAGCTTCGTTTTTTTTTTTTTTTTTTTTTTTTTTTTATAATTTTTTTTTTTTTTTTTTTCAAATTTTTTTTTTGCAAGAAGCTAGTACTGCAATATAATGTCATCAAATAATTTTATATTTGGATATAAAAGTTAGTAATATTGTAGTAGTAGTAGTAGTAGTAGTAGTATTGCTCATTTAGGAGGATATTACATCACTAAGTGTCATAGCGCATCCATTACTTCACCTCCGAGCGCGTAAATCTTCAACAAAATATGCAGATACTGTCAAAATCGGTTCCAGGGAGTATATAGGGATTATTAACGTTTAAAAAAAAAAAAAAAAAAAAAAAGATTTAATTTTTTTTTTTTTCTTTTCTTTTTGATGGTGTGTTTTTCTGGAACGAATATTCGAATATTCGCTCGGAAAAACCAACGAATATTCGAAGCCTGAAAAATGGTATTCGGGCCAGCCCTAGTGTACATGGCGCGTAGATGCGTCACTCGCGCTAAAGCAACATTTTAGCCGCGTTAGCTGCGTATGAGCCGCGTATATACGCAGCTATGCGCCTACGCAGCTACGCGCGGAGTTCAAAAAAATTTAACTTTTTACGCTCCTACGCATGACGATTAGCTGCGTTGGCCAATCAGCGTTGGGCTTGACCCGACGTCACATACATTGGCACGGTCGGAGAACAGTGTACTGTACACAGAGGCTGATGAGAGACACCGAGGAGGAAAATGTATTGCAGGCAGCCGAGCCGGTGCTGTATGACAGCAGCTCGGGAATAGAAGACGTGGGGAGAGTAAACCAGAGAATGGACTTCCTGGTTAATTCAGTGAATATGTGCGGCTGTGCTTTAGCCGATAAAACAAGTTAGCGCCGTATAGCATTAGTTAACTCACCCAGTTGTGTGCGGGCGGCTAGCGCCTCATATTATGAACCCAAACATGACGGCTATGTCCGTGGGACTTTCACAACAAGTACAGCGAAGCACCGGTGTTGATCTACGCCAGCCACGGTCCCCTGTCACAGCCAGGTAGGGTAATGTTGGCTACTTGGCTTTATGTTGTGCCGCCGTGCACCGATGCTGCTGTAACTGTGTTTGTTATGTAGCTGCCGTGAATATGCAATGCTGTTTTAATGCTAGGCTATTTGTGCTGTTCAGTTTGTCTTTTGGCACAGTTGTTGGCCGTGTTGTTGTTGTTTTTGTGCGGACATGCACGCTGTTGTGTCGGGTCTGATCAGCCATGGTTAATTAGGGGAAATACAATATCGGGAGGCAGACTACGCACGTTACGAGCGTAGAACCATTTTTGACACAAAATGATCAAGCAACATTTTAGCTGCGTTACGCACGTAAATCTTACGCGGGTAACGCGTGTAGTGTGTTCGTACCTTAATATGTTTTGGACTCTAGAAGAACATAGCTTTTACACATTTGTATTGTAAGACCACCTCTCAGGGGGCCCATCAGGACCTCTTGTATAGGGGCCCAGAATTTGGTGCTACGCCCGTGCGCACAACCATCTCTAGGGTTTACAGAGAATGGCCCGAAAAAGAAAAAATATCCAATGAGCGGCAGTTGTGTGGACGAAAATGCCTTGTTGATGTCAGAGTTCAGAGGAGAATGGGCAGACTGGTTCGAAATGATAGAAAGCCAACAGTAACTCAAATAACCACTTGTTTCAACCAGGGTAAGCAGAATACCATCTCTGAATGCACACCACGACCAACCTTGAAGCAGATGGGCTACAGCAACAGAAGACCCCACCGGGTGCCCCTCCTGTCAGCTAAGGAACAGGAAACTGAGGCTACAATTCACACAATTGCAAAGTTCAAATGGATCCCTCCTTTCTTCCCCATTCTGATACTCGGTTTGAACTTCAGCACGTTGTCTTTACCACGTCTACATGCCTAAATGCATTGAGTTGCAGCCATGCGATTGGCTGATAGCTATTTGTTTTTACAAGCAACAGGTGTACCTAATAAAGTGGCCAGTGAGTGTATACAGTATATCAAAGAAGTTATACTCACCAATGTAAGAATCTTGATTAGTTGGCACAGGAAAGGCCATGCACAGGTAAGTGTCAGACTGAAACATTAAAGACCGTAGTGATGACATTGATTACTGAAAATGTAGGGAACACATGTTAATTGCTTCAAGCTTCAACAGCATAACTTAATGGTGCATTTATTTTTAGACTTTTACAGTGATTGCTAAATGCTCCAAAAACACAGTTTATATAGTCCATAGGTTCCTGTAGTACACATTGGCTATCAGATAACAAGAATCCACTTACAGAGCAATTTGCAGGTACATTTTTCTACTAAATTCATACTGGAAGGGATAATTCAGTATTTTTGAAGTGTGGTTGTATGAGGTACGTCTGCATAGCTAGTGTGTTACCTTATGGAGATGGATATCAACTGTTACAGAGGGGGCAAGCAGAAAAATGTTTTCTCCCCATATGTTAATGCTTGAATCAACTTGAGGCGGGTATTGAAAGATGGGCCCCACTTTTTTGTATCACTGTTTGGAAAAGCCAATTTTTTTTTAAATGACTATGCTTAATTATATTCACCAGGCTCTCAAAGTTAAAATTCCAATTAAATATGAAAAAAATGCTTTGAAGCAAATTCCTGTGGAATGGCGTGGCGTCCCTCATCAGCGTAAACTACAAAGGTCAGTGGAGCAGGGTGAGCTTGGTATTCCAAATGTATTACTATGTTATCATGCCATTGGTCACTGGTGTTTGCCCTATCAAGCGTGCTCCACCCTGGTTCTGCATTGAAAGCAGACTCTGTGACGCTCTCCCTCCCATCCATTTTATCACAGCAGTATTGTCTGATGAAGTGCCGACCCACCCTGTACTTGACATGCAATGGATCCGGAAAATAATTTAAATTAAGCTTAAATCTCACCCCTTCCTGAATATATGAGCATAATAGAAAAGAAGTAGTGGGTTGACAGAGGTCTTTTGGTACTGGGGAATTTATATTATTAAGGTGTAATGAAATCATTCACTAGCCTGGAAATCCAGCTCCACATTTTGAACAATAACACGATCAATTGTACGTCAAATCTACGTGTGCATTTCAAATACCACTGCACGCAATAGGATAGCACTACGACCAATCAGCGCAGCGACCAAGGTGACGTATTAAGCCCCATTCATTAAGCGAACAGCAGGGTTAACTGGTAAATTAAACTTTTGCCGTGGTCGATGGGCAAAACAGAACATTCTTCTTTCTTGCTAATGAATGATTTAAATGCCGTCTTCCAAATCGTTAAGTGCCGAGGCCTAAACTAGCCTGGTCCTACCAGACCAACATACTTCATTTCATTTGTACAGAACAGGCTGAGCAATTTTAAATTAGCCAGCGGCAGGTCTGGATTTCCAGGCTAACGGCACTTATCCAGCAATTTGGTCTCAATCAGCAGCAGTTTTGGAGAAATCTTCAAATTAGAAACCTCTTAAAGGTGCAGTCAGTGGTTCAAATTCAAAGCCTAGGCTCTCTAAACGGAAATTATGCTAGATAAGGAGTGCCCCTATGTTTACATACCCTTTGTGTACATACCCGTTTTCAGAGCCTAGGCTGTGTAATAACACAAGGTTTATTTCTGTGAGGAGATATTGACTGATTTTGACAAAAAGCATTCTCCAGAATCGCTGACAACATGTTAAAGAACTATAAGAAAACATCAAAGGAACTCAGAACTAGACTAATAATGAACAGGGTATACTGGTCCCTCCCTTGGTCATTTAGGGTGAAATTAAGATAGAGAGTACCAAGAGTGTTGGCCCTCTCCTCCTACACTGCCCGTTGAACATAGGGTTAGGGATAGGGGTTATATAACCCTAACCCCTTTAAAAGCCACAGTTAGACTGGGACCTGACAAGACATCCCTCATGTTGGGGACAACACTTATTCTATCAGAATGGAACGCAGTCTCCCTGCAGCTAGCCAGGGTGTACTTTTCTCTGCTGGGTATTGTGGCTGCACACGAGGCCCTTTCCTTTAGGCTGAACAATCAGGTAGAGAAATACAGTGCTAAGTGTGGGAATGACATCTCCTTTATCAAAGGTCCCTGATACAACTATATGACAACATACACTGAAATACTTAAGAATGATTTAGTAATATGCAGTGTTGGGAATAACGCCGTTTAAAATAACGGCGTTAGGTAACGGCGTTCTTTTTTCAGTAACGGCGTAATCTAACTAATTACTTTTTCCGTCGTTACAACGCCGTTATCGTTACTGAACGTTAAATGCGGTGCGTTACTATGAATTGATTGAATAAACTGTGTAATCCGAAAGCACCCCTGGCTCCATACTACACAAACTGCTAGTGAGGAGACCGAGTGGGTTAACAACAAGATAAGCGATTGTTATTTCTTATACTGTTTTAAGATGTGTTTTATTCAGTGTGGATGACATTATAACTGTCAGTTAGCGCCGTCACGTCAGTCAGCCGGAGCGCCTGTTTAGTGAAGTTTCTTTTTCTTTCTCTCTCTGTTGTGTGAGTGTGTGTGCGTTGCCGCAGTAACCACCTATCAATCCACGGTTGAAACGTGCTCTCCCTGAGTTTGTTTGCATCGCCCTTGTGAGTAAGTGCATGGAGTTTCCCGATCTCTATAAATTATAATTTATGCACGTTATTAAACAGCCGCGATTCGCCGGTTGCAACAGCTGTTTAGCGTGTCATCATGAGCCGAATATTGCTACTGTTATTTTCCTGGGATCTGTATGCTGCTGTGCATGTTAAAGAAGGAAATAAACATAGGATAAATCCTTACTCCTCCTCTCATCGTCTCATGCTTCATAGTCTGACGTTTTTGGCCTTCAGTGATAGCAGATCAGCACGGTACATTCAGCAGTTTCCTCTACTACTTTTGTTGAGAACAAAATAGGCTAGGCCTACTTGAAGTGCAGGATAAATCTCTTGCTGTCTGTTGATGTGCAATAAATATTTAAGGTTATGTAGCCTACAAGTAGGCCTACCTGTCTGTTCAACTCATTTCAACTGACTTGTGAAAACTGCTCAGAAAAATCCAAATTTGTTGACATACAGCAACTTTTTTTTTTTTACAGTAGGCTAACGCAAATAGTTACTTTCCCTGGTAACTAGTTACTTCTATTGTAAAATAATTCAGTTACTAACTCAGTTACTTTTTGGAACAAGTAGTGAGTAACTATAACTAATTACTTTTTTAAAGTAACGTTCCCAACACTGGTAATATGTATGCCACTCAATTACCTACACATCTGCCAATGTATATTCCTCGTCCCCTCCCTCTCCCTTCTTTTCCTTGAGATCAGCATTGAGATCTATTAATTTTGTTCATCTTGACTTGACCGCTATCAGATAACCTCACGTGAGGCCATTCTCACGTGAGGTTACTTCCATTTGTTTTCTTTTCATGTGCAGTAGTAAAATCACAAAAATATCTCCATAAGTCACTTAGGCATTTTAAAAAAAATGGTTCCTATGTAATTTCCCTACACATTGATTGACTGGGGTCACCAACCTGCAAGGTGCTTTTTAATGTGTTTAGTCTGGTTATGGTAATGTCTTCTTTGTGTTTCCTTTGGCATCTATCAGGTTAGCAAAACATTTTCTTCTTCTCCAGTTGTAACTTAGAACTAAAATGAGTTCTTATTCAATTGAGCAACAATACTCTTCTGTGAAAACTCAAAGACTCACTAGATTGTAAAATGCATGTAAACGTGTCAGTTCACACAACACTGGCAAAATAAATTATAGAAAGACATTTGAGCGTGGCCAGACATTTGGTTTGGGACAGTAATTGTTTTGATTCTATTGGCAATTTAAAAAGTAACTTAAAACTCCACTGGACAAATAAAAACTAGATGGTCCATATATACATACGGTTGCAATCACTGGTTATTTAAATTATAACTCATTTGCATTTTGAATTAATTGTTTGGTCAAGGGAGAAAGAGACATGTATTACGATATCTTGTTTAGGCCGACAAGGTCTAAAATTCAAATATATTCTGTTTATTATCAGAGGAAAACCAGTAAATATTCACAATGTGGGCGGAACCAGTTCATGTTTGGCATTTCTGCTAAAAAATTACTGAAAAATAAGAACTCATCAGATAGATATGCATTTCTGTAGGTTTACTTACTGATTAACACACTGACTTGGTTCTAATTGTGACTATACCCTTGTTTTAGGATGCTAATCCTCACACAGTCATTTGAGAGCGACAGGCTCACCTCAGTGGGGAAAACACCCGGCATCCGGATATCAACAGAGAAGTTGTGAGAGTTTGCAAAGACCTGCTGCTTGGTCCTGGACGAACAGTCTCCAGGATCTGACAAGACATTTTCCTGAGACCTTAGGGAGCAACAAAGGAGCAAAGTGCTTGATTTCCTGCTTTACAACTAGGCACTCAGTTAGCAGTAATACATTGTCTAGCAAGACAGAACAACCCATAGATTATACAGCTGCTAACTTAATAACATTAACATTTAAAAATGTCCGGGTTATTCCGAATGGGGTGCAGGGAGTTGGGCTTATCCATATCCTGCCCCTCTCCCAATTACCCCTGTTTTTATGTGCAGAACAAAAAGATCTCAGCTTTCATTCAACATGTTTTAAAGGCCTCAAGGTTTATGGTCAGAACCACTCAAGGTGTTGTTGTGTTTTGTTCTCAAGAAAGCTACACTAGGCACATTAAAGCAAGTGATTGAAATGTCGTTTAAGACCAAAGGAATGATGCAAGATGCAAGAAAAAATTAGATTCCTGAACAAATGAATAGCTAAAGCTTTGAATACCTTTTGAACACATTCAGATGGTTGTGTATCTTCAGGCTGTGGCTGTGACAGATGTATGTTAGCACCAGCACACAGAACACAGGGACTCCCATCATGCCTGTGCTCATCACAGGGGGTTCTGTTGCTGTGAATATGAAACAGAAGCACTGTCAGCAGCGCTATGCTAGAAGAAAATAACATGTTTGGTAAACTGCATGAGAGTGACCACACACAGTTATTTCTACACATTTATTTTACTGAGCTTAAGTAAGTGATGTTTTTGTTCTTGCACTACCACTGCCATGCTAGTGAAATAGTGATGAATCACCCTTATGCATGAATGTATCAATAATAGCCTGATCGTATGCATTAATCATGGTAGTGAAAAATAAAAACGCATGGCAAAAATAGCAAATTGTCAATATTTTAGACATAGATATTTCACAAATGATTGTTCATGTCTTATTAAAGGAAGCCATCACCCCTGTCTACCTTGTTAAGCTTGGATGAAGAGTAGGAATATGGGTAGTCCTGTTGGACTTTACTGCTCTAGCATGGCAGATTGTAATCCAAGCTTGGTACCTTCCAGTAGGTAGATGGCTCTAAAGTCTGTCAGGGGCAAACACCGGAAAAATACATGTGTGAGAGTGAGTGCCCTTACTGTAATATCTCTGGTAATATTAGACCATTGCAGCCCAACTCAAAATCATTAACTGTAAAGCCCAGAGACTCCAAAAAGCAAAAGGATAGAACAAAACAACACAGGGACATAACAAGATGAACTAAACCTCAAATAAAACTACATGTCTTTCTGTGCAGTATAATGGGGATAAAAACCAGGCATGTGTCCTTCAGAATGTTACCATACTGTAAACAAGGATGTGTTGACTCAACTTGACTCAGTCTTGTCTTCTTGTTGCCTAGACTGAGTCATGTTAGTCAACATAAAGTGTCACGTCTACTACACTCAAATAAATGTGTTGATCTAACACATTGTGTTGACTCATAAAAAGGAAAATTTAGGAGAATTATAAAAGATGTTGGGTAATTAGATACTCATGATATAAAAACTGCAAATCAAGTTTGCTCAGTATGAAATACAAATTATTTTCAACTTCTATTACAAATGATATTACTGATATTATTTCAATCATTCTGTTGCTTGTATTTATCATTGTGTATGATTTGAGTGAATTTGTATGACCTGGGCCTAATTAGTGTGAATGCTGGAAGCAAGGAGGAAAAACATTTATTTAATTACATTTTTTATACTGTTAAAGGTGCTGTAAGCGGAATGGTTCTTTTAGCTAATTTCCTGTCAGTTACTGCAGTTAGCAGTCCCCTCGCTAGTCCCTACGTCACCACATTAATGCATTGCGGTCTTCAAGCAGCGAGTTATCTAGCATCATCTCAGATCCATAAGTGTGATAAAACATGATAAAAAAACATCAAAACAGACATTGTGAAGGATTTTTACCTGCTCCGCCATTGTAGGCGCATACACATTCACCCATCTGTTGCTCTGGCGTGCACTGGCAGTGAGACCATGGAGTGTATCATGTATGAGTGAGACGGGTGTCGGTTTGTAGCGTTCTCTCTTCTGATTGGATAAACATTTTGGGATACTACAATAAGCTTATTTGCCGATTACATGCAAAGCAGCTAACTGAGAGATCGGCTTTATGAAACGCGCACATTATGTAAGTGATCACTGTATGAATAAAGAGTGATTTAACACTTATATTAACATAAATAAACCGCTTACTTCACCTTTAAGTTCATTTGAAAACATATGTTAGCTTTATTTTTTCATATTCCTAAAGTTACTTCATATTTTTATGCTTTAAATTGAGAAATACAGTCCATATCTCAAAAGGAACAATCTTCTCTGTTTTTTCTTTGAAAACCAGATCTACTATTATTATTTTTTTATCGCAAATGGCAATATTACCCACTAAATCACAATCTCAGGTTAACCAAATGGTGCAGCACTATCGCCACCATGCCTAACAACTTCTCTGGAGGTACCCTGTTGTTAAATGTCAATATATATATTTTTTTTAAGATATTTTTTGGCATTTTTATGCTTTATTGATAGTGTAGACAGAGTTGAAATGGGGCAGAGAGGGGAGTGACATGCAGAGCACGACCGCGGGCTGGAATTGAACCCGGGTCCGCTGCTGGCCGAGGCCCATGGGGGGGACGCCCTACCAACTGAGCTAAGGGCGCCCCCGTTAATTGTCACTCTTACAGTACTTTACTGTTGCATATTTGAGGCAGGGAGGATCCTTTACAGGGCAATATCCTATCATGGAGGGAGAGGTATGCAGCTGATTATTTGGAAGAGAGCAGTTGAATGCTTCATTTGCCTCCATGTCTGCCTGTCCTGTATTGTGGACAAACAGCTATTAATATTATATTATAGATTATGCAGATGAGAGAGAACTTTTGTAGGGATATAAAGTGAAAACCAGTCAGATGTGACGTGGTAAAAGAGAATTGCTTTCTGAAGAAAATGATCTGTGATGCAGGCTACAGTGAGAAACGTTAAAGTACCCTTCTGGCTGCCTCTCTCAGAGAGAGAGGGAGGGAAGCTTAGTCACACAACCAACCACTCAGTGGATGTATAATCATATATACTGTATACTGCTGCATTGTATCGTAATATCCTTCATTCTTGACCAGTTGTGTTAAAAAACCCTCCCTTGCTTCTTTTTGAAGGCTGGAAGCTGATTGCATGTAAAAAGCTCAGGCAGGCAACACACATATGGTAAGGAAAACAGTAGTATTGTCATACATCAGACATGCTCATTGGTTTGGATTTTTTTTTGGAAAGGTCTAATACACCCAGAGATGTTAAACTGACAGCAACCGCTAAATAGACTTTGTCACTGTCAATGTGGAGAAAACCACGGTGTCCTCATAATAGCTTCTACATTACAATGGGATGTGAGTGGGATGTTTGTCTTGCCTGGTGACTCATCACTGTTCACAGAGTAAGGTGGCAATAACAGAGAGAGGAGTGTGAAGGGGCAGTGCTGTGCTGACGTCACTCAGGAGAGAGATAACTATGGAAACAGGGCTCAGCCCACTCATGGACCACAGCACGTATTCCATTAGAAAACACAAGCAGCTGTAGGAAAGGCCTAATAATGTGTTTCTAAAGTAGGTTTAATATCACTGAAGAAGTTCATTTAGGTGAAAATGTTCAAACACCTTATCGACCATTATGGTAGACCAGGCTGTTTCAGTTCAACATATAGGCTACCAATAAAAGAAAAGATATTTAGATAATACTGGGATAAGTTAGAAAAGAAACATCGGCAGAGGTTAGGGTGGACTTGATCAAGCTCATCAGGTTTTGTTTTTCATCACACAACCACCATTAGGAATGAAGGGATATCAAGCCTGAACCAAACAGGAAGCGACCAGAAAACGGGAGCCATATAGCCTATAACCGCCTCCTATGCAAGGAAACTGGTGAAGATGAAATGCAGCAAGAGTTTAGCTGTAACTTAATGTTGCTCCTTAAGAAGTGATAAACAGTAATTGTCATAACGGTATTGTACATTAGCTAACATTAGCTATATTGCGGGTTGGTGTGTTTTGACAGGTTCTAAACATCAATTCTGAGCTGTGATCAGTTGAAGATGAGGAAACATGCAGCTTACGTTACCTTGCGACGCAGTCCGACGGAACTGTTTAGAGCTATATGTTTGTATATAAAATGGTATCTGTTCCTTGCCCCTGGACGGCTCTCATGTACTGAGGTACTGAGGTGAAAACGAGGAAAAGCTGTGTCGCTGCTCGCTGTTAAGATCCTTGGGTAATCAGTAGAAACCACACTTCCACCCTTTTCAGAATAAAAGCTTCCGCTCTACAAATGCACAGTTCAAATAAACTATAGCGCGCGTATATTTAACGCACTATTAATAACGGGGTCATTATAATTAGGCTATTATCATTTTACATTATTGTTATTATTATTATTATTATTATTATAATTATTATTATTATTATTATTATTATTATTATTATTATATTAATATTGTTGTTGTTATTATTATTACTATTATACAGTCTATAATATTTAAACATCAATTCTCAGTAGTACTTTGTGAAGGTGTTCTCGTTTGCCATATGATATGGATATTTATTTGAAGGATCTAAAAAATACTATGACATGACATGAATGTGGGCATATTTATTCTTACCAAAACACCAAAACGCAATAATATAAAATAATACCACCTTGCTGTTTTTTATTCTTTAGTCGAGGCCTGAATTCCACAAATGTGGCGCTTTTATTCTATAAATCTGACAGGAAGTTTTTGTTACTCCATCCGGCTACTGGTTGCTGATAGCATTGATTCAAGCAAAGATGAACATTGTATTTTGTCCCTATTCTTGTTTTGGAGAGGATTTGATCGTGTCTGCTGAACCATAACACCATGTGAAGCCATGTTGCGGCAGGTATGTTCGTTAGTGACACATAGATAATGTCGACGTCACGTAGCTTCAGATATCATTTCTCTGTAGTGTTGTTGTGCATTGGCTGGACATTTATTCCATGAATCGGGATGAAGGAAAAGCCTCTGGCCTGATTGAGTGAGAATTTCGTTCCTTCACCTTGATTTACATGAATTATCGCCTAGTAGCCAGTATAATTTATGCTGTAGACCTCTTATAATAGGTACATGGCTGCAGATTGCTACAGAACTAGCGTATAGGCTAATACACTCTTATTCAAACAGCACAAGTTGCCTACACATCGAATGCAACGCAAAGTGCAGGGCACAATATTAGGTAAAAAGAACAGGTTTCAGACAGACAGACAGAAAGCAAGAATTAGAAATAGAGAGACAGATAAGCCCACAATCCTTCCTGCCAACCATGTCCTGTATTGTATGTAAGGTGTAATGATCCACAGAGCACTGAGAGCACCAGCCCCAGGGTCTCACAAACCTGCCCGTCCTGATCAAAACCTGTGGGAGAGATAACACTTCAGCCTAGCATAGTTTACCTGTGTAGTCTGCTGAACCATGTTAAAGTTGCTCCAAGGTACTTTCAGTAATGATTTTTTCTTGCATCCCCTTTGGACAAAAGCTGGTGGGATTTTCCTACACCAGCTATAGTTCCTGGGTGAGTATAACCATGACAAAGGCATCAAGAAAAACTATATAAAACTATCATTCTTTGCACTGATGGTGTTACATGTCATTTATAATCATCAGAGGGAAATGAGACTGTTTCAGAAGAATTTAAAAGTTCCTCGTAGCACCTTTAAAAATTTAAGTGACTAATCAATATGTAGGTCAAGAGTTACTAGGGGGTTCACAAGAACACACAACTCACCCATTACATGCACGTGCGTGTGCGTTACGTACTGTGTGCATGCTGAAAGAAAAATCCAGTGTTAACACAGCTTGAGGTGGATAAGTGCATCGATGTGAAATTAGCTTGCGTGTTAGCCAGCTGGGATTTACATGGCTAAGATATGATTGGCCAAATATATTATCATGCATGGCACATGGATTAGGATATAATTTATTGCTGTTCAAGTAGTCTTTGCAATAAGTAATATAGGGGCGGCAGTAGCGAAGTCGGTAGGGAGATCGCCTCTGGAGTGCAGGGTCGGAGGTTCGATCCCCCGTCTCCCCGCCACATGTCGAAGTGTCCCTGAGCAAGACACTGAACCCCAAATTGCTCCCGATGGTTCAGAGAGCGCTTTGCATGGCAGCTTCTACCATTGGTGTATGAGTGTGTGTATGAATGGATGAATGTGGTAAGATATGTAAAGCGCTTTGGGGCTGAGAAAATCGGCTAGAAAGCGCTATATAAGTCAAGTCCATTTACCATTTCCATTTACCAATATACCGCGATATCAACATTTGGGTAACAATGCATTTTTGATATTTTGTGCGGCCTGATTATAACTATGATATCATCCTCCACCTTTGTTTTCCATTTCAGAAAGAGAGCGCCATGGGTCGGAGTAGTAGCAGTGCCATCTCCCACAGTTTCCCAGTGGTTTCGTTGTGCCTAGCAGCTTTACTTGTGAGCAATGCCTTGATCTACCTGTATCTGGACTCCATGTATCAGAGCGAGGAGCAGCTAGTGTCTTCTCATGGAGGCTGTGGGCCTCAACACTTTCAAATTGGCACCATGAAAAACTGCAGCCCCTGGCTCCAGTGTTCACAGATCAATGCTGAAGTTCGCAAGCTGAAGCTGATTGGCCAGGGAGCTGTCAAGAAGGTAAGTAGCGTTCACTGCACATTGGCTTATTTTATTCTGGATTTATTAGTGGTAGTGGATGGAGTTAAAGAAACATAACAAGTCATGTCAATTCCCCCTAGGCTAGCGTTTTGGATTTTGTACTTTAGTTTATTATACTCACGAAAACACAAAAGTTCAATATTTTGTTAAAACTGAATGCTCCATCACTGACAGACTTACTTTAGCAAACCAGAGCACAAACACACATTCATTCATTTCACAAATAACACAAACTATTTGTGGATGATAAAAGCAATTCTACAGAATCTGTCTGTCCATCTCAATGTGTGCTTGTATCAGCCAGCGCTGCATACACGCCACAGACACTATGCGTGCTGACACATACAGGGAGTCCCCATTGGGCTCTAGTTACAGCCACGGAAGAGTGATGAGAGATGTAACCTAAATATTAAAGTTATCAAGTATACATGAACTGAGCTCGTAAGTAGCCTAAGTGCAATACAACTTTAAAAAGTAAAATGATCGATGATGACGTCAAGGTTAACCGTGTACTCGAAAACATTTCTGTCGTGAGACCGTTTAGACATTTTTGTAAACGTACACACCCCTACTACTTAATATGCCTTCATCCCAATAGACCTCGACTATCAACAGTGCAGTAATGTGCAGTACTATATACTAACTGGGTGTTGTCATAATGTGATGCATTTGGACTTATTGCAGACATCTTACCAGACACACTGACTGAATTTCCCAATTCATTGCACTACTCATCAAAGCTAGGTGTGGTCAGTTGTGGTATTCTGTCATTTGTTTTTCACACAGCTGTTGTGTACTATTTGTACTGTTGCACTGTTGCAACAATGCTTTAACAGATTGAAAAAAGTATTGCTTTATTTTATCGATGCAAGGTCAATAACAGCACAAAGCAGTAGCTCTTCGAAAACACTCTGTGTGGGAGATTACTTGTTGTTATTGATTACTGTTTGCTTTTGGTGTGAAACAATACATAAAAAATACTGTACACCCATCTATCTTGTTTAATTCATACGTTTTTTTATTTTCATAAAGTACGTAATGGGACCCCAGGAAGACTAAGTGTAATTAAAATTAGGATAACGATGCATGTAATTGTAGCATTAAGCCATTCCCTGAGCATTTGATTCTAATGCCTCGATTCCACCGAACGGAGTCAGTGCGGCTCAGATAAGGACAGTTCGCTTAAGCTAGATCTGGCGAGCGTCTCCACCAAGGTTTATGACCCTATCCTTTAGGTAGGCGGGGTTTATGACCCTATCCTTTAGGTAGACGGGGTTTATGACTCTATCCTTTAGGTAGGCGGGGTTTATGACCCTATATCCCCTTTTACACAGAGATTGCGGCATATTGACAGAACGATGTTAAGGCAATAAGCCGGCTTTGCTTGGTTCTGTGTTATTTAGCAGCGCATCAGTGTGCCAATTTACACAGCGTTCCACATTCCTGAATGAAAGAGGGGTGCCTGTAAGCAGCGTCAGGTGTGACGTATACATTTAGCGCCGCGCCGGTCAGCTGCTTTAAAACAACACTGGCCGGTGAAGTGCTGGGGCTTGCAGTTAGAGGGCCGTCTGTTACTGTCCCCGTGATGTGCCGGTTGATCTCGCCCTGAGTCCAACTTCACTGGGACTGTTAACCAAACTGACAAAATCACTCCGCTCACTTACGAGCTTCACCTGTGTGCAGTGCCGCCCATAAGGGGTAGAAAGTGGGAAGGCTTTCTAGGGCCCAGCCACTTGGGGGGCCCATGGTCTTTGGAAGCCAAGAACCTAACTAAGCTAAACTTTGTTTTTAGATATTTATGTCAATATCTATTCAGAGTTGGGTGTTTACACAGAGCCGCGGCTCCGTAGCCTGGCTCCGCCCGCCCGCCTACTTCCGGCCAAATTTCATTTTCCCTTCAGTAGTCAGTCTGGGTGTACAGTGCATTTCCCAGTTTTACCGGAGAATCTACAATCCATCGGTGTATGAGTGTGTGTATGAATGGGTGAATGTGGTAAGATATGTAAAGCGCTTTGGGGCTGAGAAAATCGGCTAGAAGGCGCTATATAAGTCAAGTCCATTTACCATTTACCATTTACAATCGTCCAATCAGCGAACAGAGCGAGTGGCTGAGAACGATGACGTCGAAGTCGCGCTCCAGTTTCAATTGGATGCTGCGTTCCTTTTAGGGCTGCAACTAACGATTATTTTGATAATCGAATAATCGGTCGATTTCTTTCTCGATTAATCGATTATTAATCGATTAGTGTTTTGGTCTGTAAAATGTCACAAAATGGTGAACATTTTATAAATTTTCCAAAGCCCATGTCGACATCCTCAAATGTATTGTTATGTCCAAAACACACAGATATTTCAGTTTACTGTCATAAGAGGATTAAAGAAACCAGAAAATATTCACATTTGAGAAGCTGAAATCAGAGAATTTGGAATTTTTTTATTAAAAATAGTTGGTGATTATTTTAATAATCGATTAATCATCGATTTGTCGATTAATCGTTGCAGCTCTAGTTCCTTTATACTCGGAAGAAGGAGATTTCCGACTTGGTAGTTCCGAGTTCCGACCTGTCTGTGTTCCAGTGCATCTGCTCGCGAAAGTATGGACGCCTAAAACATTAGGCTCTAACAAGTTACTGTTGCCAGGTACCGGTAGATTCATAGACTACAATATGTAGTGAAGTCGGAAATTTCCGAGTTCCCTGTCCAACTGGAACGCACCGCCAGGAGCCGGCTCATGACACACGTGACGACCAAACGTGATGCGATTGGTTGGCTAATCCAGAGTGGCACTGGGTAGATCCAATAGTTTTAAACTTCGACAGACACCCGCCTCCAAGTGAATGAACGTTTGCCAATTACAGCCCTTCCAGACCTTCTGTACAAATGAAATGAAGTACGATGGTCTGGTTGGACCAGGCTAGCGGCTCCGCTTACGGCCATTTAAAAAGCAGTAGAAAAGCAGAAATGTTCAAAATGTTTCAGATTGAGCACAGCGGAGTGTAACTGTTTCAAACATAATCCATCCTATAAACCCTTTGTGTGCCAAATGGTGACAAGATTGGGTTTTGATATTAAACAGTTTTGGCTGGATTATATTTCCTGAGTCGTTCCTGCTCACGGAAAACATATGTACCTGCTACTTGTGTCTGGGTGTGGTTGTGAAAAGTATTTGGACCCCATGAAAAAACAGGTTGGGTACCTTTTGTAGTTCTTCCACATTCTTATAAAGAGGAAAGGCTAGTTACTCTGTAATTTTCAAACAGGTTTAAATTCTCTCTCCCCATAACGTACATTTTTGTGAAAAAGAATTTCCCTTTGGGGACAATAACTTCTAAAGGCTTTGACATAAGTCTTCAGGATGACCTGGCCAGCCAGGTCTGACCAGTTTTTCACAAACCTGGCCAATTGACCAACCAGCCGGGTCCTACCACAATGAAGCTGACGAGCAGCATCATCCTGTTTTAAATATTGTAACTATCAACATCCTGCTTTCTGTATTGTTTCTAAAAATTAAAAATAAAAATAGACCTAAAAAGTTCTTAATGCAAAGAAAGACACAAGGCACAAAGAAGTTGGAAATAATTGAAGGAACAGATTTGAGTTCAAAGATTAAGAACTTTTTTTGTAATGATTTCAGTGCTTTTGCAGTGATGAGAGCAGAATGAACTAAGCCTAAATGTTGCAACCAAACATACGCCAACTTTATAGTTTTGAGGGTAGGTTGGTTTGGTTATTCATGTAGAGAACTGCCTTTTTTCATTTGTGTGTGAAGAATGTGTTGTTGATGTGTTTTTTAAGTGTTATTTATTTCAACAATACCACCAAAAGATTTCAAATGATTTAATGTCATGTGCAGGAATACAAAAAAGTGCAATATTTGGTGCAGTCAATTAGTTTAAATGTATCTTACCAGAAACTAGTAGCATAGAAAACGTGCAAATTGTGAAAAAACTGTTTGCTTTAGTGAATCCTAAAGAAGAACAATGTCTCTGTGTGAACTGATTATTTTGTAGAGATCTGTTGATCTGTTAAACGTGTGTGTGTGTGTGTGTGTGTGTGTGTGTGTGTGTGTGTGTGTGTGTGTGTGTGTGAGTGTGAGTGAGAAGTCATGTTACTGTGGACAGAAATAAAGTGTGAATATACGCTCAGACTTCAGGATGATAATAGCGGCGGCGATCCGGTCGAAGCCTAGCTTAGCCTAGCCTATAGCTTTTCCAATTCATTAAATAATTTCCCCTGTGTAGAAATACTCATAAACTCTGGAAAATGAAGCGTGGGGGTTTGGATTGGGCAGCTGACTTTATAACCAGCTAGATTATACACCAGTCCTTCTCTTTGGTGATATTTACGGGACATCAGCCCGCTGTGGTTAATGTTAAACACATTTACATTAATCCCTCTCATGGGATATAGGCTTTACTATCCATCGTCCTTCAACTGCTACCATGGATTTTAGAACGTAGGCTATTTATTTATTTATTTATTTATTTGTTTATTGAACAGGGACAATGTACAGCACATAAGCAGTACCAGATTTAGCTATAAGCTAATTTTCATCTGTAGTCCCTGGGCAGGAAACAGAGTATTACATCTCTGTCAAGATGGGAAACCTCACACTGAAGTATAAAAACAATAACACACAATTTCACAACAGTAAAACACAACAACACAATACGAACAATAAAATCACAACATTTAGGACACCACAACAACAACAACATCACAACAGTAAGACACCAAGAAAACAGGACATCACAACATTAAGAAAACAATCTATGCATGATGGGTACATGCTTGGGTTGATTTCAGCCATGACTTCATCTTACATTTAAAACCAGCAAAGGTGTTCCACTCTCTTATCTCGCTTGGTACTAAGTTCGAAGACTTGGTGGCTCTAACTGAAAAAACGGATGTGCCAAACTCAGTGGCTATGGAACGTCACACTCGCAAGCAGACTCATTTATACAGAGAGGCGCAACACATTGTTCCGGGAATTTTACTACCTCGGAGGTAGTAAAATTCCCGGAACAATCTGTTGCGCCTCTCGGCCCCCGTTCCGCAATGGTACCATTTATACAGAAGGGCGGAAAGGCCGGCATTTTCCCTGGCTGGAACTGAGCCGCTCCACTCGGTGGTAACTAGGCATAACAAGTGGTATTGTAGTGTGATGTAGCTTTAATTTTAGATTTACTTACCTCAGCCTCTACTTCTTCTTCCCTCAGGTCTATCTAGCTGAGTGGAAGGGTCAGAAAGTGGCTCTGTCCAAACTCTCCTCTTTGGATTACCGGGAGGATTTCCTTCATGGATTATCTATGCTCCAGGCTCTGCAGGGCCCACACGTGGTGCAGTTAGTGGGGTTCTGCAGTGAAGAGCACACCCTGGTCACGGAGCACCACCCAGTTGGCTCACTGCTTAACTTAGAAGAAGTTTTTGAACAAGAGCTGCACCAGCAACACAACATGTGGCAGGTCCGCCTGAGTTTAGCTATGGATTATGTTTCCATCCTCCACTACCTCCATAACAGCCCCGCTGGGCGCAGGGTGATGTGTGACTCCAACAGCCTGGAGAAAACCCTGTCCCAGTTCTTACTTAGGACTGACCTTCACCTGCTGGTCAATGATCTGGATGCCCTGCCTGAGGTGGACCAATCCAGAGGCTTGTTGGTGAAGTGTGGCCACAAGGAGCTCACTGGAGACTTTGTAGCCCCAGAGCAGCTGTGGCCATTCACAAATCAAGGGCAGCCATATGAGGACCATTTAATGCCTAAGTATGATGAAAGGACTGACATCTGGAAGATCCCAGATGTGACATGGTTCCTGATGGGGAGGGTTCCTGGAGGGGATCTAGTCCACTTCCACCTCTTTCAGATCCATGAGGAGTGTAAGAACAGAGAGCCCAAACTACGGCCTTCAGCTCTGGATGTGTTGAAGGTCTACAGATCAGTCTACAGCAGCATGGTGCGAGACAATGCTGGCATTAGAGAAATGCTTTAGAATACAGTATGACTCTATAAAACGAAATAAAAATTCAAGCTGCGGTTTTTGAATGTTATGCCATATAATAAATGTTACTCAGTTAACCGATACCCAGATACCAAGCAATGATTTTGTAATTTATTTTTGCTCTTTAAAAAAAAAATATGTTTATATACAGGTCCTTCTCATATAATTAGCATATTGTGATAAAGTTCAATATTTTCTGTAATGTACTGATAAACATTATACTTTCATATATTTTAGATTCATTACACACAACTGAAGTAGTTCAAGCCTTTTATTGTTTTAATATTGATGATTTTGGCAAAAAAATTAAGAAAAACCAAAAATCCCTATCTCAAAGAATTAGCATATTTCATCCGACCAATAAAAGAAAAGTGTTTTTAATACAAAAAAGTCAACCTTCAAATAATTATGTTCAGTTATGCACTCAATACTTGGTCGGAAATCCTTTCGCAGAAATGACTGCTTCAATGCGGCTTGGCATGGAGGCAATCAGCCTGTGGCACTGCTGAGGTGTTATGGAGGCCCAGGATGCTTCGATAGCGGCCTTAAGCTCATCCACAGTGTTGGGTCTGGTGTCTCTCTACTTCCTCTTCACAATATCCCACAGATTCTCTATGGGGTTCAGGTCAGGAGAGTTGGCAGGCCAATTGAGCACAGTAATACCATGGTCAGTAAACCATTTACCAGTGGTTTTGGCACTGTGAGCAGGTGCCAGGTCTTGTTGAAAAATGAAATCTTCATCTCCATAAAGCTTTTCAGCAGATGGAAGCATGAAGTGCTCCAAAATCTCCTGATAGCTAGCTGCATTGACCCTGCCTTTGATAAAACACAGTGGACCAACACCAGCAGCTGACATGGCACCCCAGACCATCACTGACTGTGGGTACTTGACACTGGACTTCAGGCATTTTGGCATTTGGCATTTTTGATTTGGGTAACAGTGCTAGTGATGTACACCACATTTTTAATCTTACTCCTTTTACTGTTGCTGAGGTTCTCAAAGCCTTAAAGCATTTGAACCCTAGAAAACCGTCTGGTCCGGATCACTTGGAACCAAGGTTTTTGAAATTAGCAGCAGACATAATAGCTGAACCATTGACACATCTTTTTAATCTCTCATTGGCTTCAAACAAAATCCCAAAGGGCTGGAAGGCTGCTTATGTTCTACCCCTACTAAAAGGAGGGGATCCAAAAAATGTAAATAATTACAGACCACTCTCAAACCTCTCAGTGTTATCAAAAGTCATGGAATCCCTGGTTAGTGAGCAGGTTAAAGATTATGTCCATACTCATCAAATATTATCTGTACATCAATCAGGGTTCCGGAAAAACCATAGCTCTACTACTGCTGCCATGAAAGTTTTAAATGACATTATAGAAGCTCTAGATAAAAAACAACATTGTGTATCTCTCTTTATTGATCTATCTAAAGCTTTTGATACTGTGGACCATCACATTCTGATACAGCAACTTATTAATATTGGCTTCTCTGATCATACTGTGGGATGGTTTGTCAACTATCTCACTGACAGAACTCAGGCTACTCAGTTTGATGGAGTTACTTCAGAGATGCTTACAGTGCGTAAGGGAGTTCCCCAGGGTTCAGTTCTTGGACCGTTATTATTTACTTTGTATATTAATAGCCTTGGACAAAATGTCCCAAACGCAGCTTTCCATTTCTATGCGGATGACAGTGTAATTTATTGTTGTGCATCCTCGCTCAGTAAGGCTTTTGTTTATATGCAAAGTGCTTTTGATCAAGTGCAGGCTCAGCTTTGTCAACTGAAGCTTGTTCTCAATGTTGATAAAACCAAACTTATGGTATTTTCAAATTCCAGAAAGATTGTGTTAAATCAGAACATTTTAACTTCCCAAGGTAATGAAATTGAGGTTGTAACTACTTACAAATACTTGGGATTTATGATTGATGACCACATCTCTTTTAAAACTCACATACAAAACCTGGTAAAAAAACTGAAACTAAAGTTAGGTTTTTACTTTAGGAATAAGTCATTTATGTAAGTCGTTTTTCTCTCGAGGCCAGACGGCGATTAGTCGAAGCTACCTTCTTGCCGGTTCTTGATTATGGTGATCTGTTATACATGAATGCATCAGCTCACTGTCTACATATGTTGGACACTGTATACCATGGAGCTTTGAGGTTCATTACAAACAGCAGAGCCTTAACCCATCATTGTACGCTGTACTCAAGAGTAAACTGGCCTTCTCTTTTTATGAGACGACTCATTGGTCATTGGTATGTTTTTATTTACAAGGCGATCTTATGTAAACTCCCTTGTTATTTGTCATCGTATATGTCCAGAAAATGTGTCCCCCATGCGTTAAGGTCTCAGGACATCGTGCTCATGTCTGTCCCTCAAGCTCGTACAGAGCTGGGTAAAACAGCTTTTCAGTGTTTTGCGCCGTCGGCATGGAATAACCTGCAGAAGCAGCTTAAGCTTCAGCACCTAGTAACTCTGAACGAATTTAAGGCTGTTGTTCAGAGTTTGAAGTTGGACTCCATCGGAAATTGTGAATGTTTTTAGTTAAGAATCTTATTTTTTTTATGTTTTACAACTGCTCTTAATATCGAACTTGTATTTTGTAATGTGTTTTATGTGTAACTGTGTTCTGCTGTACATCTTGGCCAGGTCTCTCTTGTAAAAGAGATGTTAATCTCAATGAGACTAATCTGGTTAAATAAAGGATAAATAAATAAATTTCCTTCCCCAGACTCTGGCACCTTGATTTCCGAATGACATGCAAAATTTGCTTTCATCCGAAAAAAGTACTTTGGACCACTGAGCAACAGTCCAGTGCTGCTTCTCTGTAGCCCAGGTCAGGCGCTTCTGCCGCTGTTTCTGGTTCAAAAGTGGCTTGACCTGGGGAATGCGGCACTTGTAGCCCATTTCCTGCACACGCCTGTGCACGGTGGCTCTGGATGTTTCTACTCCAGACTCAGTCCACTGCTTCCGCAGGTCCCCCAAGGTCTGGAATCGGCCCTTCTCCACAATCCTCCTCAGGGTCCGGTCACCTCTTCTGGTTGTGCAGCGTTTTCTGCCACACTTTTTCCTTCCCACAGACTTCCCACTGAGGTGCCTTGATACAGCACTCTGGGAACAGCCTATTCGCTCAGAAATGTCTTTCTGTGTCTTACCCTCTTGCTTGAGGGTGTCAATGATGGCCTTCTGGACAGCAGTCAGGTCGGCAGTCTTACCCATGATTGCGGTTTTGAGTAATGAACCAGGCTGGGAGTTTTTAAAAGCCTCAGGAATCTTTTGCAGGTGTTTAGAGTTAATTAGTTGATTCAGATGATTAGGTTAAGAGCTCGTTTAGAGTACCTTTTCATGATATGCTAATTTTTTGAGATAGGAATTTGGGGTTTTCATGAGCTGTATGCCAAAATCATCAGTATTAAAACAACAAAAGACCTGAAATATTTCAGTTGGTGTGCAATGAATCTAAAATATATGAAAGTTCAATTATTATCATTACATTATGGAAAATAATCAACTTTATCACAATATGCTAATTATATGAGAAGGACCTGTATATATATTAAGTGTCACTTCAACCTCAAACACACTAGACACGGAGCACCTGGAAGCTGGGGCAGTTTCACCTCAGCGCCCCTCTTGACAGATCTGTCCGGGCACACCAGACGAGCTGCACCGCTCAGCACTGATCGTTTCGGTGTCTGTTCTATTTTTTGCGTCAGCCGCGAGCGATTCGAACAGAAACCATATAAAAACCCCATTAAACTGTTTAATGTTTTAACACGATATGAAGGTTTTTATGTGTTCATCGAAGCAGGGACTGATTAAACAAAATCACAACTAGGCGCCAGGGGTGTGGATATAAATGCACAGTTGTTAGAAATACAAACACACATTGTATAATCATGAGGTTGTTACTAACACATGGTAAGGCCAGCGCTTTCAGAGCGCGCTGGGAAATTCGCTCCTGGTGTGGTCAAATAAATGATTTGCGGCTTGTGGCGTGCAGCTCTGCGCCTCAGGGCGCTTCAGCATCCAGTGTGTTTGAGGCGTTACATTTACTTAAAAGTGGAGTCAGTTATTCTAGAGCTTGTTTGTTTAGTAAAAGGTTTTTTTGTCAAAAAATCTGTGAATATCTCTTCCCGATCTGTCTGCATAGTGTGCAATGAAAATCAAATCTGTTGTTAATGAACAGCCTAGGCCATGCCAGTTTTCAAAGCCTATTCTGTGTACACGAAGAGAATCTCAATGAGATATTCATTGATTTTGACGAATATTGATTTTGACAACAAGCATTCTCCAGAATCGCTGACTGCACCTTTACATTTTTTAAATCAATGGTGAATATATAATCTGCAAGTATCCTGCAAATGCAGTCCAACCAGGCTTCATTCAACAGGCACATACCTTATTCTCTGGAAAGGATCTGCGTCTGAACCTCTACAGTGACCCTGATGTTCATAACACAGCGAGACAACAAAACCACCAACCACACCATTTAACAAGACTCAACCAAAAGAGAACAGAAGAACAAAACTGAAAAGTCAAAGCATAACCCACATAGCAAAAGGCATTTTAAAGTTCAAAGGTAAGTTTGGCAGTGTTTGGGTTCGATCCATTTGACACATTTTTCAATGAGGACTAAAATAGCTGTTGGTGGGAGTATCAACTCTGTTCTGAAATGTGGCTTTGACTGACAAAGATTTGATTCAGAAAGCTGTGATATTGTAAAGTATGGTAAAGTGCAGCATCAATGATAAGAGAAGCCACTCCAATAGACAACACTGCACAGACAAGTTGTTGAGAATCACTGATTAGACAACAAATCGTAGAGTTACGTATCGTCACCCTCTTAAAATAATGGCCTAAGTCACTTTTTTGCCAAAATGAGCTCCTTGTGATGCTGGCCACCTCTGGTAAAACTCTCAGCATCCTCAGTTGAACAGATCATGTGATCCCACCCCTTTAGTGTAATGGCCTATGTCAAGAGTGTGAATTAGGCCATTTTATTTAGCCTAAGTCACTAGACGGAGTGACTTAGGCAATTTTATAAGCGTTTCAAAATGGCGGTGGTTTGTAAAAAAATATATTTTATATGACATTATAACCAAATATGGTAAACATTTACAATAAGGGTTAGGGGGTTAATCAGCATTAACAATAAGTTTATGTTTAATTACCATGATTATTCACGTAATGCTTAGTTCATGCTTAATATCTTAGTTAATCAGTTAATTTAAAAGGTGTGGTAAATGATTATTCAGAATGTTTGTTGACAAATCGCTTTTTGTCAACATCAGAGAATATCTCCTCCCAATCTGCTACCGGTCCATACTGTGTGAGCACTGACAAAAATCTTGTTAATACACAGCCTAGGCTAGGGAATTTTAACAAAGACGATCCGCTCAACCCACCTTTAATGCTAAGTTCATGCTTATAAAACATTAACTTAGCATTGATTAATGCTTATTAAGCATTACATAACCATTAATTAATGCTTATTAAGCATTAAATAACCATTAATTAATGCTTATTAAGCATTAAATAACCATTAATGAATGCACCCTTATTGTGTGCATTGATAAGAAAAGATAAGATAAGATACAACTTTATTAATCCCCGTAGAAGAAATTTGTTTGTTGCAAAAACAGCCCAGCAGCAGTGGAAGGACACAGACAGATCAAATGTCCTTAGCAGCCTGCCACACACGTCAAACGACCTGAGCCTCCTGAGTCCTGAGGAAGAAGAGTCTGCTCTGACTCTTCCGGTAGAGGGCCTCTGTGTTGTCTGACCAGTCCAGTTTATTGTTGATGTGTACTCCAAGGAATTTATACGAATCCACCGTCTCTATTTCAACCCCCTGGATGGTAATAGGGGTTGGGGGCTTCCTCTTCCGGCGGAAGTCCACCACCAGCTCTTTGGTCTTGCCGATGTTGAGTTGGAGGTGGTTCTCCTCTGCCCATCTGACAAAGTCCTCCACCACACCTCTGTACTCGTCCTCCCTGTCCTCACTGATGCAGCCCTCGATGGAGGAGTCGTCTGAGAATTTCTGGAGATGGCAAGTTCCAGAGTTGAAGCTGAAGTCAGAGGTGTAGATGGTAAAGAGGAAGGGTGAAAGTACTGTTCCTTGGAGTGCGCCAGTGTTGCTCATCACAACATCTGACAGGCCGCTCTGCAGCCGCACGTACTGTGGCCTGCTGGAAAGGTAGTCACCAATCCAAGCAACCATGTCGGGGTGTACCTGCATTGCTGAGCGCTTCTTCTCTAGCAGGGTAGGCTGGATGGTATTGAACGCACTGGAGAAGTCGAAGAACATGACTCACTGAGCTCCCTGGCTTCTCCAGGTGTGAGTAAGCGACAAGTGAAATAACTAGTCAATTCGAGAGAATTGTTTATCTCCCGTGAGATCCACACATTTCCAACAACGTCAGATTATAGTTATATCTTCCAGGGTGAATTGTTATGGGAAAGAGATGTGTGTAATGATTTGCTAAATTCACAACATGATTTTATCTAACGAATTTACAGTTTTAATTAATATCTGTTGGGCTTAACTTTGTACAAAACTACTTTTTTACACACCTCTTAAAATTTGCTCTCCCGCTGGCCACTCACGGAAACACCTCCCGAAGTATAGGATATTATTATAAAGTAGCGCTATAAGATTCAACGTATAAAATATAACCAAAGCATGTAGACCTAGGCTAGCCTGGTGCTACCAGACCATCGTACTTCATTTCATTTGTACAGAAGGTCTGGCAGTGCTGTAATTGGCAAACGTTCACTCATGGAGGCGGGTGTCTGTTAAAGTTTAAAACTATTGGATCTGCCCAGTGCCACTCTGGATTAGCCAACCAATCGCATAACCTTTGGTCGTCACGTGTGTCATGAGCCGGCTTCTGGCAACTGAAACTGGAGCGCGACTTCGACGTCATCGTTCTCAGCCACTCGCTCTGTTCGCTGATTGGACCGGCTGTCGAATCTCCGGCAAAACTGGGAAATGGGCTGTACACCCAGACTGACTACTGAAGGGAAAATAAAATTTGGCCGGAAGTAGGCGGGCGGGCGGGCGGAGCCAGGCTAGACCTATGCTACTTGATAAGTAATTCAACCTACATCACAACTGCATGCCATAGACTACAGTAGCCATATATTCACAACTATAGGTAAGCTCAGGGTTTTTCCTGGCTCAGAATGGGCCTTTGGGGGGTCAGTACGCGACCAACTTTTTTTGGGGTCGCGACAGTAAAGGCAAACGGTTTGTGTATTTTAAGAGGGGTGTTGGGTTGGGAGAGGGGAGTTTCTGTCCAGCTCAAGAGCATTTCAGTCAGCCTGTCAATCACTGCGTTACCATGGAGCTCACTGACGCTTATGAAATCACAATAAACAACCTGTAGATATGAAGTCAAAATACTAATAACGACTAGGCCTACCTGTTTAATACTTTAATTGTTTCTAATTGATCTAAACCATGGAAGAAGGTAGGGCTGCTCGATTATGAAAAAATCATAATCATAATAATTTTGAGTAATCACATTGTGTTATCACGATTATTAAAGACAGTTAATCATTGATTTAAGAACATTATGCATTTATTTTACTTTTAACAAGGTTTTTTTCTAAAAACACCATGACTTTGGACTTTAAACAAAGGCCTAATTGAACTGAAAACAGGGAGAATAGTATAGGCTAAATAAGTGAAACATATTTTTAATAATTTAATAAAAATATGTAAAAATAGAAATAACCAGTTGTAAATGGTGTTGATAGGGCACGTCTTTTGCTAGCATTGAATGTAAGGGCATGATTTATTTATGTCATGGAGCTGGCTGGATAGGCAGTTGCATTGTAGTGTTGCCAGTTGTGGTGGCAGGAGTTAAGGAGCTTTAAACTTCCTGTGTTTTTATTCATTGATTGCTTGGTCATAGACCACTATGACTCGACTTAAAGTGAATAAACAAATTGGTCGGGATGTTTAAAGGTGCAGATCAGGTCGTGGTAGGCCTATATCACTTTTCTTTCTCTCTCTGTCTCTCGGTCGCGTATGTCATGTTACTCGCGTGTCCGTGCGTGACAAATCTTGCACATTATTTTAGTTTGTTGTGAGTCTGAAGTGTTTTCAGACAACACAATTAGTTTTACCTTTATTCTCGTCTTCTAGAAGTTTTTCAAAACACCCGGCAATGCGCAACATCTCCCTCGTACTCTCTGGACTAGCCGTTAGCGAAACTATCAGGTGAGGGAGGGGCCGAGCGGAGCTCACGGCTGAAAGGGTTTGCTGCATTTATAAGCCTGCATGCCCTGGCGAGCGGAACAATGATAGTTTAATAACGATTATCCCCGACCTGATTTCTTTTTTTACAACTGAGATTGCAAGTAATATGACTGGAATGGCGCGGAAATGGAAACACATTTGTAGCCGTTTTAAGTAGATTTTTATTTATTTATCTATATAAAAAAAAAAAAAACACTTTGGCGCTGAGGATTTTCCTTTGGGGGAGCGCTAAAATTCCTTTGGCGGGCGCCAAAATTTTTTGAATGCAGAAAAAACCCTGTAAGCTTATATATTTTATTGACTAAATATATTGGGTGCCAAGCATAATTTGTCTGTGTTTTTCTGATGACTGAGCTTTATTCGTGGTGTTGCCATTGAGTGTCGCTGATTCCCCGAGTCAGGAAAACCTTGCGGTAGCTCTACGCATGGTCGAAGGTTGGCGTAGGAATACGCACACTTCTCCGCAAATAATGTCTTTATAAATAGGCTACCAACGTTTGCCACCGCACATTTTCCCGCAAATTTCTTCCCGTCTACGCAAGGTTTTTGTGCGCCGCAAGCTTTATAAATGAGGCCCCTGGTCTCTCTACTAACAGGCACAGCCCGGCTATCATTAAAGAGGACCTATGATGCTTTTTGACTTTTATGACCTATAAACGTTGTTATGATGATTCATAGTCATGCTTAACCATACTAAATTATCAAATAATGACTTACATGCATTTCGACATACTCCCTGCTGACCGTCTGGGGTGTCTGTGCAGAGCACTAAACACTATTCTAGCCAGTCGAGAAGTCACGTGTTCAAAGCGGTCTACCCTTTGTAACTGAGAGCGGAGATTGCCGAAGCACAGGCGGAGGGAGCGGAGATGGCCGAAGCACACACACTCAAGTGTTGGCAGGACGTGCTGGATCGCCAAAATAAGAGAAAGAGCTTCCCGAAAATCTACATAGTTTTTTGTGATGTGATTCGTGTCAGGTTGCTCTATAGCAGTGTAAAACAAGAAATGGTAACACTTTACAATAAGGGTACATTAATTAATGGTTAGTTAATGCTTAATAAGGTTTAACTAACCATTAGTAAACTGTTAACTAATGTGCCTAGTAAGCCTTTACTAATGGTGTTCATGTTAACTAAGGTATTAATTACTACATTATGTAATGTTTATAAATATCCTTTATTAACCTTAGTTAACCCATTAATTGAGCATGAACCAACAGTTGATTAATATAATAATTAGCATTAATTAACTGTTAACAAATGTCATTTTTGTAACATTACTTAAGCATAATTAACCATTTATTAATGCTCTTTGTGACCCTTATTGTAAAGTGGGAACCATTTATCCATTAAGTAACACTTAATACATGCACACCAGTGCTAAATAGGCATTACTGAAGCATAATTAACCATAATAGGCATTACTTAAGTGTAATTAACCATTTATTAATGGACTTTGTGACCCTTATTGTAAAGTGAGAACCATTTCTCATGAATTAACACCTAATAAAGGCATACTAGTGCTGATTAAGCATCACTTAAGCATAATTAACCATTTCTTAATGTTATTCGTGACCCTTATTGTAAAGTGGGAACCGTTTATCACTTGTTACACTTAATAAATGCAAAATAGTGCTGAATAAGGATTACCTAAGTACAATCCATCAATCAACAATTCTCTTTGTGACCCATGTAAATTCTCTATAACAATATCAAAAAAATATTTCCAACTGGAAATCAATTCATGACAACAATCTGTTATCAACACAATTCAGTCACCATTTAAAAAAGAAAGAACATTTTATTTTATTTAGAATCTTCAGTTTTATTTGGAAACACCGCTCTCACATTTTGACATAAATGAACTCCAAAATAGTTTCTTCAACAAATTATATCCAGTTTAATGATTTTCTTTGAAAGTAACAAACAGGAGGAAATGGATCACTAACAGCAATGGTGAAACACACTGACAAAGGCAGTTAGGTTTAACAGGTAAATATGTATTTTCTACTCTCTCTTCCTTGAAGTGTATATCATTGTTGCAACATAAACAAAAATAAAATACACAAAGAACATAACAGTTCCATTTTTAATTATGGACTAAAGATAAAACAAAATAATGACCACTCTCTTGTGACTAAACACTAGTTTAACCTGGCCCTATCACTGTTATTCGAATGAGCACATATGTATTTCATTTAACCTTTATTTATACTCGAAAGATCAGTTGAGGGGTGACCCTCATTTATAATCTCTCGCTCTCTTAACATCCAGTTCTTGAGTTTGCTGGCCACTCCAGGCCTGCTGTGCGCCTCTTAAAATGAAGCAGTTGGGCTGGAATCCAAGAATCTTGTCTGATCACCAAGTTGATGTACATGGAAAAAAAGAAAATAATCAGTTAACAGTTTAGATGCATTTTTGTTTCCTTTGTCTAAATCATTATAGCATAGCATTACGGTTCCACATTATGTATTATTATTATAACATAATGCATTGCATTGCTTAACTGAAATATCTTTGGTACCTTAATCAAATAAAATTCTCACTGAACCTTTAACAAGTTGACACTATTTTTTCATTCAAAAAACATGTAATCTCTATGACCATTCTACACAACACATGCTCCGCTTTAGCTCATTTTAGCCTGAAATAGCAACATGCACTTTGAATATGGAATAATGCTAACATTTATTCACATACGGTTTGGTGTCCATGAACACACACTTTATTTAGCCACCACTACAATTACTGCTAAAAGTTACCTGTGAAGCTAACCAGTGCAAGCCTCATGCTAACGCTGCTCATATAGTAGCGCGCTAATGCTAACGTTGCTATGCTAGCGGGAGGCCGTGTCGCTAATATATTTCACAGTGTTCTTACGTACACACAACTATATCATCTCACTAACACCTTAGTTAACTCACCAATAATTTTGTTTGGCTAATGGCAGCATAACTGTAACCACCACAGGTCTTTTGTGTGAGAAAAATAGGTCCGTCAGGTCAAGCTGGCTTTAAGCATGTAGCTCAGCTGCTGCTTTTACTGTCCACAGGCACACATCCGTCTTTCCAGGAGCCAGTAAAAAACGAGATCTATAGGTGATTTATATGATCAATAATAGGCTATTGATAATCAACAATGGCTTTAGAGGGAATGCATGTATGTATGCAATGTATTTCAACTTTGGGAAGGTGAAAATATGTTTGGAGACTTTACTTAAGAAAAATATTTCTTTACAAACCTTATTGACATTAGGATAACCCACGTTTTTCAAGCACTTGAACTCACCCAGCGATCAGCCAGCAAGAAAGACAGACGTGTTTCTGAACAGTGAAGCAGCAGGCCAGCAGCTATGTGTTTTATTCTCACAAAAGACCCGTGGTGGTTACATCTACAGTATGCTGCCATTAGCCCAACGAAATTATTGGTGAGTTAATTAAGGTATTCGTGAGATGATATAATAGTTGTGTGTATGTAAGAAATTAATAATGTGAAATATATTAGTGATGCTGCCTCCCGCTAGCATAGCACCGTTAGCATGAGGCGTGCGCTGGCTAGCTTCACAGGTAACTTACCAAACCATATGTGAACACATGTAAGCATATTCAAAGTGCAGGTTGCTATTTCAGGCTAAAATGAGCTGAAGCTGAGCATGTGTTGTGTAGAATGGTCATAGAGATTACATGTTTTTTGAATGAAAAAATAGTGTCAACTTGTTAAAGGTTCAGTGAGAATTTTATTTGATTAAGGTACCAAAGATATTTCAGTTAAGCAATGCAATGCATTATGTTATAATAATAATACATAATGTGGAACCATAATGTTATGCTATAATGATTTAGATAAAGGAAACAAAAATGCATCTGAACTGTTAACTGATTATTTTCTTTTTTTCCATGTACATCAACTTGGTGATTAGACAAGATTCTTGGATTCCAGCCCAACTGCTTCATTTTAAGAGGCGCACAGCAGGCCTGGAGTGGCCAGCAAACTCAAGAACTGGATGTTAAGAGAGCGAGAGATTATAAATGAGGGTCACCCCTCAACTGATCTTTCGAGTATAAATAAAGGTTAAATGAAACACATATGTGCTCATTCAAATAACAGTGATAGGGCCAGGTTAAACTAGTGTTTATTCACAAGAGAATGATCATTATTTTGTTTTATCTTTAGTCCATAATTAAAAATGGAACTGTTATGTTCTTTGGGTATTTTATTTTTGTTTATGTTGCAACAATGATATACACTTCAAGGAAGAGAGAGTAGAAAATACATATTTGCCTGTTAAACCTAACTGCCTTTGTCAGTGTGTTTCACCTTTGCTGTTAGTGATCCATTTCCTCCTGTTTGTTACTTTCAAAGAAAATCATTAAACTGGATATAATTTGTTGAAGAAACTATTTTGGAGTTCATTTATGTCAAAATGTGAGAGCGGTGCTTCCAAATAAAACTGAAGATTCTAAATAAAATAAAATTTTCTTTCTTTTTTAAATGGTGACTGAATTGTGTTGATAACAGATTGTTGTCATGAATTGATTTCCAGTTGGAAATATTTTTTTGATATTGTTATTATAGAGAATTTACATGGGTCACAAAGAGAATTGTTGATTGATGGATTGTACTTAGGTAATCCTTATTCAGCACTATTTTGCATTTATTAAGTGTAGCAAGTGATAAATGGTTTCCACTTTACAATAAGGGTCACAAATAACATTAAGAAATGGTTAATTATGCTTAAGTGATGCTTAATCAGCACTAGTATGCCTTTATTAGGTGTTAATTCATGAGAAATGGTTCTCACTTTACAATAAGGGTCACAAAGTCCATTAATAAATGGTTAATTACACTTAAGTAATGCCTATTATGGTTAATTATGCTTCAGTAATGCCTATTCAGCACTGGTGTGCATTTATTAAGTGTTACTTAATGGATAAATGGTTCCCACTTTACAATAAGGGTCACAAAGAGCATTAATAAATGGTTAATTATGCTTAAGTAATGTTACAAAAATGACATTTGTTAACAGTTAATTAATGCTAATTATCATATTAATCAACTGTTGGTTCATGCTCAATTAATGGGTTAACTAAGGTTAATAAAGGATATTTATAAACATTACATAATGTAGTAATTAATACCTTAGTTAACATGAACACCATTAGTAAAGGCTTACTAGGCACATTAGTTAACAGTTAACTAATGGTTAGTTAAACCTTATTAAGCATTAACTAACCATTCATTAATGTACCCTTATTGTAAAGTGTTACCCAAGAAATTAAGACCAGAAAAGTAGTATAATAGGTCCTCTTTAAAGGAGAAGTAAGCAATATGGTCCTTTTAGCTAACTTCCTGTCAGTGACTGCAGTTAGCAGTCCCCTCCATCTTCCCTATGACGAGGAATGAGCAACTTCAGATGCTCCATTGTAGCCGATTCAGTATGTGCGTTAACAGGGACAGAGACCCGCCTCTTTATAGTGCTCTGTCTCATGATAAAAAAACGAGCGAGATACTCAACATTTTATCTGGCAATTACTGTAAAGCTGAATGACTGGGGGACCTCTGTTATGAACCATGCATACTGTTTAAAGGTGCCAACACACTGCACAGCGCGGTGCGGCGGTTGGCCGCGCGAATCGCAGGTTCCGCGCCGCGTGATCATTTTGGCTCATTTGTGTCCGCCGCCGCCCGACGACTCATTGAATGTGCACGCCCAGTTTCTTCCCGCTATTTACATCTCTCTCATCATCGTCGTCATCCTCACTGATTTGTTTTTGTTGGGAGCGTCTCTGAAGTAGGCTATTCTGCCTTCATCATCTCTGCCATCGGCCCTTGTATTGGTCTCACTGCACCTCTCACACATTTCACCCCGCCACCTGCCACCCAAGCTTCGTAAACACACCCACACATGCGCCCACACACACATACACACACAACCCGCCCACACACGTACGCACATATGTATCCATGGCCGTGCATATACACATTCACGCCGGCATATCAACATACAGAGAAAACCCAAACAGATTTTCAGATGTTTAGGGAAATGTTTGGAAGTGTCAGTTGTCGTATTTAGTTTTTATTGTCTCTGCATATTCACTCATCTGCAGTACATCTTCCCTGGCTTTCTCTCCTTCTCTCTTCTATAATGTGAGTCTATTCCTTGCTCCTTTTACTAAAAGGTGTCTCATTAAACTGCTGTCATACATTTTATCGATGTGTTGGAACTTTCTCTCTCTCTCTCTCTCTCTCTCTCTCTCTCTGGTTGCGTTCCGAATCGCATACTTTCTACTATATAGTATGTAGAAAAAAGATTTAGGATGTCCCGATTCTTGTGGCCAGATTTAGGATGGTTAGAATACCCGGATGGTCTACTTCATGCGGCCAAGATTGTTAGTGTTGAAAAGTGCATCCTATTTGGGCGATTCTGACCCACAATCCAGTGCGCACGTGAAGTGACGTAACATCGACGAAGCCTATAGGTCCATGTTATGAAAACAAACGGGGATGCGACGGATATAAAAGCAAGAGGCAAGATCAAGGCGCAATGTTATGATGAAATAAGAGAGAAAAGTATGTCCCAATAGTATGTCTACTGCATCCTAACTAGATTCTTTTTATCGTTGGATGTAGTATGTAGAATAGAAAAAAGAAAGAGTATGCGATTCGGAACGCAACCTCTGTCTCTCTGTCTTTTCCTTCTTTTTTCCCTTCATCCCTCCTTTCCCGACTGCACCGCCAGCCAGGTTTCACGTGTCTTGTAGCTCAGCAGACTCACCCGAGTGATGTCGGGAGGAGCTCAACGCTGATTGGCTATCCCGGCGCGGCCGGCGGCGAAAAGTTCAATATTTTCAACTTCTGCGGCGGCCGCAGCATTCGCGCCGCGCCGCCCCAGGCCGCGTGATCCGCTCGCCGCCGGCCGCCGATTTGCGCGGCGGCGCTCGAAATACATTGACTTTCTATGTAAACTCGCCGCGCGGCGATGTGCAGTGTGTTGGCACCTTAAGTGATAGCTGTCTGAATATACAGTGATTTAACACATACTGTATTAACAAAGAAATATCACTTCTCAAAATTTTTTATTTTTTATTACTTAATCTGCAAACATTTTGCCGGTTCAGTTCATAGAATCTATTTCTAAGAGATTTAGTAAAAATAATAATCATAGTATTAATAGTATACAGCATACAATTTGAGAATAATGAGAGAGGGAGAGAAACTGATAAAAGGTTTTTATTATCCTTAATAAGGCCTGTTCTCACTTTAGACCTGGTAGCAAAAAAAAATAATCATCTGTTTAATAAGTTCGTAGTAAACTGCTAATAAATTAATAATAAAGTTGTTTTTAGCTTAATAAATCAAAAAAGCTTAGTTATTGTTTTAAGTGCTTATAAATATTAATAGTATTAGTTGTGCTCATTTTTAAGCATCTCTAACAAATGTATTTATAATCAGCGTAGTCTTAGTCTTCAGTTGCCTTAATAATGTAAAAGTGTTAAGCCCTTAGTCCCCCTTAGTCCCTTTCAAAGCAAGGAGAAAAACGTGGTAATATAAAACAGTTTATTTCGACATGTGTAACCTGAGCGGACATTTTAAGCCTCAAGGCACTATAGCTTCCATCTTGACACTTGTCAGTTTTTAGTACACTGCAAAAAATGTCAGCAGTTAATTTGAATTGCTTTATTTTCCTCAAAGTGAGTGACATAATAGTGCAGAATGAGATATCTGTTTTGCTCATACAAATGATCTCAGTTAATAAATGATGCCACATTCGGGGTGTCTTTCCAACACCATGATACCTTGTTCATTCCAAATCTGAGTCTTGTTTTGGAAATAAAAGAATCAGAAGGAACTAAAGAGAACAACTTTAAATCAACTGACTAGGAGAGAGGGTCTAGTATGCTGTGCAGATTTGTTAGCCCACTGATCAAAATTGTGACCTATGCTAGATAAATAAAATAAAATTACTTGTCTTTCTTTTTTTTCTTTTTTTTTTACAGTGGAGAGTTGGAAGGCTTGGCTTGTGCTGAAATGAAAGTAAAACTAAAAACCCTGAAAATGCGCATACAGCCCTACTGACACACACGCTTTAGTAGAAGGTTTTCACTTAATCTTTACCTTGCTATTCACTTCATCTTCACCTTTTCTATCCTGACAGTGAAGATGCTCCACACTCTAAAGCACTGTGAGCTGGGGACTGCAGGCTTCTGCTTTGAAAACAGCCGCAGGTAAAGAAACACTGTATCTATTGTTACTGAGGCTAAATGAATGCTTTGGAAGAAATACTGTGCTCTTAAACCTGCAGTGTGTAGAATTTGGGGTTTTATTTCCTAGCAGATTTTGTAGAAAGTAATTATAATATCCATAAGTACATTTCATTTAGTGCATAATAGCTGAAAAAAAATTTTGAATAATTTTTTTCCCCTTGGAAAGGGTCTCATATATGTCCATATTTCTGCATATTTTGGACCAAGGCCTAGTGCCGCCATCTTGAAAGTGTCATAGTTGGAATGTCATCAGGTGCATTGTTTAACATTTAGAATTGTTCTTGTCCTTGAAGGCCACTGTAGCTTCTATTATTATTCGAAAGGGTTGGGGTTACCCAGGGAGTGTTGCATTCTAGAACTTTGTAGAACTTTCTTGGTGATGTCATATTACACACTGCACCTTTAACTGTAAACACGCCTACTGAGTTAAGAATGATTGATTATTCTTGTCTCCTGCAGTAGGTTTCACATCAATGTCACCTGATGGCTGCGGTAAAGTTGGAAAGATGTTGACAAACTTCTAAAGGTTGAATATGCAACATGTTCAATAAAAATAAAATTATAGAGTCACACAGTAACCTGACTCAATTATCACTAATGCCTCACTAGAATGTGTGGTAGTTTGTTTACCTGCACAGTCCCCCCCACTGGTTGTAATGTTTCTGTTTTGGTTTCTTTTGTTATGTGGGACGTTTCTAGGCTTCAATCAATTGAGCAGTGCCCCTGGAGGGTGTTGAACCTTCAACCAATAACATTGTGAGAGCGCTCAGGTCGCTGCCATGGCGCAAGCAGCAGAAAGATACTTTGAGTGTCAGAGGTGCCTGCCCCCCTCACAGGGCCCACCAAGTCGCATTGATGGGATAGCCGCAAGGGGGTGGGCATGGGACCGACACTCAGAGGAGGGAGAGAGGACACCACTTTCCAGTTAGGCCCTGTTCTCACGGTGAAAACGTGACAGTTTTCCCGTTTTTGTTTTTTTTTAAAAACCCGTTCAGACACAATTTATCTGACATCTTCACTCGTACACATGTTTTCAGAGGAAACGGGACGAAATCGCTGTAGTAAGCATGCCAGGCCAGCAGTTGGCGGTACACGGTAGTAGTAGATAGCTTTTCCGGTACAATTTGATGCATAAAACCTTACTGTAACCGAAAATTAATGCCGCTAACGTTCATAAAGCGGTTGGTGTAAGCTTGGGGTTACAAGTATTGTAAATGACAAGCTTTCTGTCCTCTTATTTCACCGCATTGAACTCGTGAAAACATAAGACATGCTGGTAGTGAAGAGGCATGGTGAGCGGCTACTTTCCTTTTTTTTTCAAAATATAAGTCAACTCACGTTTGTCCGGTGAAATGCTATTAATGTTTAGCCAGTGAAATGCTTTTACTGTGAAGCCGTAGCCTTAAAGGTCCCATATTATGCTAAATGCACTTTTTAAATGTGTTCTAACATATCCATGGGGCCACGGTGTGCCTAGAGACTGCCAAAATATCAAAAAAAATAACAATCTCTCCTTTTCTCACTCTCCCCCTTTCTGAAACCCCCACCCCTCCCCCCCAATTTACTCCAGTCAGAATTCTCGCCGGCTATGTCGTCACAGCCGGCACAGCCACATCCCCATATTTTCTTTATATGTCCATGCTTCCGATGCTTCCCCCCACATTAGTAAAGTCCACCGTGCAGTTGTCTAAAAAAAAAAAAAAAAAAGTCTGATAACCCCACCCCCCCATTTCTTATTGGTCCACGGCTCCGAGATCCGATGGATGGCTGCCATGTTGTTTTCCCCGCTAAGCGACAAGATCCCCATAGTGCAGCAAACCATGCAGAGTGTTGCATAAACCAACACAGAAGCATTCTGCTCATAATCCACTCACAGCAGTCTTAATAATGCTGCGTTTATAACGAGACAAAGCTTAGGGAACTACTTGTGTAGTAATTCCATCGGTGAAACTAAAAGGAATCTCCTAGTGTAGCATGTAGCTTCGGGAGTAGCACCCAACGTTTGCACCTATTACACTACTTAGCTTTCCCATTGGAGTTTAATAATGCCTCGTTTTTAACACCACAAAGGGTGGGAAGTTATTCCTGTATAAATCAAACTGTGAGGCTACTGTTTTCACTGATTTCGAGTGTTATTTTTAGCCGTTAGCGCACATGTACCTTCGGATTTAGCATACAACGTTTGCACCTATTGCACTAACTTAGCTTTCCCATTGGAGTTTAATAATGCCTCGTTTTTAACACCACAAAGGGTGGGAAGTTATTCCTGTATAAATCAAACTGTGAGGCTACTGTTTTCACTGATTTTGAGGGGTATTTTTAGCCGTTAGTGCGCATGTAGCTTCGGATTTAGCATCCAACGTTTGCGCCTATTGCACTAACTTAGCTTTCCCATTGGAGTTTAATAATGACTCGTTTTTAACACCACAAAGGGTGGGAAGTTATTCCTGTATAAATCAAACTGTGAGGCTACTGTTTTCATTGGTTTTAATCATGTCAAACTGTTATGTCAAAGTATGGCTTTGCTTCGGCCGGGTGTTTACCGGCCGAAGTCACGCAGTGTCTCTCTAGTATCGCGAGAGCACGGCAGAGACGGTGGGAGAGCCCATATAAAGAAAGCCCGGCAGAGACGGTGGGAGGGGCTAGCCAGATCGCACCAATATAGGTTATCCGGAGACCAGAGGAACATCAGGGTATAGAGGCTTGCTACAATAAATGATCTGAACAGGTTTTTCAGCAACTATTTAAAAAAATAAGTATTAGGGACTACTTAGACCATATAAAATTGACAGCAAAGTGCATAATATGTGAGCTTTAATGCTCCTTTTGTTTAACAGTAACTTAACCGCTGCGCGCTGAACTATGGATAGTGTTTTTTAATGTAGAGAGAGCCGTGTACACAAGTTTATTTTGCTAGAAAAAGCGGCAGAGCACAAATCTTTCCCCAGACAAAGTGGCGGGTGCATGGTATCAATAACTTACTAATAGACTACAGACTAAATTGGCGAGTGTTATAGGCCTATTTAAGCCCTGCATGACACTCTCCGCTGATCACAGTGATTGTGCCGCGGAGACACCGTGCATGTTATGTTGTCTTCTAACTTTATAACTCGCGTGTGGGTATTGACAGCAAATGTTATAGACTATGCATAGGCTACGTGAAGTGGAGCCATGACGTCAGCGTTACCAGGGAAAATGGTTTCGGTGTTTACAAGAAACCAAACCCGTTGTGTTTTCCAAAAAATCCTCCCTGGGAGGTGATCTCAAAAACTTTCATGCGTTTGCTGTTTTCATGTACATGATATAGTGCAACCGCGGGAATTTTTCTGCGTTTGCACCGTTTCGTGTTGCCGTGAGAACAGGGCCTTAGACATAAGCCGAGTTTCTACCAGCTGGAACTTTGAGTGCCAGGAACTCCTCGACCACAAACCTTTAGTTCCTGGGCCGCGTGGCTGTGTGTGTTTCCACCGGGGTCTGAAGTCCCGGGGAGGTTAGGCAGGCTACATTTGATAAATGTTGAGTTTCTACAGAATCAGTGAATAAGAATCAACATATTATTTCTCTATCTATTTTAACATAGACACGTCTGGTGAAAAAAAGGGTAGAGACTGGTGAGATGATTAGTTGCACTGGCAAAGTGCGCTGTGTGGCTGCTCTGGTCTGTTAACACGGGCACCGGACAGATTATTTCTCTGTATATTTTAGCGACTAACAGCGGCCATCTGATAGTAAAAAAAGGATGCAAACACGCATAGTTCCTGCAAAGGTTCGTAGTTCAGAGAACTAGTTCCTGCGGTGGAAATGCGGCTATACAGTACATCAGTGTGTTAGCCACTGAGCTAACCAAAGCTAACCTCAGTCTAGCGCTGTGTTTCAATTGTTGTTCAACATGCCCTCGTTCACTTTCCCTAGGCACTTGCCCTCGGGGGAATCCCCGCCGCCATCTTAAGTGTCGTTCCAATTGTCTGGAAACTGAAGTGAACTTGGTGATATAGACCTTCGGAGGGCTGAGTGATCGAGTGAACATCCATGGTCACTCCGAGGTGGATATCACCCACAGTGCATTGCAGTTCGTCTTCTTCTTCTTCTCCTTTTATTTTCCGGTAGACTGTATGCCTATAGGGACATTGCGGCCACCGTAAACTAAGAAAATATGTCCGACCAAACAATTTACAAGTGTAAGTAACAATATATTGATAATCTGAGTAATCATGTCGAAATTCAATATTTGTTATGCTATGGAAATGGCTTTATGGAATATACTTTAGCAGAATGTTATTATTCTCTATTATTTGCATTCAGAACTACTTATGTAGCCTAACTGACGGTCCATTGTGACTACAAGGGCAAGTGGGTTCCATTTAAATCCCCCGCTCCTCCCCCACCCACCCTCCCTCCGCGCTCCAAGTTCCCTCCGTGCGACGTATGCTGTTACGTCATACCAAGGGCTGAGGGTAAGTGCAACTACTAATGAAACACAGCGTGCAAAGTGGAGAGGCTTCTGCTCTGTGCCCCACAAAGTAGCAGGGAGGAGCTTGGATGGAGCTTAGACCTGAGTCTTCTGTTTACAAAACAATACCAACAAATGCTTGTCGTGGCTTGTCTAGTTCGGATGAGGGTGGTTATTGAATACCAGTTGACACAATATTCAAGTACAATAATTAAGATCTTTAATGCTTGCAAGCAGAGTCATCAACTATATTCTCAATGGGAATAGAGTTGTGCCTGAAGACAGGCAGTCTTTCTTCAGTAATTATAGTAAACTGTGTTAACACAGGAACATTTGCATATGTCACAATAGTTTATCAGGATTAACATAGTGAGCCATAACAAACATACTTTGACGCGATCTCAGGGTGTATTCACACAGGTAAAGTCCGCTAGTTCACTTGCTTTGGTCCAGACCAAATAGAGTTTAGATTTTTTTTGTTTGGTGTGGTCCACTTTCATATTGCCCCTTTTGTAAGTGAACCAGCATTACGAAGCAAAACCACACGTGATCTGAGGTCATTCATTCATTGGACAGACATTCTGGGGTGGAGAGAAGCAGGAAAAACGAAGTAAAAACTGCGAAATATATCATTGATATAATATGGGGTTAAAAATGATAAAAATGCCTACATCTAGCCTATAAATAAAGAAAAAAAAATCAAATTATTGTTGTTTCATATGCAGGGTTCGACATAATGTATAGCCCGATGGCCCGGGGCCAGTAAAATCATATGCAGGGCAAGTTGATTGGCCAGTCACTGTCCCGCCCGGGCCAGTAACTGGCCAATCACAGTTCAGTAGGCTATCTTTTTGTAGACTACATCATGGTTCATTGAAATGCGCGTTGAGAGTCGGGATGAAAGCAGTGTTTATTTAAGACTCAATATAATAAACCTAATATAAAATATATTTTTTAGTGAAAGGCCAGTGGACAACCGATGCGTGGGCGTTTTGACAGGCGTAGCAACAAGCGGGTGCACTCTCGCTCCGTTGGCAGAGCTGCCAGTGCCTACCGTCCGCCTGCGAGTCGACAAATGAATCGACTTGCTTTGCCCCCTTTCTTTCTTCCCACAGCAGAGGTTGAGGTGCAGAAAATGATAACTGCGCTTTTCCTTTATCTGCCGCCGTAATGTTACAGTATTTGCATCCAAGCCCCAATGGTAATACAAATGAGAGGCGTTATTTAAACGCTGTGAATGCATCTCTGGTGATTGTGTCGGTTGTAGACAGAAACGAACGGAGGGACTCCGCTCACTGTACAGTTCCTATAGTCGCGCAGTTTGGCACTGTGTTTTCAGGCTCGAGACATTCAATCAGATCGCGGAAGTCTTTCCCATTGAAATCGCTAACGGGGAGAATATCCCCGGTTATTATTTTAGCCACAAACCACAGTTCATCTGCGCGGCGGCTCACTCACTCGCTGGCGAGATCACACGGTGAAACGCTGCTGTGATCGGACGAAGGCATTGTGTGTTTTGTGTGTTTCTAAGGTGATTTAACGTCATAGTCTTAGACGAGCGTTTAACCTATGCTGCATATTTTGCACTGCATTGTTTATTATCAATAGTTTGAAAAAATGGTCCCACACCGGACTCTTATGTGAAGCTGACACTTCATGGAGAAGTGACACTCCTGCAGCGCGCTCACGACCAGACGTGAACTCACATACACGGTGAAATCTCCCATTAAAAAAACGGCATAACCCACTGATTTTCGGATTTCTATTCTATTTTTAAAGTCAACTTGAGCGCAAGTGGAAAACCGGTCATTCGGTCGACACATTCACATCCCTAATGCATATAGAGATAGTAATAAAAACAGCCTACCACACCACAAAGAATGATCAGACCTTCATCTCTTATTTTTTTTTAATGTTTGAACATGATTTCTGCAGGTGAACTATTCATTAAACTGCCCAAATTCAAGAATAAAAACAACCATCAAACTACTGGACTTTAACATACTGGCCGACTCTTTCAACATACTTTCAGTTGTAGGCTTCTATCAATATGTTTGCCTGGTTTTATATTATGTGTATGAGCAATATCAACATTTCATATAATTAACTAAAAGAAAAATAACCAAATCTAAAGGGAATATATATACTGTTACAGTATATATATTCCCTTTAGATCTGGTTATCTTTCTTTATTTTTCTAATACAGGTATTATAATTATTGACACTAAATTATGAAGAAAAAAAAAGTGTGTGCAGGGCCAGTGAAAATATACAAGGGGCCAGTAAAACTCGGATCCACTGGCCCGGCGGGCCAGTAGGAAAAAAAAGTTATGTTGAACCCTGATATGGTTAAAATATGAAGCCCTATGACAATGCCACGTTATGTGGCTTGTAGTCTACGATGTGAAACATATTTTTTACTTTTTGCTGCTGGACGTGCGGCTCGCGTGAAGAATTACAATCATATGAAAAAGTTTGGGAACCCCTCTCAGCCGGCATTATAATTGACTCTGCTTTCACACAAAAAATATAAAAGTGGTATGTCTTTAATTTACCAGGAACAGCTAAGTACTGGGATATTTTCCAAACAAAGATTTTTTGAAAAGCAGTATTTGGTTGTATGAAATAAAATAAAATGTGAAAAACTGGCTGTGCAAAAATATGGGTACCCTTGTGGTTTTGTTGATTTTAATGCCTGTAACAGCATGTAAAACTGATGATTTTAAACACAAAGTTGGTTGGATTATGTTGTTAAGCCTTGAACCTCATAGAATTGTCTGTTTAATCATGAGAAAATTTATTTTAGGTGCCTAAATGCAAGTTGCACTTCTCTTTGACTCTCTGCTGAAGTGAGACAGAATGGGATCATCAAAACAGCTCCCAGTCCCAAAAGATCTTAAAAACAAAGATTATTCATTGTCATGGTTTAGGGGAAGGCTACAAGAAGCTTTCCCAAAGGTTTCAATTGTCAATTTCTACTGTAAGGAACGTTGTCAGGGAATGGAAGGACACAGGCACAGTTGCAGTTAAACCCAGGTCTAGCAGACCAAGAAAAGTACAAGAGCGGCATATGCGGCGGATTGTGAGAATGGTTGCACACGACCCAAAGATCACCTCCAAAGACCTGCAAGAACATCTGGCTGCTGATTGTGTATCTGTACATGGTTCTACAATTCAGTGCAATTTGCACCAAAACATCTGTATGACCGGGTGATGAGAAGGAAGCCCTTTCTGCGCCCACGCCACAGATACAGTTGCATGGAGTATGCAAAAGCTCATTTAGACAAGCCAGCTTCATATTGGAAGAAAATGCTTTGGACTGATGAGACAAAAATTAAGTTATTTGGTCTTTATAAAAAGCAGATGTTTTGGTGCAAATTGCGCTGAATTGTTGAACGATGTACAGATGCACCATCTGCAGCCAGATGTTCTTGCAGGCCTTTGGAGGTGATCTGTGGGTTGTGTGCAACCATTCTCACAATCCTCCACCTATGCCGCTCCTGTTTTTTTCTTGGTCTGCCATGCCTGGGTTTAACTGCCACTATGCCTGTGTCCTTCCATTTCCTGACAACGTTCCCTACAGTCGAAATTGACAATTGAAACCTTTGGGAAAGCTTCTTGTAGCCTTCCCCTAAACCATGACAATGAACAATCTTTGTTTTTCAGATCTTTTGGGAGCTGTTTTGATGATCCCATTCTGTCTCACTTCAGCAGAGAGTCAAAGAGAAGTGCAACTTGCATTTAGGCACCTAAAATACATTTTCTCATGATTAAACAGACAATTATATGAGGTTCAAGGCTTAACAACATAATCCAACCAACTTTGTGTTTAAAGTCATCAGTGTTACATGCTGTTACAGGCATTAAAATCAACAAAACCACAAGGGTACCCATATTTTTGCACAGCCAGTTTTTCACATTTTATTTTATTTCATACAACCAAATACTGCTTTTCAAAAAATCTTTGTTTGGAAAACATCCCAGTACTTAACTGTTCCTGGTAAATTAAAGACATACCACTTTTATATTTTTTTTGTGAAAGCAGAGTCAATTATAATGCCGGCTGAGAGGGGTTCCCAAACTTTTTCATATGACTGTATATGCTCAAACTGACACTCAGCTGATTAGTAAACTGTGTATCAGATGGGTGTCAGTTCGGCGCAGCTCAGCTCCAAACTGACACGGGATAGTATTGACGGTCCCGTAGCCTACATGGGAAGCGACATTAAAACACACACTTCTTGCGCAGCGTGAGCCTGTTGGCACTGTGCGGGAGGCGCTTCTCTCTCCTTCATCTGATCGCTGAACATATTCAGCATTTTTACGCGTCCTCTAGATCAAATGTAATATATTGTTCTGGGCTCCCGGTCAAACCACAACTTATCGTCCAAACAATGGCGACAATAAAACTTTCCCATAATGTGTAGCTGACGGCAATTTATTAAAAAAGAAAAGGCACAGTGCTTCCTGCATTTGGGTCGGATCGAGTCCGGACAAATTCACACCACAAACGAACTGCAGCAGAGTGCGTTTGGAAGCGCACCGAGACTACCTCTTCAGCTGGGTCTCGGAGCGCTTGTTTGGTCCGCCCCTGAGTGCGTTTGCTGTATTCACACCTGCCTGAAAGATGCACACCGAAGGCGGAAGTGCACCTGAGTTCGTTTCAACCGAACTAAACACGGCATGTGTGAATACACCCTCAGTCTCCAGTACCTACTATCTCAGTTTTAAACAACCTTACTCTATATTACACAAAGCTAAGGTCAGAACATCTTGACAGTTATATTACTTACCAACTGCCGTCTTCTTTGCTCAACTTCCCATGCTGTCCTCGCCCCATATCGCAAACCGGCCTATCAGGCTGAACTATAGGGAAACTCCATCCCCCCATAGTCCTGCTGGATCGCTACAATACATACATACAACACTAGTTTCCATCACATGCTACTATGTAAATTACAGCCAGAGGGAGGACTGTCCAGATAAACACACCACCACATATTTTAGTGTGGCAGAAGTGATCATTGAGTGGGATTATTTTTGTGTGACCATATATAAGTAGGCTCACATTAAAACTTAATTGTAGATCTGTTTGATTGCTGTTTTTTTAATCAATATTACCAATGTGAATATTTATCAACAATAATTCAGATGTATTTGCTGTCTATGGTGTTGCACTCAAATCTGACGACCTTCTTTTGTGCACATTAAGGTATGTCTTTGCTTGTGGTATTGTGTCACTGTAATAACCCTTTGATATTCCAACACATCCTTTATTGGGCTGTAGACCGAAAAGTCCTAGTTGATGACAGGAACATAGGAGATAGGAAGGTTGCAGTGAATCAACCCAAACTTGAGTGTCTTTTTCTCATGTCTAGGAACACATTGTTGGAGTCCAGTCTGTCAGAGCTGGGCTACAAAGGCCCTAGTGCCAGGAAGACGGGAACCACCATTGCCGGGATCGTTTACAAAGTAAGAATCTGCTCAAACACTGCTAATTACATTTTTAGTTCTGAAAAATCTCATAAATAGTTTAACTTCCTATATTAAAACAAAATGGAATTCATACGAGCCTGGTAGCAGATATTCACTCCAATACAAGTGTCAAACAGGAATGTTTCTCCGCAAAAATGTTCTGGATATCAATCAACGGCTTATCTTAAGACCATGTACTAATAAAATGGAAGTTTTCCCTTTTCAAAACGCCACAGCAAGCGTTTAATAGCCGTTTTATTTTCAGTTTTAGCTGTTAGCCCGAGGAGGGGTGGGGCCTACTTCTAGCTTACAATGCTAGAGAACGAGAATATTTCTACATCCGGAATGTCATGCTTTAGGGGCATGTTAGGCCCCCATGAGGCGGAAGAAAATTCTGATTCTGTATGTTGCGCTGCGCCAATGAGCAGCTTTCATAGGAAAGAATGGGCGCCATGTTTCAATCATGGTCCATTTCTTTATAGGTCCATCCTCCCAGCCAGCTGCAGTCAGAGCAGGTGCATCCCTGGCTAGTGTTCCCTTAGCATTCCTATCAGCAGTTGTAGTAGCTGCTCTCCCCACCCCCTTCTTTTACAGTCTATGAGTAATGCAATTCAAAATTCTATGCAGTGCTGATTGAAACTTTGAGCATGTATGATTAGGCCTACTGCTGGATATGACATTATCACCTCGGTTTTTTATGCGATTGTCACGTTCATAACACTAGAAGGAGTTGGCAACACCAGGAGCCAATCCGAATAGTCTTTTTTGCATAGGAAATTTCCTTTCCTATCGAGATGAACTGGAATTACTCGGCAGATAGGTGATTCGAATTCTCAAAATGCTTAGGAAAGGCATAGGAAAGGAGCCTCGGTTCATCCTTTAACCCTCCTTTAGCATAGGTTACTCCGGACCAACCTATGCGAAAGGAAAGGAGATAGTGGTATCCCATAATCCTTTACGGCGGCAATATTTAAAGCAACAAGCCACCGACGGAGTTTACCGACTCTACACGAATACGAACGAGAGGTAAAACAGAAGAGAGGAGAGGAGAAGAGAAGACAGGAAGATTTAACTCGGCTAAAACAAAATCCCCCCCCCACCCCTCCCCCATAAAGATAATAAAGAACTCATAAAAGACCAACATCATAATAGTTATTTTCGTAGCACATAATTTACACCATAAGAAAATAAAATGACAACTTCACATTTGAAGACTACTGGGGGCAGTTCATTTCAACATCAACATAATGTAGCCTCTTTTTATTCCACATGTGAATTGGGATTCAAGTGGCCTTAAATATTCCCCTTGGCCAAGTCCGATCTAAGTGTTTGTCACTCTGTTGGCGACAACCTGAATAAAATCAATATGAAAAGAACGCATGGATCAAACGAGCGCTTGTTGTAGTCCATTTTCGTGACTCACGTCAGTAATACTCGCCGTCGCGCAATGACGTCGGTTAGGAAAAGTGGAGTCGAATTAATTTGAAACAGTGCTGTCTTTTCCTATGTTCGATAGGAAGCACCTTTCATCTCTCCTTAACCCCGATGACGTTTAGGGGTTAAGGTATAGGCTTATAGGTTAGGAGATTGGACTATTCGGATCGGCCCCAGGCTTTACTAGCAGCTAATGCTAGCACCATGTTTTCAGTTTTGGAGTTCTAACGATGGATCTAATAAAATATAGTTCTACCCTGTTCCACCAATGCATTGGACAATATGAGACCCAGCCATGGACTGTAAATAAAGGTCCCAGCTCATAAACTAGAGGTTGTAACCCTCACGTTTGTTAGCGCCCGCTAGCATCCCCTCAGCTGGGCGCTTTTGGTGTGAGAAAAGTTCCAAGAATGTGATGCACAAGAGTACCTTTATTATAGGCTATGCTGTGTAAAATGGATGTACACAGTATATAAGCTACACATTTTGTGCAATGAATCAATACCAGCAAATTATACTTAACATGTTGCCCATCATCTTTAAAAACAGAACTGATCAGTTAATGTGTTTTTAATCATTCCAAAAAATGGGACTTGCAACATTTATCTTTTTACCTCTAAAAGTAAAACAAAAACCAACATTATATTATCACACAAACCATGCAAATATTAGGCAACAATTCATTATTTAAACTAAAAGCATGCCAATAATATTTTTCTTTAATGCATAGGCAGCAAGCACAAATAAGTGACTGTGCTTTATAAACAAGCCCAAAGTTGCCTGTAAAAACCTGACATGGCAACACTGGCAGGCAGGGTGTGGGAGAGATTACAATACTGGGCTGTCTGGGTGTGCCTTAACTGTCTTAAGCACCGATGCACTTTCTGAATTTCAGAAAATATATTGAAGCTAATATTTGCCTTTGCTGTGCTGCATTCACCATCACTGTTCTGATGCTCCCTTTCTTGTTGACCCACACACACTCTAGGCATGGGCCGGTATGATATTCTGACAGTATGATCTACATTGTGGGGTATTTGCACTGAATTACAAATTATGATATTTTAGAAGAAATAGGCCTACACTGAATTACAATCGTGTAGGACATTTAGGCTGGAATAGATAAAAATGCGGAGTTAACTATGACATTAATGCGATTAATCGCGATTAAATATTTTAATTGTTTGACAGCACTAATGATAACCCTAAGCAATAATACCACAGGTTCACTGTATCACGGTTTTGTGGTTACAGCTTTCAAATGTGTTATTTTGAAATGTCTGGGTAAAAAATACATAAAAAAAATCCAGGCATCTTTTTATGTTTGAATAACATAGAATATTCTGAACATTAATAACTTTTAATGATAACATAATACAATTAATAATTAATGCCCTATTATTTGAAGGATATACACTACTGAGATACTTATGGCGCTTTTCCACCGCAAATGTAGCTCGACTCGACTCAACTCGACTCGACTCAACTTGGTTTGGTAGCAGCACGGGTCGTTTTCCACCGCAAATAGTACCTGCTGAACGAGGGCGGGGTCGTCGTAGGGGCTGAAAGCCTACTCCGGAGCAAAGTAGCAGAGCAGAAATTGCGAGCAGTTGTTGCACTATTAACTGAACCAACCGCCAAAAACACGGATGAAAAATGTTTAAGAAATACCCCCCTTGTATCTGTTTGCTAAAAGAAGTAGAAGAATATTGCTACGGGCCATTAAAAGGGATGGTTGTTGTCCCGATGTGTGACTCTGCCACACAGTCAGCTGTAGGGATGCGTCACGTACATCCCTATGCACGTAAACACGGGCATGATAAAGTTGACTGTTTAGTGCTTGTTTCAGGATACGTGTTTTCAAATGCAAGCCGTGTCTCAGCCTGAATATTTTATTGAGGTAATCAGTTCAGTCCGAGGCTTGTAATGTAATCGCTCGCTATCATGTCTGTCCCAGCTGGCTACTATTAGCCTAGCTGCTAGCTGCCCTACATGTCTCCTCTCGTATAAGTAACTTCCCCAACAACCAACACTGGGTGAGCTTAGCGAATATATGGAAAATAAATTCAGATCTGTGATGCAAATCAAATGAAAGAGAGCCAGAGAAGGCTGCACGCGGCGTAAATACACTCAAAAGTCCCGGAGAGTTGGGGAGAATAAACAACAGAATGAAGCCGGTAGTCTCTGGCCACTGATTGGCCAGACAATAGTCTCTGGCCAATCAGTGGCCGGCCGTCTGCCGACGTCACCTTTTAGCATCGGCTCAGCTCGCTTGGAACCTAGAGCGAGGCGATACCAAAAAAGCAGCCGCTCCAGGTACCATGAAATTGCGGTGGAAAAGCCAAAAATGCAAGTTGAGTCGAGTCGAGTCGAGCTGATACCATGCGGTGGAAAAGCGCCATTAGAGGAATGAGGAAGGCTTTGAGCAGTGGTGAGCGGACACATAGCATGAGCTGTCTACGTTCCTTGTACTTTAGGAGGGGGTGATCCTGGGAGCAGACACCAGGGCTACAGATGACATGGTGGTGGCTGACAAAAACTGCATGAAGATTCACTACATCGCTCCAAAGATCTAGTGAGTCAAACCAGTGTTAATCCTTTCAACAGCAGCACGTCTCACATCCAGTTCAACAGATGTTGTCAGTATGACAGTATGTATTTGTATCTATTGGGTCCTTGAGCAAGAACCCGGAATTCTCTCCAATATTAAGATTCAAGATTAAGATATACTTTATTGTTACTCGTCACCTTTCGGCGAAATTCGCCGTTTTGGAAAAGAAATTGGCCATCTATGTGATTCGTGGAGATCCGTTGAGAATTTTTTTTTGGAGGGGAGGGGCGTGTGTGCGTGTGCGTGTGCGTGTGTGTGTGTGTGTGTGTGTGTGTGTCTGAGCGGAGCATGGACATGGAGTGATCATAGTGACTAACTATGATAGACGGATGTTAACTCCGTCAAATCATATGAGCTTTGATGGTCATTTGGCCAATCAGAAACAGTGTTTGTCATTGAGGGGCAGTGTTAATTTTGGCAGCAAATTTTGATTTAGTCTTAGTCTTTTGAATATCACACCATTTAGTCTTAGTCCTATTCTAGTCATCTAAAATATTTTTGTCTTAGTCTAGTCTACTAAATATAAGCAGATTTTAGTTTGACTAAATCTACAGCGGACTTCGTCGACTAAGTGTTTTTCTTCATTGAATGGTATTAAGGTTTGAATATGCAATACAGACACAGATTTAATGGTTGTAATACAAAACATGTATTCTATTTCATTAGTAATAATCTCACATAAAATCAGTGTACCTGACTGGATAGGAGGGGGGGCTTTAAGAGCCTGTGCCCGGGGGTCCATTATCTCATGATCTGTCTATGAACCAACTGGATTCCACAATCTTTTTGCTTTTTGCGGGGAGCATGCACAAGCATTATTTATAAAAAAAATAAAAAATAAAGAAAATATTTTAAAAAAGTGGGGGGCCCCACACTAGGTCTTGAAACGGGCCCCGAGATCGTTAAGGCCGCCCCTGGGCAGCAGCAGCAGCACGCAGTTGAGGTGCTGATAAAACTGAGCAACTGCGCCTTCCTTTAAGCAACACTGCTGCCGCTGTGTGTGTTCGGACTTCTTTTGCATCAAAGCCTTTTAGACAGTAGCGTACCGTGGGGTTTCAGTCAGGGCCTTCAGTAGCGAACTCCGACCAACCCCCGCCCCCCTCCTCCTCCTCCCCAAACACTGAGAAACGCACACGTCAGGTGCCGATACAGCCAACACAGCCACATACAAAATATAGGCTAAAATCACAGTATACACTAATGCATATGCATAACATGAAGAGCTTGACTGTTGATCTTCAACAACCACAGAGCAGCGCACTGCACACACCACTGTTGTTTATCCTACACCAGATAGACTACTGCACCATCACCATCAGATATTTCATGTCACTCGACAACTGTTTGCAAACGCATAACACGTTACAAAACAAGCATTCAGTTATTGTAATAGGGTTCACTGGATGCTTGCGCAACTTCAACGGATTCAATTTAGTATAGCGACAATATTACCAGTGCGCCGCATTCACTTCAATAACAAAAATGAAACATGCAAGAAGGGTCTTTTATGCCAAATATTTTACAACAGCCAATCCAACCAGCATATTAAGAAGAAGTGTAGTTGAGAGTTGGTTCCCATATCATGCTTAGAAAGAGGCATCAACAATGAAAAACAGCATCACCTAACTGCCCAAGTCCCAGCAATATAGGCTACAACGACCATAACAAACAAACAATATGGTTTTAAAACCCCATAAAAAACGTTATCTTTTCACAGATAGACACAGCCAAAAGTAACACTCACCCATCACTTGTAGAGGAAATCCATCCTCGGATCCTATAAGCCATTAAGGCTGTTAAAATCCGTGATGTGCCATGTTCCTTCACAGGTTTAAAAAGCAGACAGGTCCAGCAACATACCGGTAACTTGTTCCGCTCGGTGCTAGCTGTTAGCCAGTCATAGCGTGGTAGTTAGTTACAGTCAGTGAAGTGCCGCAAAAAAACGTTGTCAGCCCATCCAGCTTATGTGTAGCTTATTCCTGTCGAAACTATATCTAAACTTTGTTAAACGATCACCTTTAAATAGCCACGCTAGATCGGCAGCGGGAGCAGTAGGTTGTGTGAAAGATGGCCATAGTAGTTCACTCACATCATCACAATGCTAATAGTGCGCGCGCCGAGGTTTCAAACTTCGCTGATGACATCACAGGGGGCTAGCGGCTGAGATATTGCTGGGCCTTGGGGCAGGCTGTCACTACACATCAAAATCTGATTGGCTGATGAGACACGTCAGTCAGCGTTATTATCCAATAGGAGACGGCAGCTTCAATGAAAGGCCAGCAATACTTCTAGTGCAGGCCCTGCTGCTCCACATAGCTGTGATGCGTTTAGATGAGATATGCCTGGGAAATCCAGCTCAGCCTCACAAAAAATAACTATTTTGCAAAAAAAATTTAATTATTTTTGTAATGTACTGACATTTTTTATTAAATTCAGACACATTTAAACACAAATTAATATAGTTTTAAACAACAACAAAATATATATTATTTGGATTTTGACAGGGCCAGCAGAGAAGGCCCTGCTGGCCCTGACGGCCCACCACTGCTTTTAGATAATACAATTAGAAGTTTTAATTGAACGCTGTCCATGCGTCGGAGTTGATGGACAGCGGAGTAACTTAAAAACAGAAACTAACGGACGGAGGCGGCAGTTTCACATGGCTCTGTGTATTCAAACTCGAGACAGAGCCTACTACAAACAGATCGCGGAACTTAGCCGTTCCCCTAGACATCGTTAACGGGCAGGATATCCCTGACTATCATTTTTGTCCATCATACCGCAGAGTTTTTCAGCACAGCGGCTCACTCCACCCGCTCACTCCACCCGCTCACACCTGCGCGGTCTCCCGTCGATTTTCACCAACACAGGGTTGCATTCGCTGCTTTGCACTGATTGGATTTCTTCCCAACTTGTCCCACAAAAAGAGTAGTTCTGATTGGATCTCTTCTCCATTCGTCCCGCCCTAACAGTTTCGTCTAGTTCCTATTCGTAGACTATAGTGTAATTTAAATTAGTCTCAGTCTTCGTCATCACATCTGCCTTTTTATTTAGTTTTTATTTAGTTTACGTCCGTGAAAAAGGTTCGTAGACAAATATTTTTCGTCATAGTCTTAGTCTACGAAATTAACACTGTTGAGGGGCGGTGATATCAGTCAGTCAGAGCGTCTGCAGGAAAGTCACATTTTTTTTCTCTCCGAGTCATCGGAGCGTTCAAGTAGCCGCAGCCGCAGTACTATTATTTTACCGTGTTAATGTGCCTACTAGTGTTGCCACCCATCCCGTTTTTCCCAGAATTGTTCTCTTTTTTCACCAGCTGTCCCGGGAAAAAATAAATCTCTCCCGGGACACAATTTGTCCCGTTCTTTGGGGGGAAATGCCAAAGCCTCATTTGATTTCCTTCGTTCAGTAGTTAAGGCCGTTTCACACGGGCCGAGGCGTTTGTTGCGCCAACTATTGCATTCTCAATGGAGAGGCGAGCGGGGCCGGGCAGAGAGAAAGCGCAGTGTTCCGTCGTCAGGCGGCACGACAAGCGGGCAGGGGCGGTCTCAACGATCTTGGGGCCCGTTTCAAGACCCAGTGTGGGGCCCCCACTTTTAAAAAAAAATAAATAAATAATGCTTGTGCATGCTCCCTGCGAAAATAGAAAAAAAAGATTGTGGAAACCATTTGGTTCATAGACGGATTATGAGATAATGGGCCCATGGGCCCAGACTCTTAAAGCCCCCCTCCCCTTCCCCCACTCCTCCCTATCCCTATTCAACAGATAAAGGGTGTATAGCTACTTTTTATGAACAGTATAGAATTTACACATAGAAAGCATATTACTGTATGTGTGAGGGGGCCTTCAAGGCCCCTCATGAAGCCCCTAAGACAGAGCTAATAATGCTTTAGTTTTGCACTTGCTTTTCTATTATTCATTCGGATTGTCACTGCAGATTAACGTGTCACCTCCCCTTAATAATGTGCTTTTGTCTATTGCTGTTTTCATGGTTTTTGAATGGTGCGCGGTGTTCTGGCCGACACACATGAGGTGAATGTAGTGATTTATAGCAGATTAGCGCCGAAACAACACACTCACCTGCTTCCTCCACTATCGTCCCATTTTGCACCATTATGTTCCTGCGCACGACTGAGGTGTGTGTTTGTGTGTGTGTGTGTGTGCGTGCGTGCGCGTGTGTGAGTGCGTGAACACAAGATTAACTATGGTGACAGAGTGTATTCTTATGCGTTATATTGATGGTTGTGTAACAAAGATAAGGCAAATCCTGTTTGCCACAATATAAATAGTTAGTTTATTGTAAGGGAATTTGGTGTGATTGATTTGAGGCTCCATGTTATTTTCTGTCTTATTTAAAGCTGGTTTTGCCAGCATTTTTAACCGTTTTTCTAAGCTGTTTTTAACGTTTTTCTGGGTAAATAGGCTACCTACACACTTTGTATTGTAAACGTCAAGAAGCTTGACTGACTAACGTGTTTTGCTCATTTTACTATTCATCTGACAACGTTTTTTTTGTCCTTAATTCTCTTCACCAGAATACACCAAATTGCTTCTCTTAAATGTTTAAATCACAAAAAAAATCTTCTGGGGGGGATGCCCCCAGACCCCACCTACCGGTGTTTTTTTTTCGGACTTCTCACCTTTTTCATGGCTTATGAGTTTGCATGCCTGTAACCTGCTGGATAGGTGATTTGACCTACTCTGAGTTTGTTTTCACTTTACGCTGCAGCACCGACTGAAGAAAGAGTGTCACTGTCACAACGCGCCCTGTACAGTTTGAAGCAAAATCACTCCATCGGGATGTTTTTATCATTTCCTGATGATTTTACGTTTGATCGATCATTTATCTGATCAGTAGCGTAGTTCTCAGCCCTCGTGCCGTTCATATGCGACCACCTTACACATCGTGAACATGCTCTACATTCAGATTAATAAACCTATTGTATGTAGGCCTCATTATTTATTTTTTTATAAACAGGAGTTTCTTAACGTCTGTGCTACTGAACAGATGTAGTAATTCTGCGGCTGCACACGATCGTTACTGTTCACTTGCGTGATCACAAAGTCACAGACGAGCCTCGTTAAATAGCCTAATATGAATAAAGAACGTATATAATAATTTAAACTGTGATCACTAGAGGACAAGGGATCTGGTAATAAATCAATCAGGCTCTACAATGGAAACTGTCATCTAATGTGTCTGACGTTAATGTCTTTTACTCCCCATTTAAAATAAGCGACAGTCTGTTTACTGCACAGTAGCCTAATTAGTCCAGGCAAAATAGCGTTTTACGTAGAATACATTGTAAAATATTTTTTTTCAGAACAACATACTAAAAGTCCTAAGAAATCCTAGTTGAGGAAATATGTTTAATTCTCATCAATCCGAGATGTGTGCCAAGAAGGCGAGACAACCATACAACCCAATGGGGCTATTTTTTTCCTTTACTCCTATCAAAATTAATCTTTACACAATGAAAGTATCCATGAAAATTTACTTTTTTTGTATTACCCTCTTGTGCCATAAACAGCTTGTGTGCATTCAGATCAGCATGATGCAACAAGAGTACTAACAAGTCTGTGTCATCACCTACTGAGACTGTCTTTTGTTCTAGCAGAGTTAATGGCAGTTTGGACAATGAGCACATCTGCATCGTGCTTTGCATGGTCTGTGATATACCATTTTTTGTATTACAAGTTTCTTTGAAAATGAATTTTAATATGCAAATGAGCTATACACTAATCGTAGTAGTGTAGGCTACTGTAGTCCCGAATCGTTTCCCCATGGCTGACAAAGACAAAAGGCTGTAGACTGGACTTTTCATCAGTGTTTCAGGTTTATTGCAGGAGATTCCAAAGGACATACAGAGGATTTCATGGAGCATGGTAGCAGCAGGGTGAGAGCCGCATGGCACTCCTTAAAGTTACAGTACTGCGTTTATATCTCTGTGTGGGGGGATCACGTGGCTTACTCTTCTACAAATAGACAGATCACTTCATCACAACAAGTCGAAACACATGTCCTTACATAGGTGTTTTCGTCTTCCACCAGTGACCTTCTAATCTTTAAGACTTACTGCTCACCAAACTCTTGTGAATACACGCCATTTAAATCCACTACACTACCCAAAATGTATCCGCATAGTTTTGCACCATCATCGTTGCCATGCTCAAAGTCACTTAAACCACCTTTCTTCCCTATTCAAGTGCTCGGTTTTAACTTCAATAAGTTGTCCTGTCCTAAATGCATTGAGTTGCTGCCATGTGATTGTCTGATAAGTTATATGTGTTAACAAGAAATTGAACTGCTGTACATAATAAAGTGGCCGGTGAGTGTATATGCACTCATGCATAACAAGTGCTTAAATTCACATTCTGAGTGACAGTTCATGAAATACTAAAAGGTGATTAAAAAAAAATTCTAAAGTAATAAAAACAGCAGTATAATAAAACCATATTAAAAGTAATCAAATCACAATATCTAATCACAAAACTAACACAACACTGCTAGATTATTAAAACACAGGTAGGCCTATAGTAAAACCAAATAAGTAAATAAATGTTAAGTGTATAAAGAAATAAAGTCCCTGACGGACAAAGAGCTTCTGCTAAATCTAATGTAATGTATTCACTATCTTAGCCATATGATAGTAATATAACATTTAAAAAAAAGAGAACTTGCAAGTGTATTATGTAAGTGCATTTTATAAATATGAACTATGAAGAAAGTCATGTGCACAATGAGTCGTAAAGGCAGTGTCTTAACAGTCTATTGGAGATAAGATTGTATCTACTTGACAGGATATTGAGCAAAGTGAAGACAACATTTTCTCTCTCTTTTTTGTGGTTTGGCAAAAGCATACACTTGTGTAATCAAAGCATGTATACAAAGTAAAAAATGCACATGGTTTGATGGAGGTTGTTTGCTGACACCTACAGCTGAGAACAGAATTATTAGCCCCGCTATGAAAATCTCATTTATTAAAAAAGTATTTCCCAGGTGCTGTCAAACAGAGCAAGGAATTTTTAACAGAGCTTTTCCAAACATCCTACTTTTATTTTGGATGATAACATTATTAAGTACGGGCCCTTACGGGCCCTCAGTTTACTGTGGGCCCGTAATTATTACTCTCCACCATACTTTATCTTACTTCTTCTTACTTCTTACTTTTTATTCTGCCCCACATTTTCTAGCTGCTTCTCCTCCCACACCGTTGCACGTAGAAACGCAAAAATTTCGCACAACGTGCGTCCCCACCCCGCGGGGTGTGCTTTTATACAGTTTTTTGAATTTCCGCTAGGGGGCGCTGTTATTAAGTCCCGACTGAAAGAACTTTGAGAGGCCACGCCCCGCACACCGTAACTCCGATTGACTTGAAATTTCTCACACAGGTGTATGTTAGGGTGCTCTACAAAAAAGCCTCTAGGCCCATAAAAATTCTTCCGGGAATATTTCCCACTAATTAGCATAAACTGAAAAACAGGGTGTTATCCACAACTTTCTGAAATTTGACTGTATCAACACCAAATTTCTCGTGAAGCCCCGGGGGACTACTATAAACATACCCGTAAAAGATTAGTAGGACAACTTGAAAAACATGGCCACCATTGACCAAAAACTTTACGCATGGGCGGGGCCTATCCACAAATTGGCCATAACTCCTTAACCATAGGTCCTATCATCATCAAACTTGCTGGGTATGTGCAGAAGTCATGTGGTAACATGTCCCTCGAAGCTTATCGAGAATAACCCATAGGGGGCGCCACAAATGCCCCCTGACTCTGATTGACTTCAAATTTCTTACACTTGTACAGCTCATGGTGCTCTACAATATAGCCTCTCGGACCATAGGGGTCAGCCATGATTTTTTTTTTCGCCGCCATTGCCCAAAACGTTTACGCAGGGGCGGGGCTTATTAACTAATTGGCCATAACTCCTTAACCATAGGTCCTATCATCATCAAACTTGCTGGGTATGTGCAGAAGTCATGTGGTAGCATGTTCCTCAAAGCTTATCAAGATTAACCCATAGGGGGCGCCAGAAATGTCACCCGACTCTGATTGGCTTGAAATTGATTACACATGTACAGCTCATGGTGCTCTACAATATAGCCTCTCGGACAGTTTTTTTAATTTCCGCTATGGGGCGCTGTTATTAAGCACCGACTGAAGAAAGTTTGAGAGGCCAACAGCTGAGCCGGAGCCTTCAGTCAGCTGAAGCAGACAGTCTAGCGGGGCGAGCAGACTATTCCCCCGTTACTAGGTCGTATCCTTGGTCGTTCCTATACTGGCGTACTACTGGCCGCAGCTTGACATAGTAACCGTTGCTACTGAGTGAGTTCCGACCGTGTAGCGGACTGTTTTTGGCTGTTAAAACAACATGTTGCTTCAATGAATTGCTTTATTTTTTGTAGTAGCCATGTAATAAACGGGATAATGTATAGCGAACGGGTCACTTGCTAGAAATAAAGACCTTCAAGCTGAACTGCTTCAGCTTGTCGGTCTTTATTTCTAGCAAGTGACCCGTTCGCTATACTTTATCTCTTACTTAGCCTAGCCTAGCTTTCCCATTGTACAACTTCTCCTGGGCAGAAATAGACTCATACACTCTGCAAAATGAAGCGTGGGGGGATTGAGCAACGGACCTCATGATCAGATAGATTATACGCCGTTCCTTTTATTTGGTGATTTTTACGGGACATCAGGCCGCCGTGATTAATGTTAAACACACGTCCTTCAACTGCTAACATGGTCGCATGTTTAGAACGTAGGCTATTGAGAGGCCACGCCCCGCACACCGTAAATCCGATTGACTTGAAATTTCTCACACAGGTGTATGTTAGGGTGCTCTACAAAAAAGCCTCCGGGGACCATAAAAGTCCGCCTGGGAATATTTCCCACTAATTAGCATAAACTGAAAAACAGGGTGTTATCCTCAACTTTCTGAAATTTGACTGTATCAACACCAAATTTCTTGTGAAGCCCCGGGGGACTACAATAAACATACCCGTAAAAGATCAGTAGGACAACTTGAAGAACATGGCCGCCATTGACCAAAAAGTTTACGAAGGGGCGTGGCCTATCAACAAATTGGCCATAACTCCTTAACCATAGGTCCTATCATCATCAAACTTGCTGGGTATGTGCAGAAGTCATGTGGTAGCATGTCCGTTGAAGCTCATCGAGATTAACCCATAGGGGGCGCCACAAATGCCCCCTGACTCTGATTGACTTGAAATTTCTTACACATGTACAGCTCATGGTGCTCTACAATATAGCCTCTCGGACAATAGGGGTCAGCCATGATTTTATTTTTCGCCGCCATTGCCATTGCCCAAAACGTTTACGCAGGGGCGGGGCTTATTAACAAATTGGCCATAACTCCTTAACCATAGGTCCTATCATCATCAAACTTGCTGGGTATGTGCAGAAGTCATGTGGTAGCATGTCCCTGGAAGCTTATCGAGATTAACCCATAGGGGGCGCCACAAATGCCCCCTGACTCTGATTGACTTGAAATTTCTTACACTTGTACAGCTCATGGTGCTCTACAATATATCCTCTTTACTGCATTAAGCCCCTCCCCTTTACCACGTTAGGCTCCTCCCCTTTACCACATTAGGCTCCCCCTTTACCACGTTAGGCCCCTCCCCTTTACCATAGTAAGCTCCTCCCATTTACCATGTTAGGCTCCTCCCCTTTACAGCATTAGGCTCCTCCTCTTTGTAATAGCATGCCCCTTTGCAATATTAGGCTCCTCCCCTTTACTATATTAGACCCCTCCCCTTTACCACATTAGGCTCCTCCCCTTCACAGTGCTAGGCTCCTCCCCTTACCATGTTAGGCTCCTCCCCTTTACAGCATTATGCCCCTCCCCTTACCACATTAAACTCCTCCCCATTTACATGTTAGGCTCCTCCCCTTTACACCATTAGGCTCCTCCCCTTACCATGTCAGGCTCCTCCTCTTTACAACATTTGGCTCCTCCCCTTACCACATTAAGCCTCCCATTTACATGTTAGGCTCCTCCCCTTTACACCATTAGGCTCCTCCCCTAACCACATTAAGCTCCTCCCCTTTGTCGCGTTAGGCTCCTCCCCTTTACCTTTATAGCCTCTCGGACAATAGGGGTCAGCCATGATAATTTTTTTTGCCGCCATTGCCCAAAACGTTTACGCAGGGGCGGGGCTTATTAACTAATTGGCCATAACTCCTTAACCATAGGTCCTATCATCATCAAACTTGCTGGGTATGTGCAGAAGTCATGTGGTAGCATGTCCCTCAAAGCTTATCGAGATTAACCCATAGGGGGCGCCACAAATGTCACCCGACTCTGATTGGCTTGAAATTGATTACACATGTACAGCTCATGGTGCTCTACAATATATCCTCTCGGACAGTTTTTTGAATTTCCGCTAGGGGGCGCTGTTATTAAGCCCCGACTGAAGAAAGTTTGAGAGGCCACGCCCCACACACCGTAAGTCCGATTGACTTGAAATTTCTCCCACAGGTGTATGTTAGGGTGCTCTACAAAAAAGCCTCCGGGGCCATAAAAGTCTGCCTGGGAATATTTCCCACTAATTAGCATAAACTGAAAAACAGGGTGTTATCCTCAACTTTCTGAAATTTGACTGTATCAACACCAAATTTCTTGTGAAGCCCCGGGGGACTACAATAAACATACCCGTAAAAGATCAGTAGGACAACTTGAAAAACATGGCCGCCATTGACCAAAAAGTTTACGAAGGGGCGGGGCCTATCAACAAATTGGCCATAACTCCTTAACCATAGGTCCTATCATCATCAAACTTGCTGGGTATGTGCAGAAGTCATGTGGTAGCATGTCCCTGGAAGCTTATCGAGATTAACCCATAGGGGGCGCCACAAATGCCCCCTGACTCTGATTGACTTGAAATTTCTTACACTTGTACAGCTCATGGTGCTCTACAATATATCCTCTTTACTGCATTAAGCTCCTCCCCTTTACCACGTTAGGCTCCTCCCCTTTACCACATTAGGCCCCCCTTACCACGTTAGGCTCCTCCCCTTTACCATATTAAGCTCCTCCCCCTTTCCATGTTAGGCTCCTCCCCTTTGCATAATTAGGCTCCTCCCCTTTGTAATATTATGTCCCCTTGCAATATTAGGCTCCTCCCCTTTACCATGTTAGGCTCCTCCTCTTCACAGTGTTAGGCTCCTCCCCTTTACAGCATTATGCTCCTCCCCTTACCATGTTAGGCTCCTCCCCTTTACAGCATTATGCTCCTCCCCTTTACCATGCCAGGCCCCTCCCCTTTACCATGTTAGGCTCCGGCTCCTCCCCTTACCATGTTAGGCTCCTCCCCTTTACAACATTATGCTCCTCCCCTTTACAGTGTTAGGCTCCTCCCCTTTACAACATTAGACTCCCCCCTTTACAGGGTTAGGCTCCTCCCCTTTACAACAGTAGGCTCCTCCCCTTACCACATTAAACTCCTCCCCCTTTACACGTTAGGCTCCTCCCCTTTACACCATTAGGCTCCTCCCCTTACCATGTTAGGCTCCTCCTCTTTACAACATTTGGCTCCTCCCCTTAACACATTAAGCCCTCCATTTACATGTTAGGCTCCTCCCCTAACCACATTAAGCTCCTCCCCTTTGCCGCGTTAGGCTCCTCCCCTTTACCTTTATAGCCTCTCGGACCATAGGGGTCAGCCATGATTATTTTTTTCGCCGCCATTGCCCAAAATCTTTACGCAGGGGCGGGGCTTATTAACCAATTGGCCATAACTCCTTAACCATAGGTCCTATCATCATCAAACTTGCTGGGTATGTGCAGAAGTCATGTGGTAGCATGTCCCTCAAAGCTTATCGAGATTAACCCATAGGGGGCGCCACAAATTTCACCCGACTCTGATTGGCCTGATCGGCTAATTAGCATAAACTGAAAAACAGGGTTTTATCCACAACTTTGTCAAGTGTTACTTTATCAACACCAAATGTCTCACGAAGCCCCGGGGGACTATGACGCACGTCTCCGAAAAATATTAGTAGGATAGCTTGGAAAACATGGCCGCCATTGACTAAAACGTTTATGCAGGGGCAGGGCTTAATAACAAATTGGCCATAACTAATTGACCATCATCATGAAACTTGCAGGATATGTGCAGAAGACATGTGGTAGCATGGCCCTCTAAGCTTGTCGAGATTAACCCATAGGGGCCCCCACAAATGCGAAAACCATCATTCAAAAATGCAATGTTTGACAGGCCACGCCCCTCGCCCCCTGACTCTGATTGACTTGACATTTCTTACACATGTGCTCTACAATAAAGCCTCTTGGACCATAGGGGTCAGCCATTATTTTCTTTCTTCCCTAACTTACATGACCTGAAATACAGTGAAGTCACATTCACTCTGTGGATTTCCAACCTATCATCACCAAATTGTATACACAGCATCAGAGGACGGCCACAACTAGGGACTGGAGTTCGGAAAGCCCACGGCGGCGGTTCGTAGAAGCGTTCTGGCCCGGCCGACGGGCAGGGCACCGCCAAAGCGGGGATTGGCGGCCTGCGCAGGGCTGCCCGTACTTTCAAAATCTCCGCAGGATTTTCTAGTTTTACTTTGCACACAGAAACAAAATTATTTCACAAAAACCAAAAACTACGGGTTGTTTTAGGCTAGATGGCGATAGCCGCCGCCAGAACGTGGGTCAAAGTATCGGGCCGTGGAACAACTGCGGTCAAGCCAGTGGTCTCTTGTTTTTGATTGGCCAAACCGGGCGCTTATATATTTATTCCCCACCTTTTCGGCACCCTTTCAGACGTCTGGTACCCCAACGGAGGAGTACCGAAAATGGAAGCAGCTCAGAACGGTTTAGCTTGCTTATTTTGGGACCCTACCCAAATTTTGGCAAATGAGAAGCCAAAATAAGCGGACCGAACCGCTCCGACCCAACACACTCTGCTCGGTGGAAACAAGGCATTAGTGGAGTTTATTGACTCTGGACATAAAATAGTTTTTTACAGATATATGAAATAAGCCATTCTGACCGGTGTCAAGAGACCATCCAAAATGTAATAATTAGGTAAACATAGTGACATGTTTTGTGCAAAGTATAGTAAGAAAAACTTCCTGCTAGGGCAGCAGTAAAAATTATCTTTTTGCCACTAGGACAAAGCAATAGTGTGTTAGCCATGCCCATGCAACTGTCCATTGTTTGAGTTCTTACACTGTGTTTGTTGTGTAGCTGCTGTGGGGCAGGCGTAGCTGCAGATGCAGATGTCACCACACAGATAATGGCGTCCAATGTGGAACTCCACACGCTCAACACTGGACGACCCCCCCTTGTTGCCATGGTAACCCGACAGCTGAAACAGATGCTGTTTAGGTGAGGGTTGTACAAAGGGAACCAAACTTAATGTCATTAATATCAGTTTCATGTATCCTAATGATCTTTTTTCTCTTTGGTTTTCTTTGGTTTCTGTTTTCGTTCATAACTAGACATGCCTAGGCAGACCTGTTCCGTATTGGTCCCATTGTAATAGAGAGCAGCATATTGTAATGATGTGTGTCTGGTGTGTTCAGGTACCAGGGTCACGTGGGTTCATCTCTGATCGTTGGAGGAGTGGATGTGACTGGAGCTCACTTGTACAGTGTTTACCCACACGGCTCCTACGACAAACTGCCTTTCCTTACCATGGGTATGTGAAGTGTACTGTACTGTTTTGTACTAAAGGCCAAAGTTTCTTCTTAGGGTGTATTCACACATGCCGTGTTTAGTTCGGTTGAAACAAACTCAGATGCACTTCTGCCTTCGGTGCGCATCTTTCAGGCAGGTGTGAATACAGCAATCGCACTCGGGTGCGGACCAAACAAACGCTCCGAGACCCAGCTGAAGAGGTAGTCTCGATGCGTTTCCAAACGCACTCTGCTGCAGTTCGTTTGTGGTGTGAATTTGTTCGGACTCGATCCGACCCAAATGCAGGAGGCACTGTGCCTTTTCTTTCTTTTCTTTTTTAATAAATAGCCGTCAGCTTCACATTATGGGAAAGTGTTGTTGTCACCATTATTAGGAAGATTAGTTGTGGTTTGACCGGGAGCCCAGAACAATATAAATGCTGAATGTGTTCAGCGATCAGATGAAGGAGAGGGGAGCGTCTCTCGCACAGTGCCAACAGGTTCACGCTGCGCAAGAAGTGTGTGTTTTTATTTTGCTTCCCATGTACGGGACCGTCAATACTATCCCCGTGTCAGTTTGGAGCTGAACTGCGCCGACCCAGCTGATACACAGCTTAATCAGCTGAGTGTCAGCTTGAGCCTATTCTTCTCGCGTGACGCGCATCCAGCACCAAAAATACAGTAAAAATGATGTTTCACATCGTAGGCTACAAGCCACATAACGTGGCATTGACATAAGGCTACACATTATGACCATATGAAACAACAATAATTTGATGTTTTTCCTCTTTATTTATAGGTTAGATGTAGGCCCTTTTATTATTTTTAGCCCCATATTATATCAATGATATATATTTCGCAGTTTAAACTTCGTGCTTCCTGTTTCTCTCCACCCCAGAATGTCTGTCCAATGAATGAATGATCTCAGATCACGTGTGGTTTTGCTTCGTAATGCTGGTTCACTTGCAAAAGGGGCAATATGAAAGTGGACCACACCAAACAAAAAAAATCAAAACTCTATTTGGTCTGGACCAAAGCAAGTGCACTAGCGGACTTTCCCAGTGTGAATACACCCCTAGAAAAACTCTCTCAGTTCAACTTCAACATATGTTTAGAATGTTAATAACTTAATTATTGTTTTTCACCATAAAAATACAGCTGAATTAAACTAGTTTCAGACAGGCCCCAACTTTAAGACCCGACCAAACATATGACAGAACATACACTGAACAAAAATATAACACCAGAACTGGTAAATGGGAACAGATCTCCCTTGAAACAGAGTCTCCGGTCTCAATGAGATTTACCTGTATAAATAAAGGTTAAAAAAAAAATATACTGACTGGTGAAAGGAGAAGTACCCCCTCCAACACAGATTTAGACAGATTTGTGAACAATATTTGAGAGATATGGTTATTTTGTGTAGAGGAGGACGGGGGAATATGAGACATCGGGTAATGTGAGACACCCCCTGTATCTAGGACACGGAACACATTTTTAATCATGCGAGATATGTTTTCAAGCCCCTCTCATTTCCCCTTGGCCATGAAAGAGAGGACCTCATGGTGATGTTGTAAGCATGTACATTCTTTTTTGTATGTAAAAGTAAATTTTCTTGCTGTCAACTTAATCGATTGTTGTGCCTAATCAAATTGATTCAGGAAGAAAAAATTCTATCACAAATGTTGATGAACTACCAACATGAAACCATGTGATGATGATAACTGAAGATTAGCCTGAATTGCTAAGAGAAGTAGTTTTTTCTTAAATTGTGGCAGTGAGACAAATGCTGTGGGGTAAAGTGAGACTGTAGCCCCTTTTACACAGAGATTGCGGCATATTGACGGAACAACATCATTCCAAAATGCCGGCGTTGCTTGCTTCTGTGTTATTTACACAGAACCAAGCAACGCCGGCCTGCTGGCGCATCAGTAGCTCCTTTTACACAGCGCTCCGGAATGAAAGAGGTGCTTGTAAACAGCGTCAGGTGTGACGTAAACATTTAGCGCCGCGCCGGTCAGCTGCTTTACAACAACAACACTGGCAGGTGAATTGAGAGCAGAAGTGCTGGAGCTTGCAGTAAGAGGGCCGTATTTTACTGTCCCCACGATGTGCCAGTTGATCTCGCTACGCGCTGAGTCCAACATCACTGGGACTGTTAACCAAACTGACAAAATCAATCCGCTTCACCTCTTCACGTCTTGAGTTGTGTTGGCAAAACAGTAGCTCTGTGGCTAACAGCTGAGCCGGAGCCTTCAGTCAGCTGAAGCAGACAGTCTAGCGGGGCGAGCAGACTATTCCCCCGTTACTAGGTCGTATCCTTGGTCGTTCCTATACTGGCGTACTACTGGCCGCAGCTTGACATAGTAACCGTTGCTACTGAGTGAGTTCCGACCGTGTAGCGGACTGTTTTTGGCTGTTAAAACAACATGTTGCTTCAATGAATTGCTTTATTTTTTGTAGTAGCCATGTAATAAACGGGATAATGTATAGCGAACGGGTCACTTGCTAGAAATAAAGACCTTCAAGCTGAACTGCTTCAGCTTGTCGGTCTTTATTTCTAGCAAGTGACCCGTTCGCTATACTTTATCTCTTACTTAGCCTAGCCTAGCTTTCCCATTGTACAACTTCTCCTGGGCAGAAATAGACTCATACACTCTGCAAATACATACACGTGGGGGTTTGGATTGAGCAACGGACCTCATGATCAGATAGATTATACGCCGTTCCTTTTATTTGGTGATTTTTACGGGACATCAGGCCGCCGTGATTAATGTTAAACACACGTCCTTCAACTGCTAACATGGTCGCATGTTTAGAACGTAGGCTATGGAACGTCAAACGCCCCCCTGTTCCGCAACAACAAGCTGGAGCATTTAAACAGAGAGGCGGAACTGATTGTGTCGGGAATCTTACTACCCCCCGAGGTAGTAAAATTCCCGGAACAATCTCTCGCACCTTTCTTCCCTCGTTCCGCAACTGTCGCATTTAAACAGCTGGGTGGAGGGCCGAAAGGCCGGCATATTCCCGGCTTTCACTGGCTGTGTAAAGGTAGCAAGGAGACTAGTTTGAAAAGACAAAAGACAATGTGGGCTGGAGGTGGGGGTTGATGGATGAAGGGGTGTCAGCAAGGGCATGGTTTGGCACGAATGTATGTGGGGGAAAGGAGACCCTTGATTTTTCTGGTCTGTCTCAGTTTACCCCAGTGCTGGGGTAAAGTGAGACACATGACAACTTTTTTTAAAACAATCATATTTTCACTGCCCTTTGTCTTGAAAAAATTCTGCTAATGCCCATTTCTAGGAAACATCCTGAACGAATGGGAAATGTGTAAATTTGAGTGATAAATCATTTTAGCTCGCTTAGAGGGGAGAACATTTAAAAAGTGTCTCAGATTACCCCGTTCTCCCCTATATAGAAAAAGTTCAGTTAAGCGCATGAAAAATGGGAGCAAAAACAAGTGTTACATTTATATTTTTGTTCAGTGTAAAAAGATGAGTCAGTGAAATGAAGAAAATCTTACTGTTCATATTGTTCCAGGCTCTGGAGCTGCAGCTGCTGTGTCTGTATTTGAGGACAGGTTCAAACCAAACATGGAGGTGAGACTGACTGTCTGCTGATGAAATTCAAGCCACATGTAATCAGATAAAAACAGAAACTGATATTAGGAAGAATAAAATAAATATGTTATACTGAAAGCATGACTCTTGTTATCCCTTTCAGCTGAATGAGGCAAAGCAGCTGGTACGCGATGCCATTGCTGCAGGGATCTTCTCTGACCTGGGATCAGGCAGCAATGTGGACCTGTGTGTTATCACCCAGGCTGGAGTGGAATACCTGAGAGGCTACGACAAGCCAACGCAAAAGGGCAAAAGGTGAACCACTATATATGTAATGGATTAAATTCTTGAATTTAGATATATTTCAAAAGATTTTAAAAACAATCAAATACAATTTGGAAAATTTGAGACACTGTAGGTCACTGTAGAAACATCCCATTCTAAGCTTTAAGATTCTTATTTATATTCAACTTTATTTTGTCTATCAAATATTGAAAGCACTTCGAGAAAACTTCAGGCTTTGTTCATTCTTGCACTCTATTTGGACAAAAGCAGTAGTGTTTTTACTATGCCAGCTGTTGTTCCTAGGTGAGCGTACCCATGACAAAGGCATTGAGAAAAACCATAGAAAAAAAGCATTCTCGTTTGCTGTTACATATCATTTATGACCATTAGAGGAAAAATTAAACTGTTTCAGAAATATTCAAATGTTTCTCGTATCACATTTAAAGGGCCCTCCTTCATTATTTGACTTTACTTTTGTTGGGTAACACTCACTTTAACACACTTCATTTAAACTCACACACTGTCTTTTTCTGACTGTGATCTTGTATTGGGCCTTTAATTTGACCCCTTTGGAGGGAGGAGTCTCAGCTAACTTTCAATTCATCACGTGACAATTCTTTGAAGATAAGCATTATCAGTGATAGTGACTACAATTATTTTGAAATGTAGGTCATGAATACATTATTTCATTAACAGTGTAAAAAATACTTGCACATTTAAAGGCCCTGGCAACCCAAATCCACTAAATCCTTGTAACTATGTTATTTGGGGAGTAAAATGAATGTTAATATGTATATGAAAGGTTTTAGGAATAGCTGCCAACCCCCCCGCAAACATACTTCCATGTCAGTTGGTCGAGCATTTGAAAAATCCTGATTCGAATGTCGCATGACAAGCCGTTTTCACACGCATCTCCACTCCAACATACATTGGACTTCTCGTTAGAAAATTTCAAATTCGAATTTTGGCTTGGAGTTTTGTTTTCACACGTCACGCGATTCTTAAAGACTATAAAAACAATTCTATGCCATCTCTCTGGTGCCGCGCAAGTGATACAGACTGTCTCTTTGCGCCTGAGCCTACACTCAAAGCCCCGTCTGAGCGAAGCAGCGCGCACCCCGGTGAAAACACTGTGATGGTGACGTTCACAGTGAGCCCTCGCCGAGCCGCCGTGCAGAAAAACTATGTGGTTTAAGACTAAATGATCACCGGGGATTCCTGCACGTTAACGTTGTAGAGGGGACATGCTTTCACGAGCCGATTGCATGTCCCGAGCCCTGATACACAGAGACATGTCTCCTAACTGACTGCGCGACGTCGATCGCTGCGCCGATTCATGCCTCTGATACGTCGACTCACAACATAATGAGTCGAGGCTTTGAATTCAGTGCTGGGGATGTGGGGCCATTTCACGTGCCTCTTTTTCCTCTCGTCACTTCGTTCTCTATTCAAGCGCACACACCTCTGTCCGGCCGCATCTGAGTGCGCAGCCAGTGCTCCACCCGAAAAAATAAAAAACAAGTTGGACACAAGCCCTGAAGCTGAATGATCGCTTTGGTAACGGTCAGTCCATAACTGGACGCTGAATATTAGACCCCAAATATAAAACGACCCGACTTTTTACGACCTATTCCCAGGGGGAAACCCCTTCTTATAATCGGCCCAATACGGCATGTGTCACCGCTGCATGTAACAATATTGTATTGGTGATGCATTTTTTTTTAATCAATGTAGCGAGTTATTATTTAAGTGCAGGCAGAGCTTCTTTTTTGTCAGCACTCCCTTCTGAGAATATGTTTCCGCGGCTATGCCTGTAGCGTACTTCAACAGCGGGTCTCCACACTGTTGAACCGTATATCGCATCAGCTCACGTGATGAGAAACATAATCAGACTCCGTTTTCTCTCTCTCTATTCCCACTTTCTCTCTCTCTATTCCCACTCCTATCCACAGAAAAATCTGATTTTAAAAATGCATATGCCTAAAATAAGATAGGGGATTTTTTGCAAGTTAAATGGGAAATAAACTAATAGGCAGGAGAGATAGTCTAACAATAAATATGAGACAGAGATATTTTTATATATTTTCATTGTGACACAGACACTTGTTTCAATTAAATAGGTTGCGGTTGTGGTGGGGAGAAAATAGCATACAACTAATTGCAAAGCTAGCCTATATAGGCTAATAATAATAAGTTACTTTCTAGCAGGATGCAAGTGATTCTGAGCTGCGCTCTCAGCTGTGCCAATGCATTCACCGTTGCTAGGGAAACCAGCTACCGTCGCAGCCCGTGCAGCAGTGTGAACTGCCAGTCAGGCTCATTGAGCATTTGCAACATTTTCAAGTTTGCGTTTCTTTGTGTGGTGAATCTTTGGTCTGAACTGGGCTAAACCTGCTCAGCACCGTGACTGGGAGAACGTTCCCTTACAGAACGTTATTGACCACGCCCACACCGCCCTGCAAAATGTTCTAGACAGCAAAAAAGCAGTTTTTTAGACGAAATTTTATAATATTTATGATAATACATTTTTAATTGGATAACTGTAAAAAGCTTGTAGAGAAACACAATATTAATGTCATATATTTAGGTCTCTGGGTTGCCACGGCCTTTAAGACTCATGCCTTCAATATTATAGCAATGCTTCACTTTGACGGCGTAGTTAACCAAAGTACTTTTTTAGGAAAAAAATCAATGAATTCCCTTCAAGATTTATGTGACTCTTATCATTTTTGTAAATAATACAAACGAGACTTCTTGTCCTTATCTGTCTTTTTTCTTCCAGAGAGGGACAGTACAGGTATAAGCCTGGCACCACGGCTGTTCTGACCAAAACTGTGACCCCGCTTCCTCTGGATGTGCTCGATGAATTTGTTCAGATCATGGAAACTCAATAAAATATATAAAGTACAATGACATGCTCCTGGTGGAATCAAATCTATTCATGAAGCGCAGTATAAGGCTCAGTATCTCTAAAGCATCATTGTCTGTAAAGGAAGTCAGTTTGTAATAAAAGCTTCCGTTTGTCAAACAGTCAGTACTTGTAAGTTATTTGGTTAGGAGGGCTGGAAGAGTTAGTTAGGAAGTTTCCTTCAGCTTGTGCTTTTGTTTTGCGTTCCCATGAACATAGCCACATAGCCTATAGTCCAATATGAGCAACTGATTTATGTTCAAATTAGTGGGTGAATTACAGTTGTTGCAATATTAACTCACTAGTAGGATAATAAATCTTACTTTAGCTAAAGCTTGACATTTTGTCTAATGTGAGAATGGTTAAACCTGATTCATTTGTAATTTTTGAACGTTACTGCTCTGGTAAAGAACTGCCTGCATAGCTTTTTTAACAGACCCCTCTATAGAAGGCTATGTAGCTGCAGACTGCAGACTGGGCTACTGCAGCTGGATAGCCTACTATAGAGACAGTGCGGAACGCGTCATAATCGGAGGCCACGCCCATCGTGGGGGAAAACAATACACAGCGCTCCATCCACTTTATATTGAATGACAAACTTAATAAAAACGTAATACGACATGCCTTTCACAAATACACGTTACTTTCTTTAAAGCCACGACTCTTGTCTGTCTATACGAGCTGTTTTGGTGAAAAAGTATTGAGTCATTTTCAATATCGAGACAAAACTCTTAACTAATGTATGCTGAATGCTAGGCTAATGTTAGCCTTCTGCTGTAGGCTAACCATAGGCTAAAGGCTGTTACATACTCCGCGAGAAGAAAGTTCTCGGTGACAGAGCTGCGAGAAGTTCTTTCTGGTCTGACATTACATACTTCACGAGAACTCAACTGCCGAACTCCTCACCGCGGCGCATTGTTACCATGGAAATTTGACTCAGTAGCGCCAGCTGATTTCACTTCGCTTTCCTCATTGACTTCAAACTGACCAATCACACAGTAGTTCTCGGACAAGCTGCGAGAAGAAAGTTCGGCCCGGGTGATGTGTCGAGAACAAGCTGCGAGAACAGCTAAACAAGAGCTGAGAGAAGAAAATGACGTAATTTTCTTCTCGCAGCTCTGTCACCGAGAACTTTGTTCTTTCTTCTCGCGGAGTATGTTACAGCCTTAACCCTCACGGACGGGAAAAAACACCTCAATATTGAAAATTACTCAATAATTTTTCACAAGAACAGCTCGTATGGACAGACAAGAGTCGTGGCTTTAAAGAAAGTAAAGTTTTTTTGTTAAATGGATGTTCGATTACGTTTTAATTAAGTTTGTTTGCAGAAGACAGGTCTCCTTCAATACAAAATGAATGGAACGGTTTTCAACGGTTTCCCCCACGATGGGTCCGACCGGACAAAAACACCTCAATATTGAAAACTACTCAATTATTTTTCACAAAAACAGCTCATATAGACAAACAAGAGTCGTGGCTTTCAAGAAAGTAACGTTTTTTTCTTAAATGGATGTTTGATTAAATTTTAATTAAGTTTGTTTGCAGAAGACAGGTCTCCTTCAATACAAAGTGGATGGAGCGCTGTTCAATGTTTTCCCCCACGATGGGCGTGGCCTATTTCATGCACTGTCTCTATGCTGCACTTTCAGGGCCACAGTTCCAGAACCTTAGTTTTTTGCAATAGCAGAATTGGCTGCAAATAGTGCCACCAAGGCAGTTTTCCATCCAAACAATACTTGTTGACGGTAGTAGGCTACATTTTAATCATTCTATCGTGGATTGAGCTTAAACTGTGTCCAATAAATCACGGTTTTATGCCTGCTGCAGCACATGGCAGGATTTATCACATTGTAACTTGTGGCGTACCCAGATCCACCCACACAAATGACTGGGCCCCTGAAAAGGTCCAGTCAATGGGCCCCCCTTCCTCATGCCTTACTCATATCAATGCATGTGCATGCGCTCATCCCTAAATGAACACAGGCTACATGTTTTTGTAGAGAGACTAATTATCTTATCAAACATGCAGCGACAGTTTAGGGAGCAGGGGCTCAAGTGAGAAAAAGGGAACTTTCATTATTCTTATTTTTTATTTTTTAAATAGTAGCACACTTCTGACTTAGCCTAGAGCCTACTTACCAATTCATTTGAATACCCTTAACCTATGGCCTCAGATCAGTCTCAATATTAATGAATGCACAGAGAAGGATTCACACTTGTATTTTGTGATTTATATGTAAACGACTCTCTTCTCACAAATACATTTCAATGCACACACAAATGGATACCATCATATATAAATCTAAAATAAATCCATCTATAATAAAAAGTTTCATGAACACATTTCCGATCCACACAAATGTGTCTTGTTTTAAATAAATGTAATATAAATCCATAAATACAGTGTCGTGCAAAAGTTTGTGAACCCCTTGAGCCTTTTGGAATTTTATTTATTTTAACCATTATTAATAAGTTTTTTTCAATACCAGTATTTTTTATATGAAATAACAGATGTTTGTTTATCAATTCAACATTTTTCTTTTCCAGAAATCAATTGTTAAAATAGATAAAACAAATTATTTGACAAATGTTGTATGTGCAAAAGTTTGTGAACCCTAAGCTGCATTGCTTAAATCGAGCAAGGTAAACACAATCAGGTGGGCCAAACTGATTGATGAAATTGACCAATGTAGTGAGAGATCTTTAGGGAAGAAATTGGGCGCAACTAGATAAAACAAAGATAAAACCAGGTCAGTTTAGGCTCACCAAACTGAACCCATACAGGTCAGACATGCTCAAAGGGGAAACAATCTCAGAGGATCTCAGGAATAGAGTTTTGATGTTGCACATTTGTCTGGGGACAGCTATACATTCGTATAAAAAAGTTTGAGCTCCATCGGCCCACCGTGAGGCAAATCATCTACAAATGGAGAGCTTTAAGAGTGACTTAACATCTGCCTAGAAGTGGACTTCCTTCAAAAATATCTTCAAGCACCACAAGAAAAGGGATTTTTCAGGTAAAAGCCAACCCACACATTACATCTGGAGATTTGCAGACCATTTGCCATCACCATTCTTCACTTGGGAGAAGGTTCTGTTGGTGGTAGGCAGAGTTGCGTTTTTGCCCAAACATGGCGGTTTTGGTTATGACCAAACAGATCAATTTTGGACTAATCTGTCCACAGAATAAGACTTCAAGTATCTCCAGGTGCTCTCTGGCAAAGCTGTGACAAGCAGTTGTGTTATTTTTTGAGAGCAGAGGCTTCTTCAGCAACCCTCCCTTGAAAGCCATGTTGACTGAGTTTTCTTCTTATTGTGGAACCATGCACATCTGTCCCAGATGTTGCAAGAGAGGTCTGCAAATCACTAGATGTAATGTGTGGGTTGGCTTTTAACTAAAAAAACACTTTTCTTGTGGCGCTTGAAGATATTTTTGAAGGAAGTCCACTTCTAGGCAGATGTTCAGTCACTCTTGAAGCTCTCCATTTGTAGATGATTTGCCTCACGGTGGACCGATGGAGCTCAAACTTTTTTTGAATTAATTTATAGCTGTCCCCAGACAAATGTGCAGCATCACAACTCTATTCCTGAGATCTTCTGAGATTTTTTTCCCTTTTAGCAGGTCTGACCTGTATGGGTTCAGTTTGGTGAGCCTAAACTGACCTGGTTTTATCTTTGTTTTATCTAGTGGCGCCCAATTTCTTCCCTAAAGATCTCTCATTACATTGGTCTATTTCATCAATCAATTTGGCCCACCTGATTGTGTTTACCTTGCTCGATTTAAGCAATGCAGCTCAGGGTTCACAAACTTTTGCACATACAACATTTGTCAAATAATTTGTTTTATCTATTTTAACAATTGATTTCTGGAAAAGAAAAATGTTGAATTGATAAACAAACATCTGTTATTTCATATAAAAAATACTGGTATTGAAAAAAATGAATTAATAATGGTTAACATAAATACAATTCCAAAAGGCTCAAGGGGTTCACAAACTTTCGCACGACACTGTATATACATTTTTAAAAGATTTGCATTTTTCATCAGAAATGTGTTTGGATGTTGTTACATTTATTTACAAACTGTTACATTTGAATTTACAAAATGCTTTTAATTTGTGAACTTCCTTGCATTCATGTGTGAATTGGTCTGTATTTATGTGTGGATTTATGAGACTCCCCTGACGTCTGCTGGATTCACGAATGTGTTTTTTTCAACCAGGAACTACCTATAGCCAATCGGATGTCTTCATTGTTTTCAGCCAATCACATGAGCGCAGTCCCACAAGGGTACGCTTATGCCCAGAGAGACACACAACGGTACAGTAGATGGCACGACTGAATGAGCTCAATGTCAATGCATTATTTTTAAAACTGCTGTGGAGTTGTTGCCGCAGTGGACCACGTTTTTGGTGAATCATAAACGAGTCACCAACAATTCCAGCATTTGCAGCGTCCATTTCTCCAAAGAAGAGTTTAGTAACTTGGCTAGAAGGCTGCTGGCTTTGCAGAGCGGCTATGTCTAGCTGGAGCTGCCTTTCTTTACTTCAGACTTCACCGACTCCGTGCTGATTGCCAATCATGTAAGTCACTTACCAGCTTAACTGTACATTACATTTTACTGTCTTATTAGCTTTAGTTATGCTACTACAGTGTAGTTCACTTGTGGGTGTTGCTAACATTTAGCCCCAGTCCCGGTGTTTGAAGCTAACGTAGCTAATGTTGTTATCATAGTAGCCTACTACTGAATGTTTATTTTTAGCAGGTCATGCTAGCTACCTTGATGACAATCACACAAAATATGGCCACTGAATTAAGAACAGAGCGGCCAAGTCTCACGCTTTGGCCGTGAGACACACGCATATCAACCAGTTCACACGCTCACACGCCACACCTCCAATTTCTCATGCAGAGAAATGAATCCCCGTAATATATATATATATTTTTTGGTACTTTTACTTTGAAAGTCTTATTTTGAAAAGCTAAACGGACTGAGTTCCGTGACATCCTCTTTCTGCCATGCTTTCTGCACGCGCGGTTTCCATGGCATGGTCCATGGTCCATGGCCGTGTGCAGCCCGTAGCCACAGCAGCCACTTGGCAAACCACCACGGCCACGCCCCCCTCCGTTACACTACAAAACTAATAGTCCCGCCCTTTGTTCAAATTATATGGAAAATTAATGACAACAAGGACGCCGGTATTAAATGAACAAAGAGGTAAGAACACCTTAATTCAAATCAGTCACTTCACTTGATATATTCAAGCTTGTTTTGCATTATGTTATTGGGCTGGTTGACACACCAACAAATTTTTGTTCTAAAATGTTGTCAACATTAATTGAATGAATGTATTGAGTAACTAAGCTTAGAGGTTACTGTGGGAAAATTATGTTCTGAGAAGACATCAAGTGTCATAGATTTAATATAATAATGGTGAATTGAAATTGGATAATTGGATAACCCATACAATGTTGAATACATATATAATAATTACCTTTATTACAGTTTAACCAAATGTTTTAACAATAGGCTACAGGAGATATTTGAAAGCACTACACATGCATTGTAGGCTATTCAATTAAATTTGTGTCAGCGAAACCGTGAATGTTCTCTTTTACTTTACATAAAAATTAATGCAGAAAAGGCACACATTGCTTCATAAAAATTCACCAGAATGCAGGAAATTAAGTGTTTAATGCTCGAAATTTTCTGGGGGGGAACCCCAGACCCCCACTTACAATATGTCCACACCCAATGTTTAATTAAAACCTGTCCTACGACTTTGCAATTCATGAATTTGTTTATTTTAATAAGATTTTTGATGTTTTATCACATTTTCCAATTGTCTTTTATTTCTGATTAATTATGAACAATATGTAAACTTGCAGGACACTAGCAAAAATGATTGGGTGGGAAAGAGGACACGGTTTTGGGTCCCTCGGCCAAAAAATCTCACTCCAAACTTTTGGTGAAACTTGGCAGCCCTGATTAAGAATTATACAGAATATCTCTGTATTACAGCATTACAGACAGCCTATGCCAGAGTGAATGCTAGTGTTGAGGGCTAATGCGAGCCTGAACCTCTCATCTCTAGCCGGGACACTGGAGGACAGACGATGTGACCTACACCTGCAGTAGTTAAAGAACCATGGCGAAGAAAAGGAACAGAGGTATGATGAAGAATCTACTCATGCTAATGTAGTTAAAGATATCCTAAACTACATAGAACTCTTTGTATATTAAGCTTATTAGGTGAACAAGCACACTGCATTTATTCTTCTCATAAGGACTGTTTTCTTCAGTGTCATCATTGTAAATATATTCAATTTCTTCTTAAAAGCAGAAACAAGGTTTTACTCAAAGACATCTTGAAGCTCAGCCCACTGTACCAGACCTTGCCCCGACCCGGCCCGTTCTCAGAAAGAGGTTCTGGCCCCAGTTAGTATAAACAACGGGCAGGTAGCGGACGGTGAATATATTGACATTTTACTCAAGTAACAATAAATAAAATGTTTGTTTTGTTGTTATGGTCATCCAAGTTTAAAAATACAGTTTAGCTTAGTTAGGTTCTTGGCTTCCAAAGACCATGGCCCCCCTAAGTGGCTGGGCCCTAGAAAGATTTCCCACTTTATACTCCTTATGGGCGGCCCTGGGTGTACCCTAGGATTCCATATTAATAACATAACACTAACCCATAGCCTAACAATATAATACAGAATGAATCCATTCATGTAGCCTATCTATCTTCATCATCTAATTCTGTGCAGCCTGTGGTACTGCAGCTGAATCATCTTCCTTTTGTTTTCATCCAACAGCTTTACTCCTTCACCATGTCATGTGTAGTCCGTCGTGAACATCCTTTCTTTATACAGTATGTCCATGATCCATCCCAACAAACTTTGAGACTTCAGATATCTCTCACTAAGCCAATCAGCGCTCCCAAATAGTTTGTCCCGCCCACATGTTCAGAGCTATTAGGAAAATGAATGGCATTAAAAGAGAATATGGATATCCAATCTTATCTAATGGGGAAATTACAGCAGTGAAAGATGAAGAGAAAGCAGAGATGTTGGCAAAAACTTTTGTTAAAATTCACAGTTCAGATAATATTAGTGAAAAAGGAAGGATAACAGTTTAAGGTATTCCATAGAACCCACTTCTCTAAAGCCAAATTAGCAGAAATATACCCTGACGTAGATGATAGCTGCAACCGGTGTGGCTTTGCCCCGGCTGACCACAGTCACATGTTTTTTCTCTGCCCAAGACTGAACAATTTTTGGTGTTCGGTCTTCAAAACATTATCTGATGTCCTGCAGCTAAACCTTCAACCATGTCCTTATATAGCCATTTTTGGGGTCCCCTTGGTGCCTTCTACTTACTCAGGAGTGCAGGCTGATGTTATTGCTTTCTCCTCTCTTCTAGCTCGGAGAAGAATACTTTTCGAGTGGAAATCTCCAAAGCCTCCTTTCTCATCCTCATGGTTGAGTGATATTATGTTCTTTGTCGAGCTAGAAAAAATTAAATATTCCCTGAGAGGCTCTTTGTACAAATTTGACCATAGGTGGCGCCCCTTCATCTCACACTTTAATAAACTTAAGTCGCTTCCCGATGGTTAACTGTTGGCCTTGTCTGTTTTGTAGCTACGCTGCTCCTTTTGGGTTTTGCATGGTTCTGTGTACATGTGGCTGTGTCTGGCCGTCGCTGTCCATATTGGGCCTGCAGTGTGTAGAATTTCGGATATTTTTAATTTTTAATTTTTTTTTTGGTAGAAGTGATTGTGGTGTCCATGACTGCGTTTGTTCTGGTGTATAACAGCTGTTTTTTTTTTTTTTATAAATATATTTTTTTATTATTATATATATAGGGGAGAACGGGGGAATCTGAGGCATCGGGTAATGTGAGCCACCCCCTGTATCTAGGCAACAGAAAACATTTGTGGTCATGTGAGATATATGTTTTCAAGCCCCTCTCATTTCCCCTTGGCCCTGAAAGAGAGGACCTCATGGTGCTGTGGTAAGCATGTTTTTTTCACCAAAATAGGTATTTTGCATGTAAAAGTAAATTTTCTTGCTGTCAACTTAATCAACTGTTGTGCCAAAGCAAATGTATTCACATAGAAAAACTTCTATCATACGTGTTGATGAACTACCAACATATGAAACCATGTGATGCTGATAACTGAAGATTAGCCTGAAATGCTAAGAGAGGTAGTTTTTTCTCAAATTGTGGTGGTGGGGGAAAGTGAGCCAAATGCTGTGGGGGAAAGTGAGCCACTGTCTCACTTTCCCCCACCACGAGGCACAAGTTAAGTTTAGTCTTAAACATGTTTTTATGTAATATTACATGACATATGTTTTATTTTAATGTCATACACATTGTAGAAAAGCCATCATGCCAAGGAAATACACCAGGAAGACGACCTTGGGCAACCACACGGAAAGAGCACCTTCTCATCTTTCCCTGTAACCTTCAGGGCTGGAATGTAGAGTAGGCCTAGTTGTATAGTATGACAGGCTGATGTTATAATCCAGTTGGGTCTTCTCCTGTGTTCTGAGTCCCAGGCTGTTCTCGCTGGTTCTGATTTTCCTATGCTTTGACCCCCAGACCCTAGCTGGCACTTAGGGTCCTGTGTTCTGACCCCAAGACTGTATTATAATCTAACTGGTTCCATCTTTCATTTGAATCTTATTAAAACCTTTTGAATTATAATATGTTGTATTTGATTTTGTTCAGAGTTACTTTCAAGTGTTTAGAAAATTTGCTTTGCTTAATTGACCAAACCCCATCATTCTTTTACTAGTCCGACATTAGTTCTGGAATATGTGGCTAGCTTTCAGGAATCTTACTGTTACAATATGTGTTGTTATGGTAGTTTCAGAGTGGAAAAAGTAAGTGGATCAGTTTACCCCAAAGCTGGGGTAAAGTGAGCCACATGACAACTTTTTTTAAAACAATCATATTTTCACTGCACTTTGTCTTGAAAAAAATCTACTAATGCCCATTTCTAGGAAACATCCTGAATTAATGGGAAATGTGTAAATTTGAGTGATAAATCATTTTAGCTCGCTTAGAGGGGAGCAAATGTAAAAAGTGGCTCAGATTACCCCGTTATCCCCTATATATATATATATTTATTTGTATTTATTTTTTCCACCTTAGAGGGGGTCTATATCTCCATATTTCTCCATACCATATGTCACAGCCTGTGCGCCGCAATGTTGAGGGCGTCATGGTTGGAATGTCATCAGGTGCACTGTTTAGAATTTAGAATTTAGAATTGCTCTTGTTCTTGAAGGCCACTGTAGCTTCTATTCTTATTCGTAAGGAGTGGGCTTCCCAGGAAACGTTACATTCTAGAAATGCCTAGTACCTTCTTGATGATATCATATTACATACTGCATGTAGTTGTCTCTATTGTAACTGTTTTTAATGTTTTTTTCATTTTTATGTCATTTTATATGTCATCTGTCCAAGGATTATTTGGGGTGTGGGGTGGGTGGGGTTATAAATGTTTTGTATGTTTGTTAAAAAAAAAAATTTCAATAAAAATCGTTTATGGACAAAAAGAAAAAGGAAGAATAGGAAGGGAAACTACAATTGCAGAGAATGTGTGAGTTATTAGAACAGGAGGAAGATATTAATGATTTACTTAATAAACCATTTACAAAGATAGAATTGAACAGATCTCTTAATAAAACCAAGATGTCAGCGCCAGGTAAAGATCAAACATGTTACATCATGTTAAAGCATCTGAGTGAATCAGCTAAAGAGATTCTTTTGAAATTATTTAATAAAGTATGGGAGGGTGGAAAACTACCACTAAGCTGGAAGGAGGCAGTAGTAATTCCAAAAGGGAAACCAGGGAAGGACTCGACAAATCCAGGGAATTATAGACCTATTGCTTTAACATCCAACATGTGTAAAATAATGGAAAAAATGGTTAATGAAAGGTTAAAATGTTATGTAGAAAGCAAAGGATATTTATGTAAGTACCAGAGTGATTTTAGGAAGGAAAACACAATGGATCCAGCAGTATGTTTAGAACATGAAAAGGAAGGCACAAATAAACAGAGAAAGTGTAGTGGCTGTGTTTTTCGATATTGAGAAAGCGGACATGATGTGGGGAGAAGGACTATTAGTAAAACTTGGTAAATTGGGTATTAAAGGTTGAATGTATAAATGGATTAAGGATTTTTCTATTTGGGAGGGTAATACAGATACGAGTCGGGAATCAATTATCAGGAAAATTTGGAATTGAAAATGGAACACCTCTAGGGAGTATTATAAGTCCTCTATTATTCTCTTTAATGATAAATGATGTATATGAAGAGATAGTAAATTAAATGGGAGTTTCACTTTTTGCAGATGATGGGGCAATATGGAAAAGGGGAAGAAATGTGAGCTTCATAGTGCAGAGATTGCAGAGGGCTATAACAAGGGTAGAAGAGTGGTCATATAAATGGGGTTTCAAATTTTCTGTGGAAAAGAAAAAGATAATGTTTTTTACTAGGAAGAAAATTGGGAGTGAGGTTGAATTAAAAATATACAACCAGGAGTTGGAGAGAGTAAAACAATATACATTTTTAGGTTTATGGTTTGATGAGAGGATTACATGGGCTGTACATATTAAGAAGGTTGTGGACAGGTGCAAAAAAATACTTAATGTAATGAGGTGTTTAGTTGGGTATGATTGGGGGCAGACAGAATAGCATTAATATCTCCCTGAAGTTATGGCTGAAAAATAAAATTAAAACATCATCTCAAACTAGAGGTCCTCCTGTTTCCAGGGAATGTTCTTGTGATACTGTCAGTCCCTTACAGGCTTAGAAAACACTGTGAGAAGCAAGACCCAGAAGCTCCCCAGCTACCACTTAGCTTGTAAATAGTGCATAGAGTATATACATAGTGTGAAAGTAGTTTGTTATTATTGTTTTTATATTTACTTAATGGTTTGTTTGAAAACTGTTTTGTGATGCTTCCTCTTTTATTAGTGTACATCCCATGAATCATCATATGTGGTTCAAAGTCTTCATTCAGTCTAATTTCCTAATGTTTTTTGAAAGTAGAGACAACATTTCTACCAAAAAGCGTCTGGACCCAATTTTATATTAGCCATGTTTTGTGCACTCCCCTACTGTGTTTTGGAAGATTTCCACTGCATTTTTGAAGCTAAGGCTTAGAAGCAATTTCAAGAGCCAAAACAACTCAACAGGATGACTAAAGGTTCTTCTTTCACACAAATGTCCAGGTTTTTCAAAAATCGCAATACATTTTTCAGCATTTAAGCCAATTATTTATATACACAATGGTCTAGGACATAAGTAGACCTCAGAAATCAAAGGCCTAATGTGTTCTGAACATTTCCATATAAAACACTTTGGTATAATTTATCTTCTTGCACATTTGAAATAGGTATTTATAGAAGTATGTAAAATCGGAGAAAATACCCCTAGACCTCAGAGGGTTAAGTCAGTGGTTCTCAATTATTTTCTGTCATGCCCTCCCTAGGGGACAGAAATGTTTTCGCTGAGGTTTGCATTTCATTCAAAACATTTTTAAACTGTAAACATAGTTAAGGTGTTTTTTTTTTATTATTTTAGGCCAATAGGCCTTCTGTGATGCGATAACCAATCATTCATTAATGTTATTATTAGTCTACTTGCTTGATTTCTTTTTAAATAGCCTACAGAGACACTTGGAGACATGTGGACATTTATTTACAGCAAATCGTGGCCATTCGCGCATATATGACCATACACAAGCACACATCGCGCTTGCTAGCACTTAAACATTTTTTTATTTTTTTTTGTCAGTTGGATATCAAGGCAGCCTGCGCCCCCCCCCCCCCTGGCAACTCACGGCGCCCCCCCCAGGGGGGCGCGCCCCACCATTTGAGAAGCACTGGTTTAAGTGAATGGGGGTGAATGGGGATGGGCTTATGGGGAATTTTTTGAACCTATATTTTTTCATTTCATTTTCATTTAACTTTTATTTATCCTCGAGAGACCAATTGAGGGGTGACCCTCATTTTCAATGACGTCGAGTTCAAACAAATTCAAAGGAAAAACAACAATACATTAACAATATTCAACGCAAATACATCAAATACACAACAACAGGTGAAGAGAAAAACAATTGAAACATTTACACAGTGGTGAAATTAAGTGGTAGCAATTAAAATTAAATGGGTGAGAGTACAATATAGCCTAATTAAAACAGTTACAGGTAGAGTTTGGCAGATTTAAAATAGTTTGTTTAAATTGGTTAAAGGATATGAAGTTATTTAGTTTAATTTGTTGCTGTAAGTTGTTCCAGGAGTCAGGGGCACTGAAGCTAAAAGCTGTCTTTCCTAGCTCAGACCGGGCTTGTGGGACATAAAGCATAAGCATGTCAGTGGAGCGGGTCTGATAAAGCCCATCTGAGATTTGCAGCAATTCAGTTAAATAACGAGGAAGCTTCCCGGTCAAGGCTTTGTAAATTAAAATATGCCAATGTGCGTCACGTCTCTCTTTAAGGGAGGGCCACCCAACCTTCTCATATAAAAGACAATGGTGTGTGTCATAAGCATCTCCTGTGATGAACCTTAAAGCAGAGTGAAAAACAGAGTCCAGGAGTTTAAGACATGAATGTGATGCATGCCGGTAAACCACATCACCGTAATCAAGGACAGACATGAAAACTGCTTCAATAATCCTTTTCCTACTAAATAAAGGGAAGGTGGTTTTGTTCCTATAAAAATAGCCAATTTTTTGTTGTAGTCGACGAACAAGATTTTTTATATGAAAATTAAAAGTGAGTTTATCATCTAACCAGATGCCAAGATATTTGTACTATATATATCATTATGAAACTTTGCCAGTTGATTACTGACATTAAAACAAAAACTTTTTGTATTACAGTATTTTCCAAAATGTTTAAATAAATATGAAAAATCATCAATGTCTTACTATTAATGCGTAAATTTGCATATCTGCAAAGCCCCAAAATCTAGATGTTGGAAGAAAACAAAGTCAATTTGTTTTTACATTTTGAAAACAAAACAAGTGTCCAACTGCCTGAAGTCTTTCCTAATCACAGTTCAAATTTGATCAATAACCCATAGAAAATAAATTTTTTACACGGTTACATTTCATGTGCCATGGACCAAAAGTGTCCTTTTGGAGTCTCCAGCTGGTATTTTAGGAAACGGCTAGACATTCCCTTGGAAAAAACTGTGTAGAAAATTCCTTTTCTATGGGTTATTGACAGTGTTGTGCCTGAACGCGTTCAATGAACGTTCGTTCATGAACTCATTCATATTGGGGGCGAACGTGAACTGAACGTATGTATTTCTGCCTCATGAACGTTTTTGCGAACGCGCTCATTCTGGCGTTCGTGAACGGCGCTCTTAAGGCCAGGACACACCAGCCCGAAAATCGCCGTCGTTGAGTCGATAGGGGGTCGGGAGACGAATCTGTTTGGTGTGTGCCGTGACGTCGGCCGACGTAGAGGTCGTCGGGCTTGTTTTGAGCCGATTGAACATGTTCAATCGGCAGCCGACCGTCTTTCATTTGGAGCAATTTGATTGGTGGAGGGCTAGCGAATCAGTGAAGCCCGGAAGTGAGGCGGGTAGCACAAATAGCTAACAACAGCTAGCCATCGTTTTAATGTGTTTGTTCGTTTCGTTTTGAGAGTACTCACATGCATCAATGCTCGACACCATGCTCGACACTCTCTGCTAAAAATTGTGCTCTTATGGTCCATAAATATAAATACGTATTTCTATCTATGTTTATGCTCTAGAGAGCTGTCCCATCATTTCCGGCTTTCGTATTTTTTCGGGCCACAATACAGATTAGCGCCGCCTGCTGTTATGGAGACATTACGTCCCGCGCAAGCAACAGAGCGTACGGAAAGTCAGCAGTCAGTTTGGTGTGTTCTCTGGCCGCGACGGGAAGCCTGGAGCTTCCTGAAACGGCCGACTCCATTTTTTGCGTAGTCGGAACAAGTAGAAACAAGTCGGACTGGTGTGTCCTGGCCTTTACAGTCGTTCAATCGTTCATCGAGTGCCCGATTTCCAAAGAAAACCCCCGCTAAAAGACAGCGTAAACAGCCCTTAATATGTAGCTGAAAAACACCCAATCTGGCAACACATGCCACCACAGCGTCGCACCGCCGCTGCGTCATCAAAATGCGAAACACCGCGGAAAAAAACAAAAACAAATGAATGCAGCAGCACTTACTCAGACCATGGACCTAGCCTCAGGCTATACCCTCTTCTTCGTATGATTGTTACCTACCTCAGATTGTGTTTGTGTTAATAAGTGTGTCAACACATTTTCTGGACTTTGTTGTTAACAGTAGGCCCTACACTGCAGTTTCGAATGGTCTCCTTGAGGGTTTTCCTAGTTTAAGTTGTAGGCTAATTTGTTTGTAGAACCTGCCTGGTATATTTTTCCAGTATTGCTTTCTTTGAATGAAATTTCATGTGAATTGTTTCCAGGTTTGGAAAATTATAAAAATGGGAAAACATTTGCACCTTAACCGTTTTTGTTTGAATAATTCTTCATTAAAAAGATCATTCAAACAGCAACTTTTTCCTCATGTTTTTGAGAATATACTGTAGGGGTAAAAGCTGCAGCTGGCTTCTAGTGTGGACTGAATGTTATTGAAATAATTTCTGTCTGTGGTTCTATATGGTATGTGGCAATTATTTAGAAAAATAATAGCCTGCAGCAACATATAAAAAAAAAGAACTATGAACTAGTTCATTTTTGAACTGTGAACTTAGTTCATAATTTTGAATTATGAACTATGAACTGAACTAGTTCATTTTAAAGGGTGTGAACTGAACTTTGAACTAGTTCACGTAGAAAAAGAACTTTCCCAACACTGGTTATTGATCAAATTTGAACTGTGATTAGGAAAGGCTTCAGGCAGTTGGACACTTGTTTTGTTTTCAAATTTAAAAAACAAATTGACCCTGCTTTTGTCCAACATCTACATTTTGGGGCTTTGCAGATATGCAAATTTACGCATCATTAGTAAGCAAGGTTTTTCCTGCATAGAGAAATATTTGGCGCCCCCCAAACTGGTTTTATGCCTCCCCCAAAGGAAAATCACCAGAGCCAAAATGACAAAAATTGAGAATATATTTAGCAACTTAAAACCTCTCCTAGTTCAGCCCAATACAAGTCATCCTTCTTGTAGGGCTGGAGGATGCATTGCATTTCAATTTATATATTACTGCTTCCCTCGATCATGAAAACGAAATAATCGTAATAAAACGATCATTGAAACTCTCCTTTCTCAACCACACCGCTCTTAAAATTCACAAACTTTGCACCTTTACTGTTGCATTCGCGACCCCAAAAAAGTTGTTCTGTGTTCTCACCCCCCAAAGGCCTAATGAGCCAGGAAAAACCCTGGTAAGTTATTGATGATTTTTCATATTTATTCAAACTTTTTGGAAAATACTGTAATACAAAAAGTTGTTGTCTTAATGTCAGTAATCAACTTGCAAAGTTTCATAATGATATATATAACTTTAAAAAAATCCCTATTAGCCCACCCCCATTCGCTTAAACAGTGGTTCTGATTTGCTCTATCGGCCCGCTGTAGCTTTCCAGCAGCTAGTTGACCAGGTTGTCCACCCAGGTTGGGACCCTGATAAATGATGTACTGTGGTGTAAATTATTAAAACCTAGCAAAGGCAAAGTTAAGCTAGCTATTGCTAGTGACACTCAAAAACGTTAGTGTCACTGTATAACTGAAAAATGTCTCAGAGGGGCTAGTAAATATTATTCATCACTGTCGGCAGTGTCCGATAACCGCATCCACTCAAGAGCATGGAGCATGCGCAGTAGCTGACAGTACAACAGTTGATGGTTTGATTAACCCACTTCTCATTGGATTAACATGCACGTTTATAGTTGATCTGAATTTTCTTCTAATCAGGTATTATGGACAAGAATAAATCATGTAATGAAGAAAAACACGATTGATTCATGTCATCTAAGCATATTCCTAGTTAGCTAATCAAACACATGCCCTAGTTAATTTTTTTGAGTGAACCGTTCCGAAAGCAGACCAGATATTTTGATTGAGGTTCAACAAACATTATACCGTATACAAATGATGGGGCTTATAGTGTTTTTTTATGGGTTCCAGCACACATTGGGATAAGAGGAGATTAAATGGCAGATAAGATTGCAAAATATGTTACAAAAAAAGCATAATTGATATAAGTATAAATATAGGTAAAACTGAAATTAAAGGCATTATTAAGCAAATACTGAATAGGAGATGGCAAAAGCAGTGGGAGGAAGAGCGGAAAGGAAGATGGTTCTACAGAGTGCAAAGGAAAGTGGGAGAAATGATATGTGGAGGTAAGAGCAGAAGAGAGGAGTCGGTTCTATCAAGAGATTTGGGCACACAGGTCTGAACAGGCAACTGTTAGGAAAACACTTAACAGGCAGATGTGAATGTGGGCAAGAAGAGACCGTAGAACATGTTATAATGCAGTGTGAGAGATATGAGGAAGACAGAAGGCAGATGAGGGGAAAATTCAGAAAAGAAAAAGTAAGTTTTGATTTAATAGACATTTTACAAAATAATTCCAATACTTGTCATCAAATTCTATTTCATTCTCTTAGGGTAACTAATTTGATTTGGAAAATATAGGTTCTAAAGTATTTTAATTATTTATTTATTTATTTTTGAAGCGAGGTTGTTATTTATGTCACACTCCATACCAGTAGATGGCGGTAAGTTGTTTGCCAACCGCCAAAAAACAATACACAAGAAGAAGAAGATGTTCAGAGCTGATTGGTTTGAAAAAACCCGACTGTCATTTGAACTCGGTTACTGGTGTCACAGGAGTGCGGACTTGAGCAGGTGGATGTTAAACTGGAACCTCGTCGCTTTGCAAAGGGATCAAAGAAGTACAAGTGTCATAGATCATCCTGGTATAAAGGGATGTTTGAAAGGCGTAGGTGGATACGTGAAGGACTTAAAAGGATGAAGAAAACCAGTGAATTGAAGAAAGTGGTGGCGGATAGGCATAACTATGTTGTGAATGGACCGGAGTGGGGAGATACGGATATAGGAGAGTCTGATAGCGATAGCATGGAGACAGTCCAAGTTAACGTAATTAAGAAGGTTAAAAGAGGAGAAAATTCTGCTGGGACTAGCTCAAAAAAAAGTAAAGAGTACTGGAGGCCAGGAGAGAGAAATGGAGGAGAGACCCCAAAGAGAAAGGCCTATGCCAGTGGAGTTTAAAGTTATATTGAGGTTTAGAGAGGAAGGAGGAGTTGCCTCAATGAGTCCAGTAAAACTCACAACCATATTAAAAAACCAGATTGGAGACATACATATTGCAAAAGTTTTAAGGGATGGAAATTTAATGATAATATGTAAAACTGAGGAACAATTACTACGAGCTGGTAGGGTGAAAGAGATAGGTAAGGTTAAAGTAGTGGATTCAAGCCGTGTTGAAGGAGGGAGTAAGTGGAGTAAAGGAGTGATTTGGGGGGTGCCAGTGGGAGTCTCTATGGAAGAAATCAAGTCAAATCTTAGAGGAGGAACTTTGAAAGCGGCCCGTCGAATCCTGATTACTCGAGACGGGGAGAGGAAAGACAGTGAGGGTGTCGTGCTAGATTTTGAAGAAGAAACTCTACCAAAGAATGTAACTTTAGGTTATGTGAGCTACAATATTAGAGAGTACGTCCCAAAGCCAATGAGGTGCTACAAATGTCAAAAATTTGGCCACATAGCCACAGCATGTAAAGGGAGGAGGAGGTGTGCTAATTGTGGGGGGGATCATGAATATGACCAGTGTAATCAGGAGCAGCCAAAATGTTGTAGCTGTGGGGGAAATCATAGTGTAGCATTTAGTGGATGTGAAGCTATGAAGAGAGAGATGGAGATACAACAAATTAGAGTTAAAAATAAAATCACATACGCAGAAGCAGTGAAGGTGGTGAGGCAGAGAGAAGGAATGGCTGAGAGAAGCAGTACAGAACACCAGGAGAGAAGCAGGGAAGGTAATCAGGATAGGGCTGCAAATGAAACAGAGCAAGGAAAGGAGGGGAGGGTGGTTGTTGACTTAAAAAAGCTAGTTACGTTCATAGCAGGGGTAGTCAATGCTACAATGGAGGTAAAATCCAAGACAGAGAGGATACAAATCATTGTCAAAGCAGCAGTTCAGCACCTAGATATTACTGGGTTAACATGGGAGGAGGTGAGGAATGATCTCAGCGGGCAAGCAAGTCAGGAACAAGCAGGGTGTGGATAGGAATAGTAAATGGTCTTCTTGCTGCAATGGAATGCTCGAAGTTTGCTGGCTAATGGACAAGAATTTAAAAGTATCTGGAGGAGTTACCAAGTAAACCAGATGTAATTTGTGTACAGGAAACGTGGTTAAGGCCGCAATTAGATTTCAGAATAGTGGGATATGCATCGGTTAGGTGTGATAGGAGGAATGGAGTAGGGGGAGGGTGTGCCACATTTATTAGAGAAGGGGTTTCAATTAGAGAGGTAGGGGTGGGAAATGAGCAAGAATATGTAGCTGTAGAAATATGGACAGGTGAGGGGGAGGTTGGTATAATTAATTATTATAATCCTTGTAAAGCTTTGGAGGTGGGTAGGTTAAGTCAAATAGCAGGTATGGATGGCAATAGGGTGATGGTGTGTGGGGATTTTAATGCACATAGTACGTTATGGGGAGGAATAAGAACAGATGGTAATGGGGAGATAATTGAAGAATTGCTAGTTCAGATTCAAGTTCTGCGTTGGTATCGTTGCAAACATGTCATTCCAACAGCAGACAAGATATTGTGCATGAAATATATGAAACATTGATTAGAGTTAAAAGAAGGGGGGTAATAATAGCATTTCTGTGGATTCCAGCTCACAGAGGGATTAAAGGGAATGAAATAGCGGATTCGTTGGCAAAACAGTCATTGAAGCAGGGCAACATAATGGACATTTCATTTAGCAAATCAGAAATAAGGGATATAATTAAGAGAAACATTATAAAAGAATGGCAACGTGAATGGGATACAGAAGTGACAGGAAGGCATCTTTATTCAATTCAGGATAAGGTGAACATAAGGAAAATTACTAAAAGGAGTGCTAAAGAGGAGAAAATTTTAACAAGATTGAGGGTAGGGCATACTGGGTTAAACAAGACACTGCATCTAATTAATAAACACCCTACAGGTAGGTGTGGAAGCTGCTTAGACCAAGAGGAGTCAGTCAGGCACGTCATTATGGATTGCAGGGAATACACACAAGTACGGGAAACATTAAAAGGGGAACTAAGGGAAATGGGAATTGGGGAGTTTAGTTTAAAAAGTTTATTTGAAGAGGGGGTAGGGAAATTATTTAATTATTTGAGGGTGACAGGATTGATGGGGAGAATTTAGTTAGAGGGGTAGTTAACTCCGGTTCACACTCCAACATAGTAGGTGGCGGTAATGCGACCTGAAGCTGGTTGCCGTCCGCCAAAAAAAAACCCAAAAAGAAGAAGAAGATTGATGGGGAGAATTTAGTTAGAGGGGTAGTTAACTCCGGTTCACACTCCAACATAGTAGGTGGCGGTAATGCGACCTGAAGCTGGTTGCCGTCCGCCAGAAAAAAACCCAAAAAGAAGAAGAAGAAGAAGAGCTGATTGGTTGAGCCGGTGAAGAGCCGTAGTTTGAATTCCATCTCAATATTGTTCTGCTTGGTGACTGCTCGGCGCAATACGGTCAGCCAGTTCGGTTTCCACTATTTTATCAACAATACAATCCGGAATATTCCCCCAACAGGTACGTTTACAATAACTTAATTTGGTTAAGGAACGCGGTAAACGTAAACTTAGCCTCTAAAACGTTACCCTACCAGCGACTAGCTAACCCTAGCTGTTGAATCTGTTAGTGTGATATAGCCTACAGTTACATTATAGGTTTTAGGTTGCCTCATTAGCATTCCGTCAAAGGCTAAACGAGAATGAGTCTGCAAACCTCCCAAATAAAGAGACGCTCGTAATGTGGATACTTCTTCGATTTAAATTCAGGTACCACCATCATCATCATTAACCTTTATTTAAACAGGCAAAAATTGCTAAGAAACAATGTCTTATTTAAGCAATGACCTACCAAGGGTGGTTCTTTCTATGGTTCTGTGCAAAACAACTTATTCTGATTAGCCACAACTTCCTGTGGGAAATGCATGCTCGGATCAATAAATCCTGCAGTCTGACCTTGTTGTCCCAAAATTGAAATAGCTTTTTATGTAGGCAGCTGGAGATAATTTGCAACCTCCTCCAAAAGTCTTGTTTTGTCTATCCTACAGCCCAAAATCCGATATTAACAAAAAATTAAACACATAGACAATATCGTAGTAGACTGTTTGAATGCAGTTTAAATTGATTATTTTCCCAAAAGCAATTTGACAATGCATTGTGTACCTTGGGCCCTTAACCCTTATGCCTTGTTCAAAAGAAGTTACAACAGGTATGTTCGGTACTGCAAGAAAATGTTGAAGCATCAATATTGTTCCCATTTTTTTCTGTCAGCACTGAGCTGGGTACATCATATATTCTTGTACATAGCTGCCAGATTAGAAATGTACTTTTCTGCTACTGGGTGTATTTAGAAGCTTTAGTTTAGAGCATCAGCACCTGCTCCTGCCTTCTCACCTTGTTTACATTTTCGCACCATGCAATTCGCTGCTCTAAAACTGTTTTGGGGCACTGGTGTCATGATCATGACAAGTTGAGGGAGTGAACAAATTGATCTATTGATCTAAAATACATGAATCAGAAAGTGTGTGTGTGTGTGTGTGTGTGTGCGTGTGTGTGTGTGTGTGTGTGTGTGTGTGCGTGTGTGTGTGTGTGTGTGTGTGTGTGTGTGTGTGTGTGTGTGAGAGGAGAAATAGAAGAGGTAGATATTTGCAGCCCTAATAGCCTATGACCAGTGGCGACTGGTCATTAGGGGCAAGTGGGGCTCAGACCCAGCTACTCTCACAAGAAAATTAAAAAAAATATTATAAAAAAAAAAAAAAAAATCTCACCAGAAAGTACTGTAAAATAATAAGTTCGGCACTTTTAGTTTGTTTTAGGCGACCCTAGCTTGCTTCTTCAGACTGCATTCGTCTGATTTGTGTCCAGAGTAAGATACGACAGCCGCTTGAGCCATTTGTGCCAGATCGGGCTAGCAGGGCTCTAGCCCCTCTGGCACAATGTAATGTGTATTGGACTTGAAAAATTGAAATGCGCATGCTCAGAATGTTTCTCTATTGAAGGCAAGGCAAGGCAAGTTTATTTATATAGCACAATTCAGATACAAGGCCACTCAAAGTGCTTTACAGGGGCAAGATTAGAATACATAAAACACATTTAAAAGCGAATAAAAGAAGCAAATACAGTGTTTCCCTCAGGATTTTTTTCAGCAGCGGTGGCGTGGGCCCCGAACGTCCTAGGGTGGTCCGGGGGCATGCCCCCCTGGCCCAATTTTTTTTGTACCCTTTACATTTGAATGCATTGATCTAGTGCACTTTGAGAGGAGAATATGCACAAATTACTATTCAGATAGATGGGATTATTGGTGTTGCAACTTTGCCTTTTGTGTCTTTACAGATTTTGACATTTTTGTATAGAAATGAATATTTAAACACAAAATGCCACAACGCAGAAAATGATTTGCACAATTTATTTACAGTTCTTGCTTAATGCTTAAACCAGACCTGCAAACTCATAAGAGGTGACAAAGGTGACAAACACCCGACCCCTCTAGACGACTCGGTAAATCAGGGGGGGGGGGGGGGGGGGGGGGTTCCTTTATTAGATTTTTTGGGGACATGGGACTAGACAGGGACATTGGTTGCTATAAATGGGAAGAGGTTCAGAAATGTCCAACACAGAAGTAGGCCTACTGGTTATTATGAGCAATTGATAAGCAGGACCTAAGACTTTAATTTAAAATAATGTGATAAAAATTACAAAGTATCCTTATACAAAGGCCTATAGATACAAATAAAACAAAACTATTCATGAATTTCAAGGGTGTAGGTTGTGATTAAACCTTGGTTTGGGACACATTTTAATGTGGGGGTCTGGGGGTGTCTCCCCATAAATTTTTGAGCATTCAACACTTCATTTCCTGCATTCTGGTGAATTTGTATGCACCAAATGTATGTAAAGTAGTTGGCTAATTGACAACATTTAGGTTCCTGGTGACAAAAATAGAATACAATACAATGCAGTAATATCATGCATTCTGTATTGCTTTCAAATATTTATTCTCCTGTATTGTTCAAATATTTGATTTAAACTGTAAGAAAAAAAGGTAATTATTCGTCTCTATCATTGAGAATGTAGTGGCTGGTGGTATTTTACTTGCCTGCAATCTTCTAATATTTAAAAATAATAAAGTGCAAAATGAGGGTATAATCCTGCTTCTGCTTCCTTAAAACTAGTGGTAGTGACTAAGTGTGCAGTGGAGAGAGAAATATAGGCCCTATAGAGCTGTTAAGCGGAAGTGGCGGAATTACGGGGCATGTGGCCTATCGGCTGAAAAAAAAATTAATGGGAGTCTATGGAAAGTAATCTACTATTTTCTGGTCCCAGTCATTAAATGCCCTGGATTACATATGTTTTGTATGGGTCTAAAATGATAATTTTTCATGTGAAGAGTTTGACGGTATGTTGTATGATTATTCGTCTAACAGCTTTTGAATTTTTTTTACGAGAACAACTACAAGTCTTGTCGCCTCTGTGACGTCACCTCAACACATTCCCTCCACTTCTCGACTGACAGTGCTAATGCTAATGGCTGGCGTAGACAACGCAAACAATCTCCCCACTCGAGAAATTGAAACTCTCCACATGTCCACTTGTGTAGTGGTTTTCGCCACGCTGAAGACTTTTGTCTTGTCATTGAAAGAAGGCGGTAAAGTGCATTAAAGACACAGCCATGTTTCTGAGCTAAGCGGGTGCGAGTGGTGGTGACGTATAACATAAGTGTCAAGAGCAGCAAAGAGCTGTAGTCCACAAAAGCGCTCTGCACAAAACCTGACCGTATCCAGCTTCTACTCGCCAAATTGTTCCATTCTTTGCACGAAAAAATACCATCATGCTTGGGCCACCATGCTTCACTGTCTTCAAAGTGTACCGTGGCTTGAATTCAATGTTTGTGGGTCGTCTGACAAACTGTCTGCGGCCCCTATTCAAGCCACAGTACACTTTGAAGACATTAAAGCATGGTGGCACAGACATATTATGGGGATGTTTCTCATACTATGGTGTCGGATCTATTTATCGCATACCATGGATCATGGATCAGTTTGGATACATTAGAATACTTGAAGAGGTCATGTTGCCTTATGCTGAAGAGGAAATGCCCTTGAAATGGGTGTTCCAACAAGTCAACGACCCCAAACACACCAGTAAGCGAACAAGATCTTGGTTCCAGACCGACAAGATTAACGTTATGGAGTGGCCAGCCCAATAGAAAACCTATGTGGTGACATCAAAAATGCTGTTTTTGAGGCAAAACCAAGAAATCCAGAGGAATTGTGGAATGTAGTCCAATCGTCCTGGGCTGAAACACCTGTTCACAGGTGCCATAAATTGGTCGGCTCCCTGCAACACAGATGTGAAGCAGTTATCAGAAACAGAGGTTATACAACTAAATATTAGTTCAGTGATTCATAGGAAAGCTAAATCTTCATGCATTTTTCAGTTGATACAGTAAATGTTTGAGTTGTAAAGAAAAATGCAGACACTGCTATTTTTTTGAACAGTCTAATATTCCTTTTTCTTCACTTTCTGTAAAGATGAAGAAACATTTGACAAGTTTCTTCATATTTGGAGTTGGAATTGAATGTGCAATGTCCCCAATGCATTTGCGTGTATGGAAATAAAAGCTATTAGGATTTTGATATTTACTCAATTTTTTAAACACACTGCTATTATTTTGAACACAACTGTAGGTGACACTGCTGCATCAATTCATTGCAATCAGGTGTGTGTAGCACTGACTGGCATTAGTTGATGCAGTGTCAAAACCACTCTCACAGAGCCGAAAAGAGTTCTCACACTTTCAACACATGGACATGCACTATATTGCGCCCTTCTCAGTTCACACTTGCACGCCTGGCACGAGCTAGAAAACAGCTTTGCGACAGCGGGCGTCGTAAAAATACTACCGCTTTTGTCCAAAGGGGACGCCAACGTGCCATGTTACTCGTAGTGGCTATGATAAAATAAAAAAAACTCAAAGTACTATGTACAAATAAATCTGTTGAAATTAGGGCTGTCAAATTAACTCGTTAATTTCGATTAATTAATCACAGAAAAATTAACGCGATTAAAAAAATTAACGCAGATTAATCGCACTTCTATAATGCCCTTTCACCCGGTGCAAAAGTGGTGCGCAGCTCGGTGAGCTGCACCGAGCTGCACCTGTAGCTTACAGCCCGCACGGGTGAAAGGGAGAGAGAAGCAGAGGAAAGGGCGGGGCCGAGGACTCTATGGAAAATAAGCATGAAGGTAGGAAGACATCTTACTTTATTCTCCGCAGTGTCTGGGCATTATTGATTTAGTGGTGCAACAATATAGGTTCAAAACAGTAGCCTATCTCTCAATCTTCCTCTGTGTCTCAATTTTGTTTGCTAGCTGTCTCGTCTCCCGCCGGCCGCCCCGTGTGTGTGTGTGTGTGTGTGTGTGTATGTGTGTGTGTCAATGTGTGTGTGTCAATGTGTGTGTGTCAATATTTTTGCCTATGAGTACGACGATGGTGAATGAATCGGCATAGGCATATGTGGCAGTGCAGCGCTGTCTGTTGTGGAGACAGAAGTTACGAGAGAGAGAGAGAGAGAGAGAGAGAGAAACAAACTGTAGCAGGCTATACAGCTGTTTATAAACAGGTATAAAAGTGTCATAAAAGTATGCGATTAATTTAGATTAATTAATCACAGAGCCTGTAATTAATTAGATTAATTTTTTTAATCGCTTGACAGCCCTAGTTGAAATTTAATGTTTTTTAATTGTATGATTGTGCATGGATGTCTGCCTATGACAAAACATAATGTTTGTATGTTAAGATTTATGTTTGGATATGATACAGATCATTTAAATGACCCCAGTTTCTAGTTATTTCCCATAATTCCCAATTTTGAATATTCCCAAAATTCCCAAGCTTAACTTCCCATGAAAAGTTTCCGGGAATTTACCAGACACTTTCCACCCCTTTCTAACCCTAGCTGTGTCTGACATATTTCCCTATGGATTATGCATGGAGGTGAGGGATGATTAAAGCATAATAACCACAAAATGTAAATGTGTTCAATCTTCCACAGTACAGCCTTGGCTGCAGTACTTTCCTCCTTTGGTCCTGTCCTGTGTGTTGGAGGAGATGCACCATGACACCTCTGCCGCCCGCCGGAAGGGCAGAACCCCTCAGCGGCGCCCCCCACTGCCAGCCCCGGGCCCCTCAGGGTCAGCACCCACGAAGTCCCCAAGAAGAAGTGGCGTTTCAGGTAAGTGATGTGAAGTCACAGCGCTGACATTTGATCTAGTTATTATTTTAAGTTAGGTTAAGTCATATTAGCAAAACTACTGTTTAATAACATGTCCATATTCCACTAGCAAAAACTCTTCTAAAGCTGCCCCCTCAAAGTCAATAATTGGAGTTATCGGTCAGAAGTTCAGCTGCAGTGGACGACGGACGTAGATCATTCAAGTCGAGTTTTTACTTTGCTCCGTGAGGTTCAAACCTCTGTTTCACCCCCACCTGTACAGGCCAAACTGCGTTTTCAAAGATCTCCATCCTGGAGGGCATTTATTAAAGACATTTTTGCTTCGTGTTGACCGGAGGAAAAACATCTAACTCCTATCCACTTTTCTGATTGACAAATCGATTAGTCAAATCTTTGTAATGAACAGGCAGATCTGATTAGTGACTACACTGCAGGGGTTGAAACTTACGGTTGGCCACTGGCCTGGGGCAACTAAAAATAATTAGTGCGTTCAAACGATTAAAATATTTAATCGCATTAATGCTATAGTTAACTTGCGATTAATTGCACATTTTTATCTATTCTAAATGTCCCTTGATTTCTTTTTGTAAAATTTTTTGATATCACAGGGTTCCCGCGGATCCTTAAAAAGTCTTAAAAAGCAATGCATTCATAATTGAGAAGGCCTTAATTGGCTTTAAAATGTCTTAAATCAGTCTTTCAAAAGTCTTAAAAATGTTAACACGTGGTAAGTAGGATTTTGTGATTGTAATTAGTCTCAAATCTAAAAATAATACGTAAAACATTTTTAATTTTAAATAATTTATTGAAATAGCAGTAACGTCTCGCAATTACGAGAGCGGACCCAACAAAACAGTGAAGTGTGAGCGGCCGTGACTGCGGTCGTTCAGGTAGCATTAGCAGTCGGACCGCATCACGGGAAAGTGTCAATCTAATGAAAATTCGCTGTCCAACAAAGATTTTTTTTTTTGGATGGCTATGGGTGTATTTTGTGCAAGAAATGTTTCAAACTCGACACAATGGGAATCAATGCAGAGTCCGACATGCACAGCGCGAAACACAAAGCCTCAAAATCAAGCTGTCGACAAACGCCAGGTATTTCCCTGTTCTTTTCTACTCTCGTCTCTACCGTGCCTCCACCCCCATCTACGAAATCAACAACCGGGACAGCAGCACCAAATCTCCTGACAATGTTCAGTTGCACGCCTTGTAGCGATGAGCCCGAATCCGAATATGTATTCAGAAAAGCAGGGATAATGAGATCGATCCGAATATTTTTACCTCCCGATTGTCTCGTTATTATTCGGGGAAAAAAATCTTCATTGATTTTGCCTATTACTAAGCGCTAAATTGATGCAGCGCGTTCTGCCTTAACTTGAGTGAAACCGATCAGCTGTTCATCTCCGCTGCCGTGGCGGAGAGGAGAAAGACCGACTGTGTTTATGCATGGCTCCGTGTCCCGCGGTCTCTCTCCATTCCGCTGGAATTTTCTGCACCCCAAGTCACCGTCAGCCCTTGTTGTTTTCATCTATTTCAAACCTCTGAATGTGAACCACGTCCCTCTAGAAGCAGGCAGCGGGCTCTGTAATGTCATTAAATAGACAACATCGATCTTTAAATATTATATCTGCAAACACTTCGCCTGTTCATACAATCTCTGTATAACTAGGAGATTTGCAGGAAAAAGGTTTTGTTTTTGTGCGTTGATCACTTGTAGATCACTAAAGCGCTGTTTCCTAGTGCAAAGTCATTATTCATTGAACCAAGTTAGAAATTAAAAAAGAGAGGGAAATAGAGAGAGAAGAGGGAAATTAAATGGACAAAATAGATCAATTATATCTAAGATCGATAGATCATAAAACTTAGTTTAGTTAAAAATAAAAAGGGAGAAAGAGATTAAAAAATCAAATAAAACGGACAAAGTTAATGAATTACTGTGATGTAATACTGTTCTGTTTCAGAATCTGAATGTTCAATGTCCCCCAGTCAAAGGGCTAGTAATATCCGAATAGAGATACATATACAGATCATTTTGTTTGATTGAACGGATACAGATAATTACATCTCTGCACACCGCTAAGGCCTACGCTGAAAGCAGAGTTACTGTGGTGTCTAAACAACGTGACAATACATTTTTCCTTTTGTGTCGATTGTGTCGTTGGTATTAAATTTCATTTCAAGTGGCATTAAAAAAAGGTATTAAATTTAACTTGCATTAAGCTGTAGGAACTAGGGATGGGCATTTTTTAATTATTTTTTTTGAGAAATATATTTATTTACTTTTCAAATTTTTCAACACAGACAAATACAAATATTCACATATAAAACAAATCAAAAACAAAACACAAGTAAATAATAATACTTAAAAAGAAAAGAAGATACATATGTAATTACAACCTGCATTTTCTATACATAAGTAATGTTCCGGAATATTGCACTGGCATCAGAAATGACAAATATCTAAATCTAAATATCAAGTAAACCCCTTGCTTGGTGGCTCTCAAGAAATCCCATAAATTGTCGCCACACTTTAAAGAACATTTTCATTTTCCCCTTGGAGGCATGTCAATTTTTCTAAAGCTAAACAGTTGGAGAGGTTTTTGAGCCAATGACTCACTGTCGGAGTCTCTGTACTTTTCCAGGTGACTGCTATGCAGTGTTTAGCCAGTAGGGAACAGAGAATAACAATTTTTTTGTTCTGACTTGACAACTTTAAATCTGGTGGAAGTACTCCAAGGATAAACATGCGGGGGCAGACAGGCAAAACAGTGCAAATCACATCTGAAATAGTTTTAATTACCTTTTCCCAAAAACTTTTAATATTAGGAAAGCTCCAGAGGCAGTGAAACAATATTCCCTCTTCAAGACCACATTTAATACATACATCTGGGTTATTATTATCAAAGCGATGTAGCAGAGAGGGAGTTATGTATGTACGCATGATCCATTTAAATTGTAAAAGTTTATATCTGGTATTGATAGTCTGGGTTTGTGCATCATGGCAAACTCTCTTCCATTCGTCCTCAGCAATCTCTACATCCAAATCTCTAGACCAGGCCAATCTACTTTTATCTGATGATTCTTTAGATTCATTCACAAGAATCTTGTAAATCAAGGAGACCTGTCCACGTCCTTTAAGATGATCAATAACAGCCTTTTCGAGAGTAGACAAAGGTGGTCTAAAGGGGGACTGTTTGAGTGCTGTTAAAATATAACTCCTAATTTGTAGGTATTTGAAAAAATGTTTTGAAGGTATATTATAGATTGTTTTTAAATCATCAAAGCTATAAAGTAGACCATCCTTATTATACATATCCATGACTTTACTAATCCCTCTCTCTGCCCACAATTTAAAGCCAAGGTCGCTTTTGCCTGGAGAAAATCTGCTGTTTCCCCAGATCGGCGTAAAGCCTGAAATAACTGGGTCTATTTTAAAATAAGATTGAATTTTATACCAGACTCTTATTGTATTCTTGACAAATGGGTTATGAGTGTCTTTAAGCAGATTTTTCAATGTATTAGAATACAGATAGAGCTTTTGTGGGAGAGGAGATGTATTGGCATTTTCTATTGTGACCCAGGGTATAGTGGAATTGTCTGAGAACCAGAACATTGCTGCACTAATCTGGGCCGCCCAATAATACCAGATAAAGTTTGGAACTTGGAGTCCTCCTCTTTCGAATGGCAAGTAAAGTAGGGTGAGTAGGGATGGGCATTTTAAGAAATTTCATTGATAGATTAATCTGGAAAATTAACGATCAATTATCGATTTAATCGTTATCTTTTTACATTAAAAAATGCCAACAGAACATCCAAAATACAGCGTTTTTACCATAGACTGTATACAAGAGGGTTTTACCCAATTACATCTGTATTCTAAGATCTTCTAAGCAAACAACAATCCATTAAGACAAGGCAACTTTTAAAAATAAAATTATAATAAAATGCAGCGCTGGTCAAAGCCCGAGGCCATGAGCCAACAATGAGCCAATGCTACGATACCTTTAAACACATATGCGCCCCCTAAGATGCTGCCAAAGACTGCATAAGGGCACGGCACGTTTCTCTGAGTCTTATTTTTGGTTCTAAAGCTGTCCGATGCCAAGCTTTGCCTTGACTTCTTCATGTTTATGTTTTGACATCTACAGCACAGGGTTCAACATAACTTTTTTTTCCTACTGGCCCGCCGGGCCAGTGGATCCGAGTTTTACTGGCCCCTTGTATATTTTCACTGGCCCTGCACACACTTTTTTTTTTTTTCATAATGTCAATGTCAATAATTATAATACCTATATTAGAAAAAATAAAGAAAGATAACCAGATCTAAAGGGAATATCTATACTGTAACAGTATAGATATTCCCTTTAGATTTGGTTATCTTTCTTTTAGTTAATTATATGAAATGTTGATATTGCTCATACACATAATATAAAACCAGGCAAACATATTGAATTAGAAGCCTACAACTGAAAGTATGTTGAAAGAGTCGGCCAGTATTTTAAAGTCCAGTAGTTTGATGGTTGTTTTTATTCTTGAATTTGGGCAGTTTAATGAATAGTTCACCTGCAGAAGTCATGTTCAAACATAAAAAAATAAGAGATGGTCTGATCATTCTTTGTGGTGTGGTAGGCTGTTTTTATTACTTTATCTATATGCATAAGGGATGTGAATGTGTCGACCGAATGACCGGTTTTCCACTTGCGCTCAAGTTGACTTTAAAAATAGAATAGAAATCCGAAAATCAGTGGGTTATGCCGTTTTTTTAATGGGAGATTTCACCGTGTATGTAAGTTCACGTCTGGTCGTGAGCGCGCTGCAGGAGTGTCACTTCTCCATGAAGTGTCAGCTTCACATAAGAGTCCAGTGTGGGACCATTTTTTAAAACTATTGATAAAAAACAATGCTGTGCAAAATATGCAGCATAAGTTAAACGCTCGTCTCTAAGACTATGACGTTAAATCACCTTAGAAACACACAATGCCTTCGTCCGATCACAGCAGCGTTTCACCGTGTGATCTCGCGAGTGAGCCGCCGCGCAGATGAACTGTGGTTTGTGGCTAAAATAATAACCGGGGATATTCTCCCCGTTAGCGATTTCAATGGGAAAAACTTCCGCGATCTGATTGAATGTCTTGAGCCTGAGGGGCAACTCACACTAGGGCCGCGGCCCCGTGCCAAAGCTTATTAGCATACTAAAGTCTAGAACGTTTGGCCTAGTGTGACCACGCCAACCGTATTCCAGCACGGAACAGCCCCTTGGCCACGGCCACCTGGGAGAGGTGTGCCGTGGCCAAAGTACAGATGCTAATGAGATGACACGCGCACAAGCAAGCGCACAGGCGGCGTTCCTGACGTGAATTTATTAAGGATGCATTGTCCGTTAACGTCCGCTGCCTTACTAGTCCGCACCAGAATTGCCCAACACTTGGACTTGTAGCTATAATGTGTGAGAATTAACGTGTGTGTAAGCCTAGGTGTGGGCTAATAAAAGAGGGAGAGAGCTAATTAGGTCGGCTCAGAAAGCACAGCAAAAAGTGTAGATGAGGGAAGGTTTATAGGATAATAGCTGTCACCACGGAGTGTCAATCAAAACACTGGAATACTGCTTTCTTGGTTTGTCCAATGTAATGGCAGATTTATTTAGTTTGTAGGGTTTGGAGGGTATCTGTATGGGTGTGTGTGTGGTCTACAGAAACAAGGGAAACAAATAATCACGTCATAACCACATTCATAATAACCATACATTTCTATAATGCATGCACACTACAACTAGCATGAAAGTCTAAGTGATTATCATAGGGAAAATGATTATACAATTCAATAACAGGATATGCATTAATGCCAGTAGGCCTTCACATGGGATTAACATAGTTAACAGAAGATGCTAACATTCACCTAACAGCATAAATGCCCCGGTAAAGTACTAGGGAAAAATAACTGACATCTAATACAAACGACATCAAATACGGTAAGTGCGCGAGGCTCTAAAACGGGACTTTACAACATTCAACAGTTGCTTAGATACTTAACAAAAACATACAAACAACTCAGGTTATCGTCACTTACAAATCTTCAACGACGCACACTTCTTATTGGGGAAAACTCCAAACTCCGTCCGCAAACACGATCGCTCTGCTGCCTTTCTTTCTCTCCTTTTCTCTCTCTCCTCCTCGGCAGTTAACGGCTCTGCTCCTAATCAATAAGCGCGCGCATGAGCATGCACCGAGCGCATGATCGGCTCATGCCAGTGATATGGCCAGGTCCTTTATAATCGCGGACCCTCTTTAACAGCCGCCCCTACATTCACCATGTGAATGTACTTATTAAAGAGGTGTTGCATGTCCAGCAGGGGGTGATGCTCCCTCTTCTTCAGGGATGGCTGGTAACTTAATCAGCTTGGCCACTGCTCTCTGGTACACTTTATCCTTTACTTGGACATTGGCGGATCGAACACGACCATCTGAACCGAGATGAACGTCTTTCACTGTACCGACTGGCCAAAGGGACCTAGGAAGCTGATAGTCCACGATCATAACTACAGTTCCAGGTTCAATGTTGTCGGTCTCAGCATGCCACTTCTGACGGGTCTGCAATGTGGGGAGGTACCTCTTTATGAAGTGGGCCCAGAACTGATCGGCAAGTACCTGACTGTGCCTCCACCTTCGTCTGCTTAGGACTTCAGACTCTGCATAAACCACTTGAGGTAATGAGGCATCGGGCCGCCCCATCAACAGGCAGTTTGGGGTGACGGGGTCTGGGTCAGCAACATCTGAGGACACATAACCTAGGGGCTTGGCATTCAAGATGCCCTCTACTTCAATAAGCACAGTCCTGAGAACCTCTTCAGTCAGAGTTTGGGAACCCACGGTGACCTGGAGTGCAGCCTTAACTGATCGCACCTCACGTTCCCAGGCTCCTCCAAAATGTGGTGAATGAGGGGGGTTGTAGCGGAACTGGATCCTTTGTTTCGCTAGCTCTGACTGCAGCGATGGGCTCATCGCAGCAAAACTGTCCCGTAACTCTCTATCTCCCCCACGGAAGTTTGTCCCTTGGTCGGACAGGATTTCAAAGGGGGTGCCACGCCTGGCCACGAAACGTCTGAGGGCCATCAAGAATGAGTCACTGTCCATTGAGGGGAGAAGGTCTAGGTGCACGCACCTTGTCGTCATACATTTAAAGATAACACCCCATCTTTTCTCATTAGTTCGACCACATTTGACCAGGTAGGGGCCGAAGCAGTCTACACCGGTGGAGTAGAACGCAGGTTTCAGGAGACGGAGGCGTGCTGGGGGAAGGTCGGCCATCTTCGGGATCTTTGGTTTGGCTCTCCATTTTTGTGCAGTGATGCTGATGGCTCCGTACTGCCTCCCTGCCCCTGAGGATCCAAAACTGCCGACGGATCTCGGCGAAAACTCTTTCTGGTCCAGGATGGCAGAGTTTGTTGTCGAATTGCCGTATGAGCAGCTTACTCACTGGGTGCTTTGGGTGCAGCACAATCGGGTGCACCACTTCCAGACTCAGACCTTCCACCTTGCGGAGTCGACCGCCTACGCGTATCAATCTTGTGCTGGAGTCGAACTCGGGGGCTAGTGTGATGAGGCAGCTACCTGACGAAACTTGCTTGCCAGTCTCCAGAGCCTTGTATTCATCTGGAAAACTTTCCATTTGCGCCTGCTGCAGTATGGAGGTTTCTGCTTGTTGGTAGTCCGCAGCCGAGAAGCTGCCTGGCTGACGAGCCGCCCCGTCTGCGAGTCTGCATGTAGCTTCAACCAGGTCCTCAAATGATGAGTACTGAGTGGTGTCTACTGCGGGGGAGGTAGCAGTGGTAAGGCCACAAAATATAGGCTTGCGAAGCTCTTCGGTGTCAGCATCATTAGTTTGGGCAGGAAGCACTGGCCATGATTCTTGATCCTGGTAGAGGAACGGTGGTCCCTGGCCCCACCGGTTTGGCTTTGCCAGCTCAGGGAGAGTCTTGCCCCGTGTTAAGTCATCTGCGGGGTTGCTGGCGGAATCTACGTACCTCCAACTGTGACCTTCAGTCAGTTCGCGGATTTCTGCAACCCTGTTACCAACAAATGCTTTGAATCTGCATGATTCAGACTGAAGCCACGTGAGGACAGTTGACGAGTCGGACCACAGGACAGTATTCTTAATTTCCAAGGAAAGCTCATTATGGAGTACTCTGGAGAGCTGGGCTCCTGTGAGAGCGGCGCACAGCTCCAACCTTGGCATGGAGAGGTGTCGTTTTGGTGCTACACGGGATCTGGCCAGCACAAAGGACACTTGGATATTCCTCTGCTGGTCTTCGGTGCGGAGATATGCCACTGAGCCATACGCAACCTCTGATGCGTCGCAGAAAACATGGAGCTCCTTCTTGACCTCAGGTAAATCCAGATCAGGGGTGACATAGCACCGTGGTAACTTGATCAGTGGTAGATGTTGCAGCTCACCCTCCCACGTGTTCCAGGCTTGCAAAAGATCAGATGGCAGCAGGGGGTCATCCCATCCCCTCTCTTTGGCCCACAGGTGTTGGACTAGGACTTTGGCCCTAGTGGTGAATGGTATAATGTATCCTATAGGATCATATTGACTTGCAAGAGTGCGGTAAATGTTGCGCATCGTCCCATCTTGTTGGGGGGAAGGCCGGTGCTGGTACTGAAGGGTGTCGGGTGAGCAGTGCCAGCTCAATCCTAGAGCGTGTTCTTGGGGGTCCGCTTGGGACTCGGAGATCCACAGCTCTGCACTTTCTGACTTAGCCTCTGTAGGAAGGTGGCTGACCACTGAAGCGATGTTACTTGCCCACTGTCTTATTTCGAAACCACCAGATGTCAGTAGGTCTCTCAGCTGGTCCACCAGGGCTTTGGCTTCATCTTGGGAGGATGTGCTCAACAGGCAGTTGTCCACATAGAAATGTTTCTGAATGGCCTCTCGAACCTTGTCTCCTGGCTCACTGTAACTGAACACATGCTTCTGCAAAGCGAAGGTGGTGCAGCAGGGGCTGCTCGTAGTACCGAAGGGGAGAACACGCCACTCGTAAACATCAGGTGGGTTCTCAGGCTTGATGTCTCGCCAAAGGAAACGCAGTATGGGCTGATCACTGGGGAGGAGGCGAACTTGGTTGAACATCTGCTTAATGTCACCGCTGATGGCCACAGAGTGCTCTCTGAACCGAACGAGAACCCCCGAGGAGTGAGGATCCCAGTGTTGGTCCCGGCAGCAGGTACTCATTGAGGTTCTGGCCGTTGTACTTGAGAGAACAGTTAAACACAACCCTGTGTTTACCGTGGTGGGATACAATGTGGTGGGGTACGTACCACGACTCATTTGACTGTTCCACTTCTTGAGGAGTGAGTTTGGCGACATAACCAGCCTTTTCCAGTTTCTCAATTTCCTGCTTGTACTTGTCGGCTAGTAGAGGATCCTTAGCAAGTCGGCGTTCTGTGCCTCGGAGGTATGACATTACAGCTTCCTTTGGTGCCCATAATGTAGGCATATCTTTGGCTCTGAGAAGTGGTGTGGCGTACCGAAGTACTCCGTCAATCTCCACTCTGGTGGTGTTTGCCTCAAGCTTATCAACTGCTTCTTGGTCCTGCCTTGACCTTGTTACCACTTTCTCACTGCGAAAGGGTAGAGTGTCTAGCTGCCACAGTCTCTCTACTTGTTGGTATAGGTCAGTGGTGGGAGAGGCTGAGGTGAATAGGCACTGAGAAGGTAAAAGCTGATCCTGCAAGTACTTCGAGGGCCCCTGCAGCGTCCAACCCAGGCGAGTTCTAACTGCAGCTGGTCCTCCTGGGGGTCCGAGGCGCACAGGCTCAACTGGTGTAATCAGGTCAGGATGATCTGAGCCGATTAGCAGTGTGGGACGGACCTTGAGGAGGGGAGGTATCGGCAAACCTTGGAGGTGTCTATATTTCTCTTTCAGGATCGCCACCGGGTATGTGTACTCAGCCAGGCCTAAGTGGTTAGCTGTAAAGGCATCTTTGATGTGAAATTTCTGATGTGGCTTGGTAGCAGGGGATATGGTGAAAGACACAGAGGCTCCATGCACCGTCTTGATAGCTTGGTGTACCGTCCTCAGTTTAAGGGCTTCGGTTGTTCCTTCCAGTTTGAGGTTCTGTGCAGCATCGGAGAGGAGGATGGTGCGTTCTGAGCCATCATCGAGAATGGCATAGGTTTGAAATGCTCTATTCCCTTGGTGCAGTGTAACCTTGACGACCTTTAGGAGTACTCTCCCGCCACGGCGACTTTGGTCCAAGTACAGTGTCTCGGAGTCAGAGTTGTAAAGGGTGGCACTCTCTGAAGGGGGTTCCTCAGCCTGGTTTGTGGTCCGATGGTTGACCTCATGAAGGGAGGACAGGTGCTTTCCCTTACAAATGGGGCAAGGCTTCTTCAGGTCGCAGTCCTTTGCGAGGTGAGCTCGAGCACATCTCCAGCACCGCTTGTTCTCCTTGATCCAGCTGATAGCCTGGTCTCTTGAAAGGGCAGCAAAGTCAGAACACTGACTCAGGTAATGGGCTGTGCTGTTACAGTAGGGACAGTGTATCTTGCCTTTGCTTGTTACCTTAGGGGGTGGACCTTGTGCGGTGGCTTTAGGTGTAACATGTTCAGCTCCATGCATGACGTTGGCTTGTCGATGCTGCGGTTGAGGCCTCTGACTTTCCTTTGCTTGGAAACTTTGACGTGTGGGGTCGAATTCAAGACTGTCTGCCTCCAACTGCAGCCAGTCTGCAAACTCTAGCAAAGTTGTTTTAACTTGGTTGGGGTTCTTCCTAAGTTGGTGTCTTCTGAATCTTTGCTGTTGGAAGCTGGGTAATCTGTTCAGTAAACGTTTAACGTTTGATCCACTGTGCAGCTCCTCAATGCCATCTGCCTTTAGGGATTTCAGCATTCCTACAATGGCCTGTACTCGTAGTGAGAAGTCGTCCAGAGCTCGTTCATCTCCTGAACGGATGGGGGGCAGGTTCTCCAGGGTCTCAATTTCTTTGAGAACGTACTGATAAGGTCGCCCGTACCTTCTATCCAGTGCCTCCAGTGCGCATGTGTAGGGGGTGGATGACTCTGCATGAGCAAGGACGAGTCGATGGGCATTTGGGGTCTTAACGTGCTTAAGGAGTAATTGGTATTTATACTTCTCAGAATGGCCTTCGTGAAGGAGATTTTTAAGGGATAGACGAAGTTCAATGTACTGGGCTCTATCTTCTTTGGTGAAATCTGGGAATGTTGGCCCCTCAACCCTGTGGAGAGGATGGTGAGGGAAGTACCAGGAGGCATCAGGTCGAAACTGGTTTTCTGCGAAGGGGGTGGAGGCATGGTAATGTGGTTCTTGCTTGATAGGTGGGGGCTCCCTTGAGGTTGGGCAGAAAGGTTGGCCCATGGGGGCTGATAACACCGGATCTGTATAGACTTGTGGTTGCGTAATAGGGTCAGCATGCTGGAAGTTAGATGGATGTGGATGCTGTGCGGGAGATAACGGGAAGGGTTGCAGTGGCATGAAGTTGCCAGTCTGGTGAACATCTGGTGTAGCTTTCTGTTGCATGTCGAAAGAGTGCATGCTAATGGATGTAGCACGGCTGAGGGGGGGTGGTGATGGCAGCGGTTGCATACTTGGCTGGAGGTTTAGCTTGGGGCGTGGCAGCTCCTGTGAGGCAGTTGGAGGAGAACAATGCGCTGCGATCTCAGTAAACTTTGGCTCATCAGAGGGAGGGTGGTCATCGGGGGCCAGCTGTGCCCTCCGCTCTGGCTTTGGGTGGTGAGCCCATGGCGACTGTTGTCGTGATGCAGCTCTTGATGAATTAGCTGAGATCTGGGGGGTTGTCCTGTTAAGGAGCTGTTCTAGGAGCTCTGTCTGACGCCTAGCGGTTTCACTTTGCTGTTTAGCCATCTCCACAAGCTGCTGCATGAGGCTGGTATGTGGACTGGGTGGGCCTGGGTGTTGCCTCGGTGATGCAAGGTTGCTTGACTGGCTTGCTTCACGCCTGGGGGAAAATGTTGCTCTTTCCTTAGCTCCATCTTCATAATCAACCACATAATCTTGAAGGTAGGCAGGCTTCTGGGTCGTCCTGCTGGGGCGAGGGCTAGGAGTTCTTCTGCCGTAATCACTTGTAGGACTTGCCATGGTAACAGCTCTATCCGGCTCGAAGGACCAATTTGTAGATGAGGGAAGGTTTATAGGATAATAGCTGTCACCACGGAGTGTCAATCAAAACACTGGAATACTGCTTTCTTGGTTTGTCCAATGTAATGGCAGATTTATTTAGTTTGGAGGGTTTGGAGGGTATCTGTATGGGTGTGTGTGTGGTCTACAGAAACAAGGGAAACAAATAATCACGTCATAACCACATTCATAATAACCATACATTTCTATAATGCATGCACACTACAACTAGCATGAAAGTCTAAGTGATTATCATAGGGAAAATGATTATACAATTCAATAACAGGATATGCATTAATGCCAGTAGGCCTTCACATGGGATTAACATAGTTAACAGAAGATGCTAACATTCACCTAACAGCATAAATGCCCCGGTAAAGTACTAGGGAAAAATAACTGACATCTAATACAAACGGCATCAAATACGGTAAGTGCGCGAGGCTCTAAAACGGGACTTTACAACATTCAACAGTTGCTTAGATACTTAACAAAAACATACAAACAACTCAGGTTATCGTCACTTACAAATCTTCAACGACGCACACTTCTTATTGGGGAAAACTCCAAACTCCGTCCGCAAACACGATCGCTCTGCTGCCTTTCTTTCTCTCCTTTTCTCTCTCTCCTCCTCGGCAGTTAACGGCTCCGCTCCTAATCAATAAGCGCGCGCATGAGCATGCACCGAGCGCATGATCGGCTCATGCCAGTGATATGGCCAGGTCCTTTATAATCGCGGACCCTCTTTAACAAAAAGGTTTTCGTGTTTACTCACGTTCGTCAGATGATTTTTTTTCTTTTTCCTCCCGTCAGCTGTCATAACTGCATTTACGCATGGCGGTGGAGACGCACCCAAAACAACACACCGCGGCCCGGTGATAAGGAAACAGTATAGCCTACACTAAGGTTTAACAAGAAACTTTATAAAGACACTTAAAAAAACGATCTCTGCCCATACAAAAAGTTCTGACTTGGATTTGATGGAGCGATCGATGTGTACAAAACCATCCGGATACATATGGTCTGATGACGGGCCGTTATATTAATAATAAACAGCGTGCTGCACAAATATGAGACTGTCCACCGCGACCTATTACGTCAAGGCTACATTTAAAAAAAAACAATAGCTTAAGGATTCTCGTTGCTCTAATGTGGAAGTGGAATATTTGATGCAAATTTGGCCGGATGAAAATATTCACAAACATTCGTATAGCCTACAAGTAGACTAAGCTCCAAATCCTAAACGCGCACGGTGACGTAGGCAAGGTGCAAGTGTGCCCAGGCCACGAGCAGTGTGAGCACGGGCCTGCGGGGGGAGTGGGGAGGGGGGGAATCGTGCTGAATCGTGCTGAGCACGGAACAGGCAAACGGCACTAGTGTGAGTGCGCCCTGAAAACACAGTGCCAAACTGCGCGACTATAGGAACTGTACAGTGAGCGGAGTGCCTCCATTCGTTTCTGTCTACAACCGACACAATCACCGGAGACGCATTCACAGCGTTTAAAAAACGCCTCTCATTTGTATTACCATTGTGGCTTTGATGCAAATACTGTAACATTACGGCGGCAGATAAAGGAAAAGCGCAGTTATCATTTTCTGCACCTCAACCTCTGCTGTGGGAAGTAAGAAAGGGGGCAAAGAAAGTCAATTAATTTGTCGACTCGCAGGCGGACGGTAGGCAGCTCTGCCAACGGAGCGAGAGTGCACCCGCTTGTTGCTCCGCCTGTCAAAACGCCCACGCATCGGTAGTCCACTGGCCTTTCACTAAAAAATATATTTTATATTAGGTTTATTATATTGAGTCTTAAATAAACACTGCTTTCATTACGACTCTCAACGCGCATTTCAATGAACCATGATGTAGTCTACAAAAAGATAGCCTACTGAACTGTGATTGGCCAGTCACTGGCCCGGGCGGGACAGTGACTGGCCAATCAACTTGCCCTGCATATGATTTTACTGGCCCCGGGCCATCGGGCTATACGTTATGTCGAACCCTGCGGCAGCTCGCAGGCTGCTGCCTCAGCCTGTTCTGTTGTCTCCTACTACTAGTTAAGTATCTCCCCCTGCTGGTAGGATGTTTAATTGCTACCCATACAGTCTATGGTGCTGCCACATAGTGAAATTCATTGCTGTGCTGCGGGACTCACACTGCGCAACACAACGGCTATATGATCGATAACAATACCACGTGATCGACAATATTCTTAACGATCAATGATCGATCAACGATTAATTATGCCCATCCCTAGTAGGAACCATGTATCTAGGGTTGCAAAATTCCGGGAATTTTCAAAGTTGGAAACTTTCCATGGGAATTTATGGGAATTAACAGGAATAAACGGGAATTTACTAAATTTAAAGCAACCCAAATGCACTAAGTCATTCTAACCATGTTATTTCAGTCCTGGCAAACGTTTTAAACATTAAAAGGCTGTTTTTTCAACCAAGTATTATAATATTTTTGAACATTTAATTTCAAATCAGATTTTCTTTAAAGCCTATTAATAAACCCAACTTGATATCATACATTGATTTTTACTAGACCAGGTTTACAGAGGCTTGAATAGCAACTTTCCACCCCTTTGAACCCTACATGTATCACACACCCTTGTAATTCAATGTAAAAGACCAGATAAACATCTTGCAACTTTTTTTTAAGAACCGTGCTCCCCAGAGCAGTGTTCTGCTGTCTACTCCTCCTCACTGCTGACACTCAATCGACCACTCTGATAGCAGTAACTAGGAAACATTGGTCTGGATGTGGAACCAGTTCTATTGAAAGCTGCTCAGTGGAGCATGGTGCAATGTGAAGCATTGTTATGGGCACAGGTTATGGGACCTATAAATACAGCTTGCATAGTGTGTTCTTTCTCACAGAGCGTCGTGAACGTGAGATGACTAACATGCATTTAGTGCTTGTAAAAACCTAAAAATATTTCATTGAAAAACCTCAGACACAGAAGTAAAGTGGTAACATGATGTGTTTTGTTGACAAAACTGTGCCCTTTGGAGGCAGAACCTAAACTGCCGTAAATCTTCTTAAATTTTTATTATTTGCCTTTGATTGATATCAAGAATTTTTAAGCCTATTGTTGTAAATTAGTTTGTGTGTGATATTAAAATTATATTATGCAAATGTTTTTTTTTTGCTCCTCTGGATCTTCATTTGAGTATTAGCTCACATACACAGACTACTTTTTAGCTTGCACACACACAACTTTTTGCAAGAAAAAGTAGTTTGTGTGCGAGGTGAAAGTGAAGTATGTGCATTCATGTGATGTGTTTATGTCCATGCTTTTTATGTGTGCGAGGTGAAAGTGGAGTATGTGCATTAGGGGTGGGCATTTTAAGAAATTCAATTGATCGATCATCGGGAAAATTAACGAGCATTTTTAAGCCTATTGTTGTAAATTAGTTTGTGTGTGATATTAAAATTATATTATGCAAATGTTTTTTTTTTGCTCCTCTGGATCTTCATTTGAGTATTAGCTCACATACACAGACTACTTTTTAGCTTGCACACACACAACTTTTTGCAAGAAAAAGTAGTTTGTGTGCGAGGTGAAAGTGAAGTATGTGCATTCATGTGATGTGTTTATGTCCATGCTTTTTATGTGTGCGAGGTGAAAGTGGAGTATGTGCATTAGGGGTGGGCATTTTAAGAAATTCAATTGATCGATCATCGGGAAAATTAACGAGCAATTATCGAGTAATCGTTATCTTTTTACATATTAAAAAATGCCAACAGAACATCCAAAATACAGCGTTTTTACCATAGACTGTATACAAGAGGTTTTTACTCAATTACATCTTTATTCCAATATCTTCTAGGCAAACAACAATCTATTAAGGCAAGGCAACTTTTAAAAATAAAATAATAATAAAATGTGGCGCTGGTTAAAGCCCGAGTCTATGACCCAATAAGGAGCCAATGCTACGATACCTTTAAAGTTTAAACACATATGCGCCTCCTAAGATGCTGCCAAAGACTGCATAAGGGCACGGCACGTTTCTCTGAGTGATAAAGGACCTAACGTTACTTCATCTAATAAACAAAATGTGCAAATTAGTTCCCTGATGAAGGCGAAGTAGGAAAGCATAGACGCTAAAGTTAGCCGCTAATGTCACACGTTAAACAGAGTCGGATGTAGGCTTCAATGTACAAGTGGTGCATAATTCGGTTTGTTTAAGTGTTGTACTTATACAAGGTTTCACAATGCTTAATGAACTTATTTTTGGTTCTAAAGCTGTCCGGTCCGATGCCAAACTTCTCCTTAACTTCTTCCTGTTTATGTTTTCCCATCTACGGCAGCCTGAGCCTGTTCTGTTGTCTCCTACTACTAGTTAAGTATCTCCCCCTGCTGGTAGGATATTTAATTGCTGCCCATACAGTCTTTGGTGCTGCCACATAGTGAAACTCATTGCTGTGCTGCAGGTCTCACACTGCGCAACATAACGGCTATATGATCAACAACAATTTCACGTGATCGACAATATTCTTAACGAGCAATGATCGATTAATCGATTAATTATGCCCATCCCTAATGTGCATGCTTTCCTGATACAGTATTTGGCCTAAGTGGCTCCTCATACTTTTGGTCGTTCCATTCATACACACTTTTTATCTCTGTGTTCCAGGTCAACCTCCTGTGTCTCCTAAGAAAAGAAGGTTTCGACCAGGAACCAGGGCCTTAATGGAGATTCGCAAGTTCCAGAAGAGCACAGACCTTTTGCTGAGGAAGGGACCCTTCTCCCAACTGGTGGGTCAAAACACAGTTAATCATGATAGCACTAGCTATTTTTGCACATGCAGTAGGTATTACTGTATACCGGGTATACTATCTAAAAATAGTAACGGTATTCCTTTCAATACCGGCATTATCGCCATGAAAAAAAATTTGTGTGTAATGTGCCAAGGTTTATTAGCCTGGTGCTACCAGACCATCGTACTTCATTTCATTTGTACAGAAGGTCTGGAACTGCTGTAATTGGCAAACGTTCACTCACTTGGAGGCGGGTGTCTGTTGAAGTGCAAAACTATTGGATCTGCTCAGTGCCACTCTGGATTGGACAACCAATCGCATAACGTTTGGTCGTGCCGTACGTCATGAGACGGCTTCTGGCGGTGCGTTCCAGTTGTACTGGGAACTAGGGCTGGGCGATATGGGCTAAAATCAATATCTCAATATTTTTTTACTATATCTCGATACACGATATATATCTCGATATATTTCAAATCTCCTCTAGAGCACATCCTAAATGCTCAATTTAATTAATTTTTTGCATAACATCACACCAGTAATATGATTTAAATAGTCCCTGCAAAATGTGTCTGCACTAACGATGCATTATTAGGCTACATGAAACAACATCTTGTTTATATTCTTTAGTGCTTTCTATTGGAACAATTTGAAACTTGCACATGGCAAAGAGTTTGCACATTGTATTGATTATTCCACGTCCTTCCACTCCCATACAATGGATCCAGCATTATTTTATTTGGAAACAGTTTTTTCCATCTTCTGTTAATCTGTAAACTGAGAAAACTAATTATGACTCATTACAACCACTCACTAACTGTTTATCACCACTAACCCCCTAAAGATTAGCCTGGCTCCGCCCGCCTACCTACTTCCGCCCAAATTTAATTTTCCCTTCAGTAGTCAGTCTGGTGGTGGGGCGTATTAGTGAGATTTTTCCGAACAGACTTCTGAGTATCCAATCAGCGAACAGAGGAAGTGGCTGAGAACGACAGGTCGAAGTCGCGCTCCAGTTTCAGTTGAATGCTGCGTTCCCTTACGCTCGGAACTCGGAAATTTCCGACTTGGTAGTTCCGAGTTCCGACCTGTCTGTGTTCCAGTGCATCTGCTCGGGAAAGTATGGACGCCTACAACCTTTCTCATCCAAATAACTAAACGTTAGGCTCTAACAAGTTACCGTTGCCAGGTACTGGTAGATCCATAGACTACAATATGTAGTGAAGTCGAAAATTTCCGAGTTCCCTGAACGCACCGTCAGAAGCCGGCTCACGACCAAACGTTATGCGATTGGTTGGCTAATCCAGAGTGGCACTGAGCAGATCCAATAGTTTTAAACTTCAACAGACACCCGCCTCCAAGTGAGTTAACGTTTGCCAATTACAGCACTTCCAGACCTTCTGTACAAATGAAATGAAGTACGATGGTCTGGTAGCGCCAGGCTACCTGAAGATAGCAGCCACACTTTAAATGAAGAACAGGTTTTGCTCCATAATAGTAGTCTATGTGTATACAAGGCTCTGACATTTATAATGGTTACTGTCGCTTTAAGAGCAGTTGCTCCCAGTCTATAGTGTATAAGTTAAGTTTCGTTTTCTGCCTGTTAGTCCGAGAGAGAGATTCATGCGAGCGTAAACAGCAGGTGGCTCATCGTCCCTCTGTTACCTGCCTTATTGTTTAATTCTCCTGTATTGAGTTCATGAGAATAAAACTGGAAGACAATCAGAGGATTTAAATAAATACGGCTGAGAATAATATAGTCTAAAGAAAGCAAAGTCTCATCATCATCATTCCTTGCATTCTAACCGATGCACCATTCCTGGATGCTATTCATACCTATTGATCTAGCCCTCCTGCAGTGTTTCCCCTAGAATTGTTTTTAGGCCGGTGGTAAAAGCTGATAAAGAGTATGCGCGCGGCGTGCGTACCAAATTTGTTGTAGAAATTGACCAAAAATAACTGTATTATGGATGAGCCTCTTTTGACAGCCCGCTACAAATCAGGGCATAGGGTTATGCCTTCACATTCGGTACGTTTGTACATTTTGTGTTTCCCTCAGGATTTTTTGAGACTGCTGGGGGAGAATGGACCTTCTAGTGGGGTCTTGGGGCATGCCCCTGCGGAAGAAAACCTTTACCTTTTTAAAGTTAAATGCATCAAACTGGTGCACTTTGAGAAGCTAAATCTGATTTTATTTTTTTTGCTCTGTAAACAGCTGTCATATGTCCTGCCTAAAACAATTTTATGGAATAATTTGGAGACACAAGCCATATAAACTATTGAAGAAAAACACATAGATATGAAAATAAAATACAATAAACACGAAGACCTAATATAGACAGGTATATCCTGTCTAGTATTACTTTCTGGAATAATCTGGATCATGAAACATTTTCTTTAATTTATCAAATATTCATTTAAAATAAATGAATTAACCTAGGCTACACATCATGATTAGCCTATCAATCAAAATGTGTGCAAAATAAGCAACATTTTGTATTCCGACCCATTATATTTCATGTAGCCTAGTTCTCAATTTAAAACATAAAAATAAAGTAGCATTAAAAATACCAAAAAATAAAGCTTGTAGGGCTACTATAGCCTGCTGTTTTCAAGATAACTTGCTGCGCTGTCTCAGCTGTTGATACATATTGGTTGCCATGGCGACGTAGCGACTTTAACTTTCTAAGTTTTGCTCATCACTTTTTCCTGTTCAACTCCCTGTTACTGAGTCCTAAATATCTCCAGTGTAGCCTATGCCATAGACCTATAAAGGAAGGTTCTTTCTCGTCAGTTTCCCTGTTTGACATGTGCGCTCCGAATGCACACGTGCATCGCGCGGCGTAGCGCAGAAAAAAAAAAAAAAAAAAAAGATTAATTTTTTTTTACATTTTTTTTTTTTTTTTTGGGCAGCTGTTGGCCTGGCGGGGGGTCCCGTTGGCCTGGCGGGCCCGCCAGGCCTGTATAATGGTAGGGGAAACACTGCCTCCTGCATTATCACTAAAACACATGTGAGTCTGTGAGGCAGAGAGCCAAAGGAAAGAGCGAGAGAAGCGAACACCAGCGAGTTTGCCGGTGGCTGTGGCGGCAAAAAAAAAGCACATTATGTGCCAATTTGTATTCGATGGTCGCGATAGGGTCATTTTATACATCCCCTGGAGAACATCTCACGATACATCGCATATATTCGATATATCGCCCAGCCCTACTGGGAACTCGGAAATTTCCGACTTCACTACATATTGTAGTCCATGGATCTACCGGTACCTGGCAACGGTAACTTGCTAGAACGTTTAGTTATTTGGATGAGAAAGGTTGTAGGCGTCCATACTTTCCCGAGCAGATGCACTAGAACACAGGTCGGATCTACCAAGTCGGTAATATCCGAGTTCCGAGTACAAAGCAGCATTCAACTGAAACTGGTGCGCGACTTCGACGTCATCGTTCTCAGCCACTCGCTCTGTTCGCTGATTGGACAACCAAAACTCTGGACGAGCAAGATCCCACTAATACGCCCCATCCCCAGACTGACTACTGAAGGGAAAATGAAATTTGGGCGTAAGTAGGTAGGTGGGTGGGCGGGCGGGCGGAGCCAGGCTAAAGGTTTATTTATATTAAATGCCTTAGCAGTGTGTGGCCGTCTGTAAGCACCACTGTCTGTGTTGGAAGAACCTATAAAAGTGTTACAGGCTCTGCCTCCCCCTGGTGGTCTGTTGTTGAAAAATGATTATGACGTCATTCAGCATTTCATCGGTAGGCTACAATATCTAACACATTGGTGTTGGTGTGATGATTGTACAGCCCATGCAACAGGTGTTTTTGTTGTTAGCTGCTTAAAATTGTGCCTAGTTTAAGTGTACAGTTGGGTTCAAGTAAAGCTCTCGTCCATTTAAGGGTCAATGACAAATAAGGCTTTTAAAAGGGTATTTTAATAAAGTTCATATTTTTTTATTAGAAATCATATTTTTGAAGTTGGAACAATGCGTTTCAACAAGTCTTTTTAGTAAAATATAATTTCAAAGTTTTTTTAGTAATTTTTTTACTGTATTGTATTTCAATCTCACCACCCGAAAAATGTCAGGTGGCGCAACCACATATTTGGATAAATATCTATATATTTATTATATGTATTGTAAGTGAGAGTTTAGGCAGGTATACCTTGGTGTGTCTACAGTGCCTGACACATTATTATTTTGTGGTTGAGTTTTGGATTATTAATAATCTAAGATTATTGCATTTGAACGCCCAGGAACTCAATATTTTTATTATCCAATTTTTTATGTAAAGACAGAAAAATGTTGTACAAATATCAAAATAAATATATTGAATACATTAGCTTTGTACCTTTATAGTCTCCCACTATATTGTCAGTTTAACTTGTTATTTTTTGGTTTAAACAATATTTACCCGGTTGCACCACCTGATTATTTAGTTGCACCACCTGACGACAACATAAATAATGACAGAAAATATATTCAATAATTGTTCTTTTATTTCATAAACAAAATAGGTGTTTTTGTCAATTGTGTCTATTAATTATAGATTGTTAATTGATTACATTTTTTTATTTTTTATTTACATTTTCACAAAAAAAATTTTTTTTTTAAAGTGCTGTCAAACAGAGCAAGGAATTTTTAACACAGCTTTTCCAAACATCCTACGTTTATTTTAGATTACAATATTTTACTTTGCACACAGAAACAAAATGATTTTTACAAAAACTACCAGGGTATAACATTATTAGCCCCCCTGATGCTAATAGTCAATTGTGTATCCTTGTTGCTGGATAACAGCCAGCAGTCGTTTGTTGTAACTTTCAATAAGTCTCACACAGCATCCCAGCCCATTCTTCTTTGGCGAATCTCTCAAGCTCCTCCAGATTTGATGGTCTTCTCGCATGGACTTGGTCTTCAGTCCACCCCACAGATTTTCAATGGGATTCAAGTGAGGGCTTTGTGCAGACCATTCAATAACGTTCACTTTGGTCTTCTGGAAGTAGTTCTTCACCAGGAGCAACATTTGTTTTGGGTCGTAGTCGTGTTGTAAGGCAAAGCGATAACCCAGGTCAGGTGGCTAGGTCGTTCACTAGTGTCTTGGCAGTTGTTCTGTGGTCTTTAGACACATCTCTCACTAGTTTTCTTTCCAGCGTCTTTGAAATCTTTCGCTTCCTACCTCTGCCAGGCTTGTTCTCTACTGTCTGGCTCTCTTTGAATTTCTTGATGACTTCTAACTCCAGTTCTTGACACTTGGAAACGCTGTGATAACTTTCTATATCCATCTCCTGCTTTGTGAGCAGAACAGTTCTTTTTCTCAAGTCTAAACTGATTTCTGGCATGATGCTGTCTCATGTGTCAGCTCAAACCCTTGCTGAAGTTTTTATACTGTGTGTAAACTGGAAGATAACCTTAGATTTTAACTTGATTTTACAAGCTTTGAGCATTACAAAGATACATCACATCATTGCAAAGGAGTGGTTTGTGGTGCTATGGCTAAACTCAAAGGTCAGTTCTTTAGGGGGGCTAATAATTTTGACCCTGGTAGTATTTGTTTTTTGTGAAATAATTTTGTTTCTGTGTGCAAAGTTAAATAATGTAATCAACCAAAATAAAAGTAGGATGGAAAATTCCTTGCTCTCTTTGACAGCTAATTATGTCCTTAACTGTATCTTTCTCTTGCAGCTGGATAATTTTTAATGCGCTCCCTGTGTCATGCTGATTTTTCTTTAGTTGAAAGTGGCATCTAAAATTATTGAAACATTATTATACATTTGAATAATAAAACGTTTTTTTAAGGTGTATAATATATTACATTTAAAACTAATACACATTCTAGAAATGTTATACATAATTAATTTGTTTTAGCTAACATCATTTATGTTATACAGTGACATTCCTTGAAGTCGCGCCACCTGACCAACTGGTTGCGCCACCTGACTTTTGCTACTAATTTCAAATTAAACAGGCTTCTACTTTGACACCTGTATAAAAGTTAGCTGTTGCTAGGAAGTTAATACATATATTATTTTAATAAAATAAAGAGTTTAATGATAAAATAAAATGTTCCCAGTTAAATCTTGGTTGTACCACCTGACGATGTAAAGTGTACAAGCTTAGCTATGAGTTAAAACTAGCAATTTTTATCAATATTTGAGACAGATATACAAACTTGTTTAACCATCCATGTACATCAGTTGGGGTCCTCTGGCTGATGCAATATCCTCTTTACCGTTTTCCCTGTGCCCTTTCATAATAAAAGCGTGATTTATTCAGTTGCACCACCCTGACATTTGAGCATATAAGAGTTCCCGGACAATTTTTTTTCCAAGTTTCGAAACAACTTAAAAAATATTATTATAACTAAATGTAATATATTTTAAAAGTCTCAATCATTAAGTCATGCCACAGTATTTGTTTTTGAATTTATTATCATTTAAACAATATATTTCACACTTTTCTTAGTCTGTACAATTGCTCGGACGGTTGCGCCATCTGACATTTTGGTGGTTTGAGATGCCAAAACATAAAATATATACAGGTCCTTCTCATATAATTAGCATATTGTGATAAAGTTCAATATTTTCTGTAATGTACTGATAAACATTAGACTTTCATATATTTTAGATTCATTACACACAACTGAAGTAGTTCAAGCCTTTTATTGTTTTAATATTGATGATTTTGGCAAAAAAGTAAAGAAAAACCAAAAATCCCTATCTCAAAAAATTTGCATATTTCATCCGACCAATAAAAGAAAAGTGTTTTTAATACAAAAAAGTCAACCTTCAAATAATTATGTTCAGTTATGCACTCATTACTTGGTCGGGAATCCTTTCGCAAAAATTACTGCTTCAATGCGGCGTGGCATGGAGGCAATCAGCCTGTGGCACTGCTGAGGTGTTATGGAGGCCCAGGATGCTTCGATAGCGGCCTTAATATCATCCACAGTGTTGGGTCTGGTGTCTCTCAACTTCCTCTTCACAATATCCCACAGATTCTCTATGGAGTTCAGGTCAGGAGAGTTGGCAGGCCAATTGAGCACAGTAATACCATGGTCAGTAAACCATTTACCAGTGGTTTTGGCACTGTGAGCAGGTGCCAGGTCTTGTTGAAAAATTAAGTCTTCATCTCCATAAAGCTTTTCAGCAGATGGAAGCATGAAGTGCTCCAAAATCTCCTGATAGCTAGCTGCATTGACCCTGCCTTTGATAAAACACAGTGGACCAACACCAGCAGCTGACATGGCACCCCAGACCATCACTGACTGTGGGTACTTGACACTGGACTTCAGGCATTTTGGCATTTCCTTCTCCCCAGTCTTCCTCCAGACTCTGGCACCTTGATTTCCGAATTGCATGCAACATTTGCTTTCATCCGAAAAAAGTACTTTGGACCACTGAGCAACAGTCCAGTGCTGCTTCTCTGTAGCCCAGGTCAGGCGCTTCTGCTGCTGTTTCTGGTTCAAAAGTGGCTTGACCTGGGGAATGCGGCACCTGTAGCCCATTTCCTGCACACGCCGGCTGGCACGGTGGCTCTGGATGTTTCTACTCCAGACTCAGTCCACTGCTTCCGCAGGTCCCCCAAGGTCTGGAATCGGCCCTTCTCCACAATCCTCCTCAGGGTCCGGTCACCTCTTCTGGTTGTGCAGCGTTTTCTGCCACACTTTTTCCTTCCCACAGACTTCCCACTGAGGTGACTTGATACAGCACTCTGGGAACAGCCTATTCGCTCAGAAATTTCTTTCTGTGTCTTACCCTCTTGCTTGAGGGTGTCAATGATGGCCTTCTGGACAGCAGTCAGGTCGGCAGTCTTACCCATGATTGCGGTTTTGAGTAATGAACCAGGCTGGGAGTTTTTAAAAGCCTCAGGAATCTTTTGCAGGTGTATAGAGTTAATTAGTTGATTCAGATGATTAGGTTAAGAGCTCGTTTAGAGTACCTTTTCATGATATGCTAATTTTTTGAAATAGGAATTTGGGGTTTTCATGAGCTGTATGCCAAAATCATCAGTATTAAAACAACAAAAGACCTGAACTATTTCAGTTGGTGTGCAATGAATCTAAAATATATGAACGTTTAATTATTATCATTACATTATGGAAAATAATCAACTTTATCACAATATGCTAATTATGTGAGAAGGACCTGTATATTATTATGATGTACTGATAATATGGTCAAACTAAATAGGTTTTAAATAATAAAATTATGTATGTCATGAATTGATTAAAATTATTTTTAAGTAAAGTTATACTGCCGGACACGAAAATATGCATGTCATGTCATTGACCCTATAACGCCACCGCAATCACTCGTTACATCATTCCTCTGCAAAGTTGATCGGACAGCTAAAGCTAGTTTGCTACATGGTGATGAGTTCAAAAGCTGTATGTTAAAATTAGTATTCGACGGAGGTAACGTCATTGTGATTAGTACAATGTGAGCTCGTAAAATGTAGTTTTAGGCGAGAAACTAAAACAAATAGGCTACAGCTAGCTTGTAAAATGTAGTGTTAAGGCAAGTATATTCGGTATTTCAATTAAAAATCAGTTTTTTGTAAAAATATTGAAATCATTAATTTGTAGTTCTTGCTCTGGAGAAAGACATATTTTGTTAAGTCTGTATTAAAAACAAGCCTGAAGTCCACTAGACAGTCCTGCAGGGTGTTAAAAGAGCGTTGTAGGCTCTGAATAGATTGATGGGCGTGACAGTTTTGTAGTGATGAAACACAGTTATTGATATAAATTGCGAATAGAACTGAACCCAAGATTGAGTTCTGTGGGACACAATTTGTAACTGTTAAAAACTCAGATTGGTAGCTTCCCAGTTTAACTGATTGTTGTCTATCAGACAGATAATGTCATGCAGCCTCTGTAGAGCAAATGGTGGTCAACAGTGTCAAAGGCCTTTGAAAGATCAATACAGCTACTACAGCGACTTATTCAAGAAACACAAGTAAACAATTAGCCTAACGTGATTTTGAAATTGACGTGCCCACCTGTAGTTTTAAAAGATGGCACGTGTGCTTTTCGGGGCAGTTCAAACAAACCGAAGCCCTTGTCACTATATTCCACCGTGTTGGCCTGCGATAGCTAGTTTCACTGAATCAAAACATCAATACTCTGCGTGAAAGAGTGGCACAACTCTGCGTTAGTAGTCAACATTCTTTCAAAGGAGGATTATAAAATAAGCTGTTTTGTGCCCCCCAACGGAGCCTTCAAGGCAGCACTGCCCGGAAGGCCGTAACCTTAAACCTAACTTTTCTGCCCCCAACAGTGTCTTCCAAGTAGCGCTGCCTTGAAAGCTCTGTTGGGGGCACAAAACAGCAAGATAAATATCCTCAACAAACTGAAACGACATACCAAACGTAATGCAGACTGTGAGGCACTGACATTGCCTGTTTCTGAAATAGGAAGTCCCACTCATTGCTAGCCTGGCACCGCCCGCCTATCTACTTCCGCTCAATTTTCATTTCCCTTCAGTAGTCAGTCTGGGTCCGCGATATATATTCCCAAGTTTTCTCCGGCAGATTTTTACCAGTCCATTAAGCGAACAGAGAGAGTGGCTGAGAACAATGATGTTGAGGTCTGGCACCAGTTTCACTTGTAGTCAGAAGCCGGTGCAAGACATACGTCACGACCAACCGTTATGCAATTGGTTGGCAGATCCAGAGAGGCACTGGGCAGATCCAATAGTTTTAAACTTCAACAGACACCCACCTTCGAGTGAGTTTAGGTTTTTCAATTGAGCGAGTCCAGACCTCCTGTACAAATGAAATGAAGTAAGATGGTCTGGTAGGACCAGGCTAACTCATTGCAGGTGTCGCTCTCTGGGTCCGTGGGCATGAGATTACAGTCACAGGGAGCTTGTGCTCTTTCTCTGCCTTTTTAGATTGGTCTTTAGTTTCCACAGAAGTTACCCCTCTCTCTCTCGCTCCTTTAATTTTCCCTCTGCAGAAGTTCTTCTGTAAACTCTGGTTTATAAAGGTAGACTATCCTCTTAGGTCCACAGTGCATGTCGTCGTCACTTATAAACACTTATTTGTTTTCTTGTGTCTCTTGAATAAACTGCGGTAGCTCTGAGTCGAACAGCTGATAAAGATATGCTTGACTGCCCCAACATGAGTAGGCGTAGTAATACAATAGCTGAACTATGCCTAAAGTAATGGCTAACTAAAGCAGTGAAAAAGAGCATCAATCTAGCGTGCATTGAACAGATTTCTTTTTATAGTTTAGCATTTATATATGTCGAGTAAAGACGTGTTTAATCTGTTCACCTCTGCAACAGTACTATGCTAACTTCTACCGCGACTTCCCCCCCAAACTTCTAATAGTGACTGCGTTTAAAGCCATCTCTATAATGTAACATATTAACTATACCTAAGTACCCAGGGCTCAACGCTAATGTTTTTTTTTCACTTGCCGGGTCGAGCAAGTGGGTCTGAATTCTACTTGCCCGAAGTCTATTTTTACTATACAAAAAATGTTTTTATTAGTTGTGTTCAAATAATTGTCTTTATTGACAATGTATAAATGCATCATGGACAGTATTATAGATGAGTTAAAGGGTCACACTGAAAGTGGAGGCTATTATTCAAATATTATTTGAGTTGGAACCTTTTTCATTTTTTTGTCTCTAAACCTACAATAACTGCAAATAAGACATGTTTTATGCAAACAAAAATCATGTTAAGAACTTTTAACAGCACTTATTTTTGTTTACCTTATTCCTTTTACAACAGCAATTCTTTAAAACTGTAAATTGTATTTATTTTTTACTATAGGCTATTATTTTAATGTGTGTATGAGTGATTTTGATTTGATTCAAAATCTCAGAATTTGGCTCATGACAGGCTGTTTTGAACACTTTTCCAGTAGTCTTCTACTTTCAAGCTTCCACTGCCTCCTGGTATGTGAAGTCAGACACCTTTGGTCCATTTATTAAGGTCCTCATGCAGGCTGTAAATATGTTCCTCTGTTAACTGTTGCTGATGTTTGTGTTGACCTGCACACATTAACTGGTAGTAGGCTACTAGCAGCAGAGCTAGCGTTAGCACCCTCGCTACTACAAGATTCACGTTGGGTGAATTTAAAAAACGCAGATATTTTCGCTGCTTTTCAGACGGTCGGGGTCGACTTCACTCCATTCATAATTTACTCGTTGGCTTTTGGACTTTCTGTCACACCAACCTAACGCGTCTAGTTCTCTTCTCTACCTCTCTGACTGCCTGGGTGTGTGTGCCCACCGGTGTTGTGCCGTGTGTGTGTCGGGGTTAGGGTTAGGACCCCCCCTTCACAAAAAGGAGAAGAGGAGAGATGCAACGCAGCAGACACTACGCGCACAAAAATTTGATAAATAACATAAGCGTTCATTTAATAATTATCACCAGTTACAGTCATATGAAAAAGTTTGGGACCCCCTTTTGGGGATTTTTGTTAATCATTAGCTGGAATTTCAAAGAAGCAAATTCCTTTACATATATGACATACCTTAGGTAAACAGAAGCAATTCAGCAGTGTCATTTTGTTTATTGGAATAATAGAAAATATGCAATAAGCATCATAACAAAATTTGACTGGTGCATAAATTTGGACACCCCAAAAGAAAAATGTCATCAGTACTTAGTTGAGCCTCCTTTTGCAAAAATAACAGCCTCTAGACGCCTTCGGTAGCCTGTGATGAGTGTCTGGATCCTGGATGTAGGTATTTTTAACATTCTTACATACTAAAGCGATCCAGTTCAGTTAAATGTGATGGCTGCCGAGCATGGAAGGCCTGCTTCAAATCATCCCATAGATTGTCGATGATATTCAAGTCATTGGACTGCGACGGCCATATCAGAACATTGTACTTTTCCCTCTGTAGGAATTTGAACTGTGTTAAGGGTCATTGTCTTGTTGGAATATCCAACCCCTGCGCAACTTCAACTTTGTGACTGATGCTTGAACATTATCCTGAATAATCTGTTGAAACTGGGTTGAATTCATCCGACAATCCACTTTAACCAGGGCCCCAGTCCATGAAGTGGCCACAGCATGATTGAACCTCCACCAAATTTGAAAGTAGGTAGCAGGTGTTTTACTTGGAATGCAGTTTTCTCCTTTCTAAAGCACTTTTTATAATGACCAAATAACTTATTTTTTGTCTCATCAGTCCAAAGCATTTTCTTCCAATATGAATCTGGCTTGTCTAAATGAGCTTTAGCATACTCCAAGCAACTGTATCTGTGGCGTGGGCGCAGAAAGGGCTTCCTTCTCATCACCCGGCCATACAGATGTTTTGGTGCAAATTGCACTGAATTGTTGAACCATGTACAGATACACCATCTGCAGCCAGATGTTCTTGCAGGTCTTTGGAGGTGATATGTGGGTTGTGTGCAACCATTCTCACAATCCGCTTGTACTTTTCTTGGTCTGCTAGACCTGGGTTTAACTGCAAACACAGGGAGAGTTACTATTTCTTGCTAAAACTGGTTTGTCCTGCAAGTCCAAAGGCCAGGATCTCAGTTTTGTCGAACAAAATAGTTGAACAGGAATCAAGTTGATATCTATTCTTTATTTATCTTAATTGTATACAACAGACAAGCAAGCTTCTAATTTTTTAGCCATCTGATTTTACAGGCGCATACAGTTGAATATCATCAGGTTAGCAGTTTGGATGAATTCCATAAATGAGGTGATGTACAGAATAAAGAGAAGAAGGCTCATGACCAAGAACAAAGACCTAAAAAGCTTCTTACAGTATTTCATCAGTAAAATGTAGATGTAGTATTATACGAAATGTGATATTTCAGTTAAATAAGACAACTACACTAGAACCAGTCCAGAGACCCCAAACAGATTGTTTGAATAGAATCTGGAATCCATAGTAAGCAAGCAAACAGCAAGTGCAGATGTAAAAGGTTCAAAAAGGTAAGATAATCAATAAAACGGCAGGGTCGAGGCTATATCAATTCAGCAGGGTTAGGAAGCCCCAGGAAGCCCTGGACCAGGGGTGCAGTATGGTTGACGAGCCCTGTTGGTGTTTGGTGAGAATGTGATCAAGGCTGCCAGCAGGACTATTTTTTTTGCTGCTACATTGTTTTCTCTAATGGCTCATTCTAAATATTGGATCCTCCTGTTGGTTTAGGTTCGTGAGGTGTGCCAGAGTTTCTCCAGAGATGCTCTCCGGTGGCAGGTCTACGCTCTCATGGCCCTGCAGGAGGTAAGAACTAGGGGTGTGCACGTGTACACGTGTAACCGTTTAGTAAATCATAACCGTTTAGGAAAAATCAATAAACGAAAACCGTTTTAAAAAAAAATCTTCAAATTTAAAATTTTCTTTTTTTCAAAGTTTTTAAATATGTTCTGGAGACACACATTTATTGATTTTACATCACTAGTAGGCCTAAACTAATTGGGGATGATAAAAGCTAGTCTGCCGAATCGGTCTGTCCCTCGGCGAGTGTGTGAGTGTGTGTATCGGCGCACACACACACGGGGAGTCGCCGTGCCGGTGCTCGACTCACAGCCACGGACGAGTGATGAAAGTTAACCTAAAGATTAAAGTTACTCGGTTGACGTGAACTACGCGCGTAAGTAGCCCGAACTTTATAACACCTGTTCAACCTGCATGAACGTGGACATGCGATAGGCTATATTAATCAGGAAATGAATGAAGCGCGATAATGACGGCGCACATGTCAGGCGAACGTGTGTGTGTTTGTGCCATGGACCTATTATAAGAGGTGTGTAAACGAGCGTAGTTAATTTCAACTGTGTGTTTACAGGCGAACGAACGCGTGTGTGTGTGTGTGTGCGTGCGCGCGCGCCTACAGGACGGCGGGCGCGCAAAGACAATGACGTCACGGTTAACCGTGTACACGAAAAAAATTCCGTCGTGTACACGGTTAGACATTTTTGTAAACGTTCACACCCCTAGTAAGAACCCTCCACCACTAAGTTAGGAATCAACTATGCAGAGCTGAACAAGTTACAATTACAGCGTATGCTGCCCCGTCAGTTCCACAGGAATTGAATCCCCAGTATGAATCGGTTCTCATGCCATCCCTACTGGCAATTTCAGCCAGTAGTTAGCTTTGTGCTGGAAACAACAGGAGCACCATTGTCTGCATTGTTCAGTGCAAGGCAGGTCTCAATCTTCTACAACTTTTATTTTTGTCTCCAATCGGTCACAATTTAGCAAAGTTGTCTCACATTTCTCACACTGTCTGACTTACAGAAACTAAATAAATACGGGTTGGAGAAAACGCAACAACTGGGACTCACGTGAGGAAATTGAGAACCCCCACAAACGTTTCAAGACATTTTTTAAACTCCTTTGCAAATGCCGTAAAATAGGACAGGGAACTGCAAGATCAGTTGTGATTTGATTACTATAAGCGCCTCTTTTATTATTTGACACATTGTCGATATAAAAACATTGATTAGTTTCACTTAAATAAATGTATTCAAATCTAATATCTGATTTCTCTGTTGAGGTTTACAGCCTTTGTGCATCAAAAAATTATCATACTTAATTCATACTAGAAAATATGCTAAAAGGCTAACAACATTTTTGCATTAATTTCCCAAAAAATCGATACTCTCATTGAATGAATACTCTGCAATGTAATTTGTTGATGAGAAATAAAGTGTCTTGTTAGTTTGAGCTGAAGCTGTCACTGTCTATGTCCTCCCCAGGCTGCTGAGGCCTTCCTGGTCTTGTTGTTTTCAGATGCCAACCTATGTGCCATCCACGCCAAGAGAGTCACCATCTTCCCCCGGGACTTGCAGCTGGCCAGAAGGATCCGTGGTGTGGACAACATGTAAAAACCAACGGGAAAGTTATTCAGACATTAGTTCACTTCCATCTGTTCTGAAACCTGGAGACTGCTTTTATTCACTTCAAATGGCTGTACAGCGGTTTTAAAAGGTTCATTTTTGGAATTTGGTTTTGATTATTATTATGCATTGCATTATTTTAACTATACATGATTCATCTGCTGTGTTAAGCATGATATATTGAGTTTGACAACATTGATATTTGTATATTGTTTCTTGTTAGTTTATTAATTTTATGGCGTTTTTCAATTTTGTACCTGATGTTTTATAATGGGTTGGATTAAAATTGAATATCATATCTCTGTATTACATGAAAGAAGCCAGTGTGTACCAAACACAGCCAAGGTATTAAGGGAAATTTATTTTTTTCGTCCTTGGTGCCATTTCCAGATGTCTTAAAACATCCTTTGTTCAATAACTATTGGAATCACACAAAACAAGGGTCTGTTTTAGGTTTAATACGCATTATATACAGTAGATATGATTTTTTTTATATGTTTTTCTTAAAGAGGACCTATTATACTACTTTTCTGGTCTTAATTTCTTGTTTTACACTGCTATAGAGCAACCTGACACGAATCACATCACAAAAAACTATGTAGATTTTCGGGAAGCTCTTTCTCTTATTTTGGCGATCCAGCACGTCCTGTCAACACTTGAGTGTGTGTGCTTCGGCAATCTCCGCTCCCTCCGCCTGTGCATCGGCCATCTCCGCTACCCTCCCCCCCTCCTGCAAACCCCACTCCGTTGTGATTGGTTACCTTCCTTCCGGAACACTTTCAGTGGCGGGAAGCGCGAGCATGGACCTATAAGGGCGCGAGGCAGACGCGAACAGGGAAGTGACAGCATTACCATACATGGAAACATCCGCGTGGTGAAGTCACAAAGTTTTATGAGACGTCACAAATTATGAAAGGGTAGACCGCTTTGAACACGTGACTTCTCGACTGGCTAGAATAGTGTTTAGTGCTCGGCACAGACACCCCAGACGGTCAGCAGGGAATACGTCGAAATGCATGTAAGTCATTATTTGATAATTTAGTATGGTTAAACATGACTATGAATCATCATAACAACGTTTATAGGTCATAAAAGTCAAAAAGCATCATAGGTCCTCTTTAACCATCTATGGTACACATTATGATCCAAGTTGGTGAAAAACCTTTTTCTTTTGTCTTACAATATACCAAACAGTGTTGCCACAGTTACTTTGAAAAAGTAATCCGATTACTGATTACTCGTTACTCCTTGAAATAGTAACTTAGTTACTTTACTGATTACTTGATGTTAAAAGTAACTAAGTTAGATTACAAGTTACTTTAAACTTTACTTTACAGGTTTTGAAACCCATATATCTCAATTTAAAACATGCACATATTAAGAATAATTGAAAATATATAAAATAAAGCTTGTAGGTTAGTAGCCTACAGGCATACTGTTTTCAAAATAATACAAATTATGGTTTGAAAAATGTAATAAAAAAAAAAACTTTTTCCCCCCATGAAAATAAATGCATTCCTCCAAAGTGCAAAGACAGTAGCAGTGTCTTTAAACTTAACGTGATTGGCCCTTCACTCTCATGCATTAATTTGACTTTTCTCTACGATGTCTCGTGTTGATAGACTGGGTGTGTGAGGCCACCAGTCGCCACGTGACTATAAGTTTCCAAGTTTTAAACACTTCTATCTCTTCAACGTCACCGTACCCGAATCCTAAATATCCCCATAGCAGACGCTATATTTCATGGGGGGGGGGACTTTGTTTTGCGCCACAGTTCAGCTTAGACTCGGCCGTAATGCTACTGCACACACACAGACACACACAGGCACACACACACAGGCACACACACACGCTGCATGTCAGAGACGAGGAGCGCTACCAAAAAGACGAGAGGAGCAGTTGGAGCGTTTAGAGACACATGCGCGCACATTTATTTACATTAAATCGCAATCGCAGTCATTTGTGCATTTATGTAAAATGTTTCACTAAGGAAAATGACAGAAAAAGTAACGCACAGTGACTTTGATGAGTAACTTTAATCTGATTACTGGTTTGGAGATAGTAACGCGTTAGATTACTCGTTACTGAAAAAAGAGGTCCGATTCCGGTATCACTGATACCAAATAAACAGTTTCATACCCTTAACACATGAAAACAGATGAAATTGTATCAGTGATTCTTGAGAACCAGGACAAAAGGCGGGGACAAAATGTAACTGCTGTTATCTTTAAAAATTAAAATATTTCAAATTGTAGATGTTATTAGGGATTAAGAATAGAATGTCTGGAGCATAATTATCCCCTTAAATTTTATTGTATTATTTTGTCAAATGTATGATACTTGTTATCTTCAAAAACAGTGTCTCCACAGAGAAGGTTTTAATCTTTCATATGCAATAAAACCTATTAAAAATGTACTTTAATGATTTAAAAAGAGCTTTTTTCATCAAAGGCAACACTAAATAATCTCTCGTATCAATACATTTATTTTTTCTACAACACATTCATGTTTTATAAGGTTTCAAATTGGGGGGACACTTTTTGTCACCACCGTCAGACATTTCATTCAAATATAATAAAATCACGCAATATGAGAGGCAGCTGTCTCCGTGAAGGACCTATTGTCACAAGCTACCTGTGCAGAGTACATTAGAGTCAGACAGGCTCTGATAAGTGTTGTAGTTTTAGAATATTTTACATTCCAAATCTTGAAAGTCATTCGTCACAACCATGATATGTCAACACCGACTTACAATTTCTGAAGAAGTTATTTGAAATGTTTTGATAATTTTATATTCCCGAAGTAGTTCATACTAGCACCAATCATCAACAGAAAAAACAAATGGCTAACTAGATTAATTAAATTTTTTTTGTTTAAGAAACTTTAAATATGTCAACACCGTCAGATTTCCTGTCTGACGGTGGTGACAGGCGAATGACGGAGTTGACATTCAATGTGAAGGCATCATATTTGGGTGGTTTTCAAGTTATAATTATATTAAATACAGAAATAGGGTTTAGTTTTTCTAATACTGTATTTATGGAAACTCTCACAATCTTCTTTTGTCATGGATGATTCTTAAAAAAGTACAGGATGATATAGAAAATGAGGCGATTTGGTGCGAGTCTTTTAGAGCTAGTCTGATTTGAAAGACTGTAATGTGAATCTTTGAATTAACGCTCAACCAATAATATGCTGTTATAAAATCACTGTTATTGATTATCCTACGTATTTGATGGTTATCTGGGTTTTTGTCACCACCGGCAGATATGTCAAATTCCTAAGATATACTTGTCAACTCCGTCAGATTTACATTATTATGATAACAATACATAATGATATTTCATAGTTGTTGAGGAATGTTTGGTCATATGTGAAAATCTAACCAGTCACCTAACATGAGAATGTGTTTTGAAATTTGAAACACATCTTGATTGCTGTTCATTTTAAAGTAAACATTCTATTACACAGTTCACCTGAAGAACATAGAGGAAAATCGATATAAAATATCTATAGTCAAATAAATTTTGAAAATATTTGTTGTGGCCTCTGTCAGTCTTGGTGAATACTTGTGATCACAATTCGTCTAGCATAAATTGAGGGGAAATTAATTTGTGATTTTGGTGTCTGACGGTGTTGACACAAAATAAGGAATGGCAAGGTAAAAAGCCCATTTTGATAAAAAGGATAAAAGCTGGGAGGTTGTATCAGTAGCTCAGTAGTATGTAATTTAATTTGCCTAAACATAGGGTTTGTATTTTTTCAACATTGCACCCTGTTTTGTCCCGGTTCTCAAGAATCACTGGTATATCAAAGTTCCTTATTAGAGTTAGATACCTAATTAACCTCGGGTTACAGAGCATGGGGTAGGTGCGATCGCTCTATAGCTCCCACTAACTATTTCAGACCTAACTGATTAAACCCTATTTTCATTGATTTTTTTTGTGCTTGTGTTGCCGGTAACACTGATACTGTTTTGGAGAAATGCCTAGAAGAAAGAAAAACGCAAAAAGAGATTCGGCAGAGTCATATATGTCCTCGGACAGCGTGGTTAGCATTGATGTTAATGCTAGCTCAATGGCTTCCATTCCGGATCTGCTTGAACAGCATAGAGAAGCCATAGCCGCTGAGTTTAAATCATCGTTCGACAGCATGGACACTAAGCTGGACAACATCCAGGCCGTGGTCTCAGGCCAGGGGAAACGTATAACCGATCTCGGGGAGAATGCAAAAACTGTTTGCGGACGCCTGGAGCAACTTGAGGCTACGTGCTCCTCACTGCAGGAAGATAACAAGTTGCTGAAATCTAAACTATCGGATTTGGAAGGGAGAAGCAGGAGACAGAATGTACGTATTGTGGGCTTACCAGAGTCACTTGAGGGCGCTCGCCCCACCGCCTTTTTCTCCGAGCTTCTCGTCGAGGTTTTTGGTAATCAAACTCTCCCTTCTTCCCCGGAGCTGGACAGAACTCACCGCACTCTGGCACCCAAACCTGGCCCGGGTGAGAGATCGCGGCCCGTCGTCATCCGCTTCCACCGATACCAGATTAAAGACTTGATCATGAGAGAGGCACGTAAACAGGGCGAGCTGGAATACCACGGCCACAAGCTCCGGTTCTACGAGGATTACAGCGCGGAGGTCGTGAAGCAGCGGGCTGAATACAGGGGGGTCTTGGCTGAGCTTTATCAGCGCGGTTTGGACAAATGCTCTTTTCATATCCCCAGCCAAACTCTCAGACTGATGGTACTACACGCATTTTTTTTTCCCTTTTTTAAAATGAGTAAATCAGCTGGGTGAACGTGACATTTTTATTGCTTGTCATTGTATTGTCTAGCTCACTCGCTTTTTTTATTTGTATCTCTATTTTAAAACGGCTGGATAAGCGTGTCTGTTCTTTATTTTTTTTATGTTTTTTGCCATTTGGACAGCTTGTCTAACTCACGCCTTGTTCTTTTTTTGTATTTTGAATTTGTTGGGTGAGCACGGTATGTTTGTTTAGTGTGTTGTCATTTTGACAGTTTGCTGGATTGTTCATAGTGTTACTAGCTGTTATGGGGTGAAAGACTTATGTGGGAAGCTAGCACAGGTCAGAAAGTTAAGGCTTGGAATGTTTGTTGTGAGACTAGTAAGGGTCTTTTTGGGTTTGCTGTTTAGAGCAATATATGGGGTGGGTTCTGGGTGGGATGGGGTGGTGTTAACTGGGGGTTTAGCTGATAAGTCATCACCTGCTGTGTTTTCAGTTATTTATGTTTTCCTTTTTTTTTTGTTTTTCTTTCCCTCTGTATTTTGCTACTCTTTTTCTTATCAGAGTAACTCTTTTTATTCTCACTATAACTGAGCTAGATGAAGGGCAATCTTAATTTAATTAGTTGGAATGTCAAGGGGCTAAATCACCAAGTGAAAAGGGGTAAGGTCTTAACCCACCTAAAACGGCTCAGGTCTGGAATAGTTTTCCTTCAAGAAACCCTCTTACATGACTCTGACCATGGGCGACTAAGTAAATGCTGGCGTGGGCAATTTTTTCATTCTAATTTCAGGGGTAAGGCTAGGGGCACAGCTATCCTTATTGATAGTAATATTCCTTTTGAGTCCTCAAACATTATATCAGATAAAAATGGACGTTTTATTATTGTTTCAGGCAAACTTTACAATAAGTCAGTCATCTTGGCTAACGTCTAGGCGCCTAACGTCGATGATTCTTTAAGAGATTTTTTTCTCAACTCCCCGATCTCAATTCCCATTCTCTTATTCTTGGTGGGGATTTTAATTGTTATCTAGATCCAGTCTTAGATCGCTCTTCCCCCAAACCTGCCACTCTTAGCAGATCTGCAGGTTATATCAAATCATTTCTTGCTGATTATAGCCTCTCTGATCCATACAGGTTTTTATACCCCACAGGAAGAGAATATTCATTCTTTTCACATGTCCACCACACTTACACCCGAATTGATTATTTTTTTGTTGATAATTCATTGATGTCAGACCTAAAGTCATGCAGTTATGAAAGTATTGTGATCTCAGATCACGCTCCTCTGCTCCTTCAACTGGCTTTCTCTGACGTTGAGTATACAAGAAGGCAGTGGAGACTGGATCCATTGTTGCTCACAGATGAGAGTTTTCTTTTACACATCTCTACACATATTAAAACATTTTTGAGTATAAATAAAACACCAGATGTGTCCAAAGCAACAATTTGGGAAGCCCTGAAAGCCTATTTGAGAGGTGAAATTATATCATTTGCAGCATACAAAAACAAGTGTACAGAAACAAACTGAAATAGATTCTGGACATAGACAGACAATATGCTAATTCACCTTCATCTGAACTTTACAAAGAACGTTTAAAACTTCAGACAGAATTCAACCTTCTTTCCTCTCGTCAAGTTGCTGACCAGTTGCTTAGGAGCAGAAGTACTTTTTACGAGCATGGTGACAAGATTGGTAAACTCCTGGCTAGGGATGTCCATGGTTAACTGGTTAACCGTCAAGAAGATCTTTAACCGGTTAATACTAAAGGTTAAATGGTTAAAAAAAACAGGTCTCTGAAATCCGGACTCTTATTTTGATATCGCTAAACCGGATGTAAGAATGCCAACTGTCAGTAAAGAATGAAATGAGAAGTGTAGGCTACGCTCAACTTTATAATAGGTCCATGGTACGCTCCCAGTCACAACTTATGGTCACAACGCTCCTGTGTCATATGTTTGTATAATTGAATTAACAGCGTGGGCTCCCGCTAGCTTAACATAGCGCTAGCATTAGCCTTCTTGAGGTGGATGCTGTCCTGCATCTATCACCGTCTCAGTGAGTGTGTGAGGGAGTGACAGACAGGCAGTGAGTGCCCCTGCACAGACACAGGTCTGCCATGATTGTGTGCCAGGATCAACAGCGAAAATCCGTCAACAAAAGCGTTAAGTATCGTTATGCAGTACTGATAACATCGGAGCTTATCAATATTACGGTCTTTCAAAATGTTGCCCCGTGCTCAGCACTACTTAGCACCGGGTTTCGGTAGGCTATCCCCTAAGCCTGTGTGTGTGTGTGTAAATGTCCCGGCCTTTTCAGTCACTTATTTCACTTTCTGCTCCTACATTCGCATACTACACCTCTTCTCACAACAGAAAAGGTGCCGTGTGAATGTCAACATGTAGGCATTTAAATTGGCTACTGGTCCCTGACTTGTTTTTAAATTAATATGCCGGTCCTTGGAACAAAAAAAGGTCGGGAGCCCTGCTATAATGCTTCATGTATTTCACTATTTTAGGCTACATTAAATCTTAAAGGTTAACCGGTTAATAACCGTTAATTCTGGTGGTTAACCGGTTAAAGAAAAAATTCTAAATGGCCATCCCTACTCCTGGCCGATCAACTGCGCGGATTTAGAGCGAAGCAACTCATCCCTGGAATACGGACAGACAGTGGGTGTACAACATCAGATCAGAAATTGATAAACGAAAAGTTCAAAACATTCTATTCAAATTTGTATAGTTCTGATTCTACAGTAGACGCAACGGTGATGGAAACCTTTTTCAGTAACCTTAACATGCCTTCCCTTTCTCAAGACCTGAGACATAGCCTTGAGGCACCTATTACTCAGAAGGAAATTATTGCAGCAATAACATCTATGCAATCAGGCAAATCTCCTGGTCCAGACGGACTTCCATCTGACTTTTTTAAGAAATTTTCAGCCGAATTATCGCCTTTTTTATGTTCAGTATTCTCAGACTCATTTGACTCAGGTAAACTCTCGCCTTCGTTCTACCAGGCCTGTATTTCCCTGTTGTTAAAAAAGGATAAAGATCCTCTAGATCAGGGGTGGCCAACCAGTCAGAGACTAAGAGCCACATTTTTTACTGTGTTACTGCAAAGAGCCACATCGTACACACGGGTACACATGAACATCCTCCCATCCCTTCCTCATACACACACACACAGACCTCTGCTCAGTCAGATTTACTGTAAATGTCACAACCAAAATGATAATGCAGTAACGGCCTTAACTATGATTCACCCGTTTCAGTTGAATTTTGTATTATTATTATTTTTTAAATAAATAATGCTTGTGCATGCTACCAGGCCCAGGGGCACTAGGGCTCAAGGGGGCCCTAAGCTAAGGTACTGATAACTTTACATGTCTTATAGTCAAAGAGCTCAGTCACTCATGTCAATAAAAGGTTCCAAAAAGGAATAGCCTAAATATAAGGAAATAAATCATCATGGGCCCCTCAACTAGTAGGGGAGAAATACAAAAGCAATTGTAAAGCAACAGCATTATTAGCTCTGTCTTAGGGGCTTCATGAGGGGCCTTTAAGGCCCCCACACATACAGGAATAAACTTTCTATGTGTAAATTCTATACTGTTCATAAAAAGTAGCTATCCACCCTTTATCTGTTGAAATGGGTCTCTCCATCATATAACATGGGTCTGCAGACCAATCCACTGTTTTTGCAGTTGCAGAGTAAAGGATGCTGCCTGCTTAAGAAAAATCAGAAAAATAATGTTCCTTCTGCAGCTCAAGATTTGATTTAGCCTTTAAATGTTCCTCTCTAAGTGCATCAGATTGATGCATTTTACTTTAAAACGGTACACATTTTCTCCCAGTGTGCAATGCCCCCTGACCCCCCAACAAGGACCAGTGTCCCAAAATCATCTGGGAAACACTGACTTTCTTAATATGTTTTTTGCCAATAATTGTATGTATCTGTGCGGAAAAGTCAGTGTAACTGACTGGATAGGTAGGAGTGGGGGGGGCCCTTTGAGAGTCTTGGTCCAGGGGCCTATTATCTCATCCGTCGAAGAACCAACTGGGTTCCACAATCTTTTTATTTTTCACATTATTTATTAAAAAAAAAAAAACGGGGGGCCCCACACTAGGACTTGAAACGGGCCCCCAGATCATTAAGGCTGCCCGTGTGATAATGACAGAACTGGACTCCTACAGTACTAAGACGACAGGCCAGTCATTTTCAACAATGAACATTGTGTGCACTGCCTCACACACAAACTCTCAGTTCAACCAAGTCCACAAACAAAAATATAGAGTATACTACGTACCAGAGCGGTAACTACCCGAGACCAGGATATCATGTTTGTTGTTTTCTTTCTGCCTCCAGTTGGAGTTCGTACTAACTCCGCTCCTCTTTCCTTCCGTGCCAGTTGCCTCCGCTGTTCGTCTTTCCTGCCCGCCTGCCTGCGGATTTCCAGATGTCCACTTGCCTTAGCTCGCCACGCTAATCTGCCGTCCAGTGTCCAGCCAGCCTGCCTTAAATAAACATTGTTCTATACTGACTACCTGGAGTCTGTTCTGCTTTTGGGTCCGACCTTCGAGTTATCATAACACATACTTTTTAAAACAATATTTACAGAAACATTTAGAAAAAATAAGAGTGAAATAATTTAAGACAAACTGTATAAACCTGAAGATGGACGTTCCCTCCCGGTGCCCATACCCCTCACTTTGTTTTTCTTTATCCTTCCTGTGATGGAAAGGAACACTCTATGTCCTGTGCTTGTAGTCATCTGAGGTTGGTGGTCTTACCAACAGGTAAGACGTTAGCGGTTTATTTTTTGAGTATCAATGGTTATTTGTAGAGTGTGATATTAAATGTGTTTGTATATTTTGAAATGTGGTTGTCTCTTGTACATATGAGCACTCTTATTGGCAAAGATCAATGTTTCTGTCTTTGTAGAAATTGTTTTTTACCTCCTCAACTGCCATTATTTTAATACAGTGAATTATTTGTTTGATTTTAATATTGTTGTTTATTGCTATTTTTTTAAAGATTATATGATGAATTGTTTGATATTGTTGTTTATTGCTGTTGTTGATTGCTGTTTATTGCTATGTTTTAAAGATTGTGTGGCATTTTAAATTATTTTTTAAAAATGATTAATTAACATTCATGATTTACTTTTATTTTTTTCAGTTGTTTGATATTGTTATTTAATTAGTGTGAATGCTGGAGCATGTATTTGTTATTTTAAATAAAGTATCAGCTTTTTTTTTAAATCAAGCCTTCAACTGTCATCTGTCAGCTATAGAAAAATGTATTTAATTCTAAAAAATAGAGTAGGTCATACTGTAATATAAATAACAGTAAAGGGAATACTTTAACAGTATAAATAGTAACTACTGTACTTCTAAAATGAAGTACAGTAGTGTACTGCTGTGTATTTAACAGTAGTAGTGCAATACTGTACTTCGTTTTACAGTATACTAAAACTACTGTCAAACAAATTACAGTACCACTGTACTACTGTAATTTGTTTGACAGTAGTCTTACTGTGATAGGAAATACATCAACTACTGGATAATTGTTGCCAGTAAGTTACTGTTAATTTAACATTAAATCGTTTACAGTGCATTGCATCTATTTATTAACAATATTTATGAATTTAGGCTATATTTTGCTGCTCCAACTCAAATTCAGCCCAGCCAGGCGATATTTAAGTTTCAGTTTTGTTTTCATCTCCGTGGTATACAGTCGTTTGGACCAGCTGATCGGCTCCTGACAGCCGGAGTCAGTCTGCGTTCCAGTTGTACTGGGAAGTCGGATTTATGGTGCCAGTGATAATTGAACTAAATTATAAAATAAAGCTATCGTCTCCTTCCTATATCCGTCTATCTTTATCCCTCCACTACACACTCAGTCACTACTATCCATGCTAAAAGGAAGCAGGATTATAACCTCATTTAGCACATTATTTTTGAATATTTTATATTATTTATTCTTTTTTTTCCCCCCCATCTAATTTTGACGATTTTTAGAAAGATTTGTTGGTTTGTAAGCGCTAAGGGAGCATGTTTAAATAAAACCTGTGAACCTTAACTTTTAAATGTATTTTATTTCATGTTTCTAGTTGCTACACAGGCTTAGATATTAAGGTTTTGGTAGACTTTACAATTCATACTATTTTTTCAGAAAATCCTCAGGCATTAAGGACATGCATCCTAGATTGCCATAGTCATCAATGGGTTAAAAAGGTTAGTTTACCTTTTTAAAAGGTAAGTTTACCTTTTTAAAAAGGTAAGTTTACCTTTCAAAAAAGTTTAGTTTACCTTTCAAAAAAGGTTAGTTTACCTTTTAAAAAGCAATGGGAAGACCTGGACTAGGATCCATCTATGAAAATGGAGAAAGATTTGCGACGGCTTGTGCAGACAACAACCTGGTCATTGGTGGGTCCATTTTCCCACACAAGGACATACACTCAACAAAAATATAAACGCAACACTTTTGTTTTTGCTCCCATTTTTCATGAGATGGACTTAAAGATCTAAAATTCATTCCAGATACACAATATTACCATTTCTCTCAAACATTGTTCACAAATCTGTCTAAATGTGTGATAGTGAGCACTTCTGCTTTGCTGAGATAATCCATCCCACCTCACAGGTGTGCCACATCAAGATGCTGATCTGACATCATGATTAGTGCACAGGTGTGCCTTAGACTGTCCACAATAAAAGGCCACTCTGAAATGTGCATTTTTTTGCTTTATTGGGGGTCTGGCGACTGTGGCTCAGTTGGTAGAGCGGGTCGGCCGCTAATCAAAGGGTTGGAGGTTCGATCCCCGCCCTGCCACCTGTGTCATAGTTGTTGTGTCCTTGGGCGAGACACTTCACCCACCTTGCCTCGTGTGAATGTCGATAGTTAGCCTGCTATCGGTGTGTGAATGTGTGTGTGAATGGTAACGTGTAAATGGGAACAGGTCTCCCTTGCAAAAGAGTCTTCGGTCTCAATGGGATATACCTGTATAAATAAAGGTTAAAAAAAAAAAAAAAAAAAAGAACCAGTCAGTATCTGGTGTGACCACCATTTGCCTCATGCAGTGCAACACATCTTCTTCGCATAGAGTTTATCAGATTGTCAATTGTGGCCTGTGGAATGTTGGTCCACTCCTCTTCAATGGCTGTGCGAAGTTGCTGGATATTAGTGGGAAGTGGTGCACGCTGTCGTATACGCCGGTCAAGCACATCCCAAACATGCTCAATGGGTGACATGTCCGGTGAGTATGCTGGCCTTGCAAGAACTGGGACATTTTCAGCTTCCAAGAATTGTGTACAGATCCTTGCAACATGGGGCCGTGCATTATCTTGCTGAAACGTGAGGTGATGTTCATGGATGTATGGCACAACAATGGGCCTCAGGATCTCATCACGGTATCTCTGTGCATTCAAAATGCCATCAATAAAATGCAACTGTGTTCTTCATCCATAACAGATGCCTGCCGATACCATAACCCCACCACCACCATGGGCCACTCGATCCACAACATTGACATCAGCAAAGCGCTCACCCACACAACGCCACACACGCTGTCTGCCATCTGCCCTGAACAATGTAAACCGAGATTCATCCGTGAAGAGAACACCTCTCCAACGTGCCAGACGCCATCGAATGTGAGCATTTGCCCACTCAAGTCTGTTACGGCGACGAGCTGGAGTCAGGTCAAGACCCCGATGAGGACGACGAGCATGCAGTTGAGCTTCCCTGAGACGGTTTCTGACAGTTTGTGCAGAAATTGTTTGGTTATGCAAACCAATTGTTTCAGCAGCTGTCTCTTTGGCTGGTCTCAGACGATCTTGGAGGTGAACCTGCTGGATGTGGAGGTCCTGGGCTGGTGTGGTTACACGTGGTCTGCGGTTGTGAGGCCGGTTGGATGTACTGCCATATTCTCTGAAACGCCTTTGGAGACGGCTTATGGTGGAGAAATGAACATTCAATGCACGAGCAACAGATCTGGTTGACATTCCTGCTGTCAGCATGCCAATTGCACGCTCCCTCAATGCTTGTGGCATCTGTGGCATTTTGCTGTGAGACAAAACTTCACATTTCAGGGTGGCCTTTTATTGTGGACAGTCTAAGGCACACCTGTGCACTAATCATGATGTCAGATCAGCATCTTGATGTGGCACACCTGTGAGGTGGGATGGATTATCTCAGCAAAGCAGAAGTGCGCACTATCACACATTTAGACAGATTTGTGAACAATGTTTGAGAGAAATGGTAATATTGTGTATCTGGAATGAATTTTAGATCTTTAAGTCCATCTCATGAAATATGGGAGCAAAAACAAAAGTGTTGCGTTTATATTTTTGTTGAGTGTATATAGGGTTGGGCACCGAAACCCGGTACCAGTATGGCACCGGTTCCGACGTAAACGGTAGTAACCAGACCGAATAAGAACGAAAGTTTCGGTGCCGCCCCCTGCTGTAGTCACGCTTGTTGTATGACAGACTGATCGCTCTTTATGTCATGACTGATGAAGCATTTCCGCTCGCGGATGCTGTTCTGTGTACACCGAGAGGAGCATTTCTCACCGGGCTGTGAGCAGGGTATCTGCAGGTTTCAGCATGTCAAATAATATAATAAGACTTTTTAAGACCTTTTTAATACCACCTTGAATGAAATTTAAGACCTAAAACACAATACATATAGGCGATATTTGGGGGGTCCAGCTGTATTACAACCCAAGCATAGCTTGTGTGTCACTCAATGAGACACATTCAAGTTTACTTTTTGTCTGTTTATTGAACATAAAGTGATTTATATCAGAAGCTAGGAAGAAAGTAGCCTCTCTCAGGGTATCTGCACATTTTAAGACTTCTAATGAACACCAATACCTACAAACTACACTACAGTATATGCTCTGTAAAGAGTTTTATTACGTTTGAATATCAAATATTCAATGCACTTTAGCTAACAACTGCTGTCTAATTACAGAAAATAAAAAATGTTCAGCAGTCTGAATGAAGACAATGTCCCCCGCATTTACCATAAAATAAATATAAGATCCCTGTAAAGGCAACGTGAAAACCCATCATTACCACCTTTTCAACCTATTATAGAGCTGTATCAATTGATTTACATTTTCTGATAAACCGGTCACAAGAACAGTTTAATCAATAAAATAAATGTGTTAGCTGCCGCATGCAGTATTAGAATGAAATACAAAAATCTGGTAATTTATGGGGAAGAATGTCCTTCGAATTTTAATTAGCCTATTCATTCAATAAACAACAAACTTAGTCCATTAACTTTATTTTTCAGAACTTGTGGCAGAAACTATTTAAAAATTGGTTCCACAGGTGAATGATTTTGCACTTTCTAAATCGGGAAATAGGTTACTGTAAAGTAGGCATAGCCTATACTGTATACAGGTTTGCATGACTGGGGGATGCCCACGGGACCAGCGGTAATTTGCGAAATGTTTTATTTTCTTCATATTGTTGCAGGCGGCCAGGTTAATAAACTGCGGGTATTAGGGTTGTGCCGATTGGTGATGGAAATGTAGGCTACTGTCTGCGATTGACGGGACGATCGGCAATAGTTCTTAACTACCCGTCAGAGAGCGAGGGCAGAGTGGAGAGAAAGAAAGCGACAGACAGAGAAGCAGAGACTCACGTCTCACTCTGTGAGCTCACGGCAACGCGACCCGAATGACCGTCTGATGAGCAGCTATTAATTAATAAATATAGATAAATAAAAAAATTTACTAAACACAATAAATCAGTTTGTTTCTGTGTGATTTGCGTTTGGGTCAGTAGCCTACCTACATCGCCAGCGGGCGGGTGGTTGCACACCTACGGAGTAGCGGCAGTGTGTGGTCGCGGGGTGAATAAAGCCAGCCATGATATTTGTCGTCCACCCTCCACCTCTCACTGGATGTATAATGGCAGGGCATGTATTTCGCTGGGTTGTTCTCCCCTTTCTTGCTTTCACGCGACCAACTTCAAATTCGGAGGCAGGGGACACACATTCTTCTTCTATGCTACGTTTATATGCGGATCACAGCCACACACGGCCGTACTGCCTCTAGCGTAGTGTCGGACTTTTATATGAGCAGTTAGTTAGAAAGTAGCCACTCTACATCTCCTTCTCTGAAAGTCGCGGAAGAAAAAAAAAATATAACATTGAATAGTCCTGCCCCGACAAATTTAAGACCTTTGAGTAATAGATTTAAGACCAGCATAACACATTTTTAATGAATTTAAGACTTTTTAAGGCCTTAATTTTAGATACATGAATTTAAGACTTTTTAAGACTTTTAAGACTTCCGTGGACACCCTGGTGAGTGACGAGAACGAGCCCGACCGTCTTGAGGCGCGCGTGCACGAGTGCTCAACACTCGCTCACGTTCGCAGTTTTTTTTAAATCTTTTTTGGCATTTTTCATGCTTTATTGACCTGCTGAGCTAAGGGCGCCCCCGCATTTCCGACTATTTTTGAACGGCAATAATTCTTTCTTTTTGCGAATGACACGCGATCTAGCAGTATTGTCACGGATGTATTAGGCACGTGTAGGCTGACGATGAGGCAGCGGCCGCCTGCACGCTTCCTCCCGTCAGCTGTTATAGTGCGGCCTTTATGCACGGCGGTGGAGACGAATCCAAAAAAACAAACAGCGGGACACGGCGGTCCGGTGATATGGAAACGTTTAACAAGAAACTTCATAAAGACACACTTAAAATAACAATCTCTGCCCATACAAAAAGCTCTGACTTGAATAACTTTATGGAGCGATCGATGTATAAAACCATCCGGTAGGCTACATGTGTCTGTTATATTAATAATAAACAGCGCACTGCACATTAGAACAGCATGTACATTAAAGATCTTGGATCCATCCTGATGTAACTGGGTGGGACTTTTTAATAATTTACCAATGATTTGTTAATGAGCATTTCATGATTTACTAAAAGCTTTATAGATGACTTACAACACATTGTTATATGTTTACATAGCACTTAATGATTATCTACAAATATATATTACTGTTTTGTAAATTATTGGTTCGTCATTATCTAATGACTTATCAATGACTTAAAAATGAAAATTATTAGAAAGTGTTAGTTAAGTTTTATTTATTTGTCACATACACCATGTTTCCACACTCATATGTGCCCTCCCCAAAACCACATACACACACATATAAATAACATTAATGCAGTCTTCAATTTTCCTCACATAATTTGTATTATACACAGATACGTATTTTTTATTAATTAGGTTTTTAATTTGAAAAGTCTCACCAGAAGTGCGAGTTTGTAATCTTGACAAGGAAATCCCAGCCTCATTCTAAAGCTCTGTCATTGTGCTGTGTAACACGGGAGTCTGCAGTACTGAATCAGCACTCTTACAATGAAGCCTTTTTTGGTCCTTGTTTGCATTTTCACTACTGTGGGGGTCTCTCTCCCTCTGGGATATTGTCCAACGTATTGCCAGTGTGATCAGGACATCCACAGTGTGTCATGTTCTGGAGCTGTGGTCATGCCTGTTTTCCATTGCAGCACCGAGGAAGTGTAAGTAGCACTCGCTCAACTCTCATTTCAGCTTGTGACTCTACGTTGTCTCTTCATATACTTCTTGTTTTTAGGTGGCTTGTGCGGACAACACTTTCTTTTATTCCCCAGAATGCTTTTGCCAACTTGGCCAACATTTCTCATATGTAAGATATTTTCTTACTTACTTACTTTCTTCCTTTACACTAACACATTTCTTCAAACCAGAATAATAAGCAAAAACCACTTACCAACAACAAGACCATACTGGCTGGACAATGTGTGTTCTTTGTGTTAAATGAAACGGTCAACGGTAGAGTTGATTGAGCATGCCATATGATAAGTTGTTAACCCATTGATGACGGCTGCTGCGTGATGCCACATTGTATCTCCTGCCTGATGCTGCGTCGCGCAGCATTGTTACTTTATCTAATTTTCATGGGGTGCGCAACATAGAATGCACTGTCATTGGTTCAAATACACATGAGGTGGGTTTTGTTGATTTTTTAAGACCACGTGACCACCCAAAAAATGTGTGGTTTGCCGAAAATCACGCCAATCAAAAAATGAATAAATAAATAATAATAATAAAAAAATACGCCAGCTGTGTCGGCTATAGTGTATTACAGAACAGCTAGTCGCGTTCGGAGTGCAGAATCAAGGTCTACTATAGGCTACTGACGAAAATCACACAACACATTGCATCTATTTATTAACAATATTTATGAATTTAGGCTATATTTTGATGCTCCAACTCAAATTCAGCCCAGCCAGGCGATAGTTAAGTTTCAGTTTTGTTTTCATCTCTGTGGTATACAGCCGTTTGGACAAGCTGATCGGCTCCCGACAGCAGGAGTCAGTCTGCGTTCCAGTTGTACTGGGAAGTCGGATTTATGGTGCCAGTGATAACTGAACTAAGTAATAAAATAAAGCTATCTTCTCCTTCCTATATCTGCCTCTCTTTATCCCTCCACTGCACACTCAGTCACTACTATCCATGCTAAAAGGAAGCAGGATTATAACCTCGTTTAGCACATTATTTTTAAATAGGCTATTTTATACTATTTATTCTTTTTTTTCTCCCCCATCTAATTTTGACGATTTTTAGAAAAATGTGTTGGTTTGTAAGCGCTAGGGGAGCATGTTTAAATAAAACCTGTGAACCTTAACTTTTAAATGTATTTTATTTCATGTTTCTATGTGCTACACAGGCTTAGATATTAAGGTTTTGGTAGACTTTACAATTCATACTATTTTTTTAGAAAACCCTCAGGCATTAAGGACATCCATCCTAGATTACCATAGTCATCAATGGGTTAAAAGGATTGTTCATGTTTATCAATACAATAAATCATGTAATTTGTGTGTAACACATCTTACACAGATATTGTAAGATGATTAATAATGATTCAGGTTAACTACAGAAAAAGGACAATGAACTTGGAAAGGGGTGAAAATCCTGTAGAACATTTAGTGCAATTTTTTGTATCTTTCATGTTCAAGTTACAATGCAAAACAATCCAAAGAAATGTTGTCCTATTTCAGTCAGTGGGGGTGTATGTAACAGCTGTAGATGTATCATCAAGATGCTCAACACTAAAATATGACCCGAAATATCAAGGCAGTGGCGCAAAAAGTGGGTATGTACAACAGTATATGCGGCGCATAGGGGCGCCGCACTAGAGGGGGAAAGCGATCGGGGGGAAATTATTTGGAGTCGGCATTTTTCTGTATTTAACAATGTTTGTGTAAATGATATGATCAGTAACAGAGTCACGTGACGTCACTGATTAGGCGCCCCCCACTCCTTCGCCTCCTCCTCCCCACCATGGACATATAAAGAAAATGAAATAAATAAAATAAAGACAAATGTGCAGCATCACAACTCTATTCCTGAGATCTTCTGAGATTTGTTTCCCTTTTAGCATGTCTGACCTGTATGGGTTCAGTTTGGTGGGCCTAAACTGACCTGGTTTTATCCGTGTTTTATCTAGTAGCGCCCAATTTCTTCCCTAAAGATCTCTCATTACATTGGTCTATTTCATCAATCAATTTGGCCCACCTGATTGTGTTTACCTTGCTCGATTTAAGCAATGCAGCTTAGGGTTCACAAACTTTTGCACATACAACATTTGTCAAATAATTTGTTTTATCTATTTTAACAATTGATTTCTGGAAAAGAACATTTTTGAATTGATAAACAAACATCTGTCTGGTATTGAAAAAAATGAATTAATAATGGTTAAAGAGGACCTATGATGCTTTTTGACTTTTATGACCTATAAACGTTGTTATGATGATTCATAGTCATGTTTAACCATACTAAATTATCAAATAATGACTTACATGCATTTCGACGTATTCCCTGCTGACCGTCTGGGGTGTCTGTGCCGAGCACTAAACACTATTCTAGCCAGTCGAGAAGTCACGTGTTCAAAGCGGTCTACCCTTTGTAACTTCGTGACGTCGCATGTAACTTCGTGAAGTCACCACGCGGATGTTTCCATGTATGGTAATGCTGTCACTTCCCTGTTCGCGTCTGCCTCGCGCCCTTATAGGTCCATGCTCGCGCTTCCCGCCACTGAAAGTGTTCCGGAAGGAAGGTAACCAATCACAACGGAGTGGGGTTTGCAGGAGGGGGGGGGGGGGGGGGGGGGGGTAGCGGAGATGGCCGATGGATCGCCAAAATAAGAGAAAGAGCTTCCCGAAAATCTACATAGTTTTTTGTGATGTGATTCGTGTCAGGTTGCTCTATAGCAGTGTAAAACAAGAAATTAAGACCAGAAAAGTAGTATAATAGGTCCTCTTTAACATAAATACAATTCCAAAAGGCTCAAGGGGTTCACAAACTTTTGCACGACACTGTATGTGAATCAAGGACGGATTAACCTGACCACGGGCCCTGGACACAAACCAGCCATGGACCCCTACAACACGCAAATACACGCACTAGCACACCGTGCAATCCACAATCACACACATTATAATGCAGCGCACAGCCTAGAGAGAGATAGAGTGAAATACAATTCTATAAAATCTCTCTGGTGCTGCGCAAGATAAAGAGACTCTTTGCGCCTGAGCCTACTAAGCAGTTAGATTAGGGCAGAGACACCCAAGATGCGAGCGCGCGCTACGCGCGAGCAGAATTTTTTTGCCTTTGTAAGATCTCTGCGCCTGCTTTTTGGCCCACCCTTGCCCCCCCCCCCCCCCCTCGGAGCCTACACTCAATGTCTGAGCGAGGCAGCGCGTCACCCGGTGAAACGCTGTGTTGGTGTCGTTCACAGTGAGACAGACACACTCTGTGGTTTAAAACTAAATGATCACAGGGGATTCCTGCACGTTAACGGGTGTCGAGGGGACAGGCTCCGCGATCTGATTGCATGTCCCGAGCCTGGATACCCCAATCCCTAATCTCACTGCCGACTAACTGTAAAGTGAAACAACCGCCTCGCTCGTTACACTGGTATTGGTGCGTAAAGGGAACGCGCAGTTGGCAAACTCTCCTCACTTCAACTGCCACTGCAGAAAAGCCACTGTAGGTCGATCGCTTTGTCGATTCGTGCCTCTGACACGTCGACTCGCAACATAATGAGTCGAGGCTTTGATTTCAGTGCGGGGATGTGGAGCTCTTTGGCCATTTCCGTGCCTTTTTTTCTCTAGACACATCGTTCTCTCTCCAAGCGCACACACGCTTGTCCCGGCCGAATATAAGACCCCGAATATAAAACAACCCAACTTTTTACGACCCATTCCCAGGGGGGAAACCCCCGTCAAATGTATTTAATAAAAAAAATTTAAAAAAAATCAAGGGCCCCCCTATTGGCCAGGGCCCTGGACATGTGCCCACTTTGCCCATGCGGTAATCCGTCATTGATGTGAATGCATTATGCTTTTGCTGAAACAAACATGAGCTTTGGCACACTGTTAGAGCATGCCCTAAGGAAGATTTTGGGCTATAGGGCCATCGCCAAATGTTCCTATGGCAGCAGTGGCAGCCATTTAAAAAATGTCCGTCGACGGTTGTTATTTTACATGTTGCTTAGTTTCTCTAGATCTACACTGTGTGCACAATTATTAGGCAAGTTGTATTTTTGAGGATTAATTTTATTATTGAACAACTACAGTGCTCTCGGTCAATCCAAAATGTTAATGAACCTAAACCTGAATGTTTACGAAAGTAAAAGTGAGGTTTTGTCTTTCTTACGAGAATATATATACAGTCCCCTCCATAAGTATCGGAACAGTGAGGCCAATTCCCTTATTTTTGCTGTAGACTGGAAACATTTGGGTTTGACACCAAACGATGAATATGAGACCATAGCTCAACATTTCAGCTTTCATTTCCAGGTATTCACATCTGGATCCGATACACAACTGAGAAGATATAATTATTTGTAAAGGAACACCACATTTTTAGGCGAGCAGAAGTATTGGAACAAATAGACTTTAAATAAATTAAAGTGAATAAAACTTACTATTTTGTCGCAAAACCTTTGCTTGCAATAACCGCATCAAGCCTGTGACCCATTGACATCACCAAACTTTTGCATTCTTCTTTTGTGATGCTTTTACAGGCTTTCACCGCAGCCTCATTCAGTTGCTATTTGTGTTAGGGGGTTACTCTCTTAAGTCTCCTCTTTAGCAGGTAAAATGCATGCTCTATAGCGTTTAAGTCTGGAGATTGACTTGGCCAGTCTAAAACCTTCCACTTCTTGCCCCTGATTAACTCCTTTGTTGTGTTTTCGGTCATTATCTTGCTGCATGATGAAGGATCTTCCAATCAGTTTGGTTGCATCTTTCCTTAAATTGTCAGACAAAATGTTTCTGTAAACTTCTGAGTTCATTTTGCTGTTGCCATCATGTGTTACATCATCAATGAAGAATAATGAGCCCGTCCCAGAAGAAGCCATGCAAGCCCAAGCCATGACATTGCCTCCACCGTGTTTCACAGATGAGCCTGTATGTTTGGGATCATGAGTAGATCCTTTCTTTCTCCAAACTTTAGCCTTTCCATCAATTTAGTAAAGGTTCATCTTGACAACAACACAGTAACACATGATGGCAACAGCAAAATGAACTTAGAAGTCTACAGAAACATTTTGTCTGACAATTTAAAGAAAGATGCAACCAAACTGATTGGAAGATGCTCCATCATGCAGCAAGATAAGGATCCAAAAAAACTGCAAAAACAACAAAGGAGTTCATCAGGGGCAAGAAATGGAAGGTTTTAGACTGGCCAAGTCAATCTCCAGACTTAAACGCTATAGAGCATGCATTTTACCTGCTAAAGAGGAGACCGAAGGGAGTAACCCCCCAAAACAAACAGCAACTGAATGAGGCTGCGGTGAAAGCCTGGAAAAGCACCACAAAAGAAGAATGCAAACGTTTTGTGATGTCAATGGGTCACAGGCTTGATGCAGTTATTGCAAGCGACAAAATATTACGGTTTATTCACTTTAATTTATTTAAAGTCTATCTGTTCCAATACTTTTGCTTGCCTAAAAATGTTGTGTTCTTTTTCAAAAAATTATATCTTCTCAGTTGTGGATCAGATTCAGATGTGAATACCTGGAAATGAAAGCTGAAATGTTGAGCTATTGTCTCATATTAATCTTTTGGTGTCAAACCCAAATGTTTCCAGTCTACAGCAAAAATAAAGGAATTGGCCTCACTGTTCCGATACTTATGGAGGGGACTGTATGTGCACAGTTATTAGGCAACTATTAGTATGCAGAATTATTATGCAACTAAATAAAAAAATTAAAATGTTCCCATCTCACTTGTTTATTTTCATCTGTTAAAGTGAGAATAATAAAACAACTCAAAATTTACAAATAAAAATTCCCGACATGTCAAAAAAAAATATCTGTGACCAATATAGTCACCCTTCTTTTCAATAACTGTCACAAGCCTTCCATTCATGGAGTCTGTCAGTTTCTTGATGTGTTGAAGATCAACTTTTTGTGCAGCAGCAACCACAGCCTCCAAGACACTGTTCCGAGAGGTGTACTGATTTCCTTCACTGTAAATATCCCGTTTAAGCAGGGCCCACAGGTTCTCAATAGGGTTTAGGTCAGGTGAGGGGGCCATGTCATTATTTTTTCATCCTTAAGGCCTTTACTGGCTAGCCATGCAATTGAGTACTTTGATGCATGTGATGGAGCATTGTCCTGCATAAAAATCATGGTCTTCTTGAAAGATGCAGACTTTTTCCTGTACCACTGCTTGAAGAAAGTATCTTCTAAAAACTGGCGGTAGGTTTGGGAGTTTATTTTGAGGCCATCTTCAACCCGAAAAGGTCAAACAAGGGTTTCTTGTCTAGCTCTGAAGGAAGGCGGTCGCATTTTCTCTTCTCTCCCGACCCTTATCTATCCTGCTCTGGGGCCGTATTCACAAAACATTTTATCTTAGCGCTAAGAGTACTCCTAAGGAGCGCTAAAAGTTCTTAGTAAGGAGTAATTTCTTAAAACCTATTCACAAAGCTGATAAGACCAACTTTTACTAAGGAATGGGAGGGACTCGTAAGCTAAGACTAGAGGGCGGGGTTGACCCTGTTGCTATGGATGACGTCATGTTCATACCTTCTATGCCCACAGTGATTGGCTGAGAGGGAATGAGTCCCTAAGAGTGAATTTATGATAGAAACACTGTGGGAGATATCCATATCGTGTCTCTGTATTAAAGTAAATAGTTTTTATATACAATTAATGACAAGTGACACTGATTTAACATGAAACCAAGATACTGCAGGGTTTCCCACACATTCGTTCACAATTAACCTACAATAGCGCCACATAGGCCTATTCATTTTAAATTTTACAATGGTTTGAATCAGAAAAAATATCCTCATTGAACAGCTGCACGCCATGCACTCTCACTGTATTTCCCTTAACGGCGGACTATGCAGCAATAGTCAGACAGCGATAAACCAGGAAATTCACAATTTAGAAACAACAGCCGGCGAAATCGTAAAGTGTATGCGGAAGGAAAAAGCGCAACTATACAGTAGCGGACCTGTGGAACGGAGGAGATGCTGCGAAGCGCCACACATAGGCCTACTCTAGTAACAAATTAAACCCAAGTGTGACACCAACAGTAACATCGTAAACCCAAAGCAACTGCAGGACAAGGAACTTAATACATTTTTTTTTATATAAATGTAATAAATATAAATGTGTCTATTCTTTCTAAATATAGCTTTACTAAGATCATTAACCCCTTACAGCTATTAAAGGTACCTTTTATAAAGCTCACTAGCATTAAATCTCTCCAAAACACCATCAAATGGATGTCTGTGATCTACTCTTAGTGACTTAGGAGTCCTCTCGAGGACTCCTAGCTTTTCACAGATTTAGGAGCTAGTTTTAGCACTAAAATGCTTTGTGAATTACACTTATCTTAAAAAGTTAGGAGTCCTAAAATTAGGAGTGAAACGCCCCTTATTTTTGAGAGTTACTCCTAAATCAGCACGTTAGGACCTACTCTTAGCCTTAAAATGTTTTGTGAATACGGCCCCAGCTCTCTGTCTCGTGTTGTCTCTGTCGATCCTGAGCCTCTCTGTACATCCACATCCGAAAACCTAAATTATGGATCTGATTAACTGGGGTCTCTCTGCAATTGACCAAATTTTCTCAACGAGAAAAGGTGGCAAAGGAGATGCCGCTTGTCCTGATGGAACCTTTAGTGTTGGATACACCTGGGACGGGTGGAGTGGCTGGAACCAGATGTGTCTAGCAATACTCTCCATTGAGGACGCCGAAGATATCTACACTATTGGGCTTCTGGTATCAGGGTTCCTGCTGATTGGAGTTGGCGGATTCCTGATTTACCGCAACGGTAATAAGGCTTTGGCAGCAAATCAGGCCATAGCACAGCTGCCCGTATTTGAGGGTTTGTGCCGGGCCGTTAATGCACAGACTCAAGTGATAAGCGAGGTGAATCGCAAGCTGGAAGTGATTCCTGGACTTATTCGGAAAGTTGATTCGATCAGGGATGCCATTAACGGGCCGCAAGCACTTGGATTTAGGCCACAGGATTTCGGCGGATAATACGGTACCAGTGACTCTCAAGATAGGCTTCATTCCAGCGCCTAGTCTCAACCAAAACAAATCACAATCTCTCAATTCGGCTCCCTGCACCGTCCTTGGCGGAGGTGCTATCTCCTCTCTCTCCGGGATGTTTATGTAAAGAGACGCTCTACCCCCACAGTCCCTCACCTACTCTCCTGTGAACTCTATCTGTGACCGGGCCACAAGGTCGTCTCCAAGGCTGCAGACTGCCACTACGTCTGGACAGACATAGCTTCATGGAACACACACACACATGTAAACACATAGCACACACTTCCCGACCTATCTAGCCTTCCTGAATCCTCCCCCTCTCCCTCCCGTCGCAGCGCGGACAGCTGCGGGCGGGGCGCCTGCCGGCTGCGTACGCCCCCTAGCCCCTGAGTTGTGACACCTACCGTCCCATGAACCCTACCCATTCCTCTGTGCTTATCGACGTGTCTATTTGTCTGTGGCGTTATCTTGTTGTTGCTTACTATGCCAAGGTGGTTTTTGTACTAATCACACACTTGCACCTACCAAGGAGCTAGTGTGAGAGAAGCATTTTTTTTAACCTGTCTTTCCCTGATGTTCTCTTTATCCTTCCTACTTTAAGGGGCGCAGCGCACGCTGCCGACTCTTCAGTGTATCCCCCCGTCTCCCATGTCTGTTTCTTGTCACTCAATGTCTCTTGGTGGGGTATAACTGTAAACAGATTATCGTTGTTTTGGTACAATGACAAAATAAACCATCTTGAATCTTGAAATCTTGAATCTTGAAACTGGCTCGTCTTTAATAATACCAGCCCATACCAGTATCCCATCTCCACCTTGCTGGCGTCTGAGTCGAAGTGGAGCTCTGTGTCCGTTACTGATCCAGCCACGGGCCCATCCATCTGGTCCATCAAGAGTCACTCTCATCTCATCAGTCCATAAAACCTTTGAAAAATCTTTCTTCAGATATTTCTTGGCCCAGTCTTGACGTTTCAACTTGTGTGTTTTGTTCAGTGGTGGTCGGGTTTTGCGAGAAGAAAATTACGTCATTTTCTTCTCTCAGCTCTTGTTTAGCTGTTCTCGTAGCTTGTTCTCGACACATCACCCGTGCCGAACTTTCTTCTCGCAGCTTGTCCGAGAACTATTGTGTGATTGGTCAGTCTGAAGTCAATGAGGAAAGCGAAGTGAAATCAGCTGGCGCTACTGAGTCAATTACCATGGTAACAATGCGCCGCGGTGAGGAGTTCGGCTGTTGAGTTCTCATGAAGTATGTAATGTCAGACCAGAAAGAACTTCTCGCAGCTCTGTCACCGAGAACTTTGTTCTTTCTTCTCGCGGAGTATGTAACAGCCTTTACTCATTACACAAATACACATCACCTGGTATGCTTAAATCCAATAAGCACTTAGGTTTATACAGCCTGAAGTTGGGAAATATGCATAAAAATTATGATATGGCCAAAATCCTCACTTGCCTAATAATTGTGCACACAGTGTAGTATCTTGGTTCAGGGGCCTCATTTATAAAGCTTTGCGTGGGATTCACGTGGAAGCTGGCGTACGGAAGAAATGTAGGATGTACGTGCGAACAAAAATATTCGGATTTATAAAACAGTGCGCACTCACGTCCTACGCCTGTTTCCCTTTATAAATCACAATCAACTCTAAATGTGGCGCAGCCTTTGCGGGCTTCACGTACCGCCCATATTTACCCATACATAGTCATCGACACGCCCGAATTAATATCATTTACTGAGTGCATGAAGGCGGTAGTGGCAATCGCCGACTGAAAGGGAAATGGAAAAATAAACTCCACACGGTGGATCACTGCGGTCACCCCGAAGTACCCGTTGGAGAAGTGGCGACCAGGGAACATTTAGTTTGGTGGCACAGTGTGAGCGTAAAGGCGTCAGAGTGCAGCCTGTGGCGATCTCTGTGAACGCTGTGGTCGAAATAAAAAGAAGTGATCCGACATAAAAGTGGACGCAAACAAGTGCATATCCTCACACAACAGTGTTTGTGCCACGAGCGGGGGGCACTGAGACCCCCCATGAGATACAGATTCGGAGAATTCATCCCGGGGCAGTGACGGGCGGCGGAGGGTTAATAATAAACTTCACAGTCCCTTTCAAAACACAATTGCGACGTGCTTAAACACAAAGAAAAACACATAGATAAAACGGACTAAAAGCCGTGAAAAAAATCACAGTAGCCTATGTGATGTACAGTAGGCTTATCATTAGTGTATGAAAAGGTGCACTCCTGTCTGCCTGACTGAGGCATCGAGAACAGCGTCAGTGTAAAAGTAATAGGCTGTATTCCACCTCAATATTATCAGAATGAATCCAATAACATGCAGATAGGTTATTCTTTAATAACTGCAGAGCTTATTCGAACGTTGCTATTTTGTTTTTATTTGCACTCATATGTCTCCGTTTGTAGGCTATTTAAGATCCTAATTCGTTTTGTTTTTGTTGGTATCACTCCATGGAAAAATCCGTGGAGGCATTTGTTCATTAGTTGTAAGAATGGCTTCATCCGTTTTGCAAAGGAACTCCCAATATACGATAGACCTACATGGCTTATAATAGGCCTATCTGGATACATTTTACACAAACACATTCGTTCTCGCACTTCATACATGTGCCGACGGAGTCGCCGTTTCTCCTTTCTCCACTTTCTGTGCGTACGCATGGGTCAGAGTTTGCGTGGAGGACCGCACATCTCCCGTCAAGTTTGGTTTTTATAAATCCCAATATTTGCTTAGAAATTGGCGTGCGCCCTCTTCTGGGCGTACGCAACGTTTATAAATGAGGCCCCTGGTGTCTAATCCTACATTTTCAAGGATGAGGATACAGCAGGTCCGGCCCTGGTCATAGGCAGTATAGGCGAATGCTACAGGTGCATCCATCCGCAGGGGGTGCAGAAAATATGTGAATTTTTATTTATTTTTTGCATAGGGGAGGACGGGGGAATGTGAGACATCGGGTAATGTGAGACACCCCCTGTATCTAGGCAATAGAACGCATTTTTGGTCATGTGAGATATACGTTTTCAAGCCCCTCTCATTTCCCCTTGGCCATGAAAGAGAGGACCTCATGGTGATGTTGTAAGCATCTCTTTTGCATGTAAAAGTAAATTTTCTTGCTGTCAACTTAATCGATTGTTGTGCCAAATCAAATTGATTCAGGTAGAACAACTTCCATCATACATGTTGATGAACCACCAACATATGAAACCATGTGATGATGATAACTGAAGATTAGCCTGAACTGCTGAGAGAGGTAGTTTTTTCTCAAATTGTGGCAGTGGGGTAAAGTGAGACAAATGCTGTGAGGTAAAGTGAGACAGTGTCTGTGCCCTCTTTTAATTAATCCATTATATTTGGGGTAGCAAGGAGACTAGTTTGAATAAGACAAAAGACAATGTGGGCTGGAGGTGGGGGTTGATGGTTGAAGGGGTGTCAGCAAGGGCATGGTTTGGCAGATATGTAGCCTATGTGGGGGACAGGAGAGTGACATTTAACATCAATAGACTCTAAGTAATATGTCTTTATTCAATGAATGATCCCAATAAAACAAATGCAGAAAAATATTCATCAAAGACTCAAAAGATGGAAAATGACAGCTCGGTCTAGAGTCTCAGGCTGTTCTAGCTGGCTCAGATTGTCATTTGCTCTAACCCCCAGACACTAGCTGGCTCTAAGGGTCCTGTGTTCTGACCCCCAGACTGTGTTTTAATCTAACTAGTTATATCTGTCATTTGAATGTTAATTATTGAATATGAATTATATGTTGTATTTGATCAGAGTTACTTTCAAGTGTTGAGAAAATGTTTTGCTTAATTGACCAAACCCCATGATTTTGTTACTAGTCCGACATTAGTTCTGGAATATGTGGTTTCAAGCTAGCTGTCAAATTTCTAACTGTTACAATTTATGTTGTGGTAGTTTCAGAGTGGAAAAAGTAAGTGGATCAGTTTACCCCCTTGATTTCTCAGGTCTGTCTACCTAGTTTACCCCACAGCTGGGGTGAAGTGAGACACAAGCCAACTTTTTTTAAAACAATCATATTTTCACTGCCCTTTGTCTTGAATAAATTCTGCTAATACCCATTTCTAGGAAACATCCTGAATTAATGGGAAATGTGTACATTTGAGTGATAAATTATTTTAGCTCGCTTAGAGGGGAGCAAATGTAAAAAGTGTCTCACATTACCCCGTTCTCCCCTACTGTATTAATCTAACTTTAACTTCAATGTTTATATTTCTTAATACCAGTAGTCGAAATAAATATTAGACAACATTACATGTAAAATAAAAGAGAGCTCTACTTTCCGTTTCCCCCGCGCACCACCCCCCCCCCCCACCCCCCCCCTTCTGATACACTTCCTGAATCGGGAGGTGTTGGGGGACGGGCGCACTTAATAACACACTTGTCTTGATACATCATTCTGACCGTTATCTATTTGCACAACACAATGTCAAAGATACCTAAACTCTCTGGCGCCCAGGGAGGAAAAGAAAAAAAGAAGAGGAAAAACGGGAAAAGGACAGAGGTACAGTAACTTTATTTTATTTATCTTTAAAGAGGACCTATTATACTTTTTGACTTTTATGACCTATAGACGTTGTTATAATGATTTATAGTCATGTTTAACCATACTAGCGTATCAAATAATGACGTACATGCATTTAGACGTATTCCCTGCTGACCGTCTAGGGTGGCTGTGTAACGGCTGGACAGGGAGGACACAGGCGCAGAGACAGTACCAGTTTAAGAGAGTTTATGTAGAAGGAATCTGGGGTTTTGGGCCGGGCTCTGGAGTGGGCTGGCAGGCATGGGTGTCCAGGGGGAAGTGCCAAGGGGAGAATCCGGGGAGACGAGCAGAGGCAGGCAAGAGCAGGCAGGCAGAGGGGTCCAGGGAGGGAGAGCTGGCTGACGAGGGCTGGAGCTGGTGGCAGGAGTCAGGCTGGGAGACTGTGGCAAAAAAGAACAGAATTTAGCAACAAGCTAAATGCAGACGGAACTACAAAAGGTCTAGGTGGCTGGAGAGTTACTGACTGGGTAACAAAGTCTACAATCTGGCAGTGTCTGGAAGGTAGGGCCGGGTATATGAAGAGCAGTTGATTGTTGATTGATGGCAGCTGTGAATGCTGGCAACTGACTCCAGCACACCTGACTCTAACCCTGCAATCACACCAGAACACAGACAAGGGTAAAGGGGAAAAACAACACATGGGCTTGAGGCCCAAGCAGGATCATGACAGTCTGTGCAGAGCACTAAACACTAGGGCAGCCGGTTGAGAAATCCCGAGTTCAAATCGGTTCAGAATTTCCTGCATTTCTTGTCCTCACGAAATGCGGATGTTTCCATGTATGGTAATGCTGCAACGTGCTGCTCAGGCAAGCTCCGGCCATGCCCCCACCTTCCTGCTCTCAAATCTGCCCGTGCGCTGCTGAAAGTGTTCCGGAAGAAAGGTAACCAATCACAACGGAGTTTGGGTTTGCAGGAGGGGGCGGAGAAGCACAAAGCCGAGTGTGGACGGAGACTGCTGTGCATGCTCAGATGAGAGGAAGAGTTTCCCGAAAATCTACATCGTTTTTTGTGATGTGATTCGTGTCAGGTTGCTCTATAGCAGTTTTTAACAAGAAATTAAGACCAGAAAAGCAGTATGATATGAGATCTTTAATGTATGCCTGGCTGGCTATAGCCAACTGGTCACTTTATCTTTATTTCTCTGGAGCTTAACTGTTCCCTATAACTCCGCTAAATGGCTATTGACTTAATTTATTCACCTATCGATGCAATATTTGGTTTTAAATGTGGTTTTATTATTGAGTAAATACAAATAGTCCGCCAACAGTTGTCGGGGCCGGCCCGGGGCGTAGCGTGCTGCAAAGCAACGTTGAACAACTTAACCGGAGTTAACTAGTCACGCCGTGTTTGTTTTAAAAAAAGAAAAGGAACGACAGCTCTTAATTTAGCTGGTCCACGTCCGCTGCTCAATTCAAACCCCCACACGCTTCAATGAAAATCAAAACATGTCAGTACATAGGTCCATAACAGTTTGTAACGCACAGTAAAATGGGGGTATTATCCTATTTTCAAGATGATTTTGGATGATAGTTTGTGTGGTTTGTTTGACTATCTTACATTTCCCATATATTTCACATAATAATATATTATTGTATTTTTTTTAACTTCACTTGAGTGCTTGTTTAATCTCTGGTTAGAACCAAACTTGATAAACCATTTAATTGTATTTACAATCATTTGAATCTGAACTCATATCTATTATGATGCTTATGAATGCCTTTAGCAAACATCATGCATTTAAATTTTTTAAGACTTTTATTGTAATTTTCCATCTTTAATTTTATTGGAATGTTACACCCAATAGTCACAAATACTCTTCTTCGCTTCTCTCTCCAGCTGCACTTTTGAAATGTTTTGCGCCACCTAAGGACACCTCCTCTACAGCACCACCCAGAGATGAAGCAGCATCAAGCGCTCCTTCAACCTCCTCTACAGCACCACCCAGAGATGAAGCAGCATCATCAAGTGTGCCTCTCCCATCCACCTCAGCATACAGTGATATGGGTTGCGTTCCGAATCGCATACTATACTACTATATAGTATGTAGAAAAAAGAATTAGGATGTCCCGATTCATGTGGCCAGATTTAGGATGGTTAGAAGTACCCGGATGTCCTACTTCATGCGGCCAAGATTGTTAGTGTTGAAAACTGCATCCTATTTGGGCGATTCTGACCCATAATCCAGTGCGCACGTGAAGTGACATCACATCGACGAAGCCTCAATATGAAAACAAACAGGGATGCGACGGATATACAGCGCATTCCAAATTATTATGCAAATTATATTTTTCTCAAATTTTCCTAAATAGTCGATGCAAATGACGTCAGTATCAGGTTCACTCCTTTTATGCCCAAAGCAGCCAATGACACAGAGGTATTATTTGCTGCATGAGATGGTGCATTGCCCTTAATGAAGATGATTTTACTACGGAAGGCACGGTTCTTCTTTTTGTACCACCAAAGAAAGTGGTCAGTCAGAAACTCTTCATACTTTGCCGAGGTAATTTTCACACCGTCAGGGACCCTAAAGGGGCCTACCAGCGCTCTCCCCATGATTCCGTCCCAAAATATGACTCTGCAACTTCCTTGCTGACGTTGAAGCTTTGTTGGGACATGGTGGCCATTCACCGACCATCCACTACTCCATCCATCTGGACCAGGGGTGTCCAAACTTTTTTCACTGAGGGCCACATACAGAAAAATCAACGAAGGGCCGGGCCACTTTGCAAAAATAACACATTTATCAGGACATGTAGCTGCTCTGATGTTTAGTTTCATAGTGTCTTCGTAAATTGTAATCCTTCTTCACGGCAACACTTTACTTGCACATTAAAAAGATACATCCCCCCTCTTGTTAAATGCCATTGATACACCCAGTGTTTTCTGCTTTTACGTCTAATGTCCAGCTTGGTGATCCCGCCCCTACAAGGGGAGTCCGGGGGTATGCCCCCCCGGGAGATTTTTTTAAGTTTTTAAAGTGAAATGCATGAATCTGGTGCACTTTGAGAGGGAAATTAAGAGGCTAAAGCTGAAGAATTTTGTATGAAAAAAAATTTAAACACTGTGTCAGATGAATTAGAAGCTATTGGGGAAGGACACATGGATTTTTCATAATAATATTAATTTAAATAAAAATATTATGCAGGGTCCTCTGGGATGGCCTTGGTGCTCTTTTTATTTTATGGGACATATTTCTCTGTAATATAATGAGTGCATTTAGATTATTTAACCTTCCTCCTGTGTTAACTTTCTGCTACCATCCATGGTGTTAGCGGGTCGGTTTCGACCCGTGTCTGAAATAAGCTGTAAAAAACACTAAAAACAATTATTTACCATCCAGTTTGTTTCTCATCTCTTGGTTACCTTGTTAGGATCCCTTATCCACGAAAATATTGTTTTTAATATTTTTGGTGTAGGAGACTGGGCCTTTTTTTTGTCAGTATGCGCCTCAATTTCAATAAAAACTAGAACTGCAAGCAGTTTTTACCGGGGGCCAAGCCTCCGACGCAACTCGTCGTCAACCGCCGCGCCGGCCGCTCACTTCGCAGAATCTGTGGATGTAAAGTTTTTGACCGTGGGATGTTCGGTTGGCGAGTTAGGAGCAAAAGCAGATTAAAATGGCGGCCGGAGCTAATTGCACAATGTAATGTCAATGGACATGCTAGCTGAGATTAGCATCCCGCCTTTTTTCTTTGATGGAAAAAAAAAAAATCTCATTTTATTAAAAAGTCCCTTACACGTCAATATTTCTTGGCCATATTTTTTATATAGACTCGTGTATGCCCCTTGATGGTTTCCAATGAGTTTTAAGAAAATTCCTCTGGCCAATTAGGAGATATGAAATTTCCTAATTTATGGCGCCCCCTTAGGGCGAAAATGTCCAATTTTTTTATTGAACGCAATTAAGGGTAGCCCCAACATATGTCTAAAATTTGGACTTGATCCGATGTATAGCTTTGGATTTATGAATATTTACGTACAAGGAAGTAACAGATAGCTAATTTTCAAATATTCAAAGCGCAACTGTTTCGTTATCGATGGTCGTATCAAAATTCTTTCGCACAAGTTTTTACCGTGTGGGTCGGTAGATGTTCTGTACAAAGTTTGGTGTCAATCGTACAAAAATTGTGGGAGGAGTAGCGAAAAATATGTTTTTCAGTTTTCACGATTTTGCGAAAAATCTATAATATCGCAAATGGGCGTGGCCTATGCCAAATGATGCAGCTGACTCCAGTGCATCTGTGGATATAAAGTTTTTGACTGTGGGACGTTCGGTGTGGGAGTTATGACCCCAAACGCGTTTTCCTTGGTGTAGCGCCACCTAGTGGCCGGCATGTCTGAATTTTTTTGTAGGCCGGGAGGCCGGGGGTCTGAACTAGTCATGCAAGTGCCATGTCCCAACCCTTTACGGTTTGGGCTGCAGCACCACTTTTACTCGGAGAAAAATTAAAATAACTAGAACTGCAAGCAGTTTTTACCGGGGGCCAAGCCTCCGACGCAACTCGTCGTCAACCGCCGCGCCGGCCGCTCACTTCGCAGAATCTGTGGATGTAAAGTTTTTGACCGTGGGATGTTCGGTTGGCGAGTTATGAGCAAAAGCAGATTAAAATGGCGGCCGGAGCTAATTGCACAATGTAATGTCAATGGACATGCTAGCTGAGATTAGCATCCCGCCTTTTTTCTTTGATGGAAAAAAAAAAATCTAATTTTATTAAAAAGTCCCTTACACATCAATATTTCTTGGCCATATTTTTTATATAGACTCGTGTATGCCCCTTGATGGTTTCCCGTGAGTTTTAAGAAAATTCCTCTGGCCAATTAGGAGATATGAAATTTCCTAATTTATTGCGCCCCCTTATGGCGAAAATGTCCAATTTTTTTAATGAACGCAATTAAGGGTAGCCCCAACATATGTCTAAAATTTGGACTTGATCCGATGTATAGCTTTGGATTTATGAATATTTACGTACAAGGAAGTAACAGATAGCTAATTTTCAAATATTCAAAGCGCGACCGTTTCGTTATCGATGGTCGTATCAAAATTCTTTTGCACAAGTTTTTACCGTGTGGGTCGGTAGATGTTCTGTGCAAAGTTTGGTGTCAATTGTCCAAAAATTGTGGGAGGAGTAGCGAAAAATCAGTTTTGCAGTTTTCGCGATTTTGCGAAAAATCTATATATACGGAAATGGGCGTGGCCTATGCCAAAAGATGCAGCTGACTCCAGTGAATCTGTGCATATAAAGTTTTTGACTGTGGGAGTTTCGGTGTGGGAGTTATGGCCCCAAACGCGTTTTCTTTGGTGTAGCGCCACCTAGTGGCCGGCATGTCTGAATATTTTTGTCTGCGTAGTCCGGACGGACTTGGATCTAGTCATGCAATTGGCATGTCTGCACCCTTTACGGTTTGGGCTGTGGACACACTTTCAGCAGGGTAAGTATAATAATAAAAAAAATCCTTACAAAAACAATAGGGTTCCCTGCCCCGCAGGGCTTGGGAACCGCGTTGCTGTGCAAAACGCGGTCCCAGCTCCTGCTCGGGCTTGGCCCCCTAATAATCCTTACAAAAACAATAGGGTTCCCTGCCCCGCAGGGCTTGGGAACCGCGTTGCTGTGCAAAACGCGGTCCCAGCTCCTGCTCGGGCTTGGCCCCCTAAAAATGGTAAAATGAACCTCAAGAGAATCATATAAATAAATATTTGGTTGTTGTGTTACCTGATTATTACTGAGGGGTATGAGAACACAATTCTTAACTAAATTTGTTTTATTTATTTTTTCATAATAATATTATTGACCTTTTTAACATCTACGGTGTTACTGGTCAATTATGACCCATAAATATTTATTTCAGAAAACAGCAAAATAACTTTTATTTCAGCATTATACAAACACACAATGAAAACCAGAACAAGTCACAACACAAAATATAGATTTGTAAGGTCAAATAAACAACAACCAATCAACAAATCAAACAAATCGAAATCAATTACTAGTTCCAAAACTAGTAAAAAAAACAGAGTAAAAGTCTCTGTGTGCATGTGTATGTGTGTGTGTACAGATGTGTGACAAAAAGCAACACTTTCAGTGTTCTTTTCAGAGATATTTCTTGCATGTAAAGCACAATATTTTTATCTTTATGTCCTTAGTGCTTCGGCAGACCTGACACCTCTTATCTATATAATCAGGTGGCCATTTTCACCAAAAACATGATCCTGAACTTGGCTCACTGTATATCTCCTCATTTTTTAATACTGCAAATAGGAGATGTGCACTCTGCAAGTCACCAACTCTATACTGAATTGACCTCACATGTCTGGATATGCCCGTCTGTTTGTTTCGCTGTTATGCAGGTATAAGGGCAAAACAAGTCAAAATGAGAACCTCCCCAGAGCTCACATGATTGGGAGAGGAGCTGACTTGCATTGTGTTGGCTGACAGTGCACTTATGATTTCAGTTTTGGCTCTAGTTATTGTTTTTTAAATCTTATTTTATAACTGGGTCGAAAACGACCCTAACACCACCAGTGTTATAATTTCCACCAGAGCATTTTGTAATTAAGTGAAACATTTTTTATTTTTTTTATTTTGTTGAAATAGAGGTTCCTGACAAAGTCAAGAAATCTTGATGCAATAAACAAAATGTAAGTTGTTCTTTTATGCATTTGAAATCCAAAACGGGTCGCTGGCGACCCTAACACGAGAGGAAGGTTAAAAATTTAAAGGGCCATATTACATTATATTTTTAAAATGTGCCAAGGGCCAATCAATCAGTTTTGACACCCCTGCACTAGTGGGTTAACTAAGAAATGCAAAAAAATAAAAACATTTTATTTTTTTTTCAAAGGGCCATATTGCATTATATTTTTAAAATCGGCCGCGGGCCAATAAAAAGCGGGGCCGTAGTTTGGACACCCCTGATCTAGACCATCCAGGGTTACACGGCACTCATCAGTAAACAAGACTGTTTGAAAATTAGTCTTCATGTATTTCTGAGCCCAGTGCAACCGTTTCTGCTTGTGAGCATTGTTTAGGGGCGGCCGAATAATAGGTTTATGCACAACTGCAAACCTCTGGAGCAGGGGTTTTCAAAGTGTGAGAGAGTGAGCCCCCCCTCAGAACAAATTTCAGCTGAGCCCCCCCCCCAAAAAAAAAGTTCTTAATCCCTGTGTGTTTTGAAAGATCTTTTAATAATTTTACACATTTTAAACATATTTTTGAAACATTCTAAACATCTTTGTGCGTTTTTAAACAATTTTTACAAACATTTTAACATCTTTATCTAAGTATGTTTTTGTTTTTTTAAATACATTTGAACATCTTAATCCAGTGCAGTGTTAATTTCGTAGACTAAGACTATGACGAAAAATATTCGTCTACGAACCTTTTTCACGGACGTAAACTAAATAAAAACTAAATAAAAAGGCAGATGTGATAACGAAGACTGAGACTAATTTAAATGACACTATAGTCTACGAATAGGAACTAGACGAAACTGTTAGGGCGGGACGAATGGAGAAGAGATCCAATCAGAACTACTCTTTTTGTGGGACAAGTTGGGAAGAAATCCAATCAGTGCAAAGCAGCGAATGCAACCCTGTGTTGGTGAAAATCGACGGGAGACCGCGCAGGTGTGAGCGGGTGGAGTGAGCCCATGGACATATAAAGAAATGGACACCGTATTGAAAAATGGCGCCCATTCATTCCTATGAAAGCTGCTCATTGGCGCAGAGAAGCAACAAGGAAGCTGCCATATTGCTTTCATGTAAACCCTGGCACGCTCCCTCCTCCTCCCTCGAAAACAAACTGAAAGCCGTTAAAAGCCGTTGGGCTAATAAAACGCTTGATGTGGCGTTTTTAAATGAAAAAACTTCAGTTTTAATAGTATATGGTCTAAAGATAAGTTTGAGCCTATGATTGATATCCAGAAAAAATTTGCGGCGACACAATCTTGTTCACCGCTTGTATTGGTGTGGACGGGGAAATCTGCTTTAGGGCTACCATGAAAATAAGCTCCCATTCACAGCATGCAGTACCAATGGGTTGGCCACTAGTCCATGCTGGCTGCTCGGAGAAGGCAGCATCCTGGGGGCCTGAGTGAGCCGCTGTGCTGAAAAACTCTGCGGTATGATGGACAAAAATGATAGTCAGGGATATCCTGCCCGTTAACGATGTCTAGGGGAACGGCTAAGTTCCGCGATCTGTTTGTAGTAGGCTCTGTCTCGAGTTTGAATACACAGAGCCATGTGAAACTGCCGCCTCCGTCCGTTAGTTTCTGTTTTTAAGTTACTCCGCTGTCCATCAACTCCGACGCATGGACAGCGTTCAATTAAAACCTCTAATTGTATTATCTAAAAGGCTTTGATGCAAAAGAAGTCCGAACACACACAGCGGCAGCAGTGTTGCTTAAAGGAAGGCGCAGTTGCTCAGTTTTATCAGCACCTCAACTGCGTGCTGCTGCTGCTGCCCAGGGGCGGCCTTAACGATCTCGGGGCCCGTTTCAAGACCTAGTGTGGGCCCCCCCACTTTTTAAAAATATTTTCTTTATTTTTTATTTTTTTTATAAATAATGCTTGTGCATGCTCCCCGCAAAAAGAAAAAAGATTGTGGAATCCAGTTGGTTCATAGACAGATCATGAGATAATGGACCCCCGGGCACAGGCTCTTAAAGCCCCCCCTCATATCCAGTCAGGTACACTGATTTTATGTGAGATTATTACTAATGAAATAGAATACATGTTTTGTATTACAACCATTAAATCTGTGTCTGTATTGCATATTCAAACCTTAATACCATTCAATGAAGAAAAACACTTAGTCGACGAAGTCCGCTGTAGATTTAGTCAAACTAAAATCTGCTTATATTTAGTAGACTAGACTAAGACTAAAATATTTTAGATGACTAGAATAGGACTAAGACTAAATGGTGTGATATTCAAAAGACTAAGACTAAATCAGAATTTGCTGCTAAAATTAACACTGATCCAGTGGTTTAATCCTGCTTCCTTTTAGCATGGATAGTAGTGACTGAGTGTGCAGTGGAGTGAGAAAGATAGGCAGACAGACTTGCCCAAATATTTGATTATCCTTCACACACCCAGTGTTTTTTCGCTAGTGCCTCCAATGTCCAGCTGGGTGAAAATATTAGCCATCCGAAGATATTTTCTTTAACCTTTTTAAAGTGAAATGCATGAATCTGGTAGCCTGGCATTCCCAGACCTGCCACTAGGCGCTGGCAAATAAAATTTGCTGCGCGTGTTGGTCTGGACACGCTCCGTTGAAGCTTATCAAGAAAACCAGAAATCTGGGTCTCACGTTTCAATTGGTTCTATCTAATATGGGCGCGCCAGAGCCCCCTATATGGTACTCTGGGGAGGACGTAACCGGATGACGACAGTGACGTGCATGCGACGTCGAAGCCGTGATAGTAAACATCAGAGATGGCTGCGGATATGTTGTGTGAGTTTGAGACTGCTTTGGCCTCGACCCTTAACGATTTGGAAGACGGCACTCAAATCTTTCATTAGCAAGTAAGTGGAATGTTCTATTTTGCCGACCGACAACGGCAAACGTTTAATTTAACAGTTTAACAGCTGTTCGCTAAACGAAAGGGGCTTACGTCGCCTTGTGCATCGCTCTGATTGGTTGTAGTGCTATCCAACTGCGTGCAGTGGCATTTGAAATGCACGAGTAGGAGCCGCCCCTTGAGTTGGAAATTACTATTGATCGTCGCCAGACCCTCTATCGTTCAAGATATCAGGGTCTGGATTTCCAGGCTATGAATCTGGTGCACTTTGAGAGGAAAATTAAGAGGCTAAATATGAGGAATTTTGTGTGAACAAATAATTTGGAGACACTGGGTCAGATGAATTAGAAGCTATTGAAGAAAGACATATGAATTTTCCATAAAAATATTAATTTGAAATAAAATATTATGCAGGGTCCTCTGGGTTGGGCAGATGATCTAATTCAATTATTAGGCTATTAACTATCTGGAGTCTAGACCAAAACATTGTATTCCTTTTTTTGTATGATAACTTACATTTTGCTTAATATGATGTTAATATCAAAAATACAAACTAAAACTTTCTATTTTATTTTTTCACATATTCATCCGCGCCCCCCCTGCCATAACTCCGCACCCCCCCACAGTTTGAAAACCACTGCTCTGGAGGATCCTACACCTTGAGGTTTGCGGGACTCCAGAGGCACCAGCAGCTTCAAATACCTGTCTGCTGCTTTGTGAAGGCATTTTAGCATCTGCTCTCCTAATCCGATGACTTTGTCTGGCAGAAACCTTCCTCATTATGCCTTTATCTGCACGAACCCGTCTGTGCTCTGTATGAGGCACAAATCTCTTCACCGTACGATGATCACGCTTAAGTTTCCGTGAAATATCTAATGTTTTCATACCTTGTCCAAGGTATTGCACTATTTGACGCTTTTCGGCAGCAGAGAGATCCTTTTTCTTTCCTATATTGCTTGAAAAATGTGGATTTCTTAATAATGTGGAACATCCTTCTTAAGTAGTTTTCCTTTGATTGGGCTCACATCGCAAACTAATTATCACAGGTGTATGAGATTAATTTAAATGATCCAAGGCATCTTGAGACACAATATCATACATGAGTTTAATTGAAAAACAAAAAATGTAATGTTTATGACACTTAAATCCAAATTGTATAATAATTTGGAACACGGTGTAAAAGCAAGAGGCAAGGCACAATGTTATGATGAAATAAGAGAGTAAAGCATGTCCCAATAGTATGCCTACTGCATCCTACCTAGATTATTTTTATCGTCGGATGTAGTATGTAGAATAGAAAAAAGAAAGAGTATGCGATTCGGAACGCAACGAAAGAATCAGGAAAGGCTTCACCAATTGACCCTGCTGACTAGCCATCCCTTTTGACTGAGAAGGACAGAACAGAGTTTGTTCACAGAGGACCATATCAGATCAAAAACACATTCACATTTCCAAAACAAAAAGACGGGAGAAGGTGTCAGCGTGTGAATGTCGATAGTTAGCCTGCTATCGGTGTATGAATGTGTGTGTGAATGGTAACGTGGGAAAGGAAAACAGGTCTCCCTTGCAAAAGAGTCTTCGGTCTCAATGGGATATACCTGTATAAATAAAGGTTAAAAAAAAGCATGACTATTTCAAAAGAGTCTTAGTCAATGGAGAAAAAATCAAAAGAAGTTGGCTAATGTACTCAAAAAAGAATGATAGCTTGCACTGCTTCTGCTGCTAAATGTTTTCTCGGAAAGACTACAAATTAAATAGTGAAGGACTAAAGGACTGGAAAAACGCAAGCCATTTACTCAAGTTCCACGAGGACAGCCAGGAACACCCTGCCCACATGGCAACATGGAAGGATCTGGAGGTGCATCTTGCAAAGGGGCTCACCATAGATAAGCAAGAGACGGCACTTACTGAGGCTGAGAGAAAAAGGTGGCGTGATGTTCTCTCTCGATTGGTGGCAATATTTCAGTCCTTAGCTGAACAAAACATTGCTTTCAGGGGCTCTACAGACACCATAAACAAACCGGACAATGGCAACTTTCTGAAAGAGGTGGAGCTCATGGCAGGGTACGCAGAGCGCGTAGGCCACCAAGTTCCTGGGGGGGGGGGCCCAATATATATATATATATATATATATATATATATATATATATATATATTTTTTTTTTTAAAGGAAAAAGAGATGATCCGGGGGCCCCCCAAAATTGAGGTTTTTAAAAAAAGTTCATGATGATCATTACATTACAAAAAATTTATAAATTAGTTATGAACAGGCCCATCGTTGTTTCTTCTTAATTGTGTAACCTATCCAGGGGTGGATTACTGCACAAGCACACCGGGCACAGAGCTCAGTCACTGATGTCAATAACAGGGTCCAAAAAGGAATAGCCTAAATATAAGTATACTCATCAGAATTTAACAAGATATAAATCATCATGGGCCCCTCAACTAGTAGGAGAGAAATACAAAAGCAAGTTAAAAACAACAGCATTAGTAGCTCTGTCTAAGGGACTCCATGAGGGGCCTTGAAGGCCCCCTCACACAATTTAGAATTCACACATAGAAAGCTTATTTGTGTATACAAATAAGCTTTCTATGTGTGAATTCTAAATTGTTCTTAAAAAGTAGCTATCCACCCTTTATCTGTTGAAATGGGCCCCTCCATCATAGAACCTGGGTCTGCAGACCAATCTACTGTACTGTTTTTACAGTTGCAGAGTAAAGAGTGCTGCCTGTTTAAGAAAAATCTGAAAAATAATGTTCCTTCTGCATCTCAGGAATTGATATAGCCTCTAAAATTTCCTCTCAAAGTGCACCAGATTGATAGCCTGGAAATCCATACCCTGATATCTTGAACGATAGAGGGTCTGGCCACGATCAATAGTAATTTCCAACTCAAGGGGCGGCTCCTACTCGTGCATTTCAAATGCCACTGCACGCAGTTGGATAGCACTACAACCAATCAGAGCGATGCACAAGGTGACATAAGCCCCTTTCGTTTAGCGAACAGCTGTTAAACTGTTAAATTAAACGTTTGCAGTTGTCGGTCGGCAAAACAGAACATTCCACTTACTTGCTAATGGAAGATTTGAGTGCCGTCTTCCAAATCGTTAAGGGTCAAGGCCAAAGCAGTCTCAAACTCACACAACATATCCGCAGCCATCTTTGATGTTTACTATCACGGCTTCGACGTCGCATGCACAGATCTGGTTAAAAAATGTGGTTTGCCACGTTCACATTTCTTTCGTTACTTACAAATAAGACACTTCATTTGCAGGCAGTATCCTTTGTTTCCCTCTCCATCCCCCGCTTTGCCCTGGGATGAATTACTTAAATTAGGTCCCGATCAGAAGGCTCTTATATCCCGGGTATATAGCGGTCTTATGTCGCTCAATAACACACCTGTGCTCAAAGCTAAGGTTGCATGGGAGAGAGAATTAAATGTGGATTTCACAGATGACTGGTGGGTTAAGGCAATCGACAGAATGAGCTCAACTTCATCCTGTGCTCGCTTTGGGCTCATACAGTTTAAGGTATTTCATAGGATCCATTTTTCTAAAGCCAAATAGGCAGAAATATACCCTGACGTAGACGATAGTTGCAACCGGTGTGGCTTTGCCCCGGCTGACCACAGTCATATGTTTTTTCTCTGCCCAAGACTGAACAATTTTTGGTGTTCTGTCTTCAAAACATTATCTGACGTCCTGCAGCTAAATCTTCAACCATGTCCTTATATAGCCATTTTTGGGGTCCCCTTGGTGCCTTCTACTTATTCGAGTGCGCAAGCAGATGTTATTGCTTTCTCCTCTCTTCTAGCTCGGAGAAGAATACTTTTTGAGTGGAAATCTCCAAAGCCTCCCCTCCCATCTTCATGGTTGAATGATGTTATGTTCTTTGTTAAGGTAGAACAAATTAAATATTCCCTGAGAGGCTCTCTGTACAAATTCGATCATAGGTGGCGCCCCTTCATTTCTCATTTTAATAAACTTAAGTTGCTTCCCAATGATTCGATTTTTATATATTTTATTATTATTTTTTATTACACAGCATGTGTCTCTTTTGTAACTGTTTTTAGTGTTTTTTTTTATGTCTTTTTTTTCTAACCCTTTCCAAGGATTGTTTGGGGTGCGGGGTGGGTGGGGTTCTAAATGTTTCGTATGTTTGTTAAAAAAGAAACATTTTCAATATAAATCGTTTATGGAAAAAAAAAAGTACCTGGATGTCACAGCGTTCTAAAACATAAACACGCAGGAAGAATAAGCTACCACCGAGTACCACATGATTTTAACCGTGCTAAAGTATGGTTAAATGCGATAAAAACCCCAAGTTTGACGAAAACACACCGCGATCGATACTTGCCAATCTCCGGGTATGCTCTTTGCATTTCACCGAAGATGACTATGAACAGGACATGCGGTCCGAATTGATTGGAAGCAAGGGTATACGTAAATTGAAACTGTCTGCTGTCCCTGCCCGGGGGAAAACTTCTCGGAATACAGGTAAGGGTTTTTTAGCTACGTATTCTAAATGGCATACTTGTAGGCTACTGACGTTACTAGGCCAGTGTTTCCCATACATTCATTTTACAGCGGTGCTGCACCGCTGTCAAATACATTTTGTGTCCCGTTATGATCGATGGGGCAGGCGATAAGGAGATAATGTAACTTAGACAAGTACAACAACAAACCCCCAGGGCATTTTTTTTATGTTGTTATAGGCTAGTCTAGGTGATCAGCATTGATGTCCCTGGCGTTTTTTTTTTTTTTTTTTTTTACCATGTTGCTCATATACAAATGAAAAGATAGAGACATAAAATATCAGCATTTCAACAGCACAAACAATTGCAGTGCCAATGGTGAGGACGAGGTTATAAGTGTTGATGTTCCTAGCCTTGTGTTGCCATCTCCCTTTACAAATGCAGTGTCACAGCCTATAGGCTACTAATTTAAATATGTGTTCTATCACAAAACACTGCTCTACTACTGTGTTTGTGTACGTACTGACTGCCTCATCTATGTTTACATATTGGTAGTATTTTTTATGTAAAGTATGTATTGCAATATTGTCTTACAGTATAACACAATTTTTTTTCGATTTAGGATGTCATTTTACCATCACTAGTGGAACCAGAGGCGGGTCCTTCGTCAGCAGGCACACTATGTTCTACGCCCGAAAAGCTAACTGGACCTGGTGCGCGACGGTCTTTGATTGTAAGTAAATGCAATGTGAACTAATACTTTTTATATAACTCAGTTATACAAGTAAAATATTTCTGTAAAACGTTTTCCTCGTCAGATTGATGAATACAAATTTTTCTTGCATCATCTCCTCATTGCAGGCGGGCACTGGGACACCCTCAGTGGACTTGGACACCAGTTTCAGCAGTGTAGAATACATGGATTCTGATGATGAGAGCTTCCAACCAGATTCAGATTCCACTTCCTCACCCTCTGATGAAGAAGCTGTGACAACTGGCTGGCAAGAATCCAAATCGATTGTTTACCAGTCCTGTGTGTTGGAACTTTTCAAGATGTGTCAACAATGTGGATCCCAAATAATCAACACCAAAGTATCCCATTTTGGAGCGCAAATGAAGGTGGCATGGGACTGTCTCCGAGGACATCACGGTACTTGGAAATCATCCCCTGATGTTCGTGGAATGCCAGAAGTCAATCTGCTTGCTGCTTCTTCAGTTCTTTTTACAGGGAGCACAATAACAGAGTTGGGTGACTTTTCAAAGCTCATGAAACTGCAAATGATCAGTCCAACTACTTTCTATGACATCCAGAAAGCATACCTTTATCCTGCTGTAGAGTACTTGTACACTTCACAGAGACTGCAGATACAGGCAAAATTGTATCTTGGACGAAACCCTGAACCAAGCGAAAATTAGGAAAATGTACCACCAGCCCCAACGCGGGCTCATATATCTGGTGACGGGAGGTATGTACAATGGCTTTAATCTGAAAAAGAAATGGTCTAAAATGAATTGTACTTCCAAATGTTGAGTGTTATTACTGTAAACATAATCCTAATCTATTTTGCTCGCATCCTAAAGACATGACACCCTTGGATTTTCTTCAAAGTATTGTCACTACACTTTGATGTTGGACAATACCAAGGAGATTATTCAGACCAATTTGGTACAAGTAAATTATGCTGATTGACAACAACCCAATTTATGTACATGTACTACAAGGCAATTATATATTGAACCCTTTTCTTTCTTTTTGTTTCGTATAGGTCACTGAAGTATCCAGTGGGATTTAGGCGTGGACTGGAAGAAATCCTGGATTGTGGGGTCAAAGTGGAGGTGCTCACTACGGACCGCTCCCCATCTATTCGAAAAATGATGAGGGAGCAGTATCCATATGTCAACCATCAATTTGATGTTTGGCATACTGCAAAAGGTATATTAATTAAGGTTAATTTATAGATTAAATAATCATCCTTTTCATCCATCTGTTTTAGTTTTTAGAAATAGTTATTATTGTAAATAATAAAAAGAGCAATGTGTTTTCCCATCAAAAACACACTCCCTCTTTCTTCCTGCATTTCAACGAGGGCAGTCGCATACTCTGTTCCCTCCCGAATTCTTATCTTCCCTGCTCTGCTCTCTCTGTCTTGTGCTGTCTAATGTGCAATGTCTACGAGTCTTATTGTTTGTGGTGTTTATCATGTTGCTTATTTGTGCTAAGGTGGGTTTTCACTGATCACGCACTGCGCTCCCATAAGGAACGTAGTTCGAGATTTGCATCTTTTTTTTAACCTATCTTCCCCTGTTGTTCTCCTTTTCCTTCCATGAAAGAGGGGCGCGGCGCACGGTGCGACCCTGCAGTTACACTCTCTCCTGTCCACCATGTTATTGTCACTGTCTTGTATGTTTCTTGGCAAGGTGTGTACTGAAAGGCAAATTTCATTGTGCTGTAACGGTGCATATGACAATAAATAAATCTGACTTCTGACTTCTGAAAGGTTTCAATAAGAAGCTCATGAAAAAAGCCAAGCAGAGAGGACGGGAGAGATTACTTGAATGGTCAAGGTGCGTATGTTTTCCAGAGCCACAGAGATACTTGAATCTAAAAAAGCTCTTCCCCATCACAAATGTAATGTTTATATTTTATTCCCTTATTAGGGCCATCTCAAACCACATGTGGTACTCGTCCCTTTCATGCAAAGGAAACCCACAAGTACATGAGATGCTATAACTGAGATTTAAAGAATTTGGTAGAGAAAATATCAAGGTGTTCTTCATATAGGCTGCTAGAACCAATATAAAATTAAACTATACCCACATTATGTCTTCCATTTTGTTTTACAGTCTATTAATTTTACTCTGGTGTACTGTACAAAAGTGATTCTGATTGTGATACAGGAAATGAAGCGCCGTTGGGTTTCCTTACTGCAACATGTGCTGGATGTCCACACCTGGACTGATGAGGACGGTGTTCAGCAGCATTGCCTACATGAACAACTGACTGAGGAGGCCAGGAAGAAGAAGAAATGGTTGGAAGTGGAGCCACCCGCTTATCACGACTTGTGTGGTCTGGTAAAAGACAAGCGTCTTCTAAAAGACTTTGATAACATGGCCCTCTTCAAACACACCGGTGAGCATTTTACTTTGCATCATTCACTTTTGAAAAGCAATATTGTGTTTTAGAATTTTACCATCTGTAAACAATAGTATTTACATTGCATTATAGTACATTACAGTATTGTGTTATGTTACACAGGTTCATTGGAAGTATTCCACTCTGCCATGCTAAAGTACATGCCAAAGAGGCAACACTTCTCATATATGGGCATGAGGGAAAGGGGACTACTCACAGTTATGGACCACAATGAAAATATTGTGAAAAGGAAGCCTGCCACTAACACTAGGAAACATATTTTATAAAGTCTGGAAATTTGAATGAGTTTAGCACTTCCCTATAACCACTGGTAAAGGCTGGTAAGGACAGTGAGCACTAGCATACAAGTGTAAACTCACCCAGGGGTGGACTGGCCATCTGGCATACCAGGCATCGTCCCGGTGGGCCGGCAGGCATTTTGGGCCGGACCGGGTGCATTTATAAAAAAAAAAATATATATATATATATATATATATATATTTTTTTTTATGGACCCTCGGCTGTGTGACTCGGCCCGGCCCGGCCAAGTCACACAGCCGAGGGCCGAGGGCCCTTCCCTCTCGGGAGTGCCATGGACATATAATTGTGCGTGCAGGCTGTCAACTTCACCTGAAAGTTAAATAAAACTTTGTCCCAGGCCATTACTCATTATGATTGGTTCTAGGCTGGGCCTGGCCCAATCACACACACAGCAGAGGGCCGCCCATTCAGAGGCTGCATTAAATTGTATTATCATGCATTCAACTTCTACTCCGTAATTATGAGCATCTGACGATGGTCAGTTACGTTCAGGGCCGTCGGACTGCGGACAGGCTTGGGGGGCCCAAAGCAGAGGGGGGCTGCACCCAAAAAAAAATATATATATATTTTTTTTTTTTTTTTTTTTACTGGCTCAATATAGGCCCCTGATCTTTGAAGGCCCAGAAAAACGTTATTTAGGGAAAAAAAGATTTCATGGGCCTTTCATTCGTCAGTACATTTATGTTATTTTTTAAATAACATTGTTCGGGGCTACGAAGATCAGGGGCCTATATTGGGCCATTAAAAAATACAAACAAAGGAAAAAAATTCCCGAAGCTGACTGGATTTTTTAAACATGTACATTTCTTCTTTCTGCTTTTTGGTCATCTGTGTCTATACATTATTCCAGCAAATAATAGCCTACTAAATAGCTTACATAGGAAACAGTTGATTTATCCTTAGTTTTCTCTTCAAAGTGCACCAGATTGATGAATTTTACTTTAACATTTGAAAAAAAATCTTCCGGGGGAGCATTCCCCCGGACCCCTCTAGAACAGTGGTTCTCAACCGGTGATTTGTAATTTAAATTTTATTCCTGATATGTAGCCTAGTTCAGAGATGATATGTATTTTTTTTCTTTCTTAACTTTTTTTGATAGGTAGTTGCCAAGTTCATCACACAAACACTCCAATCCACTGATATGAGATCAGTTTGCAATTTTCAAGTACTGAATTAATGGTAGGACTGTGGCCACTAGAACTGGTCTCTGGTCAGCAAAGGTCTTGAAAACAGCATAAGTGTGCTTGTGACATGCGTGCCACCCATGCATGTGTATGGGCACGTGTCCCAGCAGATTTTTGAAATCTGAATAAAAAAATTTAAGTTTGTAGTTAGCAAGTGTAACATGTTCTTAGGGCAGAATTTCATAAATAAAGGTTTATTTTTTTAGCAAGATATTTGGTCAAAATCTAGTTGTCATCCGTCCCTCTGTCCAGTTGTTAGGCATCTGGCTGCTAGCAAGTTATGTTGTCTTGCTAATTTTACTATTCATCTGAACTGAAATGAATATTGACTTTTTCCTTTATTATCTTCGCCAGAATGCACCAGAATGCTTAGATTACATGTTAAAAACACAAAAAATATTCTGGGGGGGATGCCCCCAGACCCCCCTTCAGGGGTTTAGTTTTCTGACAAACATTACAATGGATACTAACATGATTTGGGCATTTGGGATTATAAATCATCTTTGAATTGGTTGTACAGCATATCACATGCTATTCATTCAGGGGTGTGATGGCCACCCCACTCTAGCTCGGTGGCCCACCTTGGCCACCCCCAGTCAAAATTTCCTGGAATCGCCACTGAGACACACACAACTCCGCGTTCAGGCTGCACAGCACATTAATCGCAGGTAGCATTTTGAGCTAAATCTGGCCACTTTCCAAATCCAAGACTCAATAGTTGAAACATTCTCTGAACTGGGTTGTCAGACAGCAGTGTTTCCCATTGATCATAGACTTTGTTTTGTGAAGCTTTTTCATAACAGGTATACATACCTATTGTAGAATTTATTCTGTGTATGTTCTATTTAGGCTACTATTTTCTTCTCTTCTAAGGAGATTTAAAAAAAAAAAACATTTCCTCAGTGTCACATAAAAGTGCACCAGAATTTAACGTTAAATTATAAGAAATTTCCGGACCCCAACCCTAAACCCAATGTTCAACTCAAAGGTGCGCCACTGGCCTAGCCCTTGTGATAATAACAATAATAGAGTATCTATCTATCTATCTATCTATCTATCTATCTATCTATCTATCTATCTATCTATCTATCTATCTATCTATCTATCTATCTATCTATCTATCTATCTATCTATCTGTGTAGGGTGGTGTGTGTGTGTGTGTGTGTGTGGGGGGGGGGTTGTCAGGGTCGGTGGGGGGGCCCAACTGCAATGACCCAGCTTTGGGGGGGCCCAGCTTGCAGAAGGTTGAGAACCCCTGCTCTAGAAGGTCCAGGGTCCACGACACAGTCTCCCAAATTCCTGTGAGAAACACTGTGTGTGTGCATGATTATTAAGAGTCATTAGACCAGGGGTTGTGTTCAAGTACGCGTAATGATTTGGTCATTCATCAATAGAAACATTGTGTTGTTATCTGGCTCAGAGAGTGACCAGTCACTCATACGTTTTGGACTATAGACAAACATAGCTTTTACATGTTTGTATTGTAAGACTGCCTCTCAGAGGGCCCATCAGGACTTCCTGTATAGGGGCCCAGAATTTGGAGCAACGCCCCTGCCTCCACATATCGTATAAATAATCATGGTGGGCTGCCATGGCCAAAAATGCCAGGGCTGAATTTTTGTCCCAGTCCACCCCTGAACTCACCCCTCCAGCACCAACCATAGACTAAAACTGGTTTCAAACACAGCTGCCCGTCTCATCACTCAATCCAAATCCTGTCACCACGTCTTTTCTTTGTAAAGTGACTTTGAGTTTGTGAATAGTGCTCGGTAATTTGAAAGTAAGATTATTATTGGTCTTCTGTTATATTTATTTTTTGTAATTTCAGGTGAGGTTCAAAGGAAGTTGGTTTATTGTCGGCGGACCAAGCAATGGGTTGCGAAGACCGTTTACGTCCCACGCACACACCACTTCAGAGCATCCCTGGTTGATCTTGTCATGGCAGGAAGGAAAGACCCTACCGTTCCCTACAAAGTGCCGACATCTTCACTCCAGCTCCCTCAGCCTGCTCTCCCTCCAAACATTGCAGTAGTTCCAAAACCGACAACAGAAGAAGCGGCTGCAATACACCATTCCAGATTTCAACATTGAAGTTGTTGTTTATTTATCAACAACAGCAACCCTGTGTGGGATCAGCTGTCCAAGGAACGGTCTCTTCCCTGGTGCTAGTGCCTCATATTTTTACTGGGAGTTTTTTCCCAGTCGAGCTAAGGGTCTAAAGGCAGAGGCTCTCATACTGTATGGAATGTGAAGCCCAGGCAAAAGTCTATTTGTGATATTGGGCTATACAAATAAAACTGATTTGATATATACCATTGTATAGAATAATGCACATAGTTTTACTTTTTTTCACTTATCTGGGATCAATAAAGTGGTTATGATTCATTCTCAGAAACAATTGTACTTTATTTAGTTGATAAGTCATACAGTATCTCACAAAAGTGAGTGCACCCCTCACATTTCTTCACATTTTTCTTTATATCTTTCCATGGGACAACACTGAATAAATGACACTTTGATACAATGTAAAGTAGTCAGTGTACAGCTTGTATAACAGTGTAAATGTACTGTCCCCTCAAAATAACTCGACACACAGCCATTAATGTCTAAATTGCTGGCAACAAAAGTGAGTACACCCCTTAGAAAAAATTTACAAATTGGGCCCAAAGTGTAAATATTTTGTGTGGCCACCATTATTTTCCAGCACTGCCTTAACCCTCTTGGGCATGTAGTTCACTAGAGCTTCACAGGTTGCAACTGGAACCCTCTTCCACCCATTTATGACAGCATCACAGAGCTGGTGGATATTAAAGACCTTGCGCTCCTCCACCTTCCGTTTGAGGATGCCCCAAAGATGCTCAATAGGGTTTAGGTCTGGAGACATGCTTGGCCAGGCCATAACCTTTACCCTCAGCTTTTTTAGCAAGCCACTGGTCGTCTTGGAGGTGTGTTTGGGGTCGTTATCATGTTGCAATACCACCCTGCGGCCCAGTTTACAAAGGTTGAGTGCACATGGTCAGCGTCGTACACAGAGGTTGGCTTTGGAAAATAGACGTATGAGTGCTGCCAGCATTGCTGAAGGGCTTGAAGGGGTGGGGGGTCAACCTGTTAGTGCTCAGACCATACACCGCACTCTGCATCATACTGGTCTGCATGGCTGTCATCCCAGAAGGAAGCCTATTCTAAAGATGATGCACAAGAAACCCCACAAAAAGTTTGCTGAAGACAAACAGACTACGGACATGGATTACTGCAACCATGTCCTGTGGTCTGATGAGACCAAAATACATTTATTTGGTTCAGATGGTGTTAAGAGTGTGGAGCGACAACCAGGTGAGGAGTACAAAGACAAGTGTGTCTTGCCTAGAGTCAAGCATGGTGGTTGGAGTGTCATGGTCTGGGGCTGCATGAGTGCTGCCAGCACTGGGGATCTACAGTTCATTGAATTCTAACATGTACTGTGACATACTGAAGCAGAGCATGATCCCCTCCCTTCATAAACTGGGCCACAGGGCAGTACTGCAACATGATAACGACCCCAAACACCCCTCCGAACGACCACTGGCTTGCTAAAGAAGCTGAGGGTAAAGGTTATGGACTGGCCAAGCATGTCTCCAGTCTTAAACCCTATTGAGCATCTTTGGGGCATCCTAAAACGGGAGATGGAGGAGCGCAAGGACTCTAATATCCACCAGCTCCTTGATGTCGTCATGAATGGGTAGAAGAGGGTTCCAGTTGCAACCTGTGAAGCTCTAGTGAACTACATGCCCAAGAGGGTTAAGGCAGTGCTAGAAAATAATGATGGCAAAACAAAATATTGACACTTTGGGTCCAATTTGGACATTTTTTCTTAGGGGTGTACTCACTTTTGTTGCCAGCAGTTTAGACATTAATGGCTGTGTGTCGAGTTATTTTGAGGGGACAGTAAATTTACACTGTTATACAAGCTGTACACTGACTACTTGACATTGTATCAAAGTGTCATTTATTCAGTGTTGTCGCATGGAAAGATATAATGAAATATTTGAAGAAATGTTAGGGGTGTACTCACTTTTGTGAGATGCTGTATGTCCTGCAGGTAGAATGTAATCAAATACCTTTGTATTAAAATGTTTACCTATGCTATGACAAAAAGAACAATCAAGTTTATACAGAATGACTTTATTTTGAAAACACAGTGGAGAATGAACATATTTGCAAATGATAAAGTGTCAATAAGTGTCCATAGTTAGCAGCAGTAAAAACGTTTAGCTGCATGGGTCAAAATACATTAGAAAATAAAAGTAAAAAAATAATATATATATATATTATTATAGCTCAACCATAGCTTCGTCCACTTCGACATGTCCTCTGTACTGACCATTTCGAGATGGATAATGTGATCGTATGCGCTGTATCACACAAGCAGGTAAGATAATTCGGTTCCCCCTGCCAAGTCTCTCCCCTTGGAGCACCCACTCGACGAAGAACCGATATGCGGCTAATCTATGGGTAGCTGTATAATGATAGCAGCCATTGTAAACACAAAGTGCTGAAAATGACAAGTTAGAATTACAACAGCATTGCACCATATGCTAAAACAACACAAAATGTGACTTAGTCAGATAGCATCACAATAATGTGACAGAGATAATGTTACTCACGCTATGGTCATCTGCCCTCCCGGTCCTGCTGGTCTTGGTTGCCTTCTCCAATTCGTTTTGGGGATATTGAAAAAAGTTTGTAGGACACCTCTGTCCATGTGGGGATTAAAACTTGTGTGCATTGTAATGCACTCATGGTTTCCCTCTGGGTTGGCATTAGCAACAGCGTCTAACAAAAATTGTCCACGATGAAACTCGTGGCAGCAGTAGGACTCAATTTCTGTTGGCATCGGAGAACAATTGTAGCATCGGCACCACCAGTTGCTGTTAGCTCTCTGCCGCTCGGGTTGTAGTGGGTCCCCGCCGTCAGCACCTTTAGCTGACGCAGCTGCAGCCTCTGCCTCTCTCCGCACGGCCGCTTCTTCCTCTCTCTGCTGCATTTCTTCGGCAGTGTACTCTGGCTCAAATAGGTACCCTGCCGGTTCATCCGAGTCAGCCAAAATACTGTAAAAGGTTTCATCATCCAGGATATCTTCACTCATCATGGGATAAGATGCCATCTTCACTGCTAGAAATCATGTGCGTAATGAGTTGATTTTTATAGGTTCGTGTGTTAGAGCCCGCCCCCTGGATTCACGGGAAGGTGGGGGGGGGGTCTGAGCTGAGCTCGGGGAGGCTGTAGTCCGCACGAGACCTTCCTTGAACCGGAAACGTCACAGAAACGTCACTGGTGAAGGGAATTTTGAAGCTCGGTCCCGCGAAATGAACAGTGTTGAAAAAGTGCACGGGGATATAATGCGACCCAAAGGATATTATGGTACATGAGTTAAGGTTGAAAATCGGCGAATTTTCCCTTTAAGGCCACTTGAATCCCAATTCACATGTGGAAAAAAGAGGCTACACTTATGTTGATGTTGAAATGAACTGCCCCCTGTAGTCTTCATTACATGTGAAGTTGGCATTTTATTTTATTATGGTGTAAATTATGTGCTACAAAAATAACTATTATGATGTTGGTCTTTCTGAGTTCTTTATTATCTTTATTGGGGAGGGGGGGTATTTTGTTTCAGTCGAGTTAAATCTTCCTCTCTTCACTTCTCCTCTCTTCTGTTTTACTCTCATTCGTATTCGTGTAGACTCGGTAAACTCTGTCGGTGGCCCGTTGGTTTAAATCTTGCCGCCGTAAAGGATTATGGGATACCACTATCTCTTTTACTTTTGTAAAGGTTGGTCAGGAGTAACCTATGCTAAAGGAGGCTTAAAGGATACATCGAGGCTCCTTTCCTAAGCATTTTTAGAATTCGAACCACCTATCCGCCAAGAGCCAGTTTTTTGGTTTCACACCGCCAGAGAGCCGGCTCCGGGCTGTAAAAACCGGTTCAATCCCAACCCCAGGATTGAGCTGGGCTAGAAATGAGAACTGCTTGCGCCAGCGGCCGGGGGAGGGATTATCCTGAACCAACCAGACCAACTCAAACCTCATGCCCGCCATATTAAAAACACCGTATAATAATTACCGAACGTAGCGATCAAATCGATCAGCGAAAATACGCTGTATGTGTCCTGTTTGGTTAACAGAGCAAAGCGACAGCGACGTATTCGCCGCTGTTGTTGTGCTTAAAGCTAGGGCTAGCTTTATAGCATTAGCCACGAGAGCAGCGACGTCGGGCGACGTACACATGTTAACCCTTTAGGCGCCAAAGTCGCAAAATTGCGACAAGACGCTTTACTGAATCAAACAGCTGTTTTCTCTAAATAGAGTGTTATATTTTGTTCAAACTCCCCTCCACTAGTTGGCAGACATCCCATACCTAGACCTTAGCTCAGAAAAACATCATCCTTCAATGCAAAATATTCGCGGAAATCCGGAAATCCCATCCAAAAAAATAAATAAATAAATCCCATCAAAACTTTTTTTGTCATATCCTCCTAGCGATTTTTTCTGGTTTTATTGAAAACTTTTGTGGTGTTTGGAGACTCTGACGTGAAAGCACGTTTCACTCTGCAGTTACTGTGCTCATTGCTCAACGAGCAGTGGGTGTTGCCGAGAGCCCCTCCCCGTCTCAAAGCACTACGAGGCGGTCAGTCTCGGAGTAGCCCCTCGGAGTGAGTCCCTGCCTGCTGTCAGAGCAGAGAGGAGAAACACCTCCGCGTCCAGGCTGCAAAATCGCGCTGTTGTAAGGTGCGAAATCGGAGATAGTGTGCCACGAAGCTATTTATGCTGCAGCTGTATTGCTGGATTTAGGAGTTATTTAGAGATATGGCAAGCAAAAAGTTGACGAGTAGGGAGTTTAGTGTTCACTCTTTCTACGGCCCCGGTCACGGTGCGTCCATGCGCAGCAGTGGTGCAGCCATGCGACGCAGCATTATATATATCAATATTATCATATTATAATGATAATAATGATGATAATAATAATAATCATCATAATAATAATGAAGAATAGTAGAAAAAAGGAAATAAAAATGGTGGTGGGTAAAAAAATAAAAAATCATAAAAAACGCCTACTGTTTACATGAGTTTTGTGGTGTAGTTCTAGTTTACAACTGTTGGCTTACAACAAAGTGGACATCATTACAAATGGATGGAGGGGTGAATCTGATTAAATAAATTCAACTCTCTTTCAAAATATCAGGTATTTCATGGAAATTACATAATCCAACATGGCCGCCACCATATGACGTCATAATATGCTAATTAGATCGGAAAATGTACTCCCCAGATAAACTTTAGGTCATTCTCAATATTTGTCTCATTTACACTTTGTCTCTATCTCAAACCACTTTCAATCCAGAGCCTTCTGAAATTTAAGTGTCAAAATCTAGTATTTTTAAAAATAAAACCCGGCGCCTAAAGGGTTAACAGTGACGTCATGACGTTGCTCTCTTGCCGGCTCCATGGCTGGCTCTGGTCAGTGTGAAACCAACCGGTATAAGGCTGAACCAGCTCTTCGTTCTTTTTGGTGTGAAAGGGGTATTAGTAGCAGGGGAGTGCAAAATTACATGTTAACCTGTAGATGAAACACTGGCATATGTGTGAATTTAGCAAAAACTAGTAAAAAACATAAAAAATGTCAAGACATTAGTGCAAGGAACCAAAAGAATAATAAAAACAATCAGTTTCTCTCTTCTATTGGCAGCAGGGTCAAAAAGTGTGGTTTTAATGGAATTCTGTGTGCCGTACAATGGCCCTTAATGGACGGCACATTTTTTTATCTTAAATAGCAAAAACAAGAGAAATGCATTAAATTCAATATTATTAGCTTATAGGGAGGGCCGGTTCTTGAAAGAAGTGATCATTGAGAGGGAATTATTTTTGTGTGACTTAATCATGTATCTTTTTATTAAAATGTTGCATAGTCTGCCTTTAAGGAGTCAATTCAAAACAGAAAGCTACAAACAGGGACGTTGGAACTATTTTCTTAGGGGGCGTGCTGTAAATGGGCCGAGGTGTAGCGCTATCAAAGCAGTCCTGGTTAAAATAAGCAATAGATAACCATGAAAAAATACTTTAATTTAAAATAATTTTATTAGAATTAAGCTATTTAAACAAACTAGAAAAGCAAATCATATTTTAGATTTGTACAAAGTATCCTTGTATTAAAATTAAAATAAAATTAATTCATGAATTTCAAGGACATAAGTTTTGTTTAAACGTTGGGATGGGACACATTATAAGTGGGGTTCTGGGCTAGTAGACCTCAGGCTTGTTCTTGCAGACTAAACAAAATATACTGTATTCTGATTAGGCTATATTGAGATGGAATACAGCCTATTAGTTTTACACTGACGCTGTTCTCGATGCCTCATTCAGGCAGACAGGAGTGCACAGTTTCATACATTAATCATAAGCCTACTGTACATCACATATTGTACTAATTTTTCATGGCTTTTAGTCCATTTTATATATGTGTTTTTTCTTTATGCACGTCGTAACTGTGTTTTGAAAGGGGCTGTGAAGGGTATTATTAACCTTCCGCCGCCCGTCACTGCCCCGGGAGATATTCTCCGATTCTGTATCTCATGGGGGGTCTCAGTGTTCCCCGCTCGTGGCACAAACACTGCTGTGTGAGGATATGCACTTTTTTGCGTCCACTTTTATGTCAGATCGCTTCTTTTTATTTCGGCCACAGCGTTCACAGAGATCGCAACAGGCTGCACTCTGACGCCTTTACGCCCACACTCTGCCACCAAACTATATTTTCCCTGGTCGCCACTTCTCCAACGGGTACGTTCGGCATGACCGCAGTGATCCACACCGTGTGGAGTCTATTTTTCCATTTCCCTTTCAGTCGGCGATTGCCACTACCGCCTTCATGCACTCAGTAAATTATTTTAATTTGGGCGTGTCAATGACTATGTATGGGTAAATATGGACGTTACGTGAAGCCCGCAAAGGCTGCGCCACATTTAGAGTTGATTGTGATATATAAAGGGAAACAGGCGTAGGACGTGAGTGCGCACTGCACTGTTTTATTAAGGCGAGACACGGCAGGCAAAAACATCGTTTTTTAAGCACTGGTCAATTTTGAGATTTGTGTCTATTTAGCTTCCATAACATGTCTTCTTTCATACTAGTATGGATAAATGGTCCAAAATATACGTTTTAGGTGTTTATTTTACTAAACTTTGACTGCTTGCGTCTGTATTTTTCTCCTAAATTCGTCAAAAGTGAGCATTCTAACGTAACATACAGCACCGCGACAGCTGTATGAATCATAATAATCATGGTACTGTTGGAAAGCTCTGAATCCCAAGAACAACGTTATCTGATCTAAATATGGTCATTTCCTTTGTATCAGTAACCAATCGTGAAAGTGTGAGGAGGGATTCAATGCTAGGAAAGCGACCTCATTGGCTAATGCACATTTCTGACGATGTGATTCGCTAAAAGGCATCACGTGATGCTAGCCCCGGGTAGCTCGAAAATCACAAAATAAAATGGGAAAAACGTCGAAAATATCCCAAACCAAGACAAAAAAAATACTTAATCAATTGGCTACGGACATTACATGATCGCCATTTGAAGGGGAGAAGTGTTAAAGACATGTAAATCACGCCGATCACGTCGGAGAGACACAGACTGTCAGACGATCCCCTGCAAACACGTCTAGTTGGGCCCCACATGGGCCTCACTTGGGCTAGATGGGCTTCGGCTGGGCATGGGCTCAGAGTGGGCTTTGTTGTTGGGCCCCACATGGGCAGTAGATGGGCATAAGATGGGCTAAACTATGCATGGGCATAAGTGGGTTCCAGCTGGGCTCCACTCTTAAAGCTCCCATATTATACACTTTTCGGTACTATTATACACCATATTATATGGTCTTAGTGGTCCCTAATACGTTTTTCTTTAATTGTTTGCTGAAAAAAACTTTCAGATAATTTATTGTACTATGCTGATGTTCAGCTAATCTCACAATGGCCTATTTTTTAAAAAGAGCTGCAGCTCCCCTCGTAAATACACAATCTTTGAGCTGCCCCCGCCCCCTGTCCGGGAAGCGAAGCCAGATACGCCTCGCCCTCTGTCTGTCAGGGCCGTGGACCAATAAGAAATAGGGGTGTGGGCTGCACAGTGGAAGCTTCTGGCTTTCCAGTTTGTGAGGTCAGAAAAGGGGAAAATTCTGACTGGAGTATATTGTGGGGGAGGGGTGGGGGTTTCAGAAAGGGGGAGAGTGAGAACAGGAGAGATTGTTATTTTTTAAAATATTTTGGCAGTCCCTAGGCACACCGTGGACCCATGGATATGTTAGAACACATTTAAAAAGTGCATTTAGCATAATATGTGACCTTTAAGATATTCAAAATTGAATATGGATGCTTTTGTTATGGGCCTATTTTAACAACAGTCACTGGCTAGTTTCACTTTTCATAAAAAAATGTATCAGGCTTTTTAGCTATTTAGAAGTGTAGCCATTGCACTTTAATAGTGGTTTTAGACAGAATATGAATTTCAAAAGACAACATTGTAATAAAATACATTTACTATTATTTTTATTATATTATTGTACTATCTATGGGGTTTCCCTGTTCCACCCCATCACAGAGCAAAAAAAAAAAAAAAAAAAAACATCACTTTGCCGCCTTTCAAGAAAAATATTGTTTTTTGAATTTGTCGCCTAAAAAATTGCCGCCTTCAGTACCAACGTGCAACGTCAGAGCGTCATTGTCTGATAGCTTCTGCTGCAGTCAGTCGCATTTCTCGGATTTAAGACACCATCATCGGTTTAACACGGAAAAAACAGGTAAGAATCTGCCTCTATGTATACTTAAACGGGGATGTATTTTTCACGCATGAGGTTTACCAAAAGCTTTTATGGAGAGTGTTCGGTTAGCCAGTTTTGAATGTAAATTAATGAGCTTTCAGTCTAACTAGCAGCTTTCAGCTAGCTATGGTAATTAAACCTGGTTAAAGCATGGTATTGAACATACAAGTCCAATTTATTAAGTCAATATCAAGCATGTTTTGAGCTTATTTTGAGTGGTTGACTTACATACAGGTCCTTCTCATATAATTAGCATATTGTGATAAAGTTCAATATTTTCTGTAATGTACTGATAAACATTAGACTTTCATATATTTTAGATTCATTACACACAACTGAAGTAGTTCAAGCCTTTTATTGTTTTAATATTGATGATTTTGGCAAAAAAGTAAAGAAAAACCAAAAATCCCTATCTCAAAAAATTTGCATATTTCATCCGACCAATAAAAGAAAAGTGTTTTTAATACAAAAAAGTCAACCTTCAAATAATTATGTTCAGTTATGCACTCAATACTTGGTTGGGAATCCTTTCGCAGAAATGACTGCTTCAATGCGGCAATCAGCCTGTGGCACTGCTGAGGTGTTATGGAGGCCCAGGATGCTTCGATAACGGCCTTAAGCTCATCCACAGTGTTGGGTCTGGTGTCTCTCAACTTCCTCTTCACAATATCCCACAGATTCTCTATGGGGTTCAGGTCAGGAGAGTTGGCAGGCCAATTGAGCACAGTAATACCATGGTCAGTAAACCATTTACCAGTGGTTTTGGCACTGTGAGCAGGTGCCAGGTCTTGTTGAAAAATTAAATCTTCATCTCCATAAAGCTTTTCAGCAGATGGAAGCATGAAGTGCTCCAACATCTCCTGATAGCTAGCTGCATTGACCCTGCCTTTGATAAAACACCAGCAGCTGACATGGCACCCCAGACCATCACTGACTGTGGGTACTTGACACTGGACTTCAGGCATTTTGGCATTTCCTTCTCCCCAGTCTTCCTCCAGACTCTGGCACCTTGATTTCCGAATGACATGCAAAATTTGCTTTCATCCGAAAAAAGTACTTTGGACCACTGAGCAACAGTCCAGTGCTGCTTCTCTGTAGCCCAGGTCAGGCGCTTCTGCCGCTGTTTCTGGTTCAAAAGTGGCTTGACCTGCGGAATGCGGCACCTGTAGCCCATTTCCTGCACACGCCTGTGCACGGTGGCTCTGGATGTTTCTACTCCAGACTCAGTCCACTGCTTCCGCAGGTCCCCCAAGGTCTCGAATCGGCCCTTCTCCACAATCCTCCTCAGGGTCCGATCACCTCTTCTGGTTGTGCAGTGTTTTCTGCCACACTTTTTCCTTCCCACAGACTTCCCACTGAGGTGCCTTGATACAGCACTCTGGGAACAGCCTATTCGCTCAGAAATTTCTTTCTGTGTCTTACCCTCTTGCTTGAGGGTGTCAATGATGGCCTTCTGGACAGCAGTCAGGTCGGCAGTCTTACCCATGATTGCGGTTTTGAGTAATGAACCAGTCTGGGAGTTTTTAAAAGCCTCAGGAATCTTTTGCAGGTGTTTAGAGTTAATTAGTTGATTCAGATGATTAGGTTAAGAGCTCGTTTAGAGTACCTTTTCATGATATGCTAATTTTTTGAGATAGGAATTTGGGGTTTTCATGAGCTGTATGCCAAAATCATCAGTATTAAAACAACAAAAGACCTGAAATATTTCAGTTGGTGTGCAATGAATCTAAAATATATGAAAGTTCAATTATTATCATTACATTATGGAAAATAATCAACTTTATCACAATATGCTAATTATATGAGAAGGACCTGTATATTGTTTGGAAGGATTTGGTTGTTAACTTGTTAGCAAGGCAGTCAAACAGGCCTTGTTAGCAAGTGGTTAAAAAAAGCTTTAGCACTATAGCTAAAATTAGCACTATAGCTAAAATTTCCACATGTGCATGTTTCTTGTCTGTTGCCTTCCCTCCGGTTTTCTCGAATTGGATGAGTACTGTTGTGTAGTTGTTTTGAAGAGAAGGGACTAGCCTAGATCAATGGACGGTGAATTTGGTTCTTTTTTGTTGGGCTATGGAGAAAATTAAGGAGGTGAGTGCAGCGCACACACATGAGAAGGAGAGAGATGGTTAGGCTATAGTCTCAACATGCTAAATTTGCCGTCTTTGCCGTACTCTTTTCCAGAAATAAATGTGATTTTAGCTGTGGTGATATTAGTAGTTCTTGTTGTAATAGCAGTTCTGTTAGACTGCATATTATTTTCACTTATTATTAATGTGGCACTGTGTGTTTTAAGACCGATAACTGCCCCCCTTTACATTTTTAACTGATTGAAGCTAAAGTCTAAACAACTAATGGTAGGGGTGTAACCGGTTAGTAAATCATTACATTTAGGAAAAATCAATCAACAAAAACCGAAAATGGGGGGGGGGGGGGGGGGGATAGTATTGGAAAATGATTTCAATATGTTTGGGCTAGATTAATTATCACACTTATCACAAACTGTTTATCATTTAATTGAATTTACTTTTGAATTTAAATTATTTATAATTGAATTGAATATTTGGGTATGATTGATAAAAGCTAGTCTGCAGAATGTGTGTGTGCGAGCGAGCGCGTGTCAGCACTGCAGACAAAGGTTCCCATTTTCACTTTTTCTCACAACTGTATGTATTTTATGTATTTGTTTTTCTTTAAGCATGTTGCCTTTCGCGATAGTGGCATTCGAAAATAATGGAGGATTGGCAGTAATACCAACTAAATGGTTTACCGGGCCTGAGGAGGATGAATATTACTGGCCACCAGCCAGGATCAGCATGGCAAAGGCGGTCGGAGATCAACTGGACCCGCACACTGATTGGGACATACAAGTTGACCGAGAGAAAAGCCGGTAATATGTCCAAGTTCATGTGTATTAAGTAAGGGATTATGTATAGAACGCCTGTCATCATTATTTACTGCCACACATTTGTTTGTCTCCCACAGCAACGTATGGAGTTGCCCGCTCAAAATTGGTGGAGTATGAGGACAACACAGATGTCCCGACCGAGTCTGATTCAGAGAACATGGGAAAAGGACAGCGCAAAAGGAGGTGAGTCTATTTGAATCATGAAATGGTAGATACTCAATGGATGCTGACACTTTCCCAATGACACAGGGAGGGAAAGTTTTGTGAGACTTTTGTTAAGTGTATTGAGGGATGTATACAACAGATATGTGATAAAACAATAGATAATATTAAATGTAATAAATTAATAAAAGTAAACATCACATGTTTAAAATACTTTTAACTCATTGATTGTGCTTGTATTAAACATTTCTAGGGAGGATGCTGCAAACTCTTTTACAACAGCGTGTAACCACCGTCTCCACCGTCTCTTCTACCCCAGAGGGATTCCCCCTAAAGACAGTTAATGAGGTCATGAACATGGAAGAAAAACTGACGAACACGAACGTCATGTCTGAACTGGTATGTACTATATGTTAAGTCTAGGGTAATACAACTTAATTAAATGTTATTAGCGGGCTAGCAGTGAATTTCATCTGAAACTTCCCAAGTGTGCTCACACCCATGCTTATGGTAGTTCTTTCAGGTTGATAAATTTGCTTTGTATTGCCTTTATTTCCCCTCAGGTCGCAACTGTGGCTGACATAGGGGGGGCAACTGTTGATGGGGCCACAAGATGGATGATGGCCTTCCTCCTAGACCACGGCCTATCCTGGAAATACAACCTTGTGGGAGGCAGGAGGCATGAAGAAAAACCCGATGACCAGCCAAAACTCTAACTACAGTCCGCAGTACCATAGGTCAGCTGAGCTGGGGCCGTATTCACAAAACATTTTATCTAGGGCTGTCAAACAATTACAATTTTTAATCCGATTAATCACAGGATTCTGTGGATTAATCAAGATTGACTCTTCAATTCAAAATATGCCAAAAAATGTACCATTTTCTCTGTATATTGTTGTATGAATTGAAAGATAAAGGACATAAGATCTATATTTACATTTAAATGTATTTTATCCATTGAAAATCCAAATGATGGTGTAAATACTGCAAATAAATTATAATCAACTAAAACATATGTTACCACACCATACTTCAATTTGGCTGTCTCTATTCCTATGTATATAGCAAATATAGCATAGGCTATAGAATGGCATTTATTTGGTGAATCCATGGTTTTGCACTCCTGAATACAACCTGATTGCAGTTTGCGTTTGTGTGTGTGGAAAAGGCCCCGAAGTTCATAAGTTAGTGTTTTATATTTCCTACAGTGTGTTAAGATGTGTTTTATTCAGTGTTGATAACTATCAGTTAGGGCCGTGACATCTACAGTGTGTGTGTGTGTGTGTGTGTGTGTGTGTGTGTGTGTGTGTGTGTGTGTTTGTACGCACGACCACTTTCTATGGGAATGTTAGCAGTGTTTGAAAGGCACAAGGCCATAATCCATTATGTTTTGAATGTGTGGTTTACAGTTTTGGCAGCAGTGTGTTTAGCATTTGAACAATGTCCTGTAAATCAGCAGGTTGTGGTTAAGGTGTATAGATAAGTTTAAAGAATTTTGAGAACTGTGCTCGCAATGATAATGCATGTGGTCTGTGTGTTGCTTTGAGTGACAAATAAAAATGTAATTAATTGTATTACTGGTCTCATTGTTATTGTAACTTGTTTAAATAACTGTTTGGGCTACCTGTAAAATAAGCCCCAAAAATCACCACTAGTACTATCAGGGACCCATAATCAGCCCACATGGGGGCCCAGCTAGTGGGCCCTAGATGGGAGTAACCTGGGTTGCCCATGTGGGTTTTAGCTAGGGCCCACCTTCAGCCCATATGGGCTTGCCCACATGGGGCCCCTATGGAACCCCATGACAAAACTGACTGGGCCCCATGTGGGCAAGCCCATATGGGGCCCACTCACTATAGTCCAGGCAAAATAGCATTTTACGACAGACAAATTGTAAAATAATTTTTTTCAGCTCAGATCATTTCTATGAGGTGTCCAGAACAACATACTAAAAGTCCTAAGAAATCCTAGTTGAGGAAATATGTTTAATTTTCATCAATCCAAGGTGTGTGCCAATAAGGCGAGACACCAATAAATCCCAATAGGGCTATTTTTTTTCCTTTAGTCCTATCAAAATGAAACTTTACACAATGAAAGTATCCATGATAATTAAAAAATTTTGTATTACAAGTTTCTTTGAAAATTTATTTTAATATGCAAATGAGCTATACACTAATCGTACATGCCCAAAATCAACCCAAATAGGCTTAATGTTTTCCTTTACTCCTACCACAATAAAACTTTACATAGTAAAAGTATACTAGAAAAGAAACTTTTTTTGTATTACAAGTTTATTTTTAAATGCATTTGAATATGCACATGAGCTCCACACTTATTGAATATCCAAAAGTTTGTGAACCCTGAGCTGCATTGGTTAACAATTTAACCAATGCAGCTCAGGGTTATGTTTACCTGCTCAATAGCAGGTAAACATAATCAGGTGTGCCAAATTGAGTGATGAAATGGACCAATGTAATGAGAGATCTTTAGGGAAGAAATTGGGTGGCACTAGATAAAACAGAGATCAAACCAGGTCAGTGTAGGCCCACCAAAGTGAACCCATACAGATCAGACTTGCCACAGATCAGACTTGCAACAAGAGTACTAACAAGTCTGTGTCATCACCTACTGAGACTGTGTCTTTTGTTCTGACAGAGGCAATGGCAGTTTGGACAATGAGCACATCTGCATCGTGCTTTGCATGGTTTGTGAAACACCATTTTTTGTCTTACAAGTTTCTTTGAAAATTAATTTTAATATGCAAATGAGCTATACACTTATCAAATATAGGCTACCCAAAATATGTCCGCATAGGCTTAATTTGAACCTTTACTCCTACCACATTAAAACTTTACACAATGAAAGTCTAAATGAAAAGTAAAACATTTGTATTAGAAGTTAACCTATAATGGTCAAGGCTTTCCAGAAGGGGTTGGTTGAACGTCAGAACAGGGGTCACATCATACTGCAGAGCTTGAGTTGCCAAACACCTCAATGTTGAGTATATGCAGGATTCATCACTGGGATCAAGATCAATCATTGGAAGTAATGTTACTGAAGCTCTCCCAGGGTGTTCATCTAGAAGATGCAGGATCTGCATCATACCAGACCACGATGGCCTTTGAGAGTGAAGGAGTAGGGATGTCTTCCAGAAAACATCCAGCTGTAATGTTTTGTTATCTGCTGGCAACAGAGCCAGTGGCTGATACTCAATAGGTTCACGTATAGGAGGAATCATAAAGTACTGAATGTGTATGCGACCAACCGCAGCAATATCTGCAGGAGTCACTTGGATCTTTAAAGGAAAAAATGAAGCCTATGCGGATATATTTTGGGTAGCCTATATTTGATAAGTGTATAGCTCATTTGCATATTAAAATACATTTTCAAAGAAACTTGTAAGATAAAAATGGTATATCACAAACCATGCAAAGCACGATGCAGATGTGCTCATTGTCCAAATTGCCATTGCCTCTGCCAGAACAAAAGACACAGTCTCAGTAGGTGATGACACAGACTTGTTAGTACTCTTGTTGCATCATGGTGATCTGAATGCACACGAGCTGTTTATGGCACAAGAACCAAAGAAAGCAACAAAAATAAGACGGATATGGTGCATAAAGTAGACAAAGGAGTTACTTGGTCCCAAGGTGCGTGACAATCTCCTCTTTCTCCATGCCATTTCAGGCTGTGATTCTACATCTGGCATAGGAAAGGGAATGGCACTAGCCTGTAAATCCAGACCTGCAACTAGGCGCTGGCAAATTCAATGTGCTGCGCCTGTTGGTCTGGGCACTCTCCATTGAAGCTCATTAAATATGTCAAGCAATCCTGAGCTACGTTTCAATTGGTTCTATCTGATATGGGCGGGCCAGAGCCCTATGTATGGTGCTCTGGGGCGGACGTAAACGGATGACGACAGTGCGCCGTCGAAGCCGTGATAGTAAACATCAAAGATGGCTGCGGATATGTTGTTTGAGTTTGAGATGGCTTTGGCCTCGACCCTTTACAATTTGGAAGACGGCACTCAAATCTTTCATTAGCAAGTAAGTGGAATGTTCGGTTTTGCAGACGACCACGGCAAAAGTTAAATTTAACAGTTAATCCCACTGTTCGCTAAATGAACAGGGCTTAATACGTCACATTGTTCATTGCTCTGATTGGTTGTAGTGCTATCAAATTGCGTGCAGTGGCATTTGAAGAGACAAATCTAATTCATGAGAGGCACCTGTTATACCCCTGGCAGGTAAGCCAGGCAGTTTTTCAGGTTTGAGGCCAGTCTAAAAGCAGCATTGCCATCACCCATTGGCAGTAGGATGATTGGATATTCAATAAGTGTGGAGCTCATGTGCATATTCAAATTAATTTAAAAAGAAACTTGTAATACAAAAAAAGTTACTTTTCTAGTATACTTTTACTATGTAAAGTTTTATTGTGGTAGGAGTCAAGGAAAAAATTAAGCCTATTTGGGTTGATTTTGGGCATGTACGATTAGTGTATAGCTCATTTGCATATTAAAATTCATTTTCAAAGAAACTTGTAATACAAAATGTTTTCATTGTCATGGATACTTCCATTGTGTAAAGTTTCATTTTGATAGGACTAAAGGAAAAAAATAGCCCTATTGGGATTTATTGGTGTCTCGCCTTATTGGCACACACCTCGGATTGATGAGAATTAAACACATTTCCTCAACTAGGATTTCTTAGGACTTTTAGTATGTTGTTCTGGACACCTCATAGAAATTATCTGAGCTGAAAAAAATTCTTTTACAATTTGTCATTTTTTTGGCCCAAAAATGGGTTACTTTGTCTGGCCTACTAGCCCATATACAACCCACATGGGTGTGTTGACAGGGTCAGAGGGGAGATGGTGGGGAGAGAGAGCGTCTGTGCCGACAGGAGCAGGTTGACAGACAGTGGCTAATAATGAATTAACCACGTTTAAATAAAACCTTCAATAAAAACAAAATCGATGTATCTCTCGAGATATTGCTTTGTTTTCATCTTTGGTACAGACGAACCATCTGTACATTTACGTTTCACAGAAAAAAATGTTTTCTGTGTAAAGTGAGGCTGACCGCAGGGAAACAATCAGCATTGCCCGCCACCCACAAGCTGACCGGAAGGTTGCTTACGCAAGTTCAGAGGTCATATAATAATGAATTTAAATGTGGACCAATAATATGTTTTAATTAGCATTAAACATCGTTTGGATAATCCAATTGGATGTTATTGGGGTTTTATAAATTTCATGTGCAATTTTTATTTTTTTCACAAGTCACAACTTCAGCGCAGACAAACTTGTGCGCCCCACTTGCGGTCTCGGGGGCGCGGACCCCAGGTTGGGAACCACTGAATTAAAGGGTTCATGAGGTCTGTTTTTGATGTGTTTTGGCGAATGATGCGCTTTTTTGTGGGGCCTGCAAAGATACATTTGGGTATCAAATTTTGAGGCAGCTAGGTATTAACCTGGTCCAACCAGACCATCGTACTTCATTTCATTTGTACAGAAGGTCTGGAAGTGCTGTAATTGGCAAACGTTCACTCACTTGGAGGCGGGTGTCTGTCAAAGTTTAAAACTATTGGATCTGCCCAGTGCCACTCTGGATTAGCCAACCAATCGCATCACATTTGGTCGTCACGTGTGTCATGAGCTGGCTTTTGACAGTGCGTTCCAGTTGGACAGGGAACTCGGAAATTTCCGACTTCACTACATATTGTTGTCTATGAATCTACCGGTACCTGGCAACAGTAACTTGTAAGAGCCTAACGTTTAGTTATTTGGACAAGAAAGGTTTTAGGCGTCCATTCTGGGAAATGCACTGTACACCCAGACTGACTACTGAAGGGAAAATGAAATTTGGCCGGAAGTAGGCGGGCGGGTGGAGCCAGGCTAGCTAGGTATAACACAGCCTGAGCTATGATGAATTACAGTTTCATGAGGTTCGTTTTTTATGTTGTTTACATATTGGCAAACGTTCACTCACTTGGAGGCGGGTGTCTATTGAAGTTTAAAACTATTGGATCTGCCCAGTGCCACTCTGGATTAGCCAACCAATCACATAACGTTTTGTCGTCACGTGTGTCATGAGCCGGCTTCTGACGGTGCGTTCCAGTTGTACATCAAAATCTGGACCGTTATATTCGTCCACGTCCATTGACGCTGCTGATTTTTTTCTACTCTTTGTTGATATACGGCAGCTTTCCCTGTCATTTCATCCCTCATACTGAGTAAGACTGATTATTTAAGTAAAGAGGATTTTTCCTTGTATTTAGTTTGTTTTTTTAAAAGGCTGGTGCTCCAGAATCTATTGCTAATCCCCGCTCGCTAATGCTAACTCCGCTAGCTAGCATTAGCTCTATAGTGTTCTGTCTTTTTTCACCGCATCATGTCACCGGCACTCACCCAGACAGATCCGGAGCTTCTCCTCCTGAGATCCGAGCTCAAGTCAGTGGACAGTCTCATTCACGATCTCCTCCAGCGGCAGTCCTTCCTGGTCTCGAAATTAGCTGGGCTTGAAAAAGCTCCTCTTTCAAGTTCTCAGGCACCGGTTAGCGGCGTTTCTACTGCTTCTGCTACTCAACCTCCCGACGCTACATGGACGTCTGTTGTCAGGAAGGGCAGACGATCTTCTACACGATCTTCTCATCCTCATACTCCTCCTCTACTCTCCTCTCCATCTCCTCCTCTGCTCTCGCTGGATCCTATATTGACGCGCAATCCATTTGCTCCGCTGGAAGTGCTATATGGGGCTGCTGAACCTGCGGCTCGTGTTGCCGGCTCTCCATCTGCTTCGCCGGTCCAAACCTGCTCCAAGGTAACACGGGGACGTCAAGGTTCCACTTCCCAGTTTAAATGTCGAGATCGCCACCGTTTACCAGCTCCATCCGGAAATGTGTTTTCCTGTGTGCGTCCCTCCGTGCCTCCTCAAAATAATGCCCCCGGTGATGACATCCGCTGTACAGGTGAGGCTCTCTCTCGCAGCAATGCCCCGCCCTCACCTCCTCCCCTCTCATCGAAGCTGTCTCTCTACTATGGGAGCTGCTTGAATCACCAACCTGAGATCCTCATCATCGGTGACTCTATTGTCAGATTTCTTTGTCTCCCTGGTGCTTTCACCTATTGCCTCTCTGGAGGAAAATCATCTGACATTATGGAGCTAACACCTGCCCTCGTTGCCCTCCACCCTACTGCCCACACAGTCATCCTGCATGTTGGAACTAATGATGTAATGGATAAACGGTCATACCAACTGTTGGACAATCTACAGAGTCTGGCCATCACCCTGGAGAGCCTGGGGAAATTCTGTATATTTTCCGGCCCCATTCCCACGTCATCCAAAAGCCCTGAGCGCTACAGCCGTCTTCTGGATTTCCATGAACGACTGGAGTCCTGGTGCTCGATCAACTCTCTGGGCTATATTAACAACTTAGACTCATTCTCTAGACACACACTAGTTAAATCTGGCGGCCTCCATCCCAATGCCAAAAGGTATTAAAGAACTTACTAATCACTACATTCATCACATCGCATCTTGGCATAATTCGGACTGATATTTACCACAGCACGACCCTACCAAAGCATCCCCCATTAAAAAAGATCTCCCCAGGGGTCCTGCTGAAGTATCCCCCAATTTAACTCATATCAACACCTCAAATTGTCCTTCAATCACAGACATCACTAAAAAAGATCCCCCCGGGAGTCCTGCTCAACATGAATTATACTCCCCTTCCATCTGTGCTGCAAACCTTCCTCCAGCTCTGGACATCATACCTGACTGTCCTCCCTCACCTCCAACGGCCCATCCACCTGCTGCTTCTAACGCTGGCTCCCTCTACAGGCACAAACCTGTTTTGTATGACCCTGAAAAACAAGCAATGCTTCCTAGCTGTAAGCTAAATTCACCACACATTCTTAAATCAAGAAAGGGCTTGGGTTTTCTACATTTAAATATTAGAAGTTTATTGCAGCATGATTAATTAGACCACGTAAAGATTTTAGTGTCCCAGGCAGACCCAAATGTTTCGATTCTGACTGAATCCTGGTTAAAGAAGAGTACAAATGACTCTATTGTGGCAATAAATGATTATAACTTATTCAGAATAGACAGAACCACTAGGGGTGGGGGAGTAGCTGTTAGGGGTGTAACGATCCATCGATGTAGATCGATCCATCGATTGATTTGCGAACGATCCAACTGAATCGATACAACGTCCAAACATCGATACAAATCGATGTTGTATATGCTTTTATTTTGACAATGTCCTTGCCCGGATGTTTGTGACACCATTTCCGCCCGACCGCAGCAGGCTTTTCACGCTTGTTATGATTATCAAAGTTCATTTCTGACACTGAAACCATCGGTAACAGACCTGTCGGTGTTTGCACCATGGGCAGAGGATCATATATCCCCGCTGACAGAGCAGTCGAGCCGGCGCTTACCGGGGCAGCGCGCCGCTCGACAGGCTCGCGGGGTTAGCAGCTGAGCTAGCGGGGCATTCGGCTGTTATCCCCGCGGGCTGTCCAGCACAGCGCTGCCCGGCTCGCAGTGTAAAGTTCCAAGAATGCGCGGCTCGGCTGCTCTCTCAGCGGTGAGAAGCTCCTGCGCTCCCCGGGGCGGTCACCCTCTCCCCGGAGTGAATTTACAAGCCGCCTCAGCTAAAGAGGATAGCTCTATTAGGCTAATGAGCTAAGCTAGCGAGGAATCCACCAATTCAGTCCTGTGCCCTGAAACCCTACACGGCCCAAAACTACTCAAATGTCACTCCAAGCATTGTTTACTGCCACTACACCTTAAAATATGAATAATAGTAAGAGATTGAAATATATTAATCTTATGAAAGATATCAATCTTATGAATGATATTAAAGGCCTACTTCACCGGTTTGAATATGAAGGTGTATTGAATTCTGAGATCCTATGTAGTATAAATGTGCAAAAAACCCTATATTTCTCTTTCTGTGATGTCACGAGAAAGAGAAATATAGGGTTAAAAAAAACACTCTTTCTGACTTTTCTCAGGCTAGGATGAACCGATTTCAATTTTTTTCGCACATTTATACTACATAGGATCTCAGAATTCAATACACCTTCATATTCAAACCGGTGAAGTAGGCCTTTAAGCTTATGAAAGATATTAATCTTTCAATCAAATAATTCAAGCTAATATTTTTTACCTGTATTTTACATAGATAGAGGTATTTTATAAGGAAGTCCCCTTGACATTAAATAAAATGTCATCAAAAAGAGGGAAATAGCCGAGGTAGCAGCTTAAATTTGTTGTTTATCCTGTTAATTTCAAGATATTTAGTGTTCAGAATGCATACAATGGATTAAAATTATACAAACAATTAAGAAGGCTATTCTATTATCAACATGTATTGTTAGATAACGAGATAGGCCATCTTGTGTTAAATGGGCATATAATATCGTCTCATATCGATCGCAGGCCCCTGAATCGAATCGAATCGAAATCGTATCGCAGCAGATTTTAGATATCGGCAAATATCATATCGTTGTCTAATGAATTGATTTAATACCGTATTGTGATGAAAGCAGCGATTTACACCCCTAGTAGCTGTATATGTTAAATCCTGTTATTCTGTAACACTTTAACATGCTGTCTCTGTTCCAAATTGCTTTGAATTTATCGCGCTAGAATTATCTTTATCGTCAAATGATTGTTTTGTTGTAATTGGTGTGTATTGAATTGAATTGAATTGAATTGAAAAAGGTTTTATTTCGAACAAGTAAACAATAAAAAACAAAAAAGCAATAATAAACAATAAAATAAATTAAACAAGTGGACAGTTACATTAAAGTAATATTTACACACAGTGAAAACCACAAATGAAAATAAACTGTCTTGCACTTGCTTTACCTGTTCGAAAAGGGGTGAGAAGAAGAACACTTATTTAATCTCACCCCTTCTCCCTGATTTATATATCTATAATGACTATTGGCTTCCTTATTAATGATATAATAATAATCGAAAAAAAAATAGTACATATTAATATATATTAATTTTCAATATGATACAATTTGTTACCAATTGCATATTTATCTAATAATATTGTTGGATTTATCTAATAATATTGTCAAGTAATCTTATAATAATATCTAATTAAACATTCAATATTATATAAATACCGTCAAATATATACAAATATACATACATGTAAACATATACACTATGTTAAACACCTTCTTCATCCCTGTACCTTGTGAAAATAAATTCTTTGTATTTTATTTTAAACTGGTTAATGTTTGGACATTCCTTGATCTCCCCACTCAAACTGTTCCATAGTCTCACACCACATATTGAAATGCAAAACGTTTTCCTGGTCGTACGGACACTGTTCACTTTGAAATTAAATTTTCCCCTTAAATTATATCCCCCCTCACGATCATTGAATAATTTTTGTATGTTTAAGGGTAATATGTTGATTCTAGCCTTAAACATTATCTGTGCAGTTTTAAATTCCACCAGATGTGTGAATTTTAATAATTTTGACCGTATGAATAATGGGTTAGTGTGATCCAGATATCTCACATTGTGAATAATGCGGATTGCTTTTTTTTGAAGAATAGTGAGTGAACGTAATGATGTTAAATACGTGTTGCCCCAGACTTCTGTACAGTAACTGAGGTATGGTAAGACTAGTGAACAGTAGAGAATACGGAGTGATTTTTGATCTAGAACCTGTTTTACTTTGTTTAATACATAAATGCTTCTTGATAGTTTTGATTGTACTTGTGTAATATGTGATTTCCAACTTAATCTCTCATCTATTATAACCCCAAGAAATTTATTTTCGGAAACTCTTTCAATTTCAACTCCATTTATATTGATATTTATTTCCGTGTTCATTCTACAGTTACCAAATAACATTATTTTTGTTTTGCTTAAGTTTAATGATAGTTTGTTTTTATCAAACCATGTTTTTACTTTGCTCATTTCCTTATTGATGATTTCTTCTAGTTGTTTTAAATTCTCCCCAGAACAGAAAATATTAGTGTCATCAGCAAATAGAACCATCCTCAATACATTTGAAACATTACATATATCATTAATATACATGATAAACAGTTTCGGACCCAGCACTGACCCCTGGGGTACGCCACATGGAATGTCCAAACATGATGACGAACAGTCGCCCAACTTCACAAACTGCTTCCTTTTGCTTAAATAGCTTTTTATCCACTCCAATACTATCCCCCTTATTCCATATATTTCCAGTTTATTGAATAAAATGTTATGATTGATTGTGTCGAAAGCTTTTCTGATATCAATAAATACTCCTACTGCATATTTTTTCTGTTCAATAGCATTTATAATTTCTTCAACTGACTCTATTAATGCAAGTGATGTTGGTCTGTTGGTTCTGAATCCATATTGACTGTCATTAATTAATTTGTGCTTTTCTAAGAATGTGTCCAGTCTATTGTTGAAGATTTTTTCTAATATTTTGGAGAATTGTGGAAGTAGAGAGACAGGTCTGTAGTTGGTGAAGTGATGCTTGTTCCCAGTTTTGTACAGTGGTATGACTTTTGCTGTTTTCATTTGATTTGGAAATGTACCAGTTTGAAATGATAAATTACAGATAAACGTCAATGGTTTTGAAATACCCACAATGACTTTCTTGACCAATGTCATGTCGATGTCATTAAAATCAGTAGACTTTTTGTTTTTATATTTTGTAACAATATCCAATATTTCTTTCTCCTCTACTGCTTTGAGAAACATTGAGTGGGGATTTCTTTCCAGTGATCTATCATAGCTTTCACCAGATGTCCCTGGATCAGGGATTTTTTCTGCCAGTTCAGGTCCAACATTTACAAAGAATTTATTAAAACTGTTAGCTACGTCATCCATATTATAATTTTCATTATCCTTATCAATAAAATACTTAGGATAACTTATTTGCCTAGGGCTATTTCTTATAATACTGTTTAGTATATTCCATATTCCTTTAATATTATTCTTGTTATCATCTAATGTTTTCTTATAATATTCTTTCTTGCTTATTCTTATAATATTGATTAATTTATTTTTATATACTTTATATTTATTCTCAGCATCTTTAGTTCTATGTCTTGTGAAATCTCTGTAAAGTGTGTTTTTCTTTTTACAGGCATTTTGTAATCCCTTTGTGATCCATGGACATTTGTTATATTTTAGTAGTCTATTGTATTCTTGGATTGGACAGTTTTTATCATATAATGACCTAAATATACTTAGAAATGTTTCGTATGCACCGTCAATTTCATTTGCTTGGTATATTATGTCCCAGTTCTGAGCCATCAAGTCGTTTTTTAGTGCATTGATGGTTTCTTCTGACTTCACTCGTTTGTATTCCGTTTGTTTATCTAGCTTATTTTTGTAATTGCAGTCATAGATTGTAAAGACTGGCAAGTGGTCACTGATATCATTAATCAATAATCCACTCATTACATTGTTTTCGATTTCATTTGTGAATATGTTATCAATCAAAGTGGCACAATGGGATGTAATTCTACTGGGTCTAGTGATTTTCGGAATTAGGCTCATACTGTACATGGTATTGACAAATTCATCTGTAATGTTGTGTTTATTAGGATTTAACAGGTCAATATTGAAATCTCCACAGATAAAAACTATTTTGCTGTTTATTTGAGAAAACATGCCCTCTATCCAGTCCTTAAATATTTCAATGCTTGACCCAGGAGCCCTATATATACAGCTTATTATGACATTTTTGTTATTTTTCAATTGTTATACATTCCAGTAAGTTATCAACCACAGTTGTCATACATTCCAATACCCTAAAGTTCAATGACACATCTACATATATTGCCACTCCTCCTCCACCCTTGTTTTTTCTATTATTATACCTGAGTTCATAACCATTTAGTTCGAAATCTATCCCTTTGTCCGTGTTGATCCATGTTTCAGATATGGCAATTATGTTGAACGGTTGTGTGAATTTCTTTAAATATTCCTTGATGTTATTGAAGTTTGCATACATACTTCTGCTATTGAAGTGTATAATTGATCATTTCCTCTTCGATGTAATGTTCCGGTTATACTGATCATCTGTGTAGTAGCAGCATATATTGTTGTCATTGTTAATATTCAAGAAGAAATTATTGTCCGGGTCTAAGTCATGTTCCATATCTTTTAGATTGTGATCAGAGTACTCACATGTGTTTAACTCCAGTTGTTCATGCTCGCTTATCCTCTGATATATTTGGCTGTTGATTCCACGTGTATTTGGCTGGATTCCGTCAGTGTGTGTCATGATTGTGTGTGTGTGTGTCTGCATGTTACCTCATATTCCAGTAAATGATTATTGGTATTTGCCCAGCTCTGCGACATCTCTGATTACCAGCACTTTAGCTTCCTCCGGTGGCCCGTTGAGTTTAATGAAAACCTTGCAGTTGGTGGTCCAGGTGTTTTGGATTTGTTTCTGCTTCCTGAGGTAGCGTGCCTGTTTGGCTATTTCGGCGTTGCGTTTGGTGAGATGCTCATTCAGGTATACATCGGATCCTTTAAGACGTCTGCCTTCTCTCAGTAGAGCGATCTTGTTCTTTCTATTTGCGAACCGGATGATTATGGCCGGTTTATCGCTATTATTTTTCATCGGCAGAGGGTGGCATGCCTCGATGTGGTTGCAGTTCAGGTGGATCCCTTTGGACTGCAGGAAGGCAGCCACCTGTTGCTCCGTTGAGCCGGCATCCTGTTCACCGGGGGCCCCCTCGCTGTCAGCTGTCACCGCCCGGGCGTATGACCGGGGTTTGATTTTCAGCCCGGTGACAATTACGTTGTTGATCCTGGTGTACTGCTCTAACTCAGCAACTTTATTTTCCAAGTCGGCAAGTTGTTTATCTTTCTCGGCGTTTTGGATCCGCAGAGTTTTCACCTCTTTTACGAGGTTCAGAATGCTGGTCTGCTGTAGCCTGACAGCAGCCAGTTCCCCCGTCAGGAAGTCGAGCGACTTTTTTATGTCCTCAACATCCTCCTCCATCTGTGGATTCTTTTTAGGACCCATGGCCTGTTGTCCCGATTTCCTCTGGTTCTCTTTGAGTAGGTTTGAGTAGTTTTTCAGCTTAGTTAGCTTAGCGACCGGCCCCCTTCAGCTGTAACTAGCTCGTTAAACGATCTAGCACATATGCTCTCCAGTTATGTAAATAGAGAGGTAATTGTGATGGGTGATTTTAACGTTGACTGGCTTTCTGGTGCCTCTGAATCTTTCAAAGAAATCTGTAGCAACATTAATCTTACACAATTAATAACTGAGCCCACAAGACCTAATCTAAAAAACCCAGCAAAATCAACTTTAATAGATTTAATCTTATCAAATAAAATAAATAAAATAGCCTCAGCTGGTGCCTTTGAGCTTGGGATTAGTGATCACTGCCCAGTGGCCTGTATCAGAAGTATTCATTTAAAAAGATCTCAACCTAAAATCATAATTAAGCGTGATTTTAAAGGTTTTAATGAGCAAGCCTTTTTAAGTGATCTCCATCATAGTGACATTCAACTGACTACGCAAATTTCGGATGTTGAGTTAGCCTTAGACTATTTCATCAATACTTTCACCTCAATTATAAACAAGCATGCGCCCCTTAAAAAACATAGAGTAAAAAATAGATCAAACCCCTGGTTTACAAGTGAACTGTCTGATTTATTTTTCGAGAGAAATAAAGCATGGTCTGTAGCTAGACGCTCTGGAGATAATACCAATTGGACAATTTTTAGACACCTTAGGAATAAATGCACAGCCATGGTCAGGAAAGCCAAATCTGAATACTACCTTGAATTAATCTCAAACTGCTACTCTAACCCTGCACTATTTTGGAAAGCTGTGAACTATAATAAAAACAATTCTAGCACAGTTCCCACTCAGATCAAATTAAATGCTCACACTCTCAATGATCAAAAAGACATTGGCTTAGCTATTAATAAACATTTTGTAGCTGCTGGTCAACTCTTTCAGAATGGAGGATATAGGCCTTCTACCACCAGTAGTAACGTACCGCCTGTCTCTCAAACTCCTCTTTTCAGCCTTGATCTTCTTCCCACAAGTGTTGTTGTAGATGCACTCCTCGCCATCAACCCCAAGAAGTACATGGGAGAGGACAATTTGGACCCCTTTTCAATCAAGCTCTCTACACATATAATATCAAAACAAATTACCCATACTTTTAATCTTTCCATCTCCTCTGGAATAGTTCCTAAAATTTGGAAAAAAGCTCATGTAATTCCTTTACATAAAGGTGGTGACAAGAATAATCTTAATAACTACAGGCCAATTTCCAAACTCCCATGCCTCGCAAAAATTCTAGAATCACTTATTAATAATCAGTTAAAAACATTTCTAACTAGTGCTTCCATTTTGAGCCCATTCCAATCTGGTTTTAGGGCAGGCCCAGGCCCCCAGGATGCTGCCTTCTCCGAGCAGCCAGCATGGACATGTGGCCAACCCATTGGTATTGCATGGTAAGGGGTGGAGCTTATTTTCATGCGGCCCGTAGGCAGATGTCCCTGTCCACACAGTACAAGCAGCGAACAAGATTGTGTCTCTGCACATTTTTTCTGGATATCAATCATAGGCTCATACTTATCTTTAGACCATATACTATTAAAATGTAAGTTTTCTCATTTCAAAACGCCACCTCAAGCGTTTTATTAGCCCAACGGCTTTTAACGGCTTTCAGTTTGTTTTCGCCAGGCTAGATGCTACAGAACGAGACACCCGCCTCCAGTCCGCTACGCTTGCCGCCCTCTTTCTTGATAGGTCCATAATGCCGCTACGTCCATGCTACGTAATGCTTTGGGCCGCATGGAATTTCCGGATTATACTTCCTTGTTGCTTCTTTGCGCCTATGAGCACCTTTCATAGGAATGAATGGGCGCCATGTTTCAATACGGTGTCCATTTCTTTATATGTCCATGGGCAGGCCACAGTACTGTCTCTGCTGTGACTTTGGTTGTAGACAACATTGTTACAGCATTAGACAAGAAAAAGCACTGTGCAGCACTTTTTATTGATCTTTCAAAGGCCTTTGATACTGTTGACCACCATTTGCTTTTACAGAGGCTGCATGACATTGGCTTTGATCAGTCTGCATGTAGCTGGTTTAGGGACTATCTCTCTGATAGACAGCAGTCAGTTAAACTGGGAAGATACCAGTCTGAGTTTTTAACTGTTACAAATGGTGTCCCACAGGGCTCAATTTTAGGTCCAGTTCTTTTCACAATTTATATAAATAACATTGTTTCATCGCTAAAAAACTGTCACGCCCATCTATACGCTGACGACACAGTACTGTATTGCCTTTCCGATTCGGTGCACCAATCTATTGAGAACCTACAAAGCTCTTTTAACACCCTGCAGGACTGTCTAGTGGACCTCAGGCTTGTTCTTAATACAGACAAAAACCAAATATATGTGTTTCTCCAGAGCAAAAACTACACATTTTAATGATTTTAATATGTTTACAAATAATGGATTTTTAATTGAAAGAGTCACAGAGTATAAATATCTCGGCATCTGGTTAGATGATAAACTCACTTTTCATTTTCATATAAATAATCTTGTTTGTCGACTACGATAAAAAATTGGCTATTTTTATAGGAATAAAACCACCTTCCCTTTATTTAGTAGGAAAAGGATTATTGAGGCAGTTTGTCCTTGATTACGGTGATGTGGTCTACCGGCATGCATCACATTCATGTCTTAAACTCCTAGACTCTGTTTTTCACTCTGCTTTAAGATTCATCACAGGAGATGCTTATGACACACACCATTGTCTCTTATATGAAAAGGTTGGGTGGTCCTCCCTTAAAGAGAGACGTGACGCACATTGGCACATTTTTATTTACAAAGCCTTGACTGGGAAGCTTCCTCGTTATTTAACAGAAATGCTGCACATTTCAGATGGGCTTTATCAAACCCGCTCCACTGACATGCTTATGCTTTATGTCCCACAAGCCCGGTCTGAGCTGGGAAAGACAGCTTTTAGCTTCAGTGCCCCCGACTCCTGGAACAACTTACAGCTAAAAATTAAACTAAATACATTCATATCCTTTGGCCAATTTAAACAGACTATCTTGGATCTGCCAAACTCTACTTGTAACTGTTTTAATTAGACTATATTGTACCGTATTCCTTTTAATTGCTGCCACTCTTCACCACTTTGTAAATGTTTCAATTGGTTTTTTTCTCTTCACTTCACTTGTTGTGTATTTGATGTATTTGCATTGAATATTTTGTATGTATTGTTGTTTTGAATTTGTTTTGAACTCGACGTCATTGAAAATGAGGGTCACCCCTCAATTGGTCTCTCGAGGATAAATAAAAGTTAAATGAAAAAATTAAAAACATCGAACTCGGAAATTTCCGACTTCACTACATATTGTGGTCTATGGATCTACCGGTACCTGGCAACGGTAACTTGCTAGAGCCTAACGTTTAGTTATTTGGACGAGAAAGGTTTTAGGCGTCCATACTTTCGCGAGCAGATGCACTGGAACACAGACAGGTCGGAACTCGGAACTACAAAGTCGGAAATCTCCAAGTTCCGAGTTTAAAGGAATGCAGCATTCAACTGAAACTGTAGCGCGACTTCGACGTCATCGTTCTCAGCCACTCGCTTTGTTCGCTGATTGGACGGTTGTAGATTTTCCTGAGAAAACTGAGAAATTCACCGCACCCCCAGACTGAAGGGAAAATGAAATTTGAGCGGAAGTAGGTAGGCGGGCAGAGCCAGGCTAACCTGCCCGCAGAGTTTTTCAACTTTTGCATGACGTGAAGTGGGTCAAAAGTGCCAAAAACCACTAAGAAGAACGCGTAATAATAATAAAAATCCTGGCGGTTTCAACAGGGCTTCGCACCATTCGGTGCTCGGGCCCTAATGAATACCTTCATATCCTTAAACCAATTTAGACATATCTTAAATATGCCAAACTCTACCTGTAACTGTTTTAATTAGGCTATATTGTACTTTCACCCATTTCATCTTAATTCCAGCTATTCTACATCTCTGTGTACATGTTTAAATTGTTTTTTTTTCTTCTCTTCATCAGTTGTTGTATATTTGATGTATTTGCATTGCATATTGTGTATGTATTGTTGTTTTTGCTTTGCATTTGTTTGACTCAACATCATTGCAAATGAGGGTCCCCCCTTAATTGATCTCTTGAGTATAAATAAAGGTAGTGGAGTCCAGTTTAACACCAATGCAAACTACTAAAATAAAACATGTGGGCTACTCAAATGAATTTCTCTGTGACAGTGTCAGACTGCATGCTTGTCCCTCCTCTTAGGCTACCTTGATCTGTTTTTATCAAAAGTTCCTTGAAAGTGCAATGAATAGGCTACAGTTCATTCATCGTATAGGTAAAAAACATGTTTGCAAACCTAAAGATTTGGGAGGGCTGGCCCGCCCGACCCGTCTTCCAGCACTATTATTGGGCATGAATAATTACCTACTGTCAGGGCGCATATCCTGATGAGCTTAAAGCCACTACGAGTAACTTTTAAATATCTTTAAATATTAAAGTCAAATAATTTTTCCTCAGATAATCATTAATTACCTTTAACAGCAAACGAGACCATCAAGAAAGACGTTTTTATACAGTTTTTATTACTGCATTTGGTCTGGTCGCACACCCAGTCGCACGGCTTCAGTGTAGCGCAGCAACGCGATTTGAGTAGCCTATCCCTCCAGATGAGGGAAGGGGAGTGGGAGCCTTGTTTGAGACAGTTATTTGTCGTCATAATGACTGATAACGGGGCTGAAACATCAAAGAAAAAAAGATAATTCAATGAAGAAAAGCTAAAAGGGAGAGTGATAGACGGGCGGGAGGAGGGCGTTGCGAAGCAACATGTACACAATTTCACAGGAGTGAACTACGCAGTGTTTACTCCTAAATGAATGAGCGGTACTAGAACAAAGTTTACTTTGCTTCATCATCACCAGATGACCATTATTCATCTGAAATAGTCATTATTTACAACAACGTAAACACATTACCTCATCGTGATCCATATTAACTGCCGTCTCTCGTTCATTCGCTTTCTGTGAGGACACGGAATCGTTCAGCTCCGTGAGAGTGGTTAATGAACCTGTGTAAAGGCTGTTACATACTCCGCGAGAAGAAAGAACAAAGTTCTCGGTGACAGAGCTGCGAGAAGAAAATGACGTCATTTTCTTCTCTCAGCTCTTATTTAGCTGTTCTCGCAGCTTGTTCTCGACACATCACCCGGGCCGAACTTTCTTCTCGCAGCTTGTCCGAGAACTATTGTGTGATTGGTCAGTCTGAAGTCAATGAGGAAAGCGAAGTGAAATCAGCTGGCGCTACTGAGTCAAATTACCATGGTAACAATGCGCCGCGGTGAGGAGTTCGGCAGTTGAGTTCTCGTGAAGTATGTAATGTCAGACCAGAAAGAACTTCTCGCAGCTCTGTCACCGAGAACTTTGTTCTTTCTTCTCGCGGAGTATGTAACAGCCTTAACGGGTGTGCAACAGTTCTTATACTATATATAAGTGCACATCTGTTAACGGATGTGATCGTCTGCGTTGTGTTCTGGGGGGGGGGGGGGGTGAATGGGTGGAAGAACGGGAGACTTGACTACAATGGAGGCTGGCTGTCGATATTTATTTGGATCTCCACTCAGACAGTCTGTATGAGCCAAAAGAAAACAACATCACTAGCACGGTCGTAGTCGGGACCAACATTCCCTCCTCCGCTCAGACAGTAAAAAGCATTCTCACAATGTATAAAATAATATGAAAATAAATAAAACAATATACTAAATGCATTTTGCTGCACTCCCACAAAACTCAACATGACCAGCATTGATAATACATAAAGATAAAACATTCATACCTGTATGAGCCAAAAGAAAACAACATCACTAGCACGGTCGTTGTCGGGACCAACATTCCCTCCTAACAAACAAACAAACACACAGGGAAACACTGTAATACCCGGACGCACATGTACACAACAAAAACTCTCAAAAAGTGCATTTACTAAGTGCTAGCTGCTAAAACAGCGCTGTAGCATGTACACATACTTAATTCACAACACACTAAGTTACACATTAAACATTTTCGTTGTACACAAAACGACCTATATGCTAAAATATGACGAGAAACACAACAACATACCTGGCACAAATGAACAATGGACCTAGTCCACATAGTCAACTTGAAAGCTACCCAGGGGCGGGCCGTCCATTGAGGCAATCTAGGCAATTGCCTGGAGCCCCGGCCAAAAATGCCCTCTTTATATTTTGTCCCATTACTTGTTGTTTTTATAAAAATCTCTTCACAATAGTATCATCGTGTTGTCTAATTACTCACGTTTTGACTGCCTTTCTGCCAACCGTGCACCCCCCTTCAGTCTGCACTACATGGACTATTCTATTACGCAGCACGCTCATGACGCTGCACGTACGCCGTAAAATCAAAAAAGTAAATAGCGGGAGACGATAGAGAGAGTAGACGAGATAAATCAAAATGAAGCGAACATATGACAGCGGTTATCAAAAAAAAAGAAGAGGGACCAAAGGCAAGAGTTTATTTCAAAGCTGCCAAAGCTTTCAAGCTTTTTTACACCACCCGGCGCGGTGGCAGCAGCTGCGGGACCTTCCGCGGAAGAACAGCCGTCAACATCAACCGGTAACATTCCAGCTCCTCCTGCTGTCAATCCAAGTGGCACCAGCTCAGCCAGCATCGATGCTATTGCTAGTATTGGCGTACTTGTGTGTCCACAAACTGTCGGAGATGATGCAGAACTGCCGGTAAGTGTTTCTCCCTCTTCTTCCATTTCGGATGTCAACAACAATAATGACAGGCAGTGCGAGCCACATATTCGTGTGGATGATCCAGCACTCTGGCCCGAGCTGCTCACTGATAGAGAGCGCTGCCGCTGCTCTTTAGTCAGAAGGGGGCCAGTCCAGGTCAAAGATCAAGAGTTTCCTCAAAATGATAAGGGCCGCAGATTCACAAAGGCAAACTATTATATTGCAATGAAAAATGGAGAGATGGTAAACAGGTCGTGGTTAGTGTACAGTGAAAGTGCAGACCGTGTTTTTTGCTTTTGTTGTCGCCTTTTTGGAAAACAGAAACAACAACTGAGTGAGGGAGGATTTAATGATTGGAAAAACCTTGCATTCCATTTAATCAACCATGAAAGGTCTGAAGAACACAGGAAAAATGCTGATAGCTGGCAGCAGCTCTCACATCGGCTTGAGACAAAAAACACTATTGATAATCAGAATCAGGACATCATTGAAGTGGACGCAAAACGCTGGAATGAGATTTTAAATAGGCTGGTGGCAATCATAAACTTCTTGTCTGAGAGAAACCTTTCTCTTCGTGGCCACTCTGACAAACTCCATGAACCAGGTAATGGAAATTTCCTGGGTCAGGTTCAGCTCATGGCTCAGTTTGACCCTGTGATGTGTGAGCATCTCCGACGAATTAAAGCAAAGGAAGCAGCAGACACTTACCTTAGCAGTCGCATTCAAAATGAATTGGTCTCACTTGTGGCCAAGTGCACAACTGATGCCATTGTTCAGCGAGTAAGAAAAGCTAAGTACTTTTCTGTAATAATGGACTGCACACCAGATTTGAGCCACAACGAGCAGCTCTCAGTGGTGCTGAGAATAGTGAATTGTGACTTAAAAAAAGGAATCGCAGTGCACAAACATTTTGTAGGATTTCTGGTGGCCCATGACACCACAGGCAAAGGCCTGTTTGAATTATTTTTAGGGCACCTAGAAACACTAGGTTTGGAACTTGCCAACTGTCGTGGCCAGTCATACGACAATGGCAGTAATATGCAGGGCAAGCACCAGGGGGTCCAGAAGAGAGTGCTAGATGTCAACAGCAAGGCCTTATGTGTTCCCTGTGGAAGTCACACACTGAACCTTGTTGTTGGTGACGCAGCCAAGTCATCTGTGGCATCAGTCAGTTTCTTTGGTCTGTTACAGCGTCTCTACACTCTTTTCAGCTCCTCAGTAAACCGCTGGACCATCCTCAAGGACCATGTGAAGACCTTCACTGTAAAGGCACTGTCGACAACAAGGTGGGAATGTCGAATTGAAGCTGTCAAAGCTGTTCGATATCAGTTGCCTGACATCCTAAAGGCGTTGACTGCGCTAGAGGAAAAGCGGGATGCAGAGGTTGCCTCCTCAGCTGGTGGTATCATCAAGGAGATGCAGACTTGGCCTTTTCTGGTAAGTACCATTGCGTGGTACAATGTGTTGTACCAGATAAATAAAATCAGCAAGCTTCTGCAGAGCCCCTCAGTGTCAGTTGCTACATGCAGGAGGGAAATCACTCCAGTTACAGGCTACCTAGAGGAATTCCGAGAAATAGGATTCAACTCTGTTAAAACAGATGCGAGGGAAATTGCAGAGGAGATTCAGATAGAAATGAGCTGGCCAGAAGTCCGAAAGAGAAGAACAAAAAAACAGTTTGACTACGAAGGAGGAGAGGAAACACATGGTACAGCAGAAGAGACCTTCAAACGAGAAGTATTTCTTCCTCTTGTTGATACAGCCCTGGTCACTGTCAAAGAAAGATTTTCCCATATGGAAAATTTTTTCCAGCTTTATGGATTTCTGTACTCCAAGGACCTGATGAAGAGCAAAGGAGGCAGGAAGGCTAGGGGAATGCTGCCACAAATTGGAGCAGGCAACAGAAGATGTTGAAGCACAGGACCTGAGGATGGAGGTAGAGGGGGCAGTTCAGTCCTTCCCCACAGACATCTCAACACCATCAGAGTATTGATGGTGTTGTAAGTATTGCACTCAGGCTCCTTCTAACTCTCCCAGTAACTGTGGCTTCAGGTGAGAGAAGCTTTTCCAAACTAAAGCTCATAAAAACATACCTGCGAACCACCATGACACAGGAAAGGCTGTCGTCCCTAGCTGTTCTTTCGATTGAGCAGGAAATGAGAAGATCGTTAGATATGAAAGATGTCATAGCTAGATTTGCTGATGCCAAGGCTCGCAAAGTCATGTTTTAGGATGAAGTCAAAACAGAGAGAAGAGAGGAGAAACATGAAGACAAACAAGAGAGGGAGAGAAGAGGAGAAAAAGGATAAAGACAAACTGAGGGAGGAGAGAGGAGAAAAAGGATAAAGACAAACTGAGGGAGGAGAGAGGAGAAACATGAAGACAAACAGGGGGAGAGAAGAGGAGAAAAAACAAGCTCAGGGAAAGGAGAGATAACACAACAGCATTCAGAAACAAGTGAGGAAGAAGATATGTAAGACGAGAGAGGCAAAGAAACAGTGAGACTGAAGAGGTAAATTATGAAATATTAGGTTAACAGTCAGTGTAATATGTGTCATCATAATTAATCTTATTGTTTTGTATGCTATTCTCACTTTTCAGGTGACACAACATAGACCACATTGCCCTGTCAGACCTCCTATGACCTACTGGAAACCAACCCCCCTTGTATTGAGTATCTCATGCGATATAAGGTACATTAGACTCGTAGATGCGGGGGCCCCCAAAGGACTGTTCGCCTGGAGCCCCCAAGTGGCTAAGTTCACCACTGAAGCTACCTTAATACAAGGTTTAGGAAAGAAAGAGGTTGATCAAATCTCTAGATTCCCCTTAGTTTAATGTGACGCCTCGTACGTCACACAACATTTGGCCCAAAATACTTAGTCCATAGACATTTGTAGGTGTATAAACCTCAAAGTTGGCATGAAGAAAACACATCAATTAAGCACTTTCAACGCTTATTCACGGCCAACTTTTAAAACAGCTGGGAACGGCCGTCAATAAAAAACTTGGACCTTTCAAACAATGGTTTCTGAACCATAGATTCTATCAGTCTGTTCACTGATTTCACCAATCTTCCAGCACGTGTTCTGACAGTGCCATCATCCTCAGTGTGTGCATGAGAGTCAGTGCAACCTGAGGTGTCAGCATGCTGAGCTGGCGGTGTGTCTCTGTGCGGAGCGACTGACATGGATGGACAGTCATCGATAACAGCAGCAGGACTGAGTGCTGGACTAGGCTGAGCATGCTCTTCTGCAACAGCCAACTCTGACTCAGGTGAGTCGTCAAGTGATGAGATTGAGAGCTCCTCTTCATCTCTGGAATCTGACACGTCCTGGGCATTTTCACCCTGAGTCAATTCTCCAGACACTGAAGCCATTTCATCATCATCAGAGACGCGATCTTCCTCATCAGACTCCTCTTCAGCCCACGACTGATCAGTTGCATCAGCAGACTCGGCTTGGTCCAATCCAGGGAGAGGCAAGAAGTTCACTTCCAGTACGAGATTCCTGTGCACAACTCTTGTGTGTCCCACGGCATCCTGTATTTTGTAGACATGGATACTTGGATTCACTCCAACCACTGTGTACACTCCATCTTCCCATTTGTCGGCTAACTTCCTCTTTCCTCGTTCCCCTTTATTTGATACCAACACACAATCTCCCACTGACAGGAAGGTGCCCTTGGCTCGTTTGTTGTATTGCCGGGTCTGGTGCTGCTGAGGAAGTATGTTTCTGAGCGATCTCCATAGCACCTTTCAGGCAAGAAAGCAGGGATTTTGCATATGTGTCATTATCAGCAACTTCAGGGTCGTCCAGAACCCGCCTGAACATGACGTCCACCGGCAGTCTAGGGACACGCCCAAACATGAGGAAGAATGGAGCATAACGCCACCGTCTCGTGGACGGTGGCGTTGTATGCGAACGTGAGGGTCTGGACTTGTTGTGGCCATTGCTGTTTTTCTTTTAGGGGAAGGGCGCGGAGCATGTTGCCCAAGGTGCGGTTGAATCGCTCGGTTCCCCCATTGCCCATCGGATGGTAAGCTGTCGTGTGGGATTTTGCAACACCAGCCAAACGGAGGAGCTCCGCAATCAGGTTGCTCTCGAAATTGGCGCCCTGGTCGGAATGTATCCTCGCCGGGAAACCATAAACACAGAACACATTATCCCAAAGCTTCCTTGCGACCTGCTTTGCCGTTTGATTGGCACAAGGGAAGGCATGAGCGAGTTTGGTGTAGTGGTCGGTGACCACCAAAACATCAACGGACCGCTGCTTGCTGTCTTCGGCAGTCCAGAAATCCATGCACACTAACTCCATTGGAGCTGAGCTCTTGATGCTCTCCAGAGGAGCGCGAGCAGCTGGTTCCGGTGACTTCCCAAACACACATCTCTGACAGCATTTTACATGTGCCCTCACATCCTTTTCCATATCAGGCCAATAGAAACGCTGTCTTGCAAGTGAAAGAGTACGGTCCTGGCCCTGATGACCTGCCAGATCATGGATGCCGGACAATGCTTTGTCCTTTAGACTCTGAGGCAACACATATTGGGATCGTCGCTGCTTGGAAACAGGATCTCTTGAGACCCGATACAGAACTCCATCATGGACTTCCAGCCTTTCCCATTGCTTCAACAATCTGAGGACCTTTGAGTCAGCACCATGCCTTTCTCGCCTAGACGGTCGTCTCCTGGCAGAAACAAAGGGCAACACCTTGGAGATGACTGGATCTTGCTCTTGAGCTAGCTGTAGCTCCTGGGCAGAGAACATGGGCAGCGCATCCTGACCACTCGAAAGATGTTGGACTTTTTGTGTTAAATAGAGTGCCCTGGACTCTGCTGTGTCATTCCAGGCACAGTGGGCCTGACAAAGAGCTCTGATCTCGGCTGTGTCATATCCCGTCCTGGGTAGTGGATGGTTTTCCAGTCTGAGGGTTTGAGACTGGCAGCTGAGCCTGAAAACATCCTGCACAGAATCCTCTTCCACCTCATCGGCTTCCTGGGTCAGAGTGGAATATGGCTCCTTAAAGCGGCTACGAGTAACATTTAAATATCTTTTAAACAGCCTCATGTTTCCTCTCATAATCATAAATTACCTTTAACAGCAAACAAGACCATCAGTGCAAAGAAAGACGTTTTTATATAGTTTTTATTGCTGCATTTGATCTGGTCGTACACCCAGTCCGATTTTCGGTTCACGCGTGCATGCTCTATGGTCACATATCCGTATTGGTCACAGATTTCAGTGTGGCGCAGGAACGTGAATTGAGAAGCCTATCCCTCCTGGTGAGGAAAGGGGAGCGGGAGCCTTGTTTGAGACAGTTGTTTGTCGTCATAATGACGGGGCTGAACCATAAAAGAAAAAAAAGAAAATGCAATGAAGAAAAGCTAAAAGGGAGAGTGATAGTCGGGCGGGAGGGCGTTGCCAAGCAACGTATACACAATTTCATGCAGCGAAACTAGACTGCAGTGTTTACTCCTAAATGAATGAGCGGTAGCCTACTAAAACAAAGTTTACTTTGCCTCACCAGCATCATCAGATGACCATTATTCATCGGAAATAGTCATTATTTACAACATAAACACATTACCTCATCGTGATCCATACTAACTGCCATCTCTCGTTCATTCGCTTTGTGTGAGGACACAGGGACTCGTTCAGCTCCGTGAGAGGTGACAATGCATCAACTCATTGCAATCAGGTGTGTTTAGCACTTACTGGCATTAGTTGATGCTGTATCACCCACAGACTCAAGGAGCCGAAAAGAGTCCGGTGCCCTCACACTTTCAACACACCATATTGCTTCCTGATTATTTGAATCTTGCACTCCCTGCACAAGCTACAAAACAGCTTCACGACAGCTGGCGTCGTACTAATACTACCGCTTTTGTTCAAAGGTGTCGCCAACGTGCCGACTTACTCGTAGTAGCTTTAAGGCCTCTGGCCAATGGTTTTTGCAAAGGGATCGCGACTCAAGGCATCTGCCACCACATTTTTCTTCCCAGGTAAGTGTTTGAGATCAAAGGTGTACGACGCCAGCTAAGACACCCAGCGGATCTCACATGCGTCCAGCTTCGGCTTCGTTAGAAGGTAAGTAAGTGGATTATTATCAGTCCAAATGGTGAAGCTATGACCCTTCAGCCAGTGACTGAACCTTTCACACACACTCCACTTCAGGGCCATGAACTCCAGCCTGTGAGCTGGATATTTCCGCTGTGATGCGCTGAGGGTCTTGCTCGCAAAAGCAATAGGCCTGGCCTTGGATTCTCCTCGGGGCACTTGGGAGAGCACCGCACCAAGTCCATCCAAAGACGCATCTGTTGACAAGATAAATGGTTCATCAAAGTCCGGATGAGCCAGCATGACGCAGTCCAACAGCCTGGCCTTCATGTGTTCAAAAGCGCTTGCACATTCCTCTGTCCAATCCGCAGCAGTGAGTTTACGGTAGGCAGATTGGGGCTTTCTACCCTTAGCTGACTTCCCTCGCCTCTTCTGCCCAGCTGTTAGTGCAAACAAGGGCTTTGCAGTGGAAGACAGGTTGGGGATAAAGTGTTGATAGTAGAACACCATGCCGAGGAATGATCTGAGTCTCCGAACAGAAGGCGTGCATCCATCTGCGTCCATGAGGTCTTGTACCTGCATGCTGTTGATTACTTCCACCTTGGCGGGATCAATGGACACACCCCCACTTTTGATGATATGGCCAAGGAACCTGACTTGCTTCTGCAGGAGGTGGCACTTTTTAGGAGCCAGTTTCAGGTTGTTCGCCCGCAACCTCTGAAACACTGCTTCGAGTCTGGACAGAGCCTCTTCCTCCGTTGGGGCAAAGACAAGAAGGTCATCGAGATAACACAGAAGCTTTGTGAAGTTCATGTCCCCAAAGATACCAGTCATCACCCTCATGAAGGAAGCAGGGCTATTACACAGACCTTGTGGCATGCGGTTGTATTCATGCAGCCCGAGAGGAGTCGTGAAAGCTGTGTACTTCTTGTCGTCTTCATGCATCGGAATGTTGAAGAAGCCAGAGGTGAGGTCCATCGTGCTAAAGAAGCAGTTGCCACCAAGGGCAGCGAGACAGTCTGACTGGTGAGGCAGGGGATGTGCATCCTTTATGGTTCTGACATTCAACCACCTGAAGTCATTGCAAACCCGCAACCCACCATCCTTTTTCCACACCATCACCAAAGGAGACGCGTATTCGCTTGTGGACTTTCTGATGATTCCCTTTTCCTCCATATCAGTGAGAGCCTGCCTCAACTTCTGATAGTGGGCTGGAGGGACTCTCCTGTATGGTAGGCGAAACGGGCGATCGTCAGTGAGACGGATGCGGTGTGTGTAACCCTTGACCTCACCGCAGTCAAGCGAGTGCTTGGAGAAGATGTCTTGATAGTCAGTTATCAGTTGCTTGAGCTGGGACCTACAAGCTTCGCTAACCTGGCATGAGGCTACATCGACGTCGCTTAGACCCAACTCTGATAGACTTTTGCCGGCCTGGGATGAAAGACTAGCCCTGGAAGAAGCATCATGCTGTCGTTTCTCAGTGTCAGGTTGCTCTTTCTCCGAAGCTGCCTGTGAGCCCTGGAAAACATCAAGATCCTCGACTGCCAAGCACGGGAACACATCAGCCAACTTGCAATTCCTCTTCAGTGTAATCGCTTTGTCAGATGGGTTCACAACAGTCATTGGCACCCATCTATCACCCCAGAGAGGTGTGACAAGACGACCTACTAGGACACCTCGTGGCATGGCTTTTGAGTTGGTCTGCTCCACGACAACAGTGCTGCCAGGTGACATAGGCGACTTGGCAGGGAGTCTGCCCCAAACCAAGTGTTCATGCCTGGGTAGGAGGGTCACAGCCTGGGTGAGCTTAACCGTTTCTATCTTTTCAGGGACTGCGCTCCCCTTCCAGCACTCGACATTTGTGAACATGGACAAGAAGTGACCGATCTCGGGGTCAGATTGATGGTCATGAAAAGATGCAAGATCCCAGTACTCGCCACCACCTTTCAGGACATGAGTGACATATTTGATGATATTCGAGCCCAATATAAGATCATCCTGCTGGCCAGACACAACCAAAGTGGATACAATACATGGAACGTCTTACAGCTGCATCTCCAAGTCATAAAAGCCCTCCGGCTGGGTCTGCAGACCACCACAACCAATCAAGACAATGTTCTCTTCGGGGTACTGCTTCTCTGGCAAAACATCAGCACATCTGAGCTTCTCTACTGCTTCCTCACTGATGCTACATACCATAGAGCCAGAGTCCCACATGCCTTTAAGCTGCACACTGTGGTTGACGAGGACTGGAGCATAGAACAGCTCTCCGAAAGCTTTGATTCTCTGGGTTAGCTTGAATGGCTATTTTTGTACCCCTAGGTGCATTGGCACAGCTCTCTTCATATCACTGAGCTAGGTCACAGGTTTCAGAAGGGGTTCCATTTACGTTACCCACACCGGGCCCCTCCAGGTGTGGGTTTAACAGTTTAACTGCTGAGACTGCCCACCGGCGCTATCATCAGACTGAGAGCTGCGCTGGTTAGGCTGCTGGTTGTGGTTACCAGCGCGGCCATTGTGCTGAAAGCTGTGCTGGTTCGTCCGTTGAGGACAGTCCCTCTTCCAGTGACCGGGACACAAGCACTGTAAACACAGGTTCTCCTGCTTACAGTGTGACAATGTGGAATGATTAGGAGCCCCACAGACCCTGCACACTCTCTGGAAAGAGCGTGGCATGGCAGCTTGGGTGCCGGGGTTGGAAGGCATTTGGGTATGCACTGTGACCAGCCGGTCCAACAGGTTTACTAAACTCTTCATGCAATCATTGTCGACACCAGCAGTGGTCAAAGGGGCTGGAGGCTGTCTCGGTGGAGCAGCAGTGTTCAAGAGAGGTGCCTCTTCAAGCATAGGTACGTGGCACGAATGAGCTCTGTGCTCTACAACACTTGGCTTTAGTGGTCTTGCAGCTGCAGATCTTGATTTCTGCATGTGCTCATCGAGCCTATCTTGAATTTCACAGGCCGACCATTTGTCAGCAGACTTGAACTTGAAAACACTGTAAAGAGACTGGTCCGGGCAGTGTTTGATAAACATCATGCTGACCTCATGGCCCGGGTCATCAATGCTACGACCCTGCCTTTTCAAGCACTCGTTAGCTACATCCACTGTTTTATTTAGCCTAACCCAGTACTCCATAGCATCTTCACCTGGTGTGGGCAGCGTGTTATAGAAATCTGACAGGGGCATGCTTGAGTATGACAGTTCATTGAAATGTTGTTTCAGAGTATCAAAAATCACATGTGGATTTGTAGCGTGATTGATAGATGTGTTACGCAGCTTTACTCTCACCACATCTCCTGCTTTGCCCATAAGCTTTGCCAGAATCTCTTGTGATTGCTCGTGAACTGGGATGGCACGTCTCTTTAAATACAGGGTCATGAGATTTTCCCACTCGTGAACTGTAAATTTATCTCAGCCATCACCCCTGAATAAGGGAGGCTCCTTTGCGGCTGATTGTAGCACTACACTGACATTAGGCAGTGTTGTCTCTGTTGGCAGAGGAATACTTGTGCTGTTTGTGCTCCTATCAGCCTGTAGCTGAGCTGTAATGGACTCACCCAGCTTTTCAGCTAACTGTGTAATGAGCGAACCTAAGTCTGGGTTCTGATTGAAGTGGCTCGGCATGGCACGGTCTACATACCGAGTTGAGGTCAACTGGGGGGTGCCCAACGCCGTGACTCCAAGTCCTGGTGTTCTGGTCTCTGAGGGCTGATTCAAAAATCCCCTCCCCACACCAAACTGGCACTCAAAAGAAACGCGCTCAGCATCATCACCCCCACTACCCAGTGAGTATGTTCTGCCCTCTGCCATATTAAATGCCACTTTATCAACACAATGAAAGAAAAAAACTGTTCAATGAAATCACAATGGATAAATTGGGAGCACGAAATGACAGTACTAAAAGAGCAAATCAATTGGCAAACATATATACAGCATTAAATCAGTACTTTACACTTTACAATTGACAAACGTGCTGTAACTGCCTTTTTTTTTTTTTTTTTTTTTTTTTTTTAGCACTCAATCAGTTCACTGAGATGGTACAAAAAGTCCACAATGTGCAAACACCTACTTCATTCAGCATCGACACATGTGGATAGGCCTATATAAAAAAATAAATTGTCCATTCAAAATAAAATAAAACCCTGAGCAGTGAGCACTCTCCACGGAAATACCTCAGTACCACAAAAGGCCAGTGGCAGCAGCTTCCTCGGCGAACGAGGTGATGTCGTCCTTTAAACCAATCCTTGAAAGGTCACGGCACAAATGTAACGGGTGTGCAACAGTTCTTATACTATATATAAGTGCACATCTGTTAACGGATGTGATCGTCTGCGTTGTGTTCTGGGGGGGGGGGGTGTGAATGGGTGGAAGAACGGGAGACTTGACCACAATGGAGGCTGGCTGTCGATATTTATTTGGATCTCCACTCAGACAGTCTGTATGAGCCAAAAGAAAACAACATCACTAGCACGGTCGTAGTCGGGACCAACATTCCCTCCTAACAAACAAACACACAGAGAAACACTGTAATACCCGGACGCACATGTACACAACAAAAACTCTCAAAAAGTGCATTTATTAAGTGATAGCTGCTAAAACAGCGCTGTAGCATGTACACATACTTAATTCACAACACACTAAGTTACACATTAAACATTTTCGTTGTACACAAAACGACCTATATGCTAAAATATGACGAGAAACACAACAACATACCTCCGCTCAGACAGTAAAAAGCATTCTGAGCTTTGGCGCTGCACACACGTCACAAGACACGGACTTCTCTTAAAGCTACAGTACAGGTACAAAAACACATAAACGTAGGAACAGGAACAGGTTACCAAATGTACCTAAACACTTACTGGTACATTTAAATCAGCATTGGTGACATTTCAACACAACTAAAAAACACTGTTTCTCCCTGGTTACACCTGCATCAACTGTGTGTGGCACTGACTGGCATTAGTTGATGCAGTGTCACTAACCACTCTCACGGAGCCGAAAAGAGTCCGTGCCCTCACACTTTCAACACACGGACATGCACTATACTGCGTCCTAATCATTTGACACTCACACAGCCGGCACGCGCTAGAGAACAGCTTTACGACAGCTGGTTGCGTAAAAATACTACCGCTTTTGTCCAAAGGGGCCGCCAGCCGCCAAGGTACTCGTAGCCACTTTAAAGATACGACCCCATCATGGGGAGCCATAGAACAGGAAATGAGAAACACTTCTCTTCCAGCGCCACTCCATGCAGAACAAAAACCTCTAGTATCATTTAAAAATATTGGTTTTGTAGTTAAAACTCATTGATGATTTGGTAGCATATTGAACATTTTTTTGAATTGCCGAACACCTCCATTCTAGCCCCTATTTGTCATAACCATGCATTTCCCCCTTCGCAAATAATACTGTTTTTTCAATTTCGAAAAGTAGAGGTCTTGTTACTATTAAGAACTTGTACACTCATAATGTATTCTCTTAATTTGCTCAGGTGAGGGATAGATCCACACTGCAGCCATCCTATTTTGTCAGATACCTGTAAATAAGGAACTATGAGGTAACATTTAAAAATTTGCAATTTATAATCCCCTTGTTGAACTCCAGTCCTTGTTGATAACAAAACCTGATACCAAAAAACTAGTCTCTAAGTTTGTAAATTTTTTAGTGGATCACACTGCCCCGTCCACGCAGCATCTGATGGAGTCCTGGCTCCTGGGAGAGCAGCATACACTCCAATTAATTCAGTATAAGGTTGTACATTGGCTCCATTTTACACATGTGAAACTACATTAATTCTATCCCTCCTCCTCACCCCTTTGAAAACTGATATTATTCAGAAAGAATTAACCCTTTATATGGGGAAAAAGAAACACTTTCAACAGGCAAAATACAATAACTAGGGGCTGTCCCTCTAAGAATGCCTCAACATCCCCTGAACCCAGAGTTTGGAAGAATTAGGAAAAACAATAAATTAATTAAAACTGTGAGGAGTGATAACAAAACAAGACAATACCATAACAAATACACTGTGTTTCAAAGACAGATTAAACATAAAGTATGGCCTGTAATTTATTCCAGCCTTCTGTACAAATGAAATGAAGTACGATGGTCTGGTAGGACCAGGCTAGAATGGGATGGTAATCGCAATCATAGAGTTCTCCAGTACAGTATATATGGAGAAAATTCAAAAGGAGATTTCAGGGAAAGCAAGGAAGTTTAAACACATTTGGCCTTTCCTTGACTATATCATAGTACTGAAGGGACCGAGATAACACCTCATTGACTTTTTCTTTTCTTTTTGACATAGAAACCTGCATAGTAGAGTATGCCATATTTGTTTTTCGTATTCCTTTTTTTTCAGTGTGTATGTTCAAAAAAAAATCGATAAATAAAGTATTTAAAAAATATATTGGGAGGATCAGATTAAAAAATTGGTTGATTTAGCACACACTGTGATTAAAATAATTGCGGCTGTTGCATGCATATTCAATATGTTTGAAAGGCAGTGTTGTTCACAGAAAGCTGTAGTTATTGTGGTGAGAAATCATGAAAGAGGATGGAGAGAATAGCTTTTTTTCTGCTCCTTATATTTGGATTGACAGAAACAAGAATAATCCAGACATATCTCCTACAGTATATTAAAGACATATCTCCTATATTAAAGATACAAGATTCCTAAATTTTATTTCCCAAATTTCTCACTATTTGTGAGGGATTTATTAAAGATCTGAAGTATGTGTTGATTTCTCATTCAGCAATATTAAATTACGGGCCATACTTTATGTTTCATCTGTCTTTGAAACACAGTGTATTTGTTATGGTATTGTCTTGTTTTGTTATCACTCCTCACAGTTTTAATTAATTTATTGTTTTTCCTAATTCTTCCAAACTCTGGGTTCAGGGGATGTTGAGGCATTCTTAGAGGGACAGCCCCTAGTTATTGTATTTTGCCTGTTGAAAGTGTTTCTTTTTCCCCATATAAAGGGTTAATTCTTTCTGAATAATATCAGTTTTCAAACCTTGTATTTCGTCATATGTGTGGTTGGAAATGTTTAAAGGGAGTGAGGCCTTGTCTGTTGTTTCTTGGCTGCTGGCTTTGTTGGAAAACCTCTCTAACTTGCCTAACCGCATCTTGTTGTATCTGTGAGTGCATTCCATTCGTCATGGGTAAAGATTTTGGGCGCCTGATTGACCCTCAGAAGAAGGGCCTTTGTTTTTAAGTAGCTGCTGCATGTGGCCCGTTGACCTAGTTTGTGGTGGAGTGTTCTCCTCACCAACGCCATTGGATGTTCCTATGAATGCTCGTTGAGGAGGCACCTGTGACCTCAAAACATAGCTGGGCTGGGATGTTGGAGACTGTTTTTATGTGGTGATATTCTGTGATTCTTTTATATTTATCTTATACAGACATAGCATCAACATTCAGAATTTTCTTTTCTATTTCTTCTCTAGTGACGGAACCATTTTGTGCAGCTAGGGTTTGTCCTTCCCAGTTTGAGCTTTTTCTTTAAGAGAGTTTGGATAGTAACATATCATGGTCCACAGTGTGAAATGCTTTCGAAAAGTCTGGAAAATTCCTATTGCAAAGTTGTTGCTGCATTGTCTAATGCAGTATAGATTTGATCGATGAGTTCTAATAAAGCCATAAATGGAAAGCGTTTTTTACGGAAGCCATATTGATGGCTATATAAAACTTTATTAGAATTAATATGTTTGAGGATTCTTGTGTACACTAGTTTTTCAAGAATCTTTGAAAAACATGGTAATATAGAAATAGGACGGTAGTTGTTAAAAGCACTTGGATCATCAGCAGCAAAAGTAGGAGCTGACGTGGCACAAAATTGCCGTCAGCGAATTATATTCACTGTAGGCCCATATTATATATTTAGGCAAGTGGTTCCTATCATGTTCATTTAACAGACTGTCACTCCTTTTAAATGGAGAATGGAATACTTTAATGTCAGACTATGTACAGTTTTAATTGAAGGGGTTGATTGATTTAAAGCCAAATCTGTGGGGGTGCCCTTAGCTCAGTTGGTAGGGCGTCCCCCCCTGGGCCGGACCCAGCAGCAGACCCGGGTTCGATTCCAGACCTTCCTCTTACTCTGCATGCCACTCCCCTCTCTGCCCCATTTCACCTCTGTCTCTTGAAACTATCAATAAAAAAAGCATCTTTTTCTTTTATTATAAAAAATTTAAGAGATGAAAAATCTAAATGAATTGCTGAGATCCCAAGGTGCAGAGACACAAGCTAAGCAGCCAAATGATCCAACAAGCTGTAGATAAACTCCAAGGTCAGTAAAATTAATTAATGTCAAATAGCTATTTCCAATGTACAGTATCTGTTAGTTTTATACCGTACATACTGGGCAACTTTGTAATAACTTAAAATAATATGTTTTTATACCAACTGGCTTTCTTGGTAATTAACCACATATCAAACTAAAATGGTTATTTTTTTGGTGTAATATTGTGTAAAGGAGTGGTTTTATTTATAATATCTCATCCTTTTGCAAAACCACTTTTTAATTCTTATCCTAAATGTAACCCTAATTATTTTGGGAGGATTTGTGTGTGTTTCATATCCGATCCAGCTGCAGAACTGCACAAACTTGTCGTAAAATCTATCTATCTATCTATCTATCTATCTATCTATCTATCTATCTATCTATCTATCTATCTATCTATCTATCTATCTATCTATCTATCTATCTATCTATCTATCTATCTATCTATCCCTGCCCTGAATATGAAAAGATCTTTGAGATGATAAGCACTCTAAAATCCAGCAAGAACAGTTCTGCTTATACAGTACGAGTTTTTCTTGCATGAGGCCCAACTACTGAATACACTGTAGCCTGTATATCCAAATATAGTACTGTGTTTTAGTTGTGTTTTGTTTGTGTGTTTTTTCAGAGACATCTCTGATGATGATACTTTAAGTTATCTTGAGAGGCATTCCTTCTACGGCCTTTCCAGGCTCACCCACATGTATGTAAACTTTGAGCAACTTAATTAGAATTCAAATAAAGTCTCCCAGGTATGCCACCATGAGAATATGATTGTCCTGAAGTAGTACTGAATCTGTGTGTGTGTGTGTGTGTGTGTGTGTGTGTGCGTGCGTGCGTGTGTGTGTGCGTGCATGTCCAATAGACAACTGACTGGGATCAGAACACTGTCATACATTGACCAAGAGGCATTTAAGGATCTGCCTAATTTAAAGTACCTGTAAGTACATTTTCATTTCCTGATTTAAGTTTAATTGTCACATACACAATTGCAATGAAAAATGCACAGTAAAATTCTTATGTAGCTATTATTGATAGTCTTTATGTATCATATATCATATTTATAATAAAAATAATGTTAAAGTAATAAATAGAAGTTTACTAATGCATTGCTTTCCAATTCAAGCAGTAACTGATTGCTGAGTTTTGTTTCAGTGGGATCACCAACACGGGTCTCACCTCCTTTCCCGTGCTACAATATATTCACTCCAGCCAAGAGGATTTCATTTTGTATGTCACATTTACATTTTTCTAATTGCATAGACTTTTGGTTGCCAAATTGAATGATTTCATGACATGTAAAAAATTATTTTATCTTCATACCTTTTTGACAGGGAGATAGTGGAAAATGTCCACATACAAGTTATACTTGCTAATTCTTTCACTGGAATATCTGAGAATGCTCTGACCATGTAAGTATTCAATTGGCACTGACTCAAATATAACTTTCAGAGTCATTGTCAGTGAGAAACAGGCTGAAATGATAATCATCTGGTTTAGCTTTTTATTTATTTTCTCTTACAGCTTTACATCAGTGTAATTTTAAAACCAACGTGATGACAATTTCAAGAAAAAACGGTGTAAAATCTAGCTCTTCATTTCTGTCAGACTAGAATCGGGGATGTCAAAATGTACTGTTAATAATAAGGTATTCATTAATAGATAATTTAATAATTTATTGCAAAATAAATTAGCCAAAAAGACATTGGACCAGAGCTGAACCCTGTAAATGATGCTGACCCAGATGCTGAAGCTAATTCTGCTAGCAGCCTTATACTAGCATTCAACAAGTTGATAATTGAACCAGAAAATATGAACACAGTGGACATTAGTTACCACATCTGGCTAACATGTAAACAGACCTTCGCCAGTGGATATAGTTTGCTCCGTTGGAGAGGTTCAGTTTTCACCACGCAATCTTAGTATTACATTCTGGTCACATGACAACAGGCAGTTGTATATGAGGAGAAAGATAAATATAGACTGTAGGAGAGCAAATCTTACACAACACTGCAACAAAACCAACAGCATGTGTGTAACAGATGCTGCTACACGCACCAGCCTTACCTGGCCTCGCCTGGTAGGACCAGGCTAGCTAATAGGTCCATGCAGTGTAGCTGTGAAGATAGGGGGCAGTGCCTGTTGCCACCAGGTTGCCACAAGGGAACCTGGCCAATGAGAGCAGACTGACCCCGTCAGTCAGGGGTGTCTTAAAGAGAGTTCAGTTTAGGCTCTAGGTTCAACAATTTCAAAAATAAACATTGAACAAACCTTACACTTTTTCCCCCCTTTTTTTTTAGCATGCTGAATAGCAATGGTGTGAAAGAGATCCAACACTACGCCTTTAATGGGAGCAGCCTGGAGGAAGTGTACGCCATTTTGACTTATTGCAGGCAAACTAAAAGCTTACAGTTATCTGTGTTTGTATTTGGCCTCTGTAGGGAATCCTTCTTGATCACTCATTCATTCATTCAGCCTGTGTCCCAGACCTAGCTACACCCTTCTGCCAGTTTTACCAGCTAACCTTCTCCCCTGTTCCCCGTCTCCTATAATAACCTCATGGGTATATCAGCACACAGTCCTCTGACGGATTGTATATGTTGCATTACATTTTTCTTATTATTTGTCTGCCTCAACCCTTGTCTGATTTGAACCCTTTCATTATACGCCATATTTTTCTTACCTTCCTGGTTAGGGGCCCGTGTCCACCTAACGCCTTTAGGTGGAGGAGAGCCCGTTTGTGGGAGCAGATTAGGCGAACACTTGATTCGCTGTATTTTTATCTCCTATGGATTGTTTCATGCACACACGTCAGCCTACAACTTGCTCAGTGTGTGTTTGCAGGAGCCGCGATAACTCCTCATCCAAACAGAGGATGGTGGAAAGTATTCTCCGTTTCATAAGACTAATCATATTAAAATGATTTTAAATAGAAAACAGCAAGACTAAACAGTTAAACCAGTGTTGATCATAGGTCTGACAGTGACAAATGACGATCAGTTTTCGCTCTCCCCCGCTCACAGCGTTCTCTCTCCCAGCTCGTAAAACGCTTGAAAAAAGCGCCCGAAAAAAACGCTCAGTAGAGATACTCCTGCACAGCCAGCGTTTCACGCTGGAAAAAGGCATTAGGTGGACACGGGCCCTAAGTGTATTGAGTCCTGCTGGTGGGTTTCTGCCTGTTCTGGGCTCACCACTTTGACAGTCTCTTTGACACCTAGCTGGCAGGTTACTATCGTGTTTTTTAAAATGTTAATAATAATAAAGTTATAAAGTTATTTGGAATATAGCATATGGTTGTAGAAAACATTTTGTCCATATTACTTTAACTGTAATCTGTCATTCATTCTGCAGATACCTTCATAGGAATGTGGATTTGGAACAAATACACAATCTTGCATTTTATGGTGTGATCCGCGGCCCGACTTACATGTGAGTGACTGAAATGTATTGAATTTGTTTTTTTTGAATAACTTCCTGTTTTCTTTTATCAATTAATATAAAAATAAACTATTTTTCAATGCAGCACATGCTGGTTGGACACAGGAATAGTTTTGTATCCAAATGAATTGATCTCAACTCTTTGTCTGTCTTTCCAGAGACCTTTCAGACACCAAAGTGAGCTCTTTGCCTTCAATAGGTATGGGGACTATTGAAAAGCTCAGAGCTAAAAACACTTGGGCCCTCAAAGTTCTTCCCCCCTTTAGAGCCTTTCTCCATTTGCAGAGTGCTGAATTAACCTTCCCAAGCCATTGCTGTGGTCTCCAAAGGTTGAAAAGATGGAAAGGGTAAGTATGGAGATTCAAAGCCATGGGAAATACTTCCCCAGTCGTGTTTTGTTTCCTCATGTGGATTCCTCATGTGCTCCTTTACAAACAGTAACTACTCAAAGGCCAACAGTGTAGTATGTGTACTGGCTTACACTCAACACTGGATCAGTCCAGTGATTTTTTTATATTGAAGTCTTTTTTTCAGCATTGTATTGATTTTAAATGAATATGTCACTGTAAAAAAAAGAAGAAACAATCCTTATCATCGTCAATCATCTACAGTTGAGGACAGAATTATGAAAATGATATAAAATATAAATATATAAAATTTTATTTAAAATTTTTTTTTTCCAAGTGCTGTCAAACAGAGCAAGGACTTTTTAACACAGCTTTTCCAAACATCCTACTTTAATTTTTGATGATTACATTATTTAGTTTTGCCACAGAAAAAAAATTATTTCACAAAAAAAAAAAAACTACCAGGGTCAAAATTATTTCCCCCCCTGATGCTAATAATCAATTGTGTATCCTTTTTACTGGATAACAGCCTGCAGTCATTAGTTGTAGTTTTCAACAAGTCTCACAAACGTCTCCTGAGCAATCCCAGCCCTTTGGCAAATCTCTCAATCTTGAGGTTGCTTGAGGTTTTCTTTCAAAATCTTCACATATACTTCTTTCTTCATGATTCCTTCCACCTTCACGAGATTCCCAGTTGCAGACATACTGAAGCGTCCCCACAGCATAATACTCCCACCACGTGTTTCACTGTGGGGACGGTGTTCTTTGGGTTGTACGCCTCTCCCTTCTTTCTTCAAACATAAGCCTCTCTGTGGCCAATGAGCGCTAGTTTAGTCTCATCTGACCAAAGGACGCGCCTCCAGTATACATAATCTTTCTTAGCATTGGGCTTGAAGGTGTCTCTTCTGCAGAAGTGGAGTTTTTCTTGGTCCGCAACCTTGCAGTCCATTCCTGTGCAGGGTTCTAGTGATTGTCTTCTTTGAGACTACAATTCCTGACGTGACTAAGCTTCACTAGTGTCTTGGCAGTTGTTCTGGGGATTTTAGACACATCTCTCACTAGTTTTCATTCCAGGGTCTTTGAAATCTTTTGCTTCCTACCTCTGCCAGGCTTGTTCTGTACTGTGTGGCTCTCTTTGAATTTCTTGATGATACTTCTCACTCCAGTTCCTGACACTTGGAAACGCTGTGATGACTGTATATCCATCTGCTGCTTTGTGAGCATAAACATTTCTTTTTCTCAAGTCTAAACTGATTTCCTTTGTTTTTGGCATGATGCCAAGTTTTTGGCATGTCTCAAGTGACAGCTCAAACCCTTGCTGAAGTTTTTGTACTGTGTGTAAATTGGAAGATAACCCTTGTAGTGCAGGTCCTGGGAAAGTTTTGTATGCGCTTCATTTAGCGGAGAATATCTCAAATGTTATAGACTAATATGACTAGAACATTTTATAAAATATGCAAATGAGGCAATATCTCATTAAATATGCATAGCCTACATATAAACCCTTTAGTAGAAGTCCTGGATACGATTTGTATGCACTTCATTTAGCAAAGAATATCTCAACTGTTATAGACTAATATGACCCCATTGAACAACATGGGATGTGTGCCAAAATCTCTGCCCGGGACGAAAGTCCTGAAAATGACCACAACAGGTTACACAAGTATCACACTACGTGGTGAATGGGATTTGTTTTCCTTTATAGATATCCTCATACTTTCTTTTTAAGTTTAAGATTAATCTTCATATTATGTGAAATACTTTTTGTATTACATTTAGTCTAAAACATTTAATAAAATATGCAAATTAGGCAATATCTCATTCAATATGCGTAAATACAGTACGTAATAGGTTGACTGTTTTTAAGCCATTTTCATTATATATCAAATCAGAATGTTTACACTCTTCTATGACCTTATAATCATTGTCATTGTGAGCATTGTGATGCCCTCAGAAAATCTGTAACTTCAAGGGTTTATATGTACACATATTTAATGAGATATTGGCTAATTTGCATATTTTATTAAATTTTGTAGACATAGTGTAATACAAAAAGTATTTCTCTTAATATGAAGATTAATCTGGTAAAAAAATATGAGGATATCTATAAAGGAAAAAAAAAGTCCCATTCACCACGCAGTGTAACCTGTTGTGGTCATTGGCAAGGCAAGGGCAAGGCAAGTTTATTTATATAGCACAATTCCTACGGTGGCCCTGAGAGGCCACAGCACAACATCAGAAAACACATGCAAGAAGACAAAACACCAGCAAATTAAGAAAACATCTTCATCAATTTGACAACACATGCGCAGCATTTAGAAAACGCAACACTGCAACAAAACCAACAGCATGTGTGTAACACAACACATTACAAAAACGCTGCAAATAGGCCACAACACAACGGAAATAGGCCACAACACGACGGAAGTGTTTCCAGAGGACACTTAAAAGTGATGCACACGTCCAGACAAGTGTTTCCAGAGGACACTTAAAAGTGATGCACACGTCCAGACAGGCTTGCTAGCAGCAGATTTCGGATTTCAGTCATTGGTGTTGGAAAATCATGACATAAAAAGTAAGTGTTTTTGATTTATTTTAACATTGTGATCGCATGATTCAGATATTAGCCTATTGAAGTGATCTGCTGTTAAACTTTCGTTAGCCTTTTGCTTGTTATTAGCCTGCCAATTCTAATAACCGGATGAAATAAATACACACGGTTAATTCATTGATACCATAGACTGTATACTGTGAAACATGCTGTTAGCTGGCTATAGTTATTATCAGAAACTTTAATAGGGGACAAAAGACTACCTGTGGGTTTTGTTGACTAGGCTAATATAGTCTGGTAGGACCAGACTATATATTACAAGTGTGACGTTTAAACTTTTGATATTTTTTAAGCCATACTTAGCATTCACATTGTTCCTTTCCCCCTTTCCCCAGGTGATGTATTGTCCATATTGTGGAGACGATTTGGCTGGACATATTGGAGGTTTTTGTGGCTCCTGTGGCAGCAACATTCAGTTTTTGATTTTTTGATTTCTAGTGCTGACAAACGATACAACTATTTAATAAAGATATCACATTAATGTCAGCTAACTTGATTAATTGCACATTTTTAAATATTTTAAAGGTCCCTTGATTTCTTGTCCCATTATTTTCTCATTTTAATGCTCTTATCACACACTTTCTCTACACCCTTATAATTCTGTGTATCTTTTCTAAAATATTATAATTTCCAATTCAGTGCAAATAGCCCACAATGTAGGCTAGATCCCTGCCCCCAAACCCATAGAACAGCCTACACAAAAGTAATTGGAACTTCCTTTTTTATTAAAAAACAGACTATATAAAACATAGGCTATATAAAACCAACTAGTATTAAGGCTAAATTAAAAGCGGGCCGCGGGCCAAATGCGGCCCGCTTTTTATTGGCCCGCGGCCGATTTTAAAAAGATAATGTAATATGGCCCTTTGAATTTTTTATTTTTTTTTGCATTTCTTAGTTAACCCACTAGTGCAGGGGTGTCAAACACTGATTGATTGGCCCGTGGCACATTTAAAAAATATAATGTAATATGGCGCTTTTAATTTTTAAATAATTTAAATGCACTCATTATATTACAGAGAAATATGTCCCATAAAAGAAAATGAGCAACAAGCCCATCCCAGAGGACCCTGCATAATATTTTATTTTAAATTAATATTATTATGGAAAATCTATGTGTCCTGCTCCAATAGCTTCTAATTCATCTGACACAGTGTCTCCATTTCTTTTCATACAAAATTCTTCAGATTTAGCCTCTTAATTTCCCTCTCAAAGTGCACCAGATTCATGCATTTCGCTTTAAAAACTTTAAAAATTCTCCCGGGGGGGCATACCCCCGGACCACCCTAGGAGGGTCGGGACCGCGGCTGGATACTATTTTCACCCTGCTGGACATTTGACGCAAAGGCAGAAAACACTGGGTGTATCATTGGCATATAAACAAGAGGGGGAATGTGTCTGTTTAATGTGCAAGGAAAGTGTTGCCGTGAAGAAGGATTACAATTTACGAAGACACTATGAAACTAAACATCAGAGCAGCTACATGTCCTGATAAATGTTATTTTTGCAAAGTGGCCCGGCCCTTTGTAGATTTTTCTGTATGTGGCCCTCAGTGGAAAAAGTTTGGGGACCCCTGCTCTAAGGCTTGTATCAGACCTGACACACTGTACGCCTGTGAGCCGGTGGTTAGTATGCCTGGGAGCTGCCTGGAAGTCTGCGTTGGGAAGACAAAACACCAGAAACACCCTGTGGCGCTGCTGCAGCCGAGGCTCCAGTCGTCCTTCGTAGCAAGAATGAATGGCGGCTGCCACTAACGTACATTAATCTTTTGGTCTGAGCGAAGAGTTGTTAGTCCCAGACATGGACCTATAAAGAATGTTGCAGAGTCACACGGAAGACGCTACTAGTACCGTAGAAAAATTTACTTAAAGGCCTACTTCACCGGTTTGAATATGAAGGTGTATTGAATTCTGAGATCCTATGTAGTATAAATGTGCGAAAAAAATTGAAATCGGTTCATCCTAGCCTGAGAAAAGGCAGAAAGAGTGTTTTTTTAACCCTATATTTCTCTTTCTCGTGACATCACAGAAAGAGAAATATAGGGTTAAAAAAAACTTACTTTGTAAATATTACTGTGATGTCTTTTACTGTGACATCATAGTAATATTTACAAAGTACATTTTTTTTTAACCGATACAGAACCTGCTTTCTATCATTATAAAATGGCTATTATAATATAAGGAAAGAGGTTTGTCTTGACTCAGTCTTCCCTTGGCCCAGCTGTCCTGATATTCCACACCCCACACACTCCAATGGATGACGCATTTTACGTCATCCATTGGAAACGTGGTTTGCGTGCCAGAGGGCCCGAGGACTACAGGCCTTTAGTTCCGCACATTTTTATGCCCACCAATAAGGAATGAGGGGGGCGGGAGCTCGCGTAAAAATGTAAACACAACGTCCGCCATGTTTATTCCCCGCTAAGCGAGAGAACTAGACAGACTCAAACCTACGACCATGGCAGAAGCAAACGTTCAATTGGATATGACCGAAGTGGATTTTTTTTTTTTTTTTTTTAAGATGTTTTTTTTGGCATTTTTATGCTTTATTGACAGTGCAGAGAGACAGAGGTGAAATGGGGCAGAGACCACACCATTGCCGCATCTCCACCAGGAAAACCTGGAAGAGGACATAGAAAAACCAATGAGCAAGGCAAAGTGAACATAGATAGTGAATATGTTGGAGAGTAGAAATAGTACTATCCTGAGTGATGATATTCAGCTGATTTTGAGGTTGTTGAAATTCAGATGTCCCTCTCATGGCGGCTTCGAAACGCAGCCACTGAAGCCTCCTTTGTTGGTTTGGGCACTGGTGACAAAAATACATTTGACATGCTGTTACTTTTTAATAATAAATACCCTAACCATTCAGCTAAATCAATGAGTGAAGCAAAGTGAACATAGATATAGTGAACAGTTTGGAGAGTAGAAATAGTACTATCCTGAGTGATGATGATATTCAGCTGATTTTGAGGTTGTTGAAATTCAGATGTCCCTCTCATGGCGGCTTCCAAACTGAAGCCTCCTTTGTTGGTTTGGGCACTAGTGACAAAAATACATTTGACATGCTGTTACTTTTTAATAATAAATACCCCAACCATTCAGCTAAATCAACAAACTGAGTAAGCAGGGGAAATTATTATTGTATTAATTGTGCCACTTTTACTACACACCTGTGGTTGTGGCCTGCATCCTCCATTTGGCTCCCCCTTCATCTCATTCCCTGGCGTTTGGGAGGTACTTTTTGAACAGACCCAGGCTCTAGGTAGTGTCAATGCAGATTCCAATTTTCCTATCCGACAATAATGCTATAACAGCGTAAAAAAAGCAATGCCACCTTCAACAGACCCAGGCTCCGTACAAGCAAGCTGTAGGTAGTGACAATGCCCATACTCCCCATCCCCATGGAATATTGGTTCTTCAGTAGTGCAGGGTGAAAGACCTCCAGCGGCCCTGTATGCAATAAAATAGAGGAAACATATTATGAAAATGAAAACATGATCATTATGGGTTGATTTTGTAAAATATACAAGTTTGCTAGGAGAACTATTCTCACCAGTATGTTTGAACAGGGCCATCTGTTCCATGTCTTTGAACACAGAGTTTACAGGCGTGAGAGTAGAAAGAGTTCTATCCTGCAGAGTGATGCAGCGGATTTTGAAGTGGTTGAAATTCAGAAGATGCCATGGTCAGATGTCCCTCTCAGAATCGGCTTTCAAAAGCAGCCACAGCAGCGTCCTTTGGTGGTTTGGCCACTGGTGCAATGTTGGGTGGAAGTGCAGGCTGGGGCAGGGCAAATGAGGATGTTGACTTATATCGAATGTTTTTGTTCCGTCTTCTGTCTATGACACTTAGGAGAAGTGTGTCAATGAACTCGTAGGTGTGTGGATTGAAAATCTTCTTCACAACCCACTGCTTGGATCTCTTGCAATACGCCTGGTTGACGCGTTTAACTCCTGCAAAATAAAAAAAACAATTATAGATAAAGACTGAAAAAGACAACATTTGACATGCAGTACATTATTGTGCCACGCTTAATACACACCAGCCTCAGTTGTAGCCTGCTTTCTCTTGACAATGTTTTCATTGTGCTCCAAAATTGCGAGATGACCCCTTTGTCTCATTCCCTGGAAAGAGAATCCCTGGCGTTTTGGGAGGTACTTCAGCAAGGCACTGTGAAATACCTCCAGTGGACCTGTATGCAATAAAATAAATGGAAAAGATTATGAAAATTAAAACATGATCATTATGAGTTATTTTGTAAAGTAATCAAGCTTATAAGGACAACTAGTATATACTGACCAGTGTGTTTGAACAGGGCCATCAGTTCCAAGTCCTTCGTCAGCCTTTTGTCATGGACCAGTGATGAAAGGTCTTCAAACGCCAAAGAATCTTTCTTCATCCATCTGCGCGTGCGCATCTCCGGGGCTGTTAGAGGAGCATGTTGACACCGGTGCGTTCCATCATCATCATCCCATTCATGCTCATTCCGCACGTGGTGTAGAATAGACTGCCAACTGCTTTTCAGTTTCTGTATGAAACAAGTATTATTTACAATTATAAGACTCTAAATGTTTGTCTCTGAAAAAACAGATCACTCACAGATGAAAAAATCCTTACCTCTGTATCTTGCTTGATGCACAGGAAAACCACATGTGGTTTACGATTGACCTATGAAATAAAAGAACATTAGTAATTTAGAAACTTACAAAACAATGTATAAGCTTGGCACTTTACAAACCAACACTGACCTGCTCCAAGCAGCAAGAGTTTCGTTCCCTTTTTTTCTTCCTTTACTCTGTATCTTCTTCCTGACACCTGAAAGTATAAATGTAATATAAGGTTGGTCACCTCACAACAAAAAATTGTTTTGCATTCATGTACAGTACAGCCAAAGTGCAGCACAGGCTGCAAATATGTACATGATGTGTGAATGGCGAGGGCTGGAGAATTGATTAGGATTATGTGTACAGGTAAAGCAAAATAGACATACTTTTAGCAGTATGCCAGATGTCAAACTCATGCTTGACTTCAGGGAACTGCTCTCTCATGATCTTCCGTATTGAAGTGGACCGGTCTGTGGTTAGCACCTCAATATCCAAGCCATCACCCATTCATGCCCCTCTTGAAACCAAGTGGTTCCATGGCAACCGAGCTGCCGGCTTCTGTAGACTAGAAAATAAAGTTTAATAATTAATTGAATTGAATCACAATTTTCACAAAAGCAATTGTGATAATATATTATTATCTTCCACTGTTTCTTTTATTTACCTGCAGTAGTTCTGTGTGAATAATCTCCTTGGTGTCATCTATCATGAAAGTATAATGGCAGTACTTTGCACTGAAACCTGGTGTGTCACACCGACCATCACCGGCCAAGTGTAGCCTCTTCCCATCCTCCTGTTCCAGGTACACTCTGGCCATGATTTTTTTTCTCTGTTCTTGATAGAGGTCTTCAATGGCAGGATGCAAGTAAACCTTCTGCATCTCATAGAATGTTGTCTCTGAGATCATTTGAACATGCATGGTCTTGCACCAGTCCGACAGTTCAGTATACGTGCCACCCTTGAACAGAACAGCTGCTGCTGAGAGGAGGTTCACTTCTGCCATTCCCCTTACGTCAGGCGATGATGACCATGTCCCTGAATGGCCACCAAGACAGGTCCACATGACCTTCCTCTGCGCTCCAGAGTCAGAGTGACTTTTTGATGACACTGGCTGGCCGCACATCTGGCAAAATTTAAAAAGGGACATAAAGCAGGACTCATTGACAATGATCTTCTTTTCTTTCCAGTCTTTGGTGCTTTCATCTTCTGATGATGATGATGACGTTGATGTGGGGGTGACAGTTGTGTCGGGCTTGTAACTTTCGTCTTCTTCACCCACAGTGCTAAAGCTTGTATCAAGTGTCCCAGGTGTGTCTGGGCACGATGTCTGTGAAACAAAGAAGAGGTTTGTTTTTAATAGGAGAGCTGACCAATTAGATTATTATTATTCCTTCAGAATGATTATTTGAGTGTTAAAAGTGTTATCTTTTGTAAGTATTATATTTGCAAAATATCTGATTTCAATCATTTGAATTCCTGAAACTTACAGATTGTCCTTGGTCAGATCTTTTTACTGGTGTGGAGGTCAAAGGTTAAGTGTCAGTCTTCCGCGGGATGGAGGATGCAGTGATAGTCAGTGCGCCATGTCCTATACCAGTGTCCTGTAATTACACATGCATATAGTTTGTCATGTTTTTGGTATTATTTAAGAAATAATTTGACACCTAAAACTAAACCAAATTAGTGTAGAGACCCACACACACACAAACAGAACGTCTGGCTATTGATCACTCAATGCTAATTTGACACAAACACACACACACACCAGGGATGGAAATTAACACCCGCCACACGACAAATGCGGGTAGATTTGCGTGCTGGCGTGTAAATTCTGTCACTTCACCCGCCACTGTGTCGGGTAATACTTTCCAGTCAGGTCCGATCGAATTTGCATATTTAATACATTCGTCATAAACATGATGCCAGGGCGCTGCACAGTCCCACAGTTTGTTTTTGCCTTTCTAGTCGAACTGAACTACGGCGCGATCCGCTCCGCGAGGAAATACTATCTGCGAGACGTGTGGAGGCATGAGTCGACAAATCAATCGACTTACTTTGCCCCTTTTTTTCTTCCCACAGCAGAGGTTGAGGTGCTGAAAATAAAGTGAAAACTGCGCTTTTCCTTTAAGCAGCAGAGCTGCCGCCGTTATGATACAGTATTTGCATCAAAGCCCTAATGGTAATACAAATGAGAGGCTTTATTTAACGCTGTCCGTGCTTAGGAGGTGATTGTAATTGTGTCGGCTGAAAACAGAAACTAACGGAGGGACTCCTCACTGTACAGTCCCTTGAGTCGCGCAGTCAGTTTGCCGACATGGCTTTGTGTTTTAAGGCTCGAGACATACAATCAGATCGTATACAAACAGGGAAGCCTCTCCCATCGACATCCCTAATGCATATGGAGAAAGTGATAAACACTACGACACCACAAAGACTGATCAGACCTGCATCTCTTATTAGTTAATGATATGAAATGTTGATATTGTGCACAATATCAACATTTCATATCATTAACTAAAAATAAAAAAATAAATCTAAAAGGTAACTTCAATACTGTATTATAATTATTGACTAAATGATGAAAAAAGGTGTCTGCAGGGCCAGTGAAAATATACAAGGGGCCAGTAAAACTCGGATCTATTGGCTAAGGCTAAGCGGACCAGTTGGGAAAAAAAGTTGCATTGAACCCAGAGTATATATGGAGTTCAATTATAAAATGTTTTGAAATAAAGATGGCGTGTATTGTGTATCATATATAGTAAGAGTATTTGCAACTCAGTTCCTTGGTAGCACCTACTAACAGTAGAAATGACTTCTGATGGAAAACATTTGTATGAAAAAACACTTTTATTAGCTATTCTTACTATTGTATTGTATAACATTAACGCCTATATTAAAAAATATATTGCGTATACAAAGTGTCTGGTAAAAAAGATGAGTGGCTGGTAGATTTTTAAATCTACCTGCCACAGTGGCTGGTAGGCAAAAAAGTTAATTTCCATCTCTGACACACACACACACACACACACACACAGAACGTCGGGCTATTGGTCACTCAATGCTAATTTGATACACACACAGACAAAGACACAGACAGAACGTCTGACTCAATGCTAATTTGAGAATGGGGGATGATGCAAATGTTTACGGGTGTCGCCTACAGGCCCACATACGTATAGTCATACTATTGGTCACTCAATGCTAATTTGATACACACACAGACACAGACAGAACGTGTGGCTCAATGCTAATTTGAGAATGGGGGATGATGCAAATGTAGAGGGGTGTCGCTTACAGGCCTTACAGGCCCACATACATACTTATTAAAAAAATTAATTTAGGGAAAAGAATAAAATTAAGATAAATTTGATTCCACAACACACACACTCTCTATACTGTACACACACAAATTTGTAGCTTACCACAATGCTTGAGAGTGTTCCTTGGGAAGACTGGCCTTGCAATTGACCCCCTGAACCCAAAATACCAGCAGCTGAAGCCACCGGATTCTGAAATGTCACCATAAAGACAACAGTTATTACAAGTAGTCTATAATGTTAGATTATATCACTCACTGAAAATGATAGCAGAGTCATTCAGTGGCGTGCACAGACATTTTTGGGGACAGGTGCTCATTGCAAAAGAAAGGGCACAATATATTCTATCGATGAATGACCAAATCACTTTAATTGTACAAAATCTCCCCTGGCCTAATGACTTTTAATACCCGGCCACACATAGAGTGTTTCTCAAAGGAATTTGGGAGACTGTGTTTGGGACCCTGGACCTTCTAGGGGGGTCCGGGGAAGAAAAATTTGAACCTTTTAAAGTAAAATTCATCAATCAGGTGCACTTTGAGAAGAAAGCTAAGGCTAAATCACCTGTGTCAATGTGGGCTATTTAGTACTATTTTCTGGAATAATTTGGAGACACAAAATTACCAAAAAGCAGAAAGAAAAAATGTAGGGGAGAACGGGGTAATTTGTCACATGGGTTGGATGTCACATTCGTTATATCTCGCCACCAGAGCGCGCTAGCTCTGAAATGTTGATATAAAAAAGGTCCAGAATTGGGATCAGAGGTCACATACATAGACTTCCTTGGAGGAAGACAGCTGCATTTCAGGTGAGAGGATGTTTTGTGTTTTTCATGTCAAATTCAAAATATTTTGCTTCTCAGTATTTTTCTTCTAGGCTTTTACACAATGGGTTTATAACAAAACACTTGTTACCCTCAGAAAGTGTGAAGGGTAAACTATAGTTTAGATTGTGGTTAGCAAGCTAATTAGTTGTCAGATGGTTGTTGGCCTTGATGCTAGCAAGAAATTCAAGTTGGGGTTGGTCGTCAAATTTTTTGGGGGGTTGGTTGTCACATGTTATCTCAAGGCTGCAGCCAGAAAAGGAACCCAATAACGAAAGAAATTGTCAAGCTGTATCCTCACTGACACCCCAGAGAAGGAAAGAATAGAGCAGGAAAAGGCAGCTAGCAAGCAAAAGAAAAAAGGGCAACAAAATCAAAACAACCCAGTGCATCCCAAACTAGACCAGCTGCCAAGGCTACAGAACGTTATGTAGGCCTATTTGTCAACTTGACAATGCAATTAAACATTCAAATTTGGTTCTGCCTCCTTGCCTTCTTTTTAAGATTTTTCCCATTAAGATAACATTGTGACAAACAACCCCATAGTGTGTGACAACCGACCCCTTGATGGGGTTGGTTGTCACAATGTGTCAGAGTGTCTTTGATGGTAAATTACTTCTTCATTACAATAAGTTGGAAAAAAAGAGAGACACACATTTCTAGCCAACACCTTAAGCTTCAATTTAATGTAGGAATGGCTATTGACAGATGTTTTGGTGATGAGCAATTCTCACTAGAGTAAAAAGTGTGCCTACTTACCCCGTTCTCCCCTACATGTTTGAAAAAAAAACAGTCAGCTTCGGATTTTTTAAAATAATCCCTTATCCCGAATTCTCTCTTTGAAGTCTTCGTTAGGCCCCTGATCTCCGTACTTATAATATCCTATTAAGGTAAATACAAGATTACTGCAAGTCTTGTAACATAGAAATAACTTGTGGTTGGGACAAAATAATATAATTAACTTATATAGCTTCATGACTGATTTAGTACCACCAACCCACTTTGCGTAGTTAAAATAAAATGTGTGGACAGCTTTTAAGATATTTCAATAACATTTGAGGAACAGTTCAACATTAAAATCTGAGCTTTAAAAAGGCCCCGAACAGTTAACATGACTCTGGTCTTGACTCTGACCCTTCATCTTCATCTTCCTCCTTGCTGCTGGTGGATGCTTTCATCCAGGAGAGCAGAGAGCTTGGTTACATTACAACCAGGCACAAGGCTACATTGGGAATTGCCTGTTTGTCATTTAGCAAATAAATGACTGCATGTGTTAATTATATAGCCTAAAGTTAACATAAACAACACAAAATATTCAGCATACTGATAGATTCACATGCTGTACCAATGACAAACTCCGCCGACATTAGTTGTGTTCATCACGTCCTATCTATTTTTTTGGGGGGCTAGCTTGTTAAGCAGGACAGTCGGCTAATTTATACTCAGCTGTGTGGCGCTGCATGATAGAGGCTACTTTATAACAGAGACAAATAAATGCAAGTTATAGCTTGGCAACTGAGGCTTAGGGGGCAAACAATACACTCTTGACTCCATTCATGTATGTGTTACCTCGCTGGTGGGGCAGGGCAGGCGCAAGAGTAGGTGTGTGTGTGCAGCAGCTGTGAACTGCTGCGGCAACGCGCCTCCGTTTGTGTCCACTCTGCGCGTTCACGTTGACAAAGGAAGTGTGTGCGGAGGAGGAGGGGGGGGGGACATATTTATTGGGGCATTATTGTCAAACGTTTTTAATCGTTGAGCATTTATAGATGATAATGATGATAATAATACACTGTAAAAAAAAAAAAAAAAAAAAAAAAAAATTCAAAAGGGCACTTGATTGGGCCAGGGGAAAAGAGCAAGTGCTTCAGCACCACTTCAGGTCTACCTGTGCACGCCACTGCTTGAGAGTGTTCCTTGGGAAGACTGGCCTTGCAACTGACCTCCTGAACCCAAAATACCAGCAGCTGAAGCCACCGGATTCTGAAATGTCACCATAAAGACAACAGTTATTACAAGTAGCCTATAATGTTAGATTATATCACTCACTGAAAATTATAGCAGAGTCATTACTCGTTATTTGTGTTATTTCTGTCCCCAGGAAATTACTTTTAACAGTTTACATAAAATAAATGGAATTCACCTGATCTTTAACCATGAAATAAGTAGGCCTATTATACACGTTTACAAAAGTTAGTAGGCCTGTAACCTGAAAACATTGTTTTCTTTGCCTCGAGAACACACGTTTATAATAGCGAAAATCAAAGATGCTTTACTTTGTTTTTGAACAAGCTTGGCAATGTGTCCCGATAGCAGCAAGTAGTGTAATTTGTAAACAGAAATATAGTAAAATATTACGACAGTCATACCTGTAGGCGATAGCGTTTTGCTGCGGGAGGAGCACTCGAGGGACCGGCGGCCTCTTCCTGATCTTGCAACGGGCCCAAAGCGAACACCGACGGAACAGCTGTTTCTCTTAGAGTAGGCCGGGACCACTTCAGGCCGACAATATTTCCCATAAAGTCTTCCGGTTTGAAATGGAGACTGCACACTTTTCTGTGTTTTAGCAATTCAATACCGGCGTCTTCTCCGATGTTGGGGTGTTTCACGGCCCTGAGCCATTGCTTGCAACGGTCATTGTCTTTCTGCGGAAAAGCGTGAAAACTTACATTCTTTCCCTTCCTAGACTTTTCGGTGCAACCGGGTACAATACAACTGACGACCATGTTTGCGTAGAGAAAAACCGAAAGCAGAAGTCTGAACAGGTCAACGTATCACGAGGATATGTTTACAAAAAGTCGCGGCACCACATTTATTTCCGACTGAAAACGGAAACAGGGGGGCGGGACAGCAAGCTGGGAGCGAGCGCGGTGCATTGTTGGAGTTGGAGGATTTATTACATTTGAGCATGAAAAAAAGAAAAACACACATAAAAACACTCTTTCTGCCTTTTCTCAGGCTAGGATGAACCGATTTCGAAAAATTTTGCACATTTATACTACATAGGATTATATACTTCGTATAACCTTCATGTTTCCACCGGGGGAATAATCCTTTAATATTAACACCAACTGTGCACAATGTCACAGCTACACTGCATGTTTTCAGCATATTGCCCGAATCAAAATACAAAAATGAATAAATCAAGCACTGTGATAAAATAATGTAACTATGACTTATTTTTACTCTTTAAATGCAACAAAGGCTGCTTTAACTACAGCATTAACACTTATTTGTACATGAATAAAGAAACCACATGCTTTATATAACACACGTGGATAACACACCAGTAATTATATTAGCCCATTAGCCATGTATTGGCAGGCAACACAGGTCTGTGCTATAAATAGCATTAGCCGTATCGGCAGGGAACACATGTTACTATAAATAGCCATATCCCAACTTCTTAAAACTCACCGAAACAATGCTAGAAACAGTTAACCTCCGACACACGGGCCGTCCTCCAACTCCTCAGACAGACAACACGAAGGCATACGCTCTAGCCTCACTCTAGAGTCTGCAGTTTAACTTTTATAAATCAATTTTATCTCTGTGTGCATCAATATCGTCCTTCTTCTTCTCTTAATTTCCGGCAGACTGTATGCCTTTGAGGCACATTGCTGCCACCCACAGGACAAAAAATAGACTACTGGAAATAAACAAACAAACAAACAAAACATATATATATATATATACATATATATATTCCAGACGCAATCCGTCCATCCTATTTCCAAAGGAATAATCCAGTGGCCGTTATGAAATCCAGGACAGCTTTTATAGTCCCAGGCTGATTCTCAATGGGATTTAGAAGGCTCTTTAGTGTAACCGGTGTTTTGCCCAGGCTTTCCACTGCTGCATACAGATGTTCCCTCTGTCGAGTGAGACCAGAACATTCCATCAGGATATGTTTTACTGTTTGCTGTTTTTTACACACTCCACACAGTCCATCTTCATGTTTCCCAACTTTGTGTAAATCCCATGCGAGTCCGCAATGCCCCAGCCTCAATCTGGTCATCATGACTGTATGCCTCCTTTCCTTTCCCAAAAAGCACTGGCTCTTTGTGACTCTATTCTGCAAGCTGTAGTAATGCCTCCCCTTCTTTTCCTTATCCCACTCCTCCTGCCACACAGCCATGATGTTCTTTTTGATGATTGACCTACACTCAGTTAACCCCAGCCTCACTTTTACATCCACATCTTCCCATCAATATCGTCTCATTCTGTGTTGAAGTTTTCTTTCTTCTGTCATGGAGGCGGAACTTAACTTAACCATCCAATGAGCAGTCTCTATTCCTTGTCATAACCAATCAAACGCCTCAATGCAAGACCAACATTAATTGACAAGCTATTTAAGTGAATAGGAATGATGGAAATAAAATAATAACTAAATAAGCATATGATGTATTATGATGATCTTATCAACGGGGTTATGGGCATTTATTTATTTATGTTAACCCATTTTTGTCACTGGGTTACATACCCATCTATGTTCCTAGACAAAATAGCAGCGCCTTTTCCATTAGGATGAAGGCCGTCTGCTTTCAGCAGGTCAGGTCGATCCTCAAATGAATCCCAATTATCCACAAAGTTAAAACCCTGCTCATGGCAGTGCTGTGCCAGCCAGCGATTTAACGCTGTAACCCCACTGTACATCTCACAATTACCCCTCCTGGGTAGGAGACCAGAGACTATTAATGGACACATCTTTGAGGCAGTCTCAAAAGCCCTAGCTAAGCTATATTTAGTGATCTCAGACTGCTTCAACCTAATGTCTTTGGTGCCGACATGAATAACAATGTTATCAAAACGTGTGTTGTTTTGTGTCTGCGTTCCGCCTTTATCCCCCTTATCCCTGCGTGTAGCCAGCACCCTAAGATTAGCCTCAATGTCGGATGCTCTGGCTCCGGGTATACATTTAACAGTGGCTGGCAAATCAAGATTAATGTTGCGTGTGATAGAGTCCCCTATGACTAGCGTGCGGGGCCTAGCCCGACCAACGGGAGCGAGGGAGACAGACGGGCTAACAGGGCTCGCAAGAGCCGAGTACCGATTCTCAGTCCCGAGAGGGGGCCGTGAACCGGGGCACCAAGCAAGCCCGCTTGCACCGTGTGCCCCCTCACCCCGCCGGACAGGGCAAAACCCGGCCGCGTCTGCCGAAGCAGTTACGGTAATGCTACCGGGGGGGTTAAGAGTCCCGGGACTAGGTCAAAGCAATGTGTCCGTGCTGTCTATAACGTCAGTAGCAGAAAGCTGCTCTAACTCACGGATGCAACTCTCTAAACGAGTCATTCTAGCCAATAAAGTAGCACAATCCGCACAAGCCATCACACACAGTTATGAGTTAGACACAAAGTCAGACCCAGGGGAGAGTGCGAGAAAGCTAAGTGCTAGGATATGCTATATACTGTACAGACAACAACAAATCGCCCCCCAACACCAGCGAGGTAGGGGAGAACGACAGAAAATTAAATTTGTATAATAGGATTAAAGAGATCCTATTATACTACTTTTCTGGTCTTCATTTCTTGTTAAAAACTGCTATAGAGCAACCTGACACGAATCACATCACAAAAAACTATGTAGATTTTCGTGGGACACTCTTCCTCTTACCCTAGCGAGCACAGCAGTCTCTCTCTACACACTGCTTTGAGCTTCTCCGCCCCTCCCCCCCCCTTGCTGCAAACCCCACTCCGTTGTGATTGGTTACCTTCCTTCCAGCAGCGGGAAATTTTCAGGAAGGTGGGGGCATGCAGCCGGAGCTTGCCTGAGCGGCAGCATTACCATACATGGAAACATGACAGAAACGACCCGAAATTTTAACGAGTTCGGCTCGACCGGCTGCCATAGTGTTTAGTGCTCTGCATAGCCACCCCACACGGTCAGCAGGGAATACGTCGAAATGCATGTACGTAATTATTTGATACTCTAGTATGGTTAAACATGACTATAAATCATTATATCAACGTTTATAGGTCATAAAAGTCGAAAAGTATCATAGGTCCTCTTTAACAATACACAGAGCACAATTTGTGAAGAAACCTGGAAAGTGTGAAGGAAACAATAGAATAATCTTAAGACACGGTAAGACAGGACATGCAGCAGCAAAGTAACAGCTAGCGAATCTTTCGTGTAAACCGGAATGTTAACAAAGAGATAACATGTTATCAACAGTGTTGATTTTGTTGGGATTTTTTTTTTATCCTGTGCATTATAAAAAATTATAATTTAGTATGCATCTGCATGCATCTAAAAATTGTTGGAATTCATCATCGAATGAATAATCCTTATCATGTGTGTTTAAGACACTCTGGGGGACTTATCTGCAACCTGACCCGGACTGCTTTGGCAAAGCTGCATGAATCCTCTACAACTCTCTCTCCGAGGTATCTGGGACACACACTCCACCAACAGAAAGACAGCTTTGGTCTCCGGATGTCTGCCAGTGCTAACCACAATCATTACTTCAGGAGCACCATCTGCCCAAATGAACGCTCTCAAACTGAAGCTTTACTTTATGTAGGGTTACCTACAGAGCATCTCATTGATGGTTCTGACGCTGTGGCACTGTGTAATGAAGTTGACCCAGATGAACTCCAGTGCACCCCCCTGCCTGATGCCCTGAACCCCTGTGAGGATGTGATGCGTGGGGGCTTCCTCAGGGTGTTAGTGTGGCTGGTGAGTCTGCTCTCCATCTCAGCCAACCTCCTGGTCATGTACATCCTGCTATCCAGCAGACAGAAGTTGTCCGTAACACGATTCCTTATGGGTCACCTGGCCTTTGCAGACTTCTGTATGGGGATGTACTTGCTGCTCATTGCATCTGTTGACCTCTACACACGCTCCTTTTACTACCACTATGCTATTGCCTGGCAAACAGGAGCGGGCTGCAATCTAGCAGGGACATTATCAGTGTTTGCCAGCGAGTTATCTGTATACACATTAACTTTAATCAGCCTTCATCGCTGGCATGCCATCTTATACGCCATGAGGCCAGACAGAAAGATGAGGTTGCGCCATGCAGCTGGACTGATGCTGGTGGGCTGGCTGCTGAGTGGGACCCTAGCACTGCTGCCAGTGGTCGGCGTGAGCAGTTACCAGAGAGTGAGCATCTGCTTACCCATGGACACTGAGACAACTGCTGCTCGGGCCTATGTGGTGTCTGTCCTGATGGTTAATGTCGTAGCATTCATGGTGGTGTGTTTTTGTTACCTGCACATCTACAGCATGGTGCACAATCCCCAGCATCAGTCCAGCAGATGTGACACCACCATGGCCAAGCGCATGGCTGTTCTCATCTTCACCAACTTCCTGTGCCTGGCTCCCATCTGCTTCTATGGCCTGTCTGCAGCTCTCCACCAACCATTGATGACCATCACAGATTCCAAGGTGTCACTTCTTCCTACGCTTTAAAACAGATTTTTTTTCTATCTTTAAAATAGAGGCTGATGTTTGTTCTTCTCCACAGGTGCTGCTGGTCCTCTTCTATCCTCTCAACTCGTGTGCTCACCCATTCTTCTATGCTCTCCTGACCAAGGCCTTTCACAGAGACATTCTGATGTTGCTGAGCCGGATGGGGCTGTGCCAGCAGCAAGCACACCTCTATCAGAGCCAGTATTACTGCCCACGTGTTCAGTGAGACAATGTCCAGCCCCACATCCCAAAACATGGTATCACCCAGGCAACAAGATGACCCAAAATTGCTTTTTTTTTTTGTAATTCACATATTTATTAAATGTTCACAGGTGGTCACATAGATACAGGGACATCTGATACAAATTCATAATACAAAGTCATATTTCATGTTTCATGGCTTCCATATTATTGTTTTCATGGTGACATAAAAAATAAATAAAAATAGTAACAATAATAATAATAATAATAATAATAATAATAATAATAATAATAATAATAATAATAATAATAATAATAATAATGGAGAAAGAAAAAAGTAAAATAATAAGAAACATCTAGATACTTCCCCCATGTGGAGATAAGAGCCAATATTTATTCTCCTTTCTTCTCCCCTCAATGTGCCATGGTCAGACCCCACAAGCAAAAACAGGCCAATGACAAAAAATAAATAAATAAAAATAAATAAATAAATACATTTGTTACCATGGTCCGGTGATGTTAGCTGCCTTTGCAGTTGTGGCTGTATTAATTTGGGTCACTATCCACCTTTATGTGGTCCCAAAACCCTTCCCAAGAGGATACCCCCTCCCCCCAATTGTCACTTAATCGGTTCAACATGCATTCATAAGATACAGTTTCAGTCATTGCATTGGCCCATTCTTCAACTTGTGGGGCTTTTGGTATCTTCCAGTGTCTTAAAATAACACGGCAAGCCGTTACTATACCTACAATAATTACAGAAAAGTCACACTTCGATACGTTAGATATTTGAGATTTGTCCCCTAATAGACAGAGCTCTGGGCTTAAAGGAATTTCTGAACCAAACCAATTGCTTAAAATGAAAATAATCTTAGTCCAGAGAGGCCTGACCATAGCACACTCCCAGATACAATGGAGAAAAGTACCAATTTCAGTTTTACATTTCCAGCATAGGTTATCATTCAATAGTTTCATTCTATGGAGTTTAGAAGGCGTATAATAGTATCTATGTAAAATCTTGTATTGTGTGAGCTTTCCCCTCGCCTCTCTCACATATTTACCACAATCAGCCAAAATATTTGCCCAGTTATCACACTTAATTTCTCCACCAATATCTCTCTGCCAAATCGATCTCATAATATTTGAATCATTACACATAGAAGCATTAGCAGTCTTGTAAAATTGGGAGGCTTTACATTTTTCTGGTGGTAGTTTCATATACTTCATGACATTATTATCAACCACACTGTATGGCTTGGAACTAATACAGCTCCGTATCTGCAAGTATTTCCAAAAATGATCCTTTCCCACCAGGTTAAATCGCTCTAAAAGTTCATTGTATGATAACAGCACTCCGTCCTTAAATAAATCGCTAATAGTACATACACCTCTGGAGTGCCACTGTTTCCAGTACACAGATGTTTTTCCAATGCGGACATCAGGGTTATGCCATAATGATGAATATTTTTGTACAGTATGTTTAAGTTTAAAGATTTTATGGACTTTAATCCACACATCCTTTGAATGTAAAAGTACGGGGTTTGTGATATTAGACCTTTTTTGAGATATAACCTCTATAGGATTGAAGGGTGAGCATATCTCCCTTTCAATATCCATCCAAGCTGCATTATTTTCTGTAACATGCCAATATCTTGCAATTTTAGCCATTTCAAAAGATAAATAATACAATCTCATGTCAGGAAGACCCAGCCCTCCATTTTCTTTATGCGAACATAATTTTCTCAGTTTAATTCGTGGCCTTTTCCCTTCCCATAGGAAGTGTTTTACTATATCATCTAATTGTCTAAATATAGTAGATGGTATTATAATTGGGAGCATCATAGTAACATAATTAAACTGCGGAGCTACCACCATTTTTATTATACTGACTTTTCCCCATAATGTGAGTCTGATCTTCTCCCACTTTTGAAAGTTAGTTTTGATCTTTTGGAGTAAAGGGTTAAAGTTCAACGTTACTATTTCCCCTATGTCCTGGGACAGTTTAATGCCAAGGTATTTCATCCCGTTATGTACCCATCTGAAGTTGTACTTCTCTACCATAAATGGAAAGCAGGACTTGGATAGGGGCATCGCTTCCGATTTAGTCCAGTTTATAGAATAACCTGAACATTTTGAAAAGGATTGGATTGTGTCCATCAAATATGATAAGGATGTTAGGGGGTCAGACACCACTGCTAAGATATCATCGGCATAAAGTAATAGTTTGTGTTCTTTATCTCCTCCCTTAACACCTTTTATTCCAGTGTGTGCCCTAATGGACACTGCTAATACCTCTAGGAAAATGATAAACAATAATGGGCTTAATGAGCATCCTTGACATGTACCTCGGGTCAGATTAAAAAAGGGGGATACCGTTCCGTTGGTCATCACTGCTGCCTTCGGTTCTTTATACAACATTTTTACCCATTTAATAAAATTAGAGTCGAAGCCAAAATGGGATAGGGTGTGGAACAAAAATTGCCATTCCACCCTATCAAAGGCTTTCTCCGCATCAAGGGAGATGGCAGTAACTGGGGTGTTTTGAGATTGACTCGACCACATTAAATGTAAATGGCTGTTCTCATCTTCACCAACTTCCTGTGCCTGGCTCCCATCTGCTTCTATGGCCTGTCTGCAGCTCTCCACCAACCATTGATGACCATCACAGATTCCAAGGTGTCACTTCTTCCTACGCTTTAAAACAGATTTTTTTTCTATCTTTAAAATAGAGGCTGATGTTTGTTCTTCTCCACAGGTGCTGCTGGTCCTCTTCTATCCTCTCAACTCGTGTGCTCACCCATTCTTCTATGCTCTCCTGACCAAGGCCTTTCACAGAGACATTCTGATGTTGCTGAGCCGGATGGGGCTGTGCCAGCAGCAAGCACACCTCTATCAGAGCCAGTATTACTGCCCACGTGTTCAGTGAGACAATGTCCAGCCCCACATCCCAAAACATGGTATCACCCAGGCAACAAGATGACCCAAAATTGCTTTTGAAGTTTCATTCATATTTTTGTTGTTGTAGTGCTCTTGTAAATACCACATCACAGAACGTAACAATTACAAAACATGCCAAAGCCTTTGAGAATCATTATACCAACCTCTAATAAAGGTGGGGGTTTTCCGTTCAACAATAATGATCCAAATGTTAATCTGCAGGTATTGAAAGAAAAGGTTTAGGCTTTGGGGAAAGATGGATTGCTAATATATGTGAATGCAAAGAAAATGTCAAACTTGGTAGAACCCCAAAATACAGAGTGTGAGGAAAGTAAAGGGTCATATGCATTAGTCTGATTATCTTTTCCTCACCTCAGTAAAGTAGAAGCGTCCTCAACTCTCCTGAGTCCGGGTCACGGCTCCATGCAAGTCCCTGCAGTACAGGAGACAGGCTATTTGCTAGCATACCGTCTGGCCAATTCCAGTAAACTGTCCATACACCTTCAGACTCCGGGAAACCGCTTCAGCCTCAGCGGACGGGAGGCGTCACTCGCTGCACAGGACTTCACATGCCTGCTTCTGCATTTGGCTTCATTCATTCCGTCTAAGCAGCTCATAATTCGGGTTGGGCTGCTCTGGCTCCTCCACGGCGGTAAAAATCACGATACGACTCAGTGTGAAGTTTCCCTAAGGTCTATGACCGACTATGCAATTAAAAGGTTGTATCTTCCCTTTCATAGATTTCCCGCAAGTCTGAGTATTTTGTACCAAGGCGTTTTATCAAACTGAATTGTTTTCATAAACCGTGGAGTGTCAAATTACCGTGAGTTCTGCAATAGAGTTGGTTCTGTTACCTCAACTGCATCCGCGCATGCCATTTTCTCACAATTTAAAAAAAAAATGTTTTATAAGTCCCTGTGCCCTGAAGGGTGTTGCTGATGTGCGAGCAAAGCTCACTCTTACATAGTTTGTGTTTAAAGGGGTAGTTCGGAATTTTGGACATAGGGCTTTATTTCCAAGTTGGCCTAGGTGTTCTTTATCATTGGAGACAGTTTTCAACACATTTAATTCAGTCCTTCTAGTTGCAAAGCTCGCTCGTGCTAGGCTAGCGCAAGTCAACGGTTGTATGTAGCCTGCTACTAAATCAGTCTTACCCACTATTGATGTAAATGTCTGTGTTGATAGAATAACGTTAGAAATAAAACCAACCTTGCATATTGCATTTTGAGGGACTTGCTGTGTCTTAGCAGCTGTGTTATATTCCTGGTGGTAGGCTACAGCAGCAGCGGACTGATACCTAGGTTACCGGCTCTATAATACGTTTGTTTACTTGAAAATGTATACAAATACCGACAGAGGACGAATGAATACCTAACGTTGTCACTCTCCAAAATGCATTGAACTGTAACTATACCGTTATCTCCACTAACGTTGTCTTCAATCTATCAGTAGGCTAACGTTATGAAAGGGACCAGCTTTATTTGCTAGAGTAGCCTACCAAAAGTTATTACCTGTTCATCAGTGGCTGTTGGTGCATCTGAAAAGACGGATGGCACCGCATTCGTTGTCAGTGATTTCTTGCTCTTTAGTTTGCGGGGTTTCTCGAAGTAGTCCGGTCTGAAATGACAAATACTCCATTTGCGTAAAGATTTTGCCGTTGTTGATGTCCAAGCCAGCAGCAAGAAGCCACAGTTGAGTCCTTTCTGAATCTCGCTATGGAAATTGGTGGAAACTCTGTCGTGCCCATCTGTAGCGTTTATTTGAACAATTGCTAAATGCACACTGAATCACCATGTTGCCTAGTCGTTCATATCCGCTTCTGTCCCACGCTTCTCTGTTTACTTTCTGCTGTAGTGATTCGGTTACACTAACCAGAGCAAAGTAAAATTCCGCTGCTGCTGAGAAAATAGTCCCTAGTATTTCTAACATTATTCTATCAACACAGACATTTACATCGATAGTCTGGCGTTATAATTGATTTGCCTCAGGTGTACTGTGGAGTGGGTAAGACTGATTTAGTAGCAGGCTACATACAACCGTTGACTTGCGCTAGTCTAGCACGAGCAAACTCTGCAAATAGAAGGACTGAATGAAATGTGTTGAAAACTGTCTCCAATGATAAAGGCTAACACCTAGGCTAACTTGGAAATTAGGCCCTTTTTCCAAAATTTCCGAACTACCCCTTTAAGTGTCTGTTCTTCTACCGTAATTGCTTGTGTATAGTCTACACTTTCTCCACGTCACAATGCTCTTCCTGTGTCGTTTCAAGTTAAAAGCCTTCAGTAGTTTGCAGCAGAACAGGAAACACGTCAATATTTCAGCTTCTGTTGGCTAAGGCTATTCAAGCAACTCAAATGCATATCATTCAAATGCTTCTACCTGAAACCCATAAATCATGCAGACTATCAGCATTCAATTAAATCTACACTCTAGTGTAATTTTTAAGTAAATCACAAAATCCCTGGGATATTCCTCTGGCACTAACTCGGGTGCTTTCATCCACAGATTTTCTGGGGGAAATCATGGTCAGAGCTGCCAAGTCTCACTCTTTGGCCGTGAGACACACGCAAATCAACCAGTTCACACTCACGCCACACCTCAAATTTCTCACGCGGAGAAATTAATCCCCAAAATAACATTTGTTTTGCGGAAAATTTCTTATTTTGAAAAGCTAACAGACATGAGTGCCGTGACTTCCTCTTTCTGAACGCGCGTTAACGTTATACTTTGATGTGCAGATGTTTTATTTTAGCTTAGTAGTTTGCATTGGTGTTGAACTGTTCTCTAATTTTTTTCTTCTTTGAATAAAGCCTAATGCTGCTAGTAAAATACCACCAGCCACTCAACCCTCAATAGTAGACATGATATAGAATAATTACCTTTATTACAGTTTAACCAAATGTTTTAACAATAGGCTACAAGAGATATTTGAAAGCACTACACATGCATTGTAGGCTATTCAATTAAATTTGTGTCAGCGAAACCGTGAATGTTCTCTTTTACTTTACATAAAAATTAATGCAGAAAAGGCACACATTGCTTCATAAAAAGCTTCATAAAAATTCACCTGAATGCAGGAAATTAAGTGTTTAATGCTCAAACTTTTCTGGGGGGGGGCCCCCAGACCCCCACTTATAATATGTCCACACCCAATGTTTAATTAAAACCTGTCCTACGACTTTGCAATTCATTAATTTGTTTATTTTAATAAGATTTTTGATGTTTTATCACATTTTCCAATTGACTTTTATTTCTGATTTATTAAGAACAATATGTAAACTTGCAGGACACTAGCAAAAATTATTGGGTGGGAAAGAGGACACGGTTTTGGGTCCCTCGGCCAAAAAATCTCACTCCAAACCTTTGGTGAAACTTGGCAGCCCTGGGGCCTCATTTATAAACGTTGCGTACGCCCAGAAGAGGGCGCACGCCAATTTCTAAGCAAATATTGGGATTTATAAAAACCAAACTTGACGGGAGATGTGCGGTCCTCCACGCAAACTCTGACCCATGCGTACGCACAGAAAGTGGAGAAAGGAGAAACGGCGACTCCGTCGGCACATGTATGAAGTGCGAGAACGAATGTGTTTGTGTAAAATGTATCCAGATAGGCCTATTATAAGCCATGTAGGTCTATCATATATTGGGAGTTCCTTTGCAAAACGGATGAAGCCATTCTTACAACTAATGAACAAATGCCTCCACGGATTTTTCCATGGAGTGATACCAACAAAAACAAAACGAATTAGGATCTTAAATAGCCTACAAACGGAGACATATGAGTGCAAATAAAAACAAAATAGCAACGTTCGAATAAGCTCTGCAGTTATTAAAGAATAACCTATCTGCATGTTGTGGAATTAATTCTGATAATATTGAGGTGGAATACAGCCTATTACTTTTACACTGACGCTGTTCTCGATGCCTCAGTCAGGCAGACAGGAGTGCACCTTTTCATACACTAATGATAAGCCTACTGTACATAGGCTACTGTGATTTTTTTCACGGCTTTTAGTCCGTTTTATCTATGTGTTTTTCTTTGTGTTTAAGCACGTCGCAATTGTGTTTTGAAAGGGACTGTGAAGTTTATTATTAACCCTCCGCCGCCCGTCACTGCCCCGGGATGAATTCTCCGAATCTGTATCTCATGGGGGGTCTCAGTGCCCCCCGCTCGTGGCACAAACACTGTTGTGTGAGGATATGCACTTGTTTGCGTCCACTTTTATGTCGGATCACTTCTTTTTATTTCGGCCACAGCGTTCACAGAGATCGCCACAGGCTGCACTCTATCGCCTTTACGCTCACACTGCCACCAAACTATATTTTCCCTGTTCGCCACTTCTCCAACGGGTACTTCGGGGTGACCGCAGTGATCCACACCGTGTGGAGTTTATTTTTCCATTTCCCTTTCAGTCGGCGATTGCCACTACCGCCTTCATGCACTCAGTAAATGATATTAATTCGGGCGTGTCGATGACTATGTATGGGTAAATATGGGCGGTACGTGAAGCCCGCAAAGGCTGCGCCACATTTAGAGTAGATTGTGATTTATAAAGGGAAACAGGCGTAGGACGTGAGTGCGCACTGTTTTATAAATCCGAATATTTTTGTTCGCACGTACATCCTACATTTCTTCCGTACGCCAGCTTCCACGTGAATCCCACGCAAAGCTTTATAAATGAGGCCCCTGATCATGGTGGTGCTGCTGCACTGCCATCCACCTTACTCCTGATTAAAGTTGCAACATGCTGTATACTATTCAGTCACAAGCAGCAATCTAATGCATCGATAGGTGCACTCAAATATACATATCAATCTTGAAGTCATCTCTCAATTCATAATTACAGCACCATGTGACAAGTAGTCAAATTATAGCATAGCTGGCTGGTTTATTCAATTCAAAACCTCCATAGCATGACAACTGGTGCTCAGGCAAGCTGTCATGTTCGTCTCATTGTCATGCGCTAAACCCTTCATCTTCATGGAGTTATCTGTGCATTATACATTGTCATTTTCAGTGCGCATAGTATTTTCAAGGACACGCAAGCATAAAACTGGTGGTGATGTAACGCGGCTCATTGTCCGCTCCCGATGTAATTGTAACACTGTTGAAATTGGCAAACTGTCAATCAAATCCCCTGAGCCAACCCCCATTCCCCAGGTGAACCAAATCAGCTAATTAAGCATTCAGGCAGCAGGACACAGTTAAAACCCCAGTCAATCAGAACTTTTGGAAGAGAAGCACAACACAGGAGAGACACAACCAAACTTACCAACCCTGGAAACAAAACATACTTACCAACCCTGGAAACAAAACATACTTACCTGGACTGTGACTGAAAACATGGGGGAGCTGATCTGCTGCTGAGGAGGACGCTTCCAACACTGAACACTGGTGAGAGCTCCAAAATGGAACACTTAATTAAAATGCTGCTCCCAAATTGAGCAGACTTGTAATCTTACCTGTTTACCTAAACAGGTCAGGCCCTATTGCCGGAGCGAGATGATGGCGAGCTAAAGGAGAAGAACAAACTCAAGTCCAATTCCCTAAAAAGGCAGGCTTCAAGCCTGGCTGCCTGGAGTGTGGTAGGATTTCCCCTGCCCAAACAAACACTGACTTCCTTGAACATTCTGCACCCACAAACACATCTAACCTGCAGTGAATGAAGTGTGTGGGATGCATTGTTTTATGTTTAGTCTAATCAATGTTTGAGTAGAACTGGGAACTGTGGATCTAAATGTATGGAGTAAAGTGTGCCCATACCAAGTGTGAACATCTAAGATGATTGAATTGAAGGCCTCATTTTTATTTATGTTTGTTTATATTTCCTTGATTGAGTCAAGTGATTATTCTTTGTTTATTTGACATACAAAACCGGTTACCAAATATCTGTGTCGTGTCTTTAATCCTCCACCAGCTCCATGAGACAAACCTACCAATTAGCCCAGTACTCTGTTACAGTTTGATTTTTTGATAACATATTATTTACAAACATATCTCAGTTAAAGTAAAATTGTGTACCCTAGGGTTACATAAAGTGGCAAGCTAGCCAGGAGCTGTGTTGAGGATTAAAGACACGACACAGATATTTGGTAACCGGTTTTGTATTTCAAATAAACAAAGAATAATCACTTGCCTCAATCAAGGAAATATAAACAAACATAAATAAAAATGAGGCCTTCAATTCAATTATCTTAGATGTTCACACTTGGTATGGGCACACTTTACTCCATACATTTAGATCCACAGTTCCCAGTTCTACTCAAACATTGATTAGACTAAACATAAAACAATGCATCCCACACACTTCATTCACTGCAGGTTAGATGTGTTTGTGGGTGCAGAATGTTCAAGGAAGTCAGTGTTTGTTTGGGCAGGGGAAATCCTACCACACTCCAGGCAGCCAGGCTTGAAGCCTGCCTTTTTAGGGAATTGGACTTGAGTTTGTTCTTCTCCTTTAGCTCGCCATCATCTCGCTCCGGCAATAGGGCCTGACCTGTTTAGGTAAACAGGTAAGATTACAAGTCTGCTCAATTTGGGAGCAGCATTTTAATTAAGTGTTCCATTTTGGAGCTCTCACCAGTGTTCAGTGTTGGAAGCGTCCTCCTCAGCAGCAGATCAGCTCCCCCATGTTTTCAGTCACAGTCCAGGTAAGTATGTTTTGTTTCCAGGGTTGGTAAGTATGTTTTGTTTCCAGGGTTGGTAAGTTTGGTTGTGTCTCTCCTGTGTTGTGCACTGTAAAAAATGGCTGTGAAATTTACATAAAAACTATGTAAAATCCCTACAGAACAGTATTGTAAACCCAAAAACGTATATTTTTTGTTTAGATCACAGTGAACTTTTGTAAACTATTAAACAAAATGTTTTTGTTATATTTACAATAATAATATGTGATTATAATCAAATTTATTTGTTAAAACTACAAATATTGGTAACAAAAACAGAGAAATACTGTAATACTCTTAACAAAACAATTATGTTAATTTGACATGCAAATATTGTAAAAACTACAGTTTTAGTCAGTTGATTTAAAAATACAAAAAATATATGTAAGTCAAATATACAAGTCTATGCTGTACTTTTAACATGATCTTGATGAAACTATGCAAATTGAGATAAGCCTAATAAAAAATGTCTCACAAAAAATGTCATTGTGATCCTAGAGGTAGCCTGTCTATTTATAGGATATATAAAAATATACAATTATAATTACATTGTTTTTTTTTATCATGGCTATTTGTAGCCAATCTGGTGCTGAGCTTCATGATGCAGGTTTTATATAGGTGATATTGAGATTTGGTGAGTGAGATTGGTGAGCCAGATAAGAACATCCATGAATATTGGGTCATTCACGGAGGAATTGCACCTGTTTTTTGTTTTTAGCAAGTTCGATAAATGAGGGCCAATTGTGCACTGAGTCTGCCTAATTTTGAATTTAAAAGTGTGCAGCTCGTCTCTGATTGGATAATGACGTGAGGGCGGGAGGAGAAGCACGAGCTCCTCGTTCACGGCTTCAGCTGATGTCACCAACGAGCCAGTAGTAGCGCCGCCGTGTCTGCAGAGTGGAGAACACATCAGAAATCTTCGGACTACTTTGGACTACTTTCATTAAACTTTTTTTGGACAAATCTACGATTGGAAGATCCGTGGCTATTCAGTCAGAAAGTTTGCAAGGTAAGCTTAAAATGTCGGCTACTTTTCCTACTTTTTGCTGAAAGCACATGGTGTAAGCTAGCACCAGTTGATATTTAGCAGGCGCTAGCAACAGTTGATGGGCTATGTAGCAGGCTAAAGACCAATAGATTGATAACTTAGTTCAGCTAAACTAAAAATTATCACCTGCGTCTTTTGTAAAAAGATATTGGTTACATTAAGAGGCTATGTACTACATTGCAGAGTGCATAGGAATGAGCCTCGTTGTCTTTTCAAATGTGTTGGCGCCAACTGTAGTCAAACATTTACCACTTATGCAGCTTTCAAGGGGCACTTTTATCGCGTGCACAATGCACCTGAACCGCAAGCCGCTCCTAGAGCTGTTGTTGCAGATTTAGGCCCTGTTCTCACGGCAACACGAAACGGTGCAAACGCGGAAAAATTCCTGCGGTTGCACTATATCATGTCCATGAAAACACGCAAACGCAGGCATGAAACCGCAAATTTTTGAGATCACCTCCCAGGGAGGATTTTTAGGAAAACACAACGGTTTTGGTTTCATGGGAACACCGAAAACATTTCCCCTGGTAACGCTGACGTCACGGCTCCACCCTCACACATGCGCATTGCGTTTGGAGATAAATGGGCATGCGCCGTCTTTGTAGGTCCATGTGCGCCAGTTGGAAAACAACAACAATGGCGGATCACCGAGCTGCATTCGCTGTGCTGTTGCTGATTTTGTTATCGCGCCTACAATCGCTCCGACAACAAAATATGGAATGGCTGCACCAATGCTGTGAACAGCGGACACGGAATATACACATGAGCCGAATTCTCAATCCACCTATACGTCGGAGGAGGGCAACGAAAAGGCGCTTTTGGACAAGACCTGGGAGAACAAGCCAGTGGTGGGATAACTTTGTGGATGGCATTGTTGACGACAGTGAATGGATGGAAAACTTTCGAATGTCCAAGGCCAGCCTCGTTGCTCTGAGCGAAGAACTTCGTCCTTACATCGAGGGGGAAACTACGAACATGAGAACACCAGTTGGAGTCCTTAAAAAGGTGGCGTGCACATTGTATTATTTAAGCGACGAAGGAAGACTACGCAAAACTGCTAATGCGTTCGGCTTGGCGCGATCGACTGTGTCTCGTATTGTAAGGCAAACGTGTGCAGCCATCTACGTCCACCTTGGTCCAAAATACATGAAGCTGCCTTTTACTGAGCCCGAGGCCGAGGTGCTAGTGTCCGGATTTGAACGTGCTCATGGTATGCCTCAGTGTTTAGGAGCCGTTGATGGGACACACATCGAAATAAAGCAGCCATCTCATGGCTCTGTGAACTACATAAACAGGAAGGGGAAATTTTCCCTGAATGTCCAAGCTGTGTGCGACTACCAGTACAGGTTTATGGATGTCGCTGTGAGTTGGCCTGGGAGTGTTCATGACGCACGAGTCTTTGCCAATTCAAATGTGAATACCTATTTCAAGACTGGAAAGATCCCTGCACTAGAAAAGCAGATTGTTGATGACGAGGAGGCCATACCCATTTTTCTACTCGGAGACCCTGCCTACCCGCTAATGCCTTACCTGATGAAGGAATATGCTAGTGGTGGATCTACTCCTCAAGAACAGTATTTTGGACTTTGTCTGTGTAGAGCCCGCATGGTGATAGAGTGTGCGTTTGGTCGCCTGAAGGCCAGGTTTGCATGCCTGAGGCGGCCTATGGACATAAACCTTGATGACTTGCCACATGTAATAGGTGCCTGTTTTGTTCTTCACAATTTTTGTGAGGCTAATAAGGAGGCTGTGGATGAACACAGGGTTTTGGGAGCAATACAGTGTGATCAAGATTACCAGCCCCCAGCACAGAGGAACAACTATCTGACCGGCTGTAACGAGGGAGGTGGCAAGAGAGTCAGAAGAATCCTCACCAAGTTCCTGGACCCTTAAGAGTTATGAGTCTGCAAAAACAGCAACATAATTGTGTTTCTTTTTTTCTAAGGTTATGGTGAATATTGTGATTTTGTTATTATTGAACACATGACATCTATAACAATTTGAATGTTATTTGTGTGGATTTTTTTGAAATGTTGAAAACACTGCAACATCCAAACTTGTTTTCATTTGGAGAAAAAATAAAGATTTTCAAATGAGCATCTGAAGCATCAGTCTTTTCTTCCCAATATCATTTTAAAAGCAAGACATATCCTGGGAAAACTGCAATATTGATGCCAGAGGGGCAATGCATATACTCACTTTTATACTAGTACTGTTTAAAAGACACTAGTACTTTACTTTCAATGAGAAATGTCCTTGTTACTCCACTAAATCTATTATGTAAGTTACTGGTTACTTTAATTTAAAACATTTTGCACATGAAAAATGAGGTTAAGCAATATTGTATATTAACCAACAGTATAGGCCTACGTGCACTTGAAATCCATTGAAGTTAGTCATTTTTTAAATGTAATCTAATGTAATGGGACATTATATCTAGTACTCAAAGTAATATCAGTGAGAGTATTGACTTTAAGTACATTTTCCCTGATTACTTATTTTCACTCAGGTAACATTTAAGTATTTCTACTCTATACTTGTAAAATCATATTGACAGGTGCCTTTTGCCTGTCAATATGGATCCTTGTGTACAGATAGCCTATGTTACATGTCTCAGCTTTTTCACCATTTACTTTCCAGTGAATTGCAGCATCATATATTTTTATTTTGTATATATTTTTTAGCTGTAATAAGTGGTATTTTAGGTACAATTTCCTGATCACTCCAGAACCTTCGATTGGCCTCTTTACTGTGTGAATGGCTTGTACTTGAGCTGCACTTTTGAGAGAATGGGGAGAGACATCCACAGGACAGTTAGCACATACTTCTGCCCAGCCTGAACAGTTATGACACATTTTTATCCATTGAGATGTTGATGTTAGTACCAGGTGGTTTATGTGATCTCAAGTGCAGTTTTTCAAATGTAGAAAGGCAAACGAGAGTGGTCATTCACACACTGTCCAGCATCCCAGACTACTTGAGCTGATTCCAATCTACAAAATCCGGTTTTGGAACAGTAGTGTGTGGAGCATTTACTGACCCAACTCAGTGCAAAACAGTTTAATCCAGTTTAAAGTTAAATATCCCCATGTGCTGCTATTCCAGGACAGTAAACATGAGGTGGTTTATAAAGGCATTTGATTGTTTTTTGTAGGTCAGGTTATTGTTGCAGGTGTAATTAATGCCCTGCAGTTTTCTTTTATTAAACACCTGGTATATATATCAGTGGTTAAGATACATCTGTGTCGAGGGTGAAATAAAATGTACCAACTTGTTCCAATTTTTTTTATTGAAGGGATCACTTTTTACAAAGAAGCATCTGCAGCATCAGTCTCTAAATATATGTATGTGAAAAATAGTTACACTTTTACAACAGTGCATATTCAATGTATCACAATGCCATCACAGTAAACACAAAGGTAGTTTCAAGTTTAAAAAAGTGTCAGTGCACCAGCCAATGGAGTTTAAAAAGTGTCAGTGCACCAGCCAATGGAGTTTAAAAAGTGTCAGTGCACCAGCCAATGGAGTTTAAAAAGTGTCAGTGCACCAGCCAATGGAGTTTACATTGACTGGTCAGAGTTGTCAGAGTCCAGGAGCATACAGTTTTACTCTCTGTGTTGTTCCTCTCAGACTCCCTAAGAAGGTCCAACATCTGCCTCTTTATTTGGAGGTCCTCCAGCACAGCTGGATCGGTGTGGACTCTCCTCTTGAGCCTGTCCCCTCTGTGGCTGTTGAGCTTTGCCTGGAAAGAAGCACAGTCAAAACATTTTCATTAAATACTGCACCACACTTCCATGTATTGCGAGCAACAACTTTAACCACATGTGTAAACTAATGATATCAAAATAAACTATACACTTTAAGGTTCATAGCGGTCATAATGTACGGGGAGTTGTATAAAACGTGCATGAAAGCACCAGCGTTAGCATACAGTATAAAACAATTCCTAAAATACGTTATGCTAAACAGTAATTAACAAACTTACTTGGAGCAAATGTCTTCGCGTCCTCACTTCTTCCTGTGGTAAACTGCAGCCAACAGCCTCGGCGCTTGAGGTCGATGGAGAAGGAGAATCTGGAGTAGGTGATGAACACCGAGTGCTGGAAGCCGATGTGTTGTCCGAGCTGACCTGAAGATCAGACGATTCAATGCCGGACGCTAAGCGGCGTGTTGCAGGCGAACCACCCCACAACTCCTCGCACAGCTCGAAGAAAAGTAGAACGACACGTCCATTTCCACTCCGTCGACCAGAGTCAACTGCCTTCCTATATTTGCCACGGATGGCCTTTAGCTTAGAGGTTAGCTGGACTTTTGAAATGGTCCCTTTGTCGTGGGGGAAGTCTTTCTCTCCAGCCACTTCGCCCGGCGGATACTGCTCCAAAAAGGACGCCAAAATGTCCACATACTTAGACTGGCACGATTCCCAGTCAGTGTTCTCTTGCCATTTCGTCGTCTTGTAGTCCAGGGTCACTCTTAAAAGCAGCGCTACCTCGTCGTCGGTCCACACAAAACTGGTCGCCATGTTTGTTGTTGTTTTTCTCAGAGCTGAGAAAAAGAATCGTTCTTGCGCAGGCGCGCCTTTTTATTCAATTCTTACAGCCGACACCGGATGCACCGGAAATGCTATCTACTACTACCTTGTACCGCCCACTGCTGGCCTGGCATGCTTACTACATCGATTTCGTCCCGTTTCCTCTGAAAACATGTGCACGGGTGAAGATGTCAGATAAATTGTGTCTGAACGGGGTTTTTTCTTAAACCAAAAACGGGAAAACTGTCACGTTTTCACCGTGAGAACAGGCCCTTAAAATGCGCAGTTTCATTATGTGCCCGCCATTTTCACACGGTGAAAGAGCTAGTGTCTCACTTAAATGATCATATTGGAGAGGGCAGGTCTGTGTCATGTCCAGTAAGTGGTTGTAAGCACGTGTTTACAAAAAAGTCATCATTTACTTCTCACATGTGTAGGAAGCATAAAGCAGGGCTATTCAATAGGCGGCCCGCGAAGGAATATTTACTGGCCCCCGCCTTGACTACCGATTGATAGTGGTGCACAATCAATGTACTAGCTCGTGTGATGTGTGCTTTTGCATGGTCATAACTGCACGAAAGGCCGCGATCTGCAGTAAATAAATGTGCACATGTGTCTCCAAGCTTTTCTCTATCAGCTGCTCTGTGTATGCAGCTTTGCGGGCGCGATTGCACCGCAGTGTAAGTGTATGGTCCATTATTTGTATTTAGTGTGTCTGCATAATATTGCACCAGTAGAACTTTGCATGTTTGCACAAAATTTGTACCTTATTTATTTATTTTTATTTATTTATTTATTTATTTATTTATTATTCTTTCGGACAATTCCACACAATACACAATTATCTCTTTCACATCATACATCTTAATTTGTGTTGTCCGAAGGGTGACGGAAGAAGCCTAAGGCTTATCGAGTCCCGCCCCCAATTTCATCAGATTCAGAATCAGATACACATTTACTGATCACAGAAAAAAATAAAAATAAAAAAAAAATGTTTTAAAGAAATAAAAAAAATAAAAAATGAAAATAAAAAATGAAAAATGAAAAATGAAAATGAAAAGGAAGAAAACAAAAAGGAAGAAAACACAATTTTGCATTTTTTTTTTTTTTTTTTTTGTCTGTTAAGCTGCAGTCCAATACACAGTCAAATTTTCATTCTCCTTATCCATTGACCTTGCACAACTGACATGCTTTCCATTTTCCCGCTGAATTTAATTACACATCGATATCCTCTCCATCCACTGTAGCCATTTTTTGGATGTTTCCTTTGATATCTGCGATGTCTCCTTTCATGCCATCGAGGCCTTTTCAAAGTCATTATCTGGTAGTCTAAACACAACTGCAAAAGTATTCAAACCCAAACAAGTCATTCTCCTGACCTCTCTTTTACCATGATGTTATGATAATGCCATTCACCTTTACTCCGCTTATTAGTGCTCTGCTTTCAGTCTATAATTTTCCATAGTTTTAGAGACATACATTTTTTTGAAATTTTGCAAACTGCAACTCCCTGTGATATCATCATCAAGTTCATTCCATAATTTAATACCCTTTACAGAAATCGAAAATGATTTAAGTGTGGTCCGTATATTTTTCTCTGTGAATCTTCTTTTTCTTCTTAAATCATGCGAAACTCCTCTATCTTCAAACATTGCTTGTAAACTTACAGGAAGGCTTTTTTTTGAAGCCTTGTACATCATTTGTACGGTGTGGTAACTTACTACGTCCCGTAATTTGAGAATTCTACCTTCAATAAAGAAGTTATTGGTGTGTGCCCTGTAAGTTGCTTGATATATTATTCTTATTGCCCTTTTTTGAAGGATCTCCAGGGGGTGCAATTTACCTTTGTAAGTGTTTCCCCACACCTCAGCACAATAATGCAGATGTGGGGAAACTAAACTCCAGTATAAAACAAGTAAGGCCTTTTGATTGAAAAAATATTGTGATTTCCAAAGTATAGAAATACTCCTGGCTATTTTGCCCCTAAGATGGCTAACTTGTGGTTTCCAACTTAGCTTGTCATCAAGTATTACCCCTAGTACTTTGTGTTGCTTGACCCTTTCAATATCAATCCCATTTACCTGGATTTTCACAGTGACCTCTGCTGCTCTCCTACCAAACAACATAAATTTAGTTTTTTCTAAATTTAATGATAACTTATTTCGGTTTAACCACCCATGTAATTTAGTCAATTCAATGTTTACAGTCTCAACCATATTATTCAGATCATGCCCCGAGTAGAAGATGTTTGTGTCATCAGCAAATAAAATTAACTTTAAGACCTTCGAAACTTTCCATATATCATTTATGTAAAGCAGGAATAATTTCGGCCCTAAAATTGACCCTTGAGGGACCCCACAAACAATATCCAAGCATCTCGATGTGAACTCCCCTAATTTCACATATTGTTTCCTGTCCTGTAAATAACTTCTGACCCAGTCCCGTGCTATCCCACGAATGCCATAATTCTCAAGCTTATTGAGAAGGATCTCATGATTTATAGTATCAAAAGCTTTTTTCAGGTCTATAAAAATTCCTATAGAGTACAATTTTTGATCAATAGCATTACTAATAATTTCTACCGATTCAGCCAAGGCCAGCGCCGTGGAATGATTCTTTCTAAAGCCAAATTGACTGTTATAAAGAATTTGATGTTTATTAATGAAATCATCTAATCTATTGTTAAATAGCTTTTCCAAAATTTTAGAAAATTGTGGCAAAATTGAGACTGGTCTATAATTTGTAAATGAATGTTCATCTCCACTCTTATGTAATGGTATAACCTTAGCTATTTTCATGCTACAAGGAAAAGTTCCTGTTTGAAAAGATAAGTTACAAATATGTGTCAAAGGTTGAAGAATACTTTCTTGCACTGATTTTATTATTTTCATGTGAAGCCCCAGCGAGTCTCTTGAGGTCTTTGGTTGCATTCCCAGTAAAATCTCACTAATCTCGTTGGCCTTGACTGGCTTTAGAAACATGGACTGTTGGAGAGATTCTTCCTGTTCCCAAGACTCCCCCATACACCTGTCACGGATACCCATGGCCAAATTCGGTCACATTCACCTTCACATAGCAAACAAAATTGCACAACTGTAAAGTCAGTGTCTGTAGTTTTTTTGTATTCAAATAAGCAGTTGTTTATTTCTGTACTGTGCATTGGCATCTTTGAGCAAAATACAGCCAAAAATTTTGCCGCGGCGCTCTGCTCCGCGCCTCCCATGACCCTGGACAGTGACCCCTTGACAAACACATTTTGGGGGGGGGGCCACTGTAAGGTGTTGCACTTAGAGTAGCCTACATTTATTTATATGTTTTTTGATAAGCTGTTGCACTCTTAGTAAACCTAGGCCTACCTGTATTTTGATAAGCTGTTGCACTTAGAGTACATTTATTTCTATGTATTTTGATAAACTTTTGAAGAGTTAACCTATTGTGTTTTCCTGAACTGATAAGATTGTTAAACACTTAAACAACAGGCAACCTATGTTAATCAAATAGGGATTTTTTTTTGATAAGCTGGTGAACTCTATTTGATAAAATAAAGACAATATATGTACTCCTATGTCGTTGTAGTGTTTTACAGTATATGTAGCTATTGATGTGATGCTCATCAATTTTAGGCATTTTTTTCTGGCCCCTCATTTTGGATCATTTCCACCAACCGGCCCCCATTCAAAACTAATTGAATAGCCCTGGCATAAAGCATGCTCCCCTGATGGTATTGATGACATGTACAGGGAAACTCGCCCTCAGCCCCCAAATGTCATTGCCAGTACAGATGATTCAGAAAACACACATGAAGCTATGCCAACAGCCAGTGATATGCCAGAGATTGATAGTCAGTCTTATCTCAGAAACATGTGTCTCTTTTACCTTAAACTGCAAGGACAGCTGCTTGTACCTGCCTCTACTATACAGACTATTGTAGAGGAAATGCAAAATGTGCATGACTTAGGTCAAGCCTACACAATAAATAAAGTAAGTTCTTTATTAAAAAATGATATGAGTATCAGATGAAGCGGTCACTAAAATCTGTGACTGCCTTAAAGAGTCAGATTTGTTCTCTTCCTGTCATCAGGGACAATTAAGAACAACATACATCAGAAATCAGACATTCACAAAAATGTTTAAATACACAGAACCCCGAAAAGTGGCATTGGGAATGGATGAAAACATGACACAAAAATGTGCATACTACATACCAGTTGCAGAAACTCTGAAGAGCTTTCTACAGTCCGATTTATGGAGGAATACACAGGCACCACAGTTTGGAGATCCTGATGTAGAGGTTTTTACCGATTTATATGATGGACAAAATTTCAAATGCCACCAGTTCTTTAATGAAAACCCTGAAAGCCTCAAACTGATTTTGTACCAAGATTCATTTGAAGTTGTGAATCCCCTGGGTTCTGGTAAAAAGACACACAAAGTGCTTGCAGTCTATCTTTCATTAGCAAATTTACCCATCCATTTGCGTTCCAATACTGATAATATGTTTTTGGTCTTGTTATGTGTTGAGAATGACTTTAAGCGTTTTGGAATAGCCAAAGTTTTCTCAGAGTTGTTAGCAGATCTGAAATCCTTGGAGACAGATGGAATAAATGTAGATGGGGAAACAGTAAAAGCGGGTCTTTACTGCATTGCTGGGGATAACTTGGGTTCTCATTGTGTAGGTGGGTTTACAGAAAACTTCAGCACCTCTCAATATTTTTGCAGATACTGTGAAATCACAAGAACTGAGTTTCATGCTGATCCGAATGCCTGTGGTCCTCCACGCACCCCAGAGACGTATGACGCGGCTGTGGCGGATCTCCAGGCTGAAGACATTCAATGTGTCAGAGGAATAAAGGTAAACTCTGTCTTTAATACCCTTGAGTCTTTTCACGTCTCCCAGCCTGGTCTCCCTCCTTGTTTAGGTCATGACCTCTTTGAAGGAGTCTTGTCATATGATCTAGCACTGTACCTGAAGAACATTATAAAAAAGAAAAAATGGTTCACATACTCCCTCTTAAACAGGCGCATCAAGCAGTTTAAGTATAAAGGATCTGAAGCGCTCACAAAGCCATGTGCTCTCAAACCTGACGGAGCAAAGTTATCAGGGCAAGCCGTTCAAAACTGGAACCTTTTGAGATTGCTACCAGTTTTGATTGGTGACAAAGTGCAAAACCATCAGGATGAAGTATGGCAGTTAGCTCTCCAGTTAAAAGACATTGCAGATCTTATTTGTGCTCAGAACATTTCCTTGTCGCAGATAGCATATGTTGACATTTTGATCCAAGAATATTTGGAGATGAGAAAGATGTTGTTTCCTGAAATTCAACTAAAACCCAAGCACCACTATTTGCGCCATTATTCAGCACTGTTGTTGACATTTGGTCCATTGATGAGGTTATGGACACTTAGGTTTGAAAGTAAACACAGTTATTTCAAAAGATGTGCCAGACACTTGAAAAATTTCAAAAACATTTGTCAAACTTTGTCAGAGCGTCATCAGATGTATCAGGCATATCTTTTAGCTGGGCAAGAATGCAGTACACTACTGCAAGTGAAGGAGAGCTGTGCGTTTTATCCCAACCTCTACAGTGACACTATCAAACATGCAGTCAGGGAGTTAGCCTTTTCGGAAAACGATACCAAAGTTACCACAGACATTCAGTATAAGGGCACTGCATATAAAAAAGGACAGTTTCTTGTGTACAGAAATGATGAGTATATGGACTTTGGTGAACTTCTACTCATCTTGATTCAAAATGACACATTTGTGTATGTTTTGATGGATATCCACAAAGGCATCTTCCTCTCAGAATACCATCTGTATTCTGTGACAAAGGACAGTCTTGGGTTAAAGTGTATCAACATTAATGACCTGCCCGATTTCTATCCTTTGGTATCATACAGTCTGGATGGATACCAAGTCATTCCACTAAAACACAGTATTGTGGCAAAATAAAGTCCAATTAAAGCGGACTTACATTGTAAATAGTTTGACATTAATATAAGTGTTAGCTGATGCATGTCCCTGCCCTGTTAAAGGTTCAGTAAGCAGAATAGTCAGTTTAGCTAACTTCCTGTCAGTTACTGCAGTTAGCCGTCCCCTCCCTCGTCACCACATTAATGCACTGCGGTCTTCAAGCAGCGAGTTATCTAGCATCATCTCAGATCCATAAGTGTGATAAAACATAATAAAAACCATCAATACAGGCATTGGGAAGGATTTTTACCTGCTCCGCCATTGTAGGCGCATAAACATTCACCCCTCTGTCGCTCTGCGCGTGCACCGGCAGTGAGACGGGTGCCGGTTTGTTGCATTCTCTCTTCTGATTGGTTATCAGTAGTGGGATCCCGAAAAGTTTATTTGCCGATTACATGCAGAGCGAGTGACTGAGAGATCGGCTGTATGAAACGCGCACACTATACTAGTGATCACTGTATGAATAAAGAGCGATTTAACACTTATATTAACATCAATAAATCGCTTACTTCACCTTTAAGTGTATGAACTTCTTTTCTGTTCTGTTTTGAAGGTGGCATTTGTTCTTCAGTGCAAATATGTGTGACCCGGAGCGAACCTTCCTAGATGTCACCATCACTGAATTCCTACCAGAACTTCCAGCAGTAAACAAAACCATCCTGGAAGAGCACTTGCAGTCCCTTGGTGTGGAGATGGCTGATGATCTACGCTTTGTAACGGAGGCTGATTTGATGACAGCGTTAAGACCTGTACAAGCCAGAAAGCTTCTTTCTGCTTGGAAACGGAAATGTAAGTTAAAAACACCACAACTAATCAAAAACAAAAACAGACATGGACATTTTGTAATATTGTACAGTGTGTCATAATATAATTTTTTGGTAATTTACAGACCAGACTCCCGAGAACAGCTCACTATCATCTGAGGAAGCCTCACCTACCCAATTGCTGTCATATCTCTCTGTTTCACCCGGAAGTTCATCGTCAACCTCCAACAGCAGCCAAGGACTTGACACACAGTGGGACGACAACTTTGAAATTCCATGGAGTAAGTTTCCTGAGGAAGTGATGCATTGTCTTGAGAAGGGAAAAAGGCCAGGCCCAAAACTGAGGAGGCAAATGGTCCGGATTGTTGTGACTGAGATGATGGAAAAATGCCCTCATGTAGGCAAAAAGCATTCAACTGACGTTGCAAAAAAAATGGTCGCAAAATATCCACATTCTCTGCAAGATGTAATAGAGGGCGATATTGTTGGAGCAGGCTACCTTTCCCTTGTCAAACAGTTGCAAAATAGAATCGAAAATGCGAGGCGCACTTCAACACCCAAAATAAGAAAAAGAAAACATCAGACTGATGACTCTGACCACACAGACGAGATCCCATTGGAAGAGAGAGCAGCAATGCAGGACACGTATGGATGCATTAAATGGAATGTAGAATTTCTGCCCCGTGAAGAAACTCAAGCGAGCCAGCAGCAAAAGATGGAAAAACTCAAGGTGATGTTCCAACACTCTGATGCCAATCCAGAGGAGGTCAAATGTTTAATGAAGTCCACTTTTTACACACAGCGACAACATGTCAACCTGGGAAAAAGTATCAAATGCCTTAGAGAGGAGTGGCCGTTTTGCTTTGATGACCTTGGCATGTCAGTTCACTTCAAGGAACTGACAGGGAATGACCTCAAAGAGACATTCACACGAAATTTGGATTTGAAGGGAAAAAGGCTTCTCGACTACATGGCCACAGTTTGTGTCAGCAAGAGCAAGAAGTTTCTTCAGACTTATGCAAGGCTTCAGAGAATGCGGGGACAGCAGAGTGGCTGTTCAGATGACGTGAAAGAGATGCTCCTGCTTCTGCTCAACTACTTTGATGAGAAGGAGGAGTCCATGTTCTTCCATGTAGAAGATACATGTCTGCCAGAAGAGGTCCAACTGGAGCAAGTGCCTCTGACACCCACTGTCATTGTCTGTGGTAAGTCTGTTTCATATCTCTTTTTTTAATTAAACTGTTTATAAATTATAAATTGTCATGTGAGTGCAGTGCTTATTAATAAAACCTGTTAAATAATTTGTTCATAGGACAGTCCTGCTATTCCTCAACAAGGTACATGCTGAGTCTGGATCGGAACCTTGTCAACACAAACATCTCCTCCTTCATTTCTGCATTGTGCCTCATGTTCGGGAGCTACTACATTTTCAACAGCCATTATCCATCTGAGCTGGCTTCAACTCTGGAGTTCCTTCAAAGGTGAGTAAACATGGCTTACTCATTTCTCAGACCTGAGACTGGGACCTGGAGTCTGGCTCAGAGGTTCCAGTGTTAAAGGAGAATGCCGGCCGTTTGTAATCAATAGCCCTGTTGATTTGAGGTTACAGGTGCTGCAGTATGAAAAATAACGTGAAAATTTGACTCAATATTTACCGAGTATCAGAACGACAGCTAAAGCAAACCTATTGGGCCAAGCTCCCTTAACTTTTACTTTTGGTTTGCTTGCCCCCATAGGTTCGCTTTAGCTGCCGTTCTGATACTCGGTCAATATTGTGCCAAATGTTCTCATTATTTTTCCTACTGACAGGGCTATGGGTTAAAAACGGCATGCATTCTCCTTTTAATCCCGACTTTAACTAACTGGGTCTGCCTCGGCCTTGGCTCTATAGGTGTGGCCTGAGTCTTGGTCTTGGTTCTTCATGTTTTAAATTTGTTCATTTTTTTTTTTTTTTTTTTTGTATTTTTTTGTATTTTTTTTTTTTTTTTTTTTGTATTTGTATTCTTTATTTGATTTTAACCCTGTGAAGCACCTTGAGTGGCCCTGTGCCTGAAATGTGCTCTATAAATAAAATTGCCTTGCCTTGCCTTGCCTTGTATTTTTTTTTTTTAAATGATCAATTAAAATGCTTTAATATGCTTTTTTTTACAGGTGTTTCTTCTCGATAAACCCAGAAAAAGGAACCAAAGTAGAGAGTAAAAACAACAAGCGTCGTCTCAACCTGAACCCTCGAGTCCTCACCCTGATACAGGATCTCTCCGATCACGAGTGGCGTCAAGCCTAAATATTGACTCTATGTGGACTCTGACTGTTTGTTTGAGAAGAGGTACTTTTAGTTTTCGCTTTGTTAATCCACAATGTGTATTATGGTAATTAAGGCACACTGTGTAACTTTTCCTGGTATAGGGTCCGCCACCCGCCTGTTTCATTATGTTATTACTTTGTAGTTATGTTCCAGGTTTTTTTTTTACAGTGAAGATCTGTCTTACTGCTGTGTTTCTAGACGGCTTGTTTAGGTTTGTTTCCTTACAGGTGGTTTTCCCCCTATGTGTTCTATGTCCCACGGGCACGGACGTGGTGACATCCTATACAGAAGGGTGCGTATTGTATGGTGTTGCGCGGGACGATTCCGAAACATAAATGATGTAGCTATCTCAAGTTGATGTACTCGCTCGCTCACTCACTCACTCACTCACTCACTCACTCACTCACTCACTCACTCACTCACTCACACAGACACACAGACAAGCACTCACAGTCCCAGTGTGTTAGTCGGGACACTTACAGTGCCATCAAGCACTGATCATTTTTGGCACATTAGGCCGTGTATTAGAGGGATTTAAGCCTAAATGTGGACTCACTGTTAGGTTTCGCTTTTTTAAATCCACAATTTGTATTATGGATATTAAGGCAAAATATGTAATTTTTTTAAAGTCTTGCAATATGTACAAGTGCACTGTTATTTTTATCTGACACCTGCTTGTTTCCATTTTGTATAATGTTGGAAAAAAATTGCATCCAATTGTTTATTGCCGATGGCTGTAAAAATAAATTTCCCAAAAGTGATATTTTCCTCTCTTGTCTTTTCTCAAAATGTATTTTTGCATGTTTTGCTGTAGGAGTATTAGTAATAATTTTACAGGTTTATAAGTAAATTTTACATTAAAACTTGATTATTAAAACATAAAAATACAGCATATTATAAATAGATTTTATGTATAATATACAGAACAGTACCATTTAAAATGCAAAGTTTTACTGCTGTTTCAACAGTTAAAATGTGTTTTTTGTATGGTATTTCCCTGTTAAATTTACCATTTATTGATGCATAAGCAATTATTACATGTAAAAAATACAGGAAATAATCTTTTTATATACAACACTGTAATGTGAAATTAACAAAACATTTTTGTAGAATTAACAGTTTTTTAATGTGATTCAGCCGTGATTTCATTCACTGTAAATCAATTTACATATTTCGTTGGTTAAGTTATCTACTGTGCCGCTGTATTTTTTACAGAAATTCTCTGGTAACCACAGCTGCCAGCGATTCCCTGTAAAAACTACGATTTTTTTTTTACAGTGTGCTTCTCTTCCAAAAGTTCTGATTGACTGGGGTTTTAATTAGCTGATTTGGTTCACCTGGGGAATGGGGGTTGGCTCAGGGGATTTGATTGACAGTTTGCCAATTTCAACAGTGTTACATAATCTTTCAGGTCCTTGCATATTATCTTGGTCATATAATTCATATTTCTCGGCCACTGAATGAGGGCAAGCGTTCTGCATCATGCGTGTAAATGAATCATATCTTTGTTTTCCAGTAAAAGGTTCATATCATCACTTCTCAGAAGGGTCATTGTATCCTAGCTGTATCATAGCCATTAATTGCATTTTGGTCAGTAGTTAAAGCTGGGGTGTAGGATTTGGGGAGAAAATGGCAGTTGGGATAGAGATTCGAATCCAAATACCTCAACCGCTCTCTCTTAGGTCCCTCCCCTATGGTCCCTCCCTGACACGCTCTACACCAATAAAGTTGTGCCAAAGTGAATGTACAGTCCCAACAGCCAATAAAAACAGAGAATCGGAGCCTCGCTCTGATTGGTTAAAGTGTCAGCTCATGTTAACTCTGACCAATCAGAAATCATATACCCCAGCTTTAAATCATGGTCATGCTGACCTCACTCTTTGCATTTCGTCAATTATCAATCATAAATATGTGAAAACGTATGTTCCGCTGTTTAATAAGCTATTCATATCCATGCAGTGGCGCTTTCCTGTTTTTTTGACTGTAGTTGTTATTCAATAAAAAGATTTATATTATATTATTAGTTTTGGTAATTCTTTGTGCTGTGTTGCTTCCCCATTTTAATCCTCTCATTGAGGATTTCACAATACGCGAAACAGCGCCCCTCTAAATGTTACATACTGAATAGGCCTACGCAGTGAAACACGACATTGCACAGTATGTTTGCAAGGGAGCCAGCCGGGGTGGCATCCCATGGTGAAAAAAAAAGAAGGATTAACCTATCAGGTGAGGCTACCGTCATGACACTGCCCTCCTGTGATTGGTCAGGAGGGTGCCAAGGGAAGCCACTCAGCCCTTGGCTTCATACCATGGACCTATAAAGAAATGGACACCGGATTGAAACACAGTGTCCATTCATTCTTATGAAAGCTGCTCAATGGCGTACAAGATCAGAATTTTCTTCCCGCATCATGGGTGCCTAACACGCAGTGCACGTTTCACGATGTTCCGGATGTAGAAATATTCTCGTTCGAGCATTGTAAGCTAGAAATCAAATCAAATCAAATCAGTTTTATTTATATAGCCCAAAATCACAAATAAATTTGCCTCGGTGGGCTTTACATTTCATACAATATGATATATGATACAATATGATACAATATGACACCCTGCCCTTAGACCCTTAGCTCGGCTGAGAAAAAACTCCCAGTAAAAACCCTTTACCGGGAATAAAAAATTGAAGAAATCTCAGGGAGAGTCGACAGAGTAAGGGATCCCTCTCCCAGGACGGACATGCTGCAATAGATGTCATAAGTAGCGAAAAGTCACGAAGGAATTTGTTCATTGACCAGATGTTTACATGGTAATACTAAGTAAAGTGCGAATAGTGTGGATACAGGAAGACTTCAGATGCTGCCAGAGGATCCACACCGTCTCGCCTCCACCAGGGAAAACTAAGGTTTCCATCGCCGGGATTACATCCCACGTCTCCAGGTGGCGCCCTTAACCACTGCAACATCATTCGCGTTGATGGTCCATTCTCAGATGAAACCGGAGGGGGGACCAGATCCACACCGTCTCGTCACGACCAGGGAAAACTGGAAGAGGACAGACAGGCAACCAGTGAGCAAAGCAAAATGAATTTAAAGATTGAACAAGCAAGCGAGTAGAAAGAGTACTATCCTGATGTGAAGCAATAGCAGGCGGGGAGCATCCGTTCCTAGGACAGCTGATTCCACACAGAACTCGGAGTCAGTCGAGTAGCATGGAGAGTGCTTGGTAGACGAGGGAGAGAACCCCCAGGGCAACGCTCAGCCAATCATGGAAGATAGACAGAATAGAACAAATGTCAGAGAAATGGTATCAGTTATGCAATTAGCGTCGGCAGGACAATTTTCAGTGGGAGGACAGCCGGTACTCAGGCCGAGACAAACCGAGACCGAGGCAGCTCCTCAGGCTGTTAATAATAACGCTATAACAATGTTTAAACAATATGAACACAATTAACATTAAAATTACATTGATTACACTCTACCGTTCCCCACCGACACACAAACGGCGCCAGCCCCCCAAACCCAGAGCCTGCCCACCAGCACCCCGCCCCCAGAGAGCACGCCCCAGTGTGGCACTAGTCCTGAGGAGGACCGGGGCCATAGATAGAGAATAGAGTATAGAATAGGGAAATAGCCAAATGCACCGCTGCCACGAGGAGCAACCACTGCCGAAACCCCCAGAGGGGCGGCCCGTACAGCCCCACTCAGGCCCGCCGGACCGGCCACGCCCAGCCCACGAGGCAAGGCCAGAGGCGCCAAGCACAAAGGGCGCGACGCATCCACCGCCGCCATCGGCACACCCAGAGCTAGGACCGGCCGGAGGAGCACCGACGCCGGGCAGCGAAACACAGACGCCAACAGCGACGCCACAGAGCGGACCGCCAGGCAGGGATAGATGATTAAAACAGTTTAAAAACAGTTTAAAAACAGTTAAAAACAGTTAAAACGCAAATTGCATAGATTGCTTCTATCCGCCCGCGTCAAACGATTAAAAACATCGCAGTACCCACATACCAGTGCAACAATTACACAATCTGCACCCGATGCCCCATTTCCACCCCACCCAACGGTCCAGTCAGGCAATAGCACGGCGCCACTGCAGACGCCTGAGCACGCACCCCGACACCACCACCCCCCCGGCCACCCCCAGCCCAGGGCACACCAACGACAGCGGCAGGCAGCGCCGCCGCCCCACCCCCAGCCCAACCCCGTCAGCCGACGTGACCACCCAGCCAAGCCCCGGAGGCCGCCGCGACCGCCTGTCCGGAGGCAAGGCATGGTCCCACCCCCCAGCAGCGGTGCCCACGGTCAGACGCCAATTTGCCCCAGCCCGAGCGGCCAGGGCAGCCCACCGGAACAGCACAAGACCGGCACCTACCCCAGAGCAAACTCCCCCCCAGCAGGGGCTAGAGAACCGACCCCAGACCCCGCCACCGACCCCGCGCCAGCAGAGAGGTGGATGAGCGCTAACCAAAGGTTAATTCAAAGAGATAGAGAAGTCTTAAGTTTAGATTTGAACACCTCGATAGACTCAGATTGTCTGATCTCTATCGGGAGTGTGTTCCATAACGAAGGAGCTCGATACGAGAAAGCCCTGCTGCCGGCAGCTTTCTTAACTCTGGGGACAGACAGGAGCTCTGCAGTCGTAGACCGTAGTGCCCGTGATGGGGCATATCGCGCAACTAGATCAGACAAATATGAAGGTGCAAGCCCATTTAATGCCTTATAGGTCAATAGCAGCACCTTAAAGTCGGATCTGACATGAACCGGAAGCCAGTGGAGCGACGCAAGAACGGGGTGATGTGGTCATATATTCTAGTTCTGGTCAAAAGCCTCGCCGCAGCATTTTGTACCTTTTGTAAGCTTCGAGTACTTGCCCTGGGCAACCCAGACAGTAGTACGTTACAATAGTCAAGCCGAGAAGATACGAAGGCGTGTATTAATATTTCCGCATCAGCCATGGACAGACAGGATCGTATTTTTGATATATTCCGTAAGTGAAAAAACGCAGTTTTGGTAATCTCTTTGATGTGTTGATCAATGGACAGGTTGGAGTCGAACTTAACACCAAGATTTCTTGCTGTTAAGCTTTGAGAGATAACGCAATTGTCGGAATTAATTGTCAGTTGCTCAAGCTGATTTCTAACGTGTGCGGGACCGATTAATAACAATTCAGTTTTTTCTGAATTTAAGAGCAGAAAGTTTTGCGACATCCAGCTTTTAACAGCGGATAGGCAGGCCTCTAAATTAGTGATTTGAGTAACATCATTAACTTTGACCGGGACATAGAGCTGAGTATCATCCGCATAGCAGTGAAAATTGACCCCGAAGCTACGAATAATTTTACCAATCGGAGAAATATACAAAGAGAAAAGCAGGGGTCCAAGAACAGATCCTTGAGGTACTCCGTATTTCACGTCAGTGAATATGGATGTACTGTTGTTGTAGGAGACGCACTGAGTTCTACCGGATAGGTATGATTTCAGCCAATCATGGGCCGGCCCTGTAAAGCCAAACAGGTTTTCCAGCCGATCCAGGAGTATGTCATGGTCGATGGTGTCAAACGCTGCACTGAGGTCCAACAATAGAAGCACCGAGGCCGTATTGGAGTCCATCATCAACAGAGTATCATTAACTACTTTAGTGAGCGCGGTTTCAGTCGAGTGACGTGCCCTAAAGGCAGACTGAAACGGTTCAAAAAGTTGGTTACTAGTCAAGTGATCCGAGAGCTGTTGCGCCACTACACGTTCTAGTATTTTGGATAAAAAAGGCAAATTTGACACTGGGCAATAATTACTCAGATCATCAGGATCCAAATTGGGTTTCTTGAGAAGGGGTTTCACCACAGCAGCCTTAAAGGAAGTGGGAACAGTACCAGTCATTAATGAGAGGTTGACAACATCATGTATTGTAGGACCCAGGGTTTGCCAGAGTTCTTTGAACAATTTGGCAGGCAAGGGATCAAGGAGGCAGGTCGTTGGTTTTGAGTTTTTGACTATTTGAGTCAGATCTTCATACGGAACAGGCTCAAAGTTATTAAGTAAACCGATATTACGCTTACACGCAGCTATCGTGCAATTCGTTGTACCAAAGGAACTGATTTGGTTTCTAATATTTGTAATTTTACTATCAAAATAGTCCATAAAATTTTGCGCAGTGTGGATTGAGCGATTTGATGATTGCGGTTTGGCAACAGTGTCAAATAAATTCTTTGGATTACTCTTATTCCTATTAATAAGAGAAGAGTAATAAGCCTTCTTTGCTACAATCAGAGCACGCTTGAAGATTGAGACGCTATCTCTCCAAGGCCGGTAGGTGGACTCTTGTTTTGATTTTCTCCATCTTTGTTCGAATCTCCAGCAGTCCTTTTTCAGAGCTCGAGTGTGGTCAGTAAACCAGGGAGAAGCCCTCATCGTTCGTCTGATTTTTGTAGAGAGAGGTGCCACAGAATCCAGGAGGGTAGAGAGGGTTGAGTTCAGCGCAGCTGTCAGGCTATCGACAGATTCGGTCACCGGTGCTAAGGAGGCCAGGACCGTGGGAAGTTGATCCAGTAAGGTTGTTATAGTTGACGCACCGATATGGCGAGTGGTTACCACAGCTCCATCGTCCTCGCTCGGGCAATCCAGGGCAACCTCGAAGGAAATAAGAAAATGGTCAGATACTACAGAAGTGACAGGAGAAACACTTAAGGCCGTCACAGAAATCCCACGGGAGAGGACGAGGTCAAGAGTGTTTCCCTCACAATGAGTAGGTTCATTTACAAATTGGTTGAAACCAAAATCAATAATATCAACAAAGGCTTTCCTTAAGGGATCGGCTGCATTATTTAGGTGAATATTAAAATCACCGATCATTAGGATTTTATCAGAGTGAGTGATAAGATCCGCAAGAAAGTCACTAAATTGTTCTATAAATTGTGAGTAAGGGCCGGGGGGCCTATAGACCACCACCAAATTGAAACCCTCCCCATGAAAGCCATTTTTCCTATTTACAGGAGGTGGCCTCATTACCATGGCTTCGAATGAATCACATTTAAAGTCATTCTTCGAGCTCAGGTTAAAAATAGATTTATAGATAAGGGCAACACCTCCACCCCGTCCAGTATCCCGGGCCACATGAGAGTATGAGTAGTTAGGAGGAGAGGCCTCATTTAGAGGTAGAAAAAAGTTTGGCTGAAGCCATGTTTCACACAGACCAATCATATCAAACTTATGTTCAATAATCAAGTCATTTATCAATAGGGATTTACTAGAAAGAGATCTGGGGCCATATTCACAAAACATTTTAAGGCTAAGAGTAGGTCCTAACGTGCTGATTTAGGAGTAACTCTCAAAAATAAGGGGCGTTTCACTCCTAATTTTAGGACTCCTAACTTTTTAAGATAAGTGTAATTCACAAAGCATTTTAGCGCTAAAACTAGCTCCTAAATCTATAAAAAGCTAGGAGTCCTCGAGAGGACTCCTAAGTCACTAAGAGTAAATCACAGATAACCATTTGATGGTGTTTTGGAGAGATTTAATGCTAGTGAGCTTTATAAAAAGGTACTTTTAATAGCTGTAAGGGTTTAATGATCTTAGTAAAGCTATATTTAGAAAGTATAGACTAGAATATTTATTAAGTTCCTTTTCCTGCAGTTGCTTTGGGTTTACGATGCACTGAAAGTTACTGTTGGTGTCACGTTTGGGTTTAATTTCCTACTAGAGTAGGCCTACATGTGGCGCTTCCCAGCATCTCCTCCGTTCCACAGGTCCGCTACTGTATAGTTGCGCGTCTCGCCTTTTTCCTTCCTCATGCACTTTACAGTTTTGCCGGCTGTTGTTTCTAAATTGTGAATTTCCTGGTTTGTCGCTGTCTGACTATTGCTGCATAGTCCGCCGTTGAGGGAAATACAGTGAGAGTGCATGGCGTGCAGCTGTTCAATGAGGATATTTTTTCCGATTCAAATCATTGTAAAATTTAAAATGAATAGACCTATGTGGCGCTATTGTAGGTTAATTGTGAACAAATGTGTGGGAAACCCTGCAGTATCTTGGTTTCATGTTAAATCAGTGTCACTTGTCATTAATTGTATATAAAAAACTCTTTACTTTAATACAGCGACACGATATGGATATCTCCCACAGTGTTTCCATCATAAATTCACTCTTAGCTCTCATTCCCTCTCAGCCAATCACTGTGGGCATAGAAGGTATGAACATGACATCATCCATAGCAACAGGGTCAACACCGCCCTCTAGTCTTAGCTAAGGAGTCCCTCCCATTCCTTAGTAAAAGTTGGTCTTATCAGCTTTGTGAATAGGTTTTAAGAAATTACTCCTTACTAAGAACTTTTAATGCTCCTTAGGAGTACTCTTAGCGCTAAGATAAAATGTTTTGTGAATACGGCCCCTGGTATTTAAGAGCCCACATTTGAGGGTCATAGTGGGGTTTGGCTTACCACCTCCCAATGTGGGAATGGTAATTAAATTATTGTGCTTAGCAACATTTGGATACCGTAAGCAATTTGCACGGCGAGGGAGGGACACAGTCTCGATGCCGTAGACCAAGCCATCGGTCAAGGAGCTAACATGAGGAGGAATGTTATGGTTAAGCACATTAACAGTTTCATGATTTAACATTATGTTTAACATGGTAGGTAAGCTAATTGACTCCACCTCCGCACTAGCAGGCTCATGTACAACCTGCGACCTGCTGGGTATTACATCCCTATATCAATCGCGATTCAAGTACCCATCTATATTCCTAGACAAAATAGCAGCGCCTTCTCCATTAGGATGGAGGCCGTCTGCTTTCAGCAGGTCAGGGCGGTTCCAGAATGAAGACCAATTATCCACAAAGATAAAACCCTGCTCCTGGCAGTGCTGTGCCAGCCAGCGATTTAACGCTGTAACCCTACTGTACGACTCATTATCACCCTTCCTGGGTAGGAGACCAGAGACTAGTAATGGATGCCGACACATCTTTGAGGCAGTCTGAAAAGCCCTAGTTAAGCTATATTTAGTGATCTCAGACTGCTTCCGCCTAACGTCATTGGAGCCGACATGAATAACAATGTTATCAAAACATGTGTTGTTTTGTGTTTGCGTTTCGCCTTTATCCCCCTTATCCCTGCATGTAGTCAGCACACTAAGATTAGCCTCAATGTCGGATGCTCTGGCTCCAGGTATACAGGCAAATCAAGTTTAATGTTGCGTGTGATGGAGTCCCCTATGACTAGCGTGCGGGGCCCAGCCCGACCAACGGGAGCGAGGGAGACAGACGGGCTAACAGATGGCGCCCGCATTTCTCGTCAGCGCCAATAGGCAGTAGCGGCCAACGCGGCGTCTATCCTTTATAATGTCTATGGCAGGGCTATTCAATAGGCGGCCCGCGGGCCAGGTGCGGCCCGCGAAGGAATATTTACTGGCCCCCGCCTTGACTACCGACCAAACCAAAAAAAAAAATTATTATTATTATTTTTTTTTTTAGTGGTGCACAATCAATGTACTAGCTCGTGTGATGTGTGCTTTTGCATGGTCATAACTGCACGAAAGGCCGCGATCTGCAGTAAATAAATGTGCACATGTGTCTCCAAGCTTTTCTCTATCAGCTGCTCTGTGTATGCAGCTTTGCCGGCGCGATTGTACCGCAGTGTAAGTGTATGGTCCATTATTTGTATTTAGTGTCTGCATAATATTGCACCAGTAGAACTTTGCATGTTTGCACAAAATTTGTACCTTCACATAGCAAACAAAATTGCACAACTGTAAAGTCAGTGTCTGTAGTTTTTTTGTATTCAAATAAGCAGTTGTTTATTTCTGTACTGTGCATTGGCATCTTTGAGCAAAATACAGCCAAAAATTTTGCCGAGGCGCTCTGCGCCGCGCCTCCCATGACCCTGGACAGTGACCCCTTGACAAACACATTTTGGGGGGGGGGGGGGGGGACCACTGTAAGGTGTTGCACTTAGAGTAGCCTACATTTATTTATATGTTTTTTGATAAGCTGTTGCACTCTTAGTAAACCTAGGCCTACCTGTATTTTGATAAGCTGTTGCACTTAGAGTACATTTATTTCTATGTATTTTGATAAACTTTTGAAGAGTTAACCTATTGTGTTTTCCTGAACTGATAAGATTGTTAAACACTTAAACAACAGGCAACCTATGTTAATCAAATAGGGATTTTTTTTGATAAGCTGGTGAACTCTATTTGATAAAATAAAGACAATATATGTACTCCTATGTCGTTGTAGTGTTTTACAGTATATGTAGCTATTGATGTGATGCTCATCAATTTTAGGCATTTTTTTCTGGCCCCTCATTTTGGATCATTTCCACCAACCGGCCCCCATTCAAAACTAATTGAATAGCCCTGGTCTATGGTATATGCTACCAGCATGGTGCGCAATTCTATGGAATCCCTACTATGTCAAACTTAGGTGATACTACTTTGGTCAAATGAAGGTGACGTTGCGAAAGTGTGAGGAAGGGAGGGGGAGAGGAGTGCACTGCAAAAACATTGATTTTGAGACTGCAATTTAAGTTAATAACAAATAAAAATCATAAATAAATATTTTACAGAGTTCATTGTGCCTGTCATAATGTAGGCCTATTAAGGTAAAACATGGCTTGTAAAAATAGAGTTGATAAGCAAATAAAACATAAATAAATGGGGAAATTATCACACTATTTAAATCATTTTTATTTTATACATACTTTTACAGTTACAGACAAGTGACTAAATTAAGTTTAGATTTAAAATTCCTATTTCAGTTTGAAAAATATAGGTGTAATGCTTCTTTAAAAACGGCAGTAGAGAAGCAGTGTCTTTGTTTTGGTGATAAGTTGTTTAAATCTCTCAGAAATCTCTTCTTCATTTTAAGATATAAAAAATTTGAATTATTCTTGCGTTTATGTTTTATTTAAATCAGCTTTACACCATTTAATTTAAGGGGGTAGAAATGAATTCCGCGCTTAATATCGTATCGTGATATCGTGATATCAATCGCAATATCGTATCGTACCCAAAATTTCATATCGTTACATCCCTAGTCGTGACGTATGTCATGAGGCGGCTTCTGACGGTAACTGGCAATGGTAACTTGCTAGAGCCTAACGTTTAGTTATTTGAATGAGAAAGGTTGTAGACGTCCATACTTTTGCGAGCAGATGCACTGGAACACAGACAGGTCGGAACTACCAAGTCGGAAATCTCCTTCTTCCGAGTATAAAGGAACGCAGCATTCAACTGAAACTGGAGCGCGACTTCGACGTCATCGTTCTAAGCCACACGCTCTGTTCGCTGATTGGACGGCTGGAATTTTTCCTCAGCCAGATCCCACTAATAAACCCCAGCCCCAGACTGACGAAGGGGGAATCAAGTAGGTAGGTGGGCGGAGCCAGGCTAGTCCAATATTGGTGATCCTGTGAGAATTGTAGCCTCAGTTTCCTGTTTTTAGCTGACAGGAGTGGCACCCGGTGGGGTCTTCTGTTGCTGTAGCCCATCTGCTTCAAGGTTGGTCGTGTTTTGCGTTCAGAGATGGTATTCTGCATACCCTGGTTGTAACAAGTGGTTATTTGAGTTACTGTTGCCTTTCTTTCTATCATCTCAAACCAGTATGCCCATCCTCCTCTGACCTCTGACTTCAACAAGGCATTTTACGTCCACACAAATGCCGCTCACTGGGTATTTTTCCTTTTTCGGGCCATTCTTTGTAAGCCCTACAGATGGTTGAGAGTGAAAATCCCAGTAGATCAACAGTTTCTGAAATCCTCAGACCAGCCCTTCTGGCACCCTCAACAATGCTATGTTCCAAGTCACTTAAACCCCCTTTCTTCCCCATTCTGTTGCTCGGTTTCAACTTCAATAAGTTGTCCCGTCCAGGTCTACATGCCAAAATGCATTGAGTTGCTGCAATGTGATTGGCTGATAAGTTATGTGTTAACAAGAAATTGAACCACTGTACCTAATAAAGTGGCCGGTGAGTGTGTATATATATAATATATATTATATAATGTTATTCAACCCTTAGTGTGTTTGGAGCTCCCAGTATGTCTAGCATAGCCTGATAGGCAAAACCCAGGACAAAAAGTCAATAGAGCACTTGCATACTGCTGCTAGTGCATGTTAATCATTTAAGTGGACCTAGATGTAGCATAATTTCAGTTAGCTCAGTAGACACTTAAGAGCTGAGGAAAGACATCACACTGACAACAGGGTTTTCAGATAGAATCTCTATTTATTACCATCATCCCATTAACTCCATCTTGAGGATGCCTTAACTCAACAGTCAAAATACACTTTTCACCTCAGAATAAAGTAGCAAAAAGTTTTTTTCAAATAAATCCAATAAATAGTCCCTGATGATAGAGCCATAGGCACAACTACATCATCAGTATAAAACACAATCTCAGTTACTTGATATACAGAGCAACACTGTTTATGTGCTTTGAGTCTTCACAAACATTTCAACCATTCCAACAATCTGAACGGTAATCAACAATCTCAACAATTAGTCAACACTTGAAAAGATCTGGAAAAGATTCTGTATTTATCCAATCAATGACACATTTACTATAAAACATGTTACATACATTTGAATTCATAACCGATTTATAAATCATGCTTAACAGCCAGAGAAACATATTTGATTGTAAACATACTGTTTAATAACAAAAGAAGTACCAATTTGAATTCAAGGCATAACAACCAAATGAGAACCTAATTATTAAATAGACAAAAGACAGGAGACAAGTTAAAAGGTGGCATTTAAATGATTCAGTCCCTATATCATTGTCATACCCTATTGCCTTAACTGGTAGTGCAGTCCTTGTATTGTTTAAGGCAAAATAGAAATAAAACATGCAATATCTAAAAGCTCTGCCCCCTAATTAATAGAACAGTGTGGATTGTATTAGTATACAGAGTATAAATGTAGTCTACTGGAGAACAAACATCAGGTGGTGAGTAAAGTGCTACTTATTGAACGTGAGCTCCAGAGTTTCTTTCCCACAGTAAGAGCAGCTGGCTTCCTGCTTGGGGCTCCACCTCCTACAGGAGACAGAAAGAGAGCCATTCAAATGCATTTATTACATATCATTATTTCTTTACAGTTTGGAATGAGAATTCTTTCTTTGCCATATATTGTTTTCTACAAACTGTTTCAGGAAATAAACTAAATGTAGGCGATAAGAAGTTTACATTATAGCTGAAATGATAAAAGTCCATTAATGAAATTGTTTATTAAGAAAATCAGTTGGCGACCAATTTATTAATAAATTCATAGAGCCATAAAAAAGCAAAAACCCCAAATTTGATAATTGAATATGAAATTAAATATCTCTGGCTCTTCATAACTTTGGATTCTGAGCGATTGTGACTTGAGATTTCCCTAAATTAAAACATTTCATTAATTGAAAATGAATTGTAAAAATAATAAAAACATGGGGGGAAAAAGTATTAGTTTCAGCCCTATTATATATTTAGGGCTAAGTTCCAGCATGACAAAACTAAGTTCAACGGCAAGTTGTTAATAATAATAATAATAATTGATAGGTTTTATATAGCGCTTTATTGCCTAGGCACTCAAAGACGCTTTACATTTCCTGGTTCAATTCGTTCACACTCAGTCATACTGGTGGTGGTAAACTACGAGAGTAGCCACAGCTGCCCTGGGGCAGACTGACGGAAGCGTGGCTGCCATTCAGCGCCAACGGCCCCTCCGACCACCACCTCAAACATACAGCAATCATACACATTCACACATACCCACAAACATACTCTTCTCTTCCATCTTTCCTCTCATATGATATGCAGTGTTTCCCCTACCATTGTACAGGCCTGGCGGGGCCGCCAGGCCAACGGGACCCCCGCCAGGCCAACAGCAGCCTAACTTTAAAAAAAAATAATAATAAAAAAAAAAAAATTATTATCAATTTTTCATTGATTCCGTAATAATAATATGCGAGTGTCTGCGCGGCACTGTCGGTCTACCCCTCGTGTGCGCCTGTCTTTACAACCTCTCGTTTGATCATCCCATCAGCTGATCTGTGTGTCTGCGTGTGTGTGTCTGCGCGCGGCGCGATGCGCGTGTGTATTCGGTGCGGGTGCGCACTTGTTAAACACGGAAGCCAATGAGCAGGAGCATGACTAGCAAGCAAACGTTGATCTAGTGGCGAAAATAAAACCAGCGCCTGCTCTATGGAGATACTAAGGACTCAGTAACAGGGACGTTGAACAGGAAAAAGTGCTGCGCAAAGTTTAGAAAGTTAAAATCGCTACGTCGCCGTGGCAACACAACCAATCTGTATCAACAGCTGAGACAGCGCTGAAAAAAACGGCATGCACTCGTTTCAGTAAGTTTACAGAAGTGCCACACTGCTACTGCCTTTGACATTCTTCTCAGAAAAGCATTCATTTATTTTCAAGGGACATATTAATTTATTTATTGTTTTAACTGTCAAGTTATCTTGAAAACAGCAGGCTATTGTAGGCCTACAAGCTTTATGTTTTTGTATTTTCAATGCTACTTTATTTGTATGTTTTAAATTGAGAAATAGGCTAGATGAAATATAATGGTCGGAATAGGGAATTTGCCTTATGTAGCACACATGTTGATAGGCTAATCATGATGTGTAGCCTATGTTAATTCATTTATTTTCAACAAGGCTATTTGCATTAAAAAAAATAAAGAACATTTTTCAATAGGCTAGCTTCAAGGTGAGGTGATTCAGATTATTCCAGAAATGAGTCTAAACAGGACCTGTCTATATTAGATCTTAGTGTTTATTGTTTTTTTATTGAAATCCATGTGTTTTTCTTAAATAGTTTACGTGGCTTGTGTCTCCAAATTATTACAGAAAATAGTTATAGGCAGGGCATATGTTGTTTACAGAGCACAGAATTAATCAGATTTCACCTCTCAAAGTGCACCAGATTGATGCATTTAACTTTAAAAAGGATAAGGTTTCTTCTGCAGGGGCATGCCCCCAGACCCCCCTAGAATGTCCATTCTCACCCAGCAGAATCTAAAAATCCTGTGAGAAACACCACATGTACAAACGTACTGAATGTGAAAGCATAACCCTATGCCCTCATTTTTAACAGGCTGTCAAAAGAGGCTCATCCCAAATGGGGTTCGTTTTGGTCAATTTCTTCTAGAAATTTGGTACGCACGCGGCACGCATACTCTTTATCAGCTCTTACCACCGGGCCTAAAAAAAATTCTAGGGGAAACACTGATATGAGACTGGTGAAATAGATAATATATCGTGGCTGAGCCAGAAAAAGCTGACTGGAGGTGCATGCAGGCCTAAAGTACCCTCCACAATCCATTGTCTTTTTTTTAATACAAAAATGTTTTCAATACAAATAAGTGTGTTTTTGTGACGCAGGGGCTTGGAGCCCAAGAAGGGACAAAAGAGTGTATCTAATCTTATTTTAAATAATTGTATTTATTACACTCTCACTACACCTCACAGGTGTGCCACATCAAGATGCTGATCTGACATCATGATTAGTGCACAGGTGTCACTTAGACTGTCCACAATAAAAGGCCACTCTGAAATGTGCATTTTTTTGCTTTATTGGGGGTCTGGGGACTCAGAACCAGTCAGTATCTGGTGTGACCACCATTTGCCTCATGCAGTGCAACACATCTTCTTCGCATAGAGTTTATCAGATTGTCAATTGTGGCCTGTGGAATGTTGGTCCACTCCTCTTCAATGGCTGTGCGAAGTTGCTGGAGACGGCTTATGGTGGAGAAATGAACATTCAATGCACGAGCAACAGATCTGGTTGACATTCCTGCTGTCAGCATGCCAATTGCACGCTTCCTCAATGCTTGTGGCATCTGTGGCATTTTGCTGTGAGACAAAACTGCACATTTCAGGGTGGCCTTTTATTGTGGACAGTCTATGGCCGTGTCTGAACTGCCATACTAGCGTCCTACATCCTACATACTCATGTGTTACGGCCCTGGCCGTGTAGGCTATTGTATGTCATGTGTTTCGCTGTTTTCCCTTTGCTGTGTGTGTGTGTGTGTGTGTGTGTGTGGGTGTGTGAGTGAGCTTTTCTTCACAGCGGCAGGTGATTGCCTCCTAAGTGGCGGAAGGTGGTGATTGGCCCGCTATCAACCTCCGGGCAGTATAAGGCTCCGCCAGATTTACGCAGCGGGAGGCTTGGTTGACAGCAGCAGCACCCGCTCACGATTCCCCCAAACCACGCTTATCATTCTTTGTTATGTGTTAGTTTGTTGTGTTATGATGGTGTGTCCGTAGGGGTGAGTCGTCTTTTCTTTTACAGTTTGTCTTTTGTTTTCTTTAACGTTTAGATTAGGGATCACTTTTTGTTTTGCTTCAGTATAGGTTTTGACGTTAACTCACCCCGAAGATTTATGTTGCCTGTGTTCATTATTTCTCACTTCCAATAAATTGAGATCTTACTTTAGAAACGTTGTTGTGTGGTGGTTTGGGGATCGGGGAGTGGGATTGTAGCATTTGTGTTATGCCTCTGGGTTCCCCTAGACCGGGGCATAACATAAATTGGGGGCTCGTCCGGTCTTTGCAAAGTACATTTTTTTTTTTTTGTGCTTGCAGAGCAGTAATCCGTCGCTTGTTTTTGTTTGGCAGTTTCTCACAAGATGTCGTTTGATATGGACAGATTTGCGCTGGAGCCTACGGTGGATAAATTGGAACGATGCACAAAAGCAGAGCTAGTTTTGATTGCCAGTTTCCATGACGTAGCTATTCCAAGAAGTGTTAAAAAAGATGAGCTTAAACAGCTTTTGGTGGAGCAGCTGGTGGTAGGGGGTGGTGGTAAAGAGCCTAAAACGGATGGTGCACCTGCTGTGTTAGTCGGGGAGATGGGAGCTGGTGCTGCCATAGCCTCACTAGCGTTCAGCAACGGGGCGGTGTTAGGGGCCGAGGCTGCTGCTGCCGCCCCGGGGTATAGCACAGATCATATACCGGTGATACAGGCTGGGCATGAGACGGAGGATCTCAAGCTGGCGCTCCGCCTAAGAGAGGTGGAGCTGCAGACAAAGACAAAGGAGTGCGAGCTCAAGTCAAAGGAGTGCGAGCTCATGCGTTTACGCATACGGGCTATGGAGGTTGAGAGGTCTCCCGGCACGTCCACCCCTGTGAGTACGCTCCCTTATGCTGCTCCACCTGAGCGGTTCGATGTTAGCAGGCAAATTCGCTTAGTCCCACCATTTAGAGAAGATGATGTTGACTCATATTTTAAGGCTTTTGAACGCATCGCAGCAACGTTGGGGTGGCCGATGGAAGTGTGGTGCCTGTTGCTACAGTGTAAATTGATAGGAAAAGCACAGGAGGTTTGCAATAGTCTGTCCATAGAAGAAAGTCTGAATTATGATATTGTTAAGACCACTGTATTAAGAGCGTACGAATTGGTCCCTGAAGCATACCGACAGAAATTTAGAGGATGTGAGAAACCTGCCAAGCAAACTCATGTGGAGTTCGCCCGTGAGAAAACAATTCTCTTTGATAAATGGTTGGCCGCATGTAAAGTTGCAAATTTTGCTCAGCTCCGCGAATTACTCCTGGTGGAGGAGTTCAAAACGTGCCTCCCAGAAAACATTGTTGTCTATTTAAATGAGCAGAAGGTAGAGTCGATGTCAAAAGCGGCCGTGCTCGCCGATGAGTTTGTTTTGACGCACCGGGTTATTTTTCCCACTGCGCGCCGTGAGCAACCGGTGTCGTCAAATTCTGTGAAAAATTATAAAGCGTCACCTCCCAGATCTCCCGCTAACCTGATGTCTCCTGGCAGGCCGGAATGTTATTACTGCCGTGAGACGGGCCATCTTATATCTCACTGTCCTGTTCTCGGTCGAAAAGAGCAGAGTGCGCGCAACCCCAAAAGTGTAGGTTTTGTTCAGCCAGTCCCTTCTCTGGCACCGGTCGGCGTAGACGAGAGTGAAAACGGCTGCGTGGCTGACAGTTACCGGCCTTTTATCCTAAAAGGTTTAGTCTCACTGACAGGGAAGGAGGAGGATCAGGTGCCCATCACTATACTGCGTGACACGGGAGCCACACAGTCGCTCCTGTTAGATAATGTGTTACCGTTCTCAGATAAATCATCCTGTGGTTCGGATGTCCTTGTGTGGGGCGTAAAAATGAGTATACTTCGAGTACCGCTGCACACTGTGTTTTTGCGTTCTCCGCTTGTCTCGGGTCCGGTGAAAATTGGGATACGTGCTAATTTCCCTGCGCGCGGTGTGGCTCTGATTCTCGGGAATGATCTCGCAGGGGGGAAAGTTTTTGCAACTCCCGAGGTGGTTGAAAACCCCATCGCTGAGCCTAGTATTGCTGTTCCTGCTGCTGCCAACATGTCCTCTGTGTTCCCTGCCTGTGCTGTGACACGCGCGCAGACGCGTAAGTTCGATGGTGTTGATTTATCTGACTCTTTTCTGTGTGCTGAAAATGATTCTGTGGAAAATGAATTGCCCTGTGTTAAACCTGGGAAATGTGTGCCAGTTAACCTGTTACCCTCTAACGCTAAGCTCTCTTTTGAAGTCGACAGAACTGAGTTTATCCAGGCCCAGCAGGCCGATCAGACTCTGGTTACGTGCCTCTCCACTGCCGCCAACCCCAGGGTTGGGAATCCCTGTGTGTACAGCATTAACAACGGTGTGTTAATGCGTAAGTGGTATCCACCCTCAGCTGGTGATCTAGGTTGGAATTCGTTTCAACAAGTTGTCGTGCCTCAAAAATTTCGCCCTCAAGTACTCAGTCTGGCACATGACAGCTTTGCTGGTCATTTAGGTATTAAAAAGACTTACCATCTTATCCTGCCGTACTTCTTTTGGCCGGGCTTGAAATCCGACGTGACCAAATTTTGTCGCTCGTGCCATATCTGTCAGGTTGGTGGAAAACCAAATCAGGTTATTCCTCCTGCTCCGCTGCAGCCAATTCCGGCCATCGGAGAGCCTTTCGAACACATGATCTTAGACTGTGTTGGTCCACTTCCTAAAACGAAGTCTGGCCACCAGTATCTTCTGACGTTGATGTGCGCGGCGACCCGCTACCCTGAGGCCATTCCTTTGCGCACACTCAAAGCAAAAGCCGTGGTGAAAGCTCTGGTTAATTTTTTTTCCACGTTCGGCCTGCCGAAATCTATTCAAACAGACCAGGGCTCAAATTTCATGTCTAAATTGTTCGCTCAAGTGATGTCTTCGTTGGCCATAAAACACGGGAAATCCAGTGCATACCATCCACAGTCTCAAGGTGCCCTCGAACGTTTTCACCAGACATTAAAAGCGATGATGCGTAAATTTTGTCTCGAGTCCGGTAAAGAGTGGGATGAGGGGTTGCCTTTCCTACTCTTGGCTGCGCGTGAGAGCGTGCAGGAATCGACAGGTTTCAGCCCCGCCGAGCTGGTGTTCGGTCACACCGTGCGTGGTCCTCTGCGGCTGCTGAAAGAAAAATACCTGTCTGATGTTGCGAGTTCGAGCGAAAATGTGCTTGACTATGTGAGCTCTTTTAGGGAGCGGTTGCATAAAGCCCGTGAGGCCGCGCGCAGCGCCCTTTCTGTGCCTCAGGATAAAATGAAAAAAAGATATGACAAAAAGACGGTGCGGAGAAGTTTCGAGGTTGGTGATAAAGTGTTAACATTGTTGCCAGTCCCTGGTTCTGCCCTTCAGGCAAAGTTCTGTGGTCCGTATGAAATCGAAACTAAATTAAGTGATACTGATTATGTCGTTCGCACCCCGGATCGTCGGAGGAAGTCTCGTGTGTGTCACATAAACATGATTAAGCCCTATTTTGCCCGTGGAGGTGCCGTAGTCTCTTCGTTCCCTGGTGCGCTCTCCGCTGTGCCCTCCGCTGTGGCTACGGCTACGCAGGTGTCGCCGTCTCAATACTGTCCTGAGAGTGATGGGTTGCAGGTTAACCGGGCTGAACATCCCTCTCGCCTACGAAACTCAGAGGTCCTTGAAAATCTGAAAGCTCACATGCGTCATTTGGATAATTCGGCCCAGGATGATCTCATTCAGTTAATTGAAACCAATCTCTGTCTTTTTGCAGACGTCCCATCCCGTACCACCGTTCTCTCGCACGATGTTGATATTGGCGATCACTACCCAATTAAGCAGCACGCGTACCGGGTGAACCCCGCTAAACGGGCACTGTTCCAGAAGGAGGTTGATTATCTGTTGGAGAATGGGTTAGCCGTCCCGAGTTCTAGTCCGTGGAGTTCTCCCTGTCTCCTTGTACCCAAGGCAGACAAATCACCGCGTTTTTGCACGGATTTCCGCAAGGTTAACGGGGTCACTAAGGCGGATTCGTATCCTCTTCCCCGAATGGAAGATTGTGTTGATCGTGTTGGTTCTGCTAAATTTGTTACAAAACTTGATCTGTTAAAGGGTTATTGGCAAGTTCCGTTAACTCCTCGTGCGTCTGACATCTCCGCTTTCGTCACCCCCGACAATTTTCTTCAGTATACCGTCATGCCCTTTGGTCTCAGGAACGCACCCGCGACCTTCCAGCGCTTAATGCATATCGTGCTGTCTGGTGTAAGCAATTGTGAAGTGTACTTGGATGATATTGTGGCGTATACGAGCACTTGGGCTGAGCACGTTGGGACGCTGAGCGAGATCTTCGCTAGATTAAAAAAAGCATCACTCACACTAAATCTCGCGAAATGTGACTTTGGCCAGGCCACAGTCACATATTTGGGGAAGGAGGTGGGGCAGGGGCAGGTGCGCGCGCTCACCGCAAAAATACAGGCTATTCTCGAGTTCCCCGTGCCCAAAACTAGACGTGAGCTTCGCCGTTTCCTGGGAATGGCAGGCTATTACAGGGGGTTCTGCAGAAACTTTGCGGATGTTGTTGTCCCCCTCACCAGTCTAACTAGTGTCACCAAGGCATTTATGTGGTCGCCGGCATGCCAGAGCACGTTTGAGTGTGCCAAGGCTCTTCTCTGCAGCGCACCTGTCCTTGCGGCGCCGGATTTTGCGCGATCTTTTAAGATGGAGGTGGATGCCAGTGCCAGTGGTGCTGGGGCAGTGCTGGTACAGGAGGACGGCTGCGGTATCGATCACCCAGTCTGTTATTTTTCTAAAAAATTCACAAAGCACCAACTTCAGTACAGTACTATTGAGAAAGAGGCCCTGTCACTACTGTTTGCCCTCCAACACTTCGAGGTGTATGTAGGGTCCAGCTCGTTGCCCGTCGAGGTCCAGACAGACCACAACCCGCTAGTTTTCCTGGCACAAATGAGGAATACTAACCAGAGGCTGATGCGGTGGTCCTTGCTGGTGCAGGACTTCAATCTAACTATACATCACAAAAAGGGTAAGGACAACGTTATGGCGGACGCGTTGTCTCGGATCTGGTGAATCGAACATTTTTGGGGGGAAATGTTCGATTTTTAGGAAGGGGGGTGTTACGGCCCTGGCCGTGTAGGCTATTGTATGTCATGTGTTTCGCTGTTTTCCCTTTGCTGTGTGTGTGTGTGTGTGTGTGTGTGTGGGTGTGTGAGTGAGCTTTTCTTCACAGCGGCAGGTGATTGCCTCCTAAGTGGCGGAAGGTGGTGATTGGCCCGCTATCAACCTCCGGGCAGTATAAGGCTCCGCCAGATTTACGCAGCGGGAGGCTTGGTTGACAGCAGCAGCACCCGCTCACGATTCCCCCAAACCACGCTTATCATTCTTTGTTATGTGTTAGTTTGTTGTGTTATGATGGTGTGTCCGTAGGGGTGAGTCGTCTTTTCTTTTACAGTTTGTCTTTTGTTTTCTTTAACGTTTAGATTAGGGATCACTTTTTGTTTTGCTTCAGTATAGGTTTTGACGTTAACTCACCCCGAAGATTTATGTTGCCTGTGTTCATTATTTCTCACTTCCAATAAATTGAGATCTTACTTTAGAAACGTTGTTGTGTGGTGGTTTGGGGATCGGGGAGTGGGATTGTAGCATTTGTGTTATGCCTCTGGGTTCCCCTAGACCGGGGCATAACATCATGCATACTCTCTACTCAAAGATCGATTGTGTATGCGAGCTGCGTCTAAACGTTCTCAGTTGAAGTATACTCAAGCAATGAAGAATTTCTTCTTCTTCTTATAAGATTCAGGCAGTTTAGACACTGTTAAGCTTATAACCGCCCTCTACAGGTTAGATATTGAACTAGATTTTTACAGTCCTGTGTTCATCATCTGTGTTTTAGACCTCTTGTTTTATAATAATGATGTTTTGAGGCGGAGGATCCCTCCGACGCTCTCTGTCCGGCTCATCAGCACTCAGCTGTCTGTGAGTTGAGCTGGACGAGCCGCGGTGTATGGAACAGCGATCTGTTCTAATCTCTCTCCACTATCAGACTCACAACACTCATTTCACTTAGTGACTCTAATGTTGTTAGGTATTTATCTTCATCTCTTATCTATTGTAAGAGTTTATGAATGACTGCACGTACAGTTGTCAGATCGCGGAACCCCAAACAATGTTGTTGCCTAGCAACTTGCTCGAAAATATTTCATTTTCCTGGGCGGGTAGAATTGACCCAGTGCATTATGGGGCGGTTGAGTAGGAAAAGTATACAATCGATTCATACCCAAAATCTTCCCGGAAGTTAGTACTCATCCGGGAATTTCTCACATACCCAAACTCGCATACCCAACCGTCACATACTCAAATTGAAGTCAAAATGAGTATGAGTAGGACGTTAGTATGGCAGTTCAGACACGGCCTATGGCACACCTGTGCACTAATCATGATGTCAGACTCAGATCAGCATCTTGATGTGGCACACATGTGAGGTGGGATGGATTATCTCAGCAAAGCAGAAGTGCTCACTATCACACATTTAGACAGATTTGTGAACAATGTTTGAGAGAAATGGTACAATTGTGTATCTGGAATGAATTTTAGATCTTTAAGTCCATCTCATGAAAAATGGGAGCAAAAACAAAAGTGTTGCGTTTATATTTTTGTTGAGTGTACAATCATCAACTGTCTTCCCAAAATTTGCTGGGAGAAGGGTCAGCGTCTTTTGATTTTCCTTTCACAAAAGCATATTAAAAAAAAAAAAAACTTACAAAACTAATGTTAAAAAGATTTACTGAATTTAATTTTCTATTTCTAAAAATAAAAAATGTTATCACTAGAAAACAAACGAAAAAAACACCTGTGGTTTTTACATATTCTCTAACAGGAAGTTGCTATTTACTAAATAAGAGCACGGATGAGGACCATACAGTCTATGATGACGGTGCTGTGTATGACACAGTTAAGAGTAAGACACTAGTAGTTGATGGGAGCGTCCACTCTAAGCACAGCACTAATCCCACACAGGAAGGGGGGGGACGACGCTCTGACCACAGCGCCACAAGCATTTATTTAATAAATGGAGTCGTATTTTTTGTATATACTGAAAATGTAATTGCAAAATGCGGGGAAATGTATTACATATTCGGTCCGGACTGATTATTACATAATACGGGTGTTATACATGATAAAATGGAATTTTTATTACATTTTGAAGTTTTCTTACATAATGGCTTACTACATTGCCTACTATCAGTATTTTATATCAACACACTTTACTCAGTCCCAGTGTAGGCTGAAAACGGAACTGTCCTTTTTTCCTACATAGCACAGTCCTCATACACGCTCTTACTGTAAACAGCAACCTACCGTAATTTTCGGACTATAAGCCGCAACTTTTTCCCCATTTTTCGACCCTGTTATTACACAGCACAATATATGTTCTGTAGCTACTAGGGATGAGCGTTAGTAATCGAGTACTCGAGTACTCCTCGTTGCATATGAACTCGATTGGTGGATGAGGCAAATCTTTTTTTTTTTGTGTGTCAGTAACCCCTATTTTAAAATGTTATATACATGTACAAAACGGCACAAAACGGATAAAATAAAGTTTAACAAAATTAAATATTTTGATGCAAGTGCAATAAACTGAGCGTTGTGTCAAACAGCAACTGCAAATAACTGCCACCTCCGTGCCACCGCAGCGCAGCCTGTGTTCTCCACAGCACCGCGGAGCTGAACACAGTCTCTCCTTTCTTCAGAAAATTTTCAGGAATATAACTGTCCAATTATTTCAAAGCAGATGATAAAGTTACGTTTATAAAAAGGGGAGATGACACCTGTTACTCTCAGTTAGTATTGAGTAGACTCCAGGACAGGTGAGTATGCAAGGTGCTCTCCGCTTGGAAAGAAAAGTAAAGAAGAAGCCAGGCTTACTTCAGGCACATTCGCTCCGAGCCAACAACAGTTAAGAAGCCTTCAATAGGGAATATGGGGATAAGATTAAAAAACCGACCGGTGTAACGTTCCGTTAATGAGGAATTAGTCGCGGTAATTATTCACGGACACGGAGTGAGCATTACGCGGTTGGATATACAACTATCTGCTTTGGTGAGTTATTTATATGTATTTAAATTGTAGGACAATCATTTTATATTTGGCTATTTGCTGCCCTTCTTATTTTAAATGGTGACTTAGGCTATTTTTTTTTGTTACAACTACAGCCCATGCTTTTTTTCTCTTTTTCTCCTCACCGCAGACCAACTCGATCGGTTTAAATTGTGGCCCGTCTATTTAATTACTTTCAGTGAGGAAAATGTGTTTTAAACTTGTGGAAAAAAATCCTTAATATCATATGGCAACTGTGACTGTTTGACAATAAGCATTGAGCGATTTATTGCGGTGAACCGTTGTTCTGCAGACAGATGCGTTGCGTTCTAAAAATAGAAAAAAGTTTAACGAGGAATCGATTGATCCTCGAGGAATGCAAGCGATCACACGATTAGCGAAAACACTCGTGCCCATCCCTAGTAGCTACTATTGCACTAAATGGTAACACTTGAATACGTTATGCAAATATGCAACTTGTTTGTTGAAATGTTAATAAATGGGAGCTTCCTCAAGCAGCCATCTCTTTCCCGACAATCCCCTCTGTGCACAAACTCTTACATATGGTAATTAAACATTATAACACCTGCGGCTTATAGTCCAGTGCGGCTTATAGTGCGGAAAGTACGGTACTGATGCAAAAATATGAAGAAAAAAAAACACAGCGATTTTATTTGTTGCATAACTCTGTAAGTTGAGTTCATTCCTTTTTGACCCTAGATTTTTTGCATTTTAAAACAGAATCAAATAACCGCTCATTTTTTGTTTTTAAATATCCTTTTGTGAGAGGAAAATGGAATGACAAAAAGACACACTGAGCGAAAAGGATGCCACTGGAATTATTCAAACTATTGTTGTGTGTTTGTCAGAGTGTAAGTGCTTGTGTGATGAAACGCCTCCTGTGCTCACCTGTCCGTCTCTGCTGATCTGGACCTTCTTGTTGTCATTCCATTGGTTGAGAATGTGTTGGGTGCAGTGGAACGGAAGACTCTCCTTATGGATCCACTCTACACTGAAGACCCCTCCCAGGCCCAGGAAGCCCCAGTCCTGGCAGCTCTCCTGACTGATGGCTGATGTCATGCGAGCGTAGCCCTGTAAAGAAAAAGACATACACCATTAGAGATTCCATAGAGGAAGGTCTGATGGAAGTAGTTTTTCCATTGGTCAGACAGGGTAGCACCTGGAAGTGTCCCGAGCCCTGGACAGAGAAGATGAGGATGATGGGGCTGCTCTCCAGGAAGGCCCTGCTCAGTTTGCTCTCATTGCTGGGTGTGGTAGACCAGATCCCTTTCTGCTGAGAGATTTCAATATTCCTAATGTTGCTACTCTTCATGACGAAGTAGCGCACCGATGAAAGAAGTAGCTGAGAGGAAAGGGACTTGGAGAGCTGCTAGGGACAAGGGGATGAAAACAACAGCGAATTTTAAATGACAAAAAGATCATTTCATTCAGATAATGTAACTTTCATAATTTGTTGATGAGATAGAAATCATCAAATGAAACAACCCAAAACACTGAAGACCATAGGAATGACCTGCATGTCCTGCCCAAATGAGACACTACATCGTACTTTGAGAATATTCTTTCAGACGCCTTAATAAGCTGCTGCATGTTTTTAGTTTAGGACAACACTAACTTATACTGACAATGTAAACGGCCGCTGCTGCAGTTGAACTTAGTACAGAATTAAGTGTAAATATACACTCACTAGCCACTTTATTTAGGTACACCGGTTCAATTACTTGTTAACACATAACTAATCAGCCATTCACATAGGCATGTAGACCAGGACAGGACAACTTGTTGAAGTTCAAACCGAGCAACAGAATGGGGAAGAAAGGGGGCTTAAGTGACTGTGAACGTGGCAATGTTGATGGTGCCAGACACGCTGATCTACTGGGATTTTCGCGCACAACCATCTCAGAGAATAATCCGAAAAGAAAAAATAGCCAGTGAGCGGCATTTGTGTGGACGAAAATGCCTTGTTGAAGTCAGAGGTCAGAGGAGGATGGGCATACTGGTTTGAGATGATAGAAAGGCAACAGTAATTCAAATAACCACTTATTACAACCAGGGTATGCAGAATACCATCTCTGAACGCACAACACGTCCAACCTTGAAGCAGATTTCCTACAGTAGCAGAATACCCCACCCGGTGCCACTCCTGTCAGCTAAGAAAAGGAAACTGAGGCTACTATTCGCACAGGCTCACCAAAATTGGACAATAGAAGATCGGAAAAATATTGCCTGTTCTGATGAATCTTGATTTCAGTTGCAACATTCAGATGGTAGGGTCAGAATTTGGCGTAAACAACATGAAAGCATGGCTCCATCATGCCTTGTATCAACGGATCAGGCTGGTGGTGGAGGTGTAATGGTGTGGGGGATATTTTCTTGGCATACTTTGGGCCCTTAGTACCAATTGAGCATTGTTTAAACACCACAGCCTACCATGTCCATCCCTTTATGACCACAGTGTACCCATCTTCTTATTAGTGGAGGTCCTGGGAAAGTATGCGCTTCATTTAGCGGAGAATTTCTCAACTGTTATAGACTAATATGACCCCATTGAACAACGTGGGATGTGTGACAAAATCTCTATCCGGGGCGAAAGTCCTGAAAATGCTCATACTTTTTTTATCAGATTAATCTTCATATTAAGATAAATACTTTTTGTATTACACTTTGTCAAAAAATTTAATAAAATATGCAAATGAGGCAATATCTCATTCAATATGTGTAGCCTATGTAAACCCTTTAGTAGGAGTCCTGGATACGATTTTTATGCATTTCATTTAGCGAAGAATATCTCAACTGTAATAGACTAATATGACCCCAGTGAACAACATGGGATGTGTTCCAAAATCTCTACCCAGGACGAAAGTCCTGAAAACGACCACAACAGGTTACACTAGTATCACACCAAGTGGTGAATGGGACTTTTTTTTTTACCTTTATAGATATCCTCATACTTTTTTACCAGATTAATCTTCATATTATGAAAAATACTTTTTGTATTACACTTAGTCTAAAACATTTAACAAAATATGCAAATTAGGCAATATCTCATTCAAAACTGCGACATACAGTACGTAATAGTTTTTTTTAGCCATTTTCATTATATATCAAATCAGAATGTTTACACTCTTCTATGACCTTATAATTATTGTCATTGTGAACATGGTGATCCCCTCAGAAAATCTGTAACTTCAAGGGTTTATATGTTGACATATTTAATGAAATATTTGCTAATTTGCATATATTCTTTTTTTTTCAAACATATATTTATTGGATTTTTGTTTGTTTTTACAGCATAGACAAGCACAACAGACAGTGTGCACAAACAACAAAGCAATCACTCAAAACGCATCACCCCCCACCCCTCCTCCCCACAAAAAACAAAACAGTTACGTTAAATTAACATAAAGAGTATGTGATTGAATGAGAAATTCAGCATACATCTCTGAATAATAAAAACATCATATGTGCACATAAGCATGCCTTCACACAGTAATGAATAAGCATAAGTTAAGAATGGATGGAAGATACCTTCATACCTTCGTATACCTTCATTTTCAAGGAATCGATCCTGTTTTTTGTGAAATAACTGATCTTTTCCAGTGCCAGATAGGAAGTCACTCCGTTTAGCCATTCAGAAACGCCACAAACAGTTGGTTTTGCACCTTTTAGCCTCCAAAAGGCACATACCAATTAAAGGTTTCTTATCATTAGTTACCACAAAATTGGCAGGGTAAATATTTAGGATACATAGCTTAGGATCAGAAGGCATCACCTTGCCAATAATACGACCAATAATGTTCAGGACCTCTCGCCAAAAGAGTGCAACCTGTGGACTGCTCCACATACAATGGAAAAGTGAACCCTTCTGCTGGCTACATTTAATGCACGTGTCGGGAATATTGGGGTTAAAGTGGTTTAGCTTCACAGGAGTAATGTACTGTCTACTCAGCCATTTATATTGTAAGAGTATAGAATGTGTGTTTACAGATTGGGTTTTTACCAAAGAGCAGGCTTTTGACCATTCTTCCTCTGATACATTTTCCACTAAATCCATATTCCAGGCCCGTAAAATATTATTTGATGACTCATTAGATCCACTAACAAGCAGATTGTAAAGCATAGACACCTGTCCCCTAGCTTTCAAATATTTTAAAGTGATGTCTTCTAAAATGGACAAAGGGGGGAGCGTCAGGCTATTACATTGCTTTGATAGAACAACATTTCTGATTTGGAGATATTTAAAGAAATGTTTTGTAGGAATGTCATATTTGGATTTAAGATCTTCAAATGACATAAATTCACCTCCATTGTACAAATCAGATATTTTAGCTAGACCTTTGGAGGACCAAAGTTTAAAATCCGGGTCTGCCCTTCCTGGGTGAAAGTCATCATTACCGAAAATGGGCGTGAATTGGGAGAGCCTTTTTGTCATACCCCAGTAAGCAATGGTATTATGCCAAATCCTTATCGTATTTTTCAAAAAAGTATTTTTGGTATTTTTAAGGAGTCTGCCGAATACATGTACAAATGCAGTGGCACTGTAATATTTTGGGATTCCATTGCAACCCAAGCTGGGGGGTGGTCATTCATAAAATAAAACATACCGGGCCTAATTTGCGCTGCCCAAAAGTACCAAAATAAATTTGGAAATTGCAGTCCACCTCTGTCATATGGTAAATACAACAAGGAAAGTCTGAGTCTAGGGCGTTTGTTATTCCAAATGAAGTTTGTGAAAGTTTTGTTAAAGGTCCCATATTATGCTAAATGCACTTTTTAAATGTGTTCCAACATATCCATGCGTCCACGGTGTGCCTAGAGACTGCCAAAATATCAAAAAAAATAACAATCTCTCCTTTTCTCACTCTCCCCTTTTCTGAAACCCCCACCCCTCCCCCCAAAAACACTCCAGTCAGAATTATCCCCTTTTCTGACCTCACAAACCGTAAAGCCAGAAGCTTCCACTGTGCAGCCCACACCCCTATTTCTTATTGGTCCACGGCCCTGACAGACAGAGGGCGAGGCGTATCTGGCTTCGCTTCCGGACAGGGGGCGGGGGGAGCTCAAAGATTGTATATTTACGAGGGGACCTGCAACTCTTTTTTAAAAAATAGGCCATTGTGAGATTAGCTGAACATCAGCATAGTACAATAAATTATCTGAAAGTTTTTTTCAGCAAACAATTAAAGAAAAACGTATTAGGGACCACTAAGACCATATAATATGGTGTATAATAGAACCGAAAAGTGTATAATATGGGAGCTTTAAGCAATTTAAAGAAGGAAGGAGCTGGAGAGAGTGGAATTGATTGGAAGAGGTATAACAATGTACTTAAAATCGACATTTTTAGGACATTAATGCTTCCGATTAAGGATATAGGTAATTTGGTCCATCTATTTATCAATTGTGTGACGTTATCCACAAGGGGGTCATAATTAGCTGAAATTATTTTGTCAATAGTAGGAGTCATTTTGACACCTAAGTAAGTAAATCCTGGTTTTGACACAGTAAATGGTGTAGGGATCGGGGGACTATTTCTCTCATTTTCTGTCAAAAACATTATCACTGATTTACTATTGTTTACTTTATAGCCTGAAAAGGTACCAAATGTTCTCATCAAACTCAGCAGGCTAGGAAGTGTTTTCTCCTATCTGGAACAAAATAAAATTACGTCATCCGCGTACAACGAGATACGATGTTCTATGCCTCCGACTTTAATTCCTGTAATGCCAGCATGCTTGCGAATTGCCATGGCAAGTGGCTCAATAGCCAGGACGAAGAGTAAGGGAGAGAGGGGGCAGCCCTGTCTCGTTCCTCGGTTAAGCCTAAATGGCGTTGATATAAGTCCATTAGTTAGAATTTCAGCTTGTGGGTTGGAATACAAAAGCTGAACCCATCTGAGAAAATGAACACCCACACCAAATCTTTTCAGGACATCGAATAGGTATTGCCACTCTATCCTGTCGAATGCCTTCTCTGCATCCAATGACAGGATAGAGTGGTTAGGGAAGCCAGACTTTTCAAATAGAATATTAAGCAGTCGCCTCGTATTGTGGAAGCCCTGTCTACCCTGTACAAATCCACTCTGGTCCAAATGGACCATTTGAGGCAAGACTGATTCCAGCCTCCTCGCAAGCACTTTGCATAGAATCTTAAGGTCATTATTTAGAAGTGAGATCGGTCTATAGGACCCACACTGGGTTGGTGTTTTTCTAGGCTTCAGTAACAATGAAATTATTGCTGTGTTTAGAGAAGGAGGGAGGGATCCCTCATCAAATGATTCCTTGTACATATCAAGTAAGGGCGGTATTAATTTGGATTTAAATATTTTATATATTTCAATTGGAATTGCATCTGGCCCTGGTGTTTTACCTTCCCCCAAGCCAGATATGGCCTCAGATATTTCCCCAGTCTCAAGGTTGCGTTCTAATGAGCCTAAACATTCTTTATCTACTAGGTCAAAATTTAGTGTATCCAAAAAATCTTTTTGTACACTTGGGGCCGAACCTAAGTATTCAGAGCCATATAAGTTTTGGTAGAAACATTGAAAAGTTGAAAACAATCTCTTTTGGGTCTGAAGTTATATCCCCATTATCTTGTCAAGATGGAGTTTATTGCCCTCTCGGTTTGCATCTGCTTTATGCGCCAGGCGAGTAAATGACTAAGTAACTAACTCTCTCCCTGTTCATAATACGATTGTTTTAATCTCATCAAACTTTTTGTCGCCTTATTAGTAGACAAAACATTATACTTTGCTTTCAGTTTGTTAAGTTCCATAATAAGTAGACGGTCTGGATTTTCAAAAATGTTGCCCTCAGTTTCTTTAATTGCTTTTTCAAGTTTCTCCATTTCTAATCTATGAGCTTTATATTTAAAGCCGGTGAAATTTATCATTTGGCCTCTCAGAAAGGCTTTAAATGCTTCCCACCTCACTGGTGCAGTTAGTGTTGCTTTCAAAATATAAATCTATTTGTCTTCCAATATACTCTATAAAGCTTGGGTCTCTAAGCCAGATTGATTGTAAGCGCCACCTAGAGGGGGGCGGTACCACATTGGAAAATGTAATAAGAAGCGAGGTTGGGGCGTGATCTGAAATTAAGATGCTATCATACCAGCATTTTGAAATTTTTGGAATCAACTCTGCTGAGACCAGATAATAATCAATTCTAGAGAAGTTCTGATGTGTGCCCGAATAACAAGAAGATGTTTTCTGGTTAGAATACTTATTTCTCCATACATCTACCAGATTAAAATCTTTAATGCACTTTAGCAGTTCTTTTCTAGTCAAGGGGTGAGCGGTGTCAACACCGGTGGATCTGTCTAATGCCGGTTGGAGTGTACAATTAAAGTCTCCACCTATGATAATTTGGCCAGGCAAAGCAGTTAACATCAAGAAAAGCTGTCGAAAGAAGGTTGGATTATCGATATTTGTCCCATATACATTAACCAAATTCACTTTGACTGAAAGAAGTTGACATTCGATAATAAGGTATCTGCCAAGTCGGTCTTCGGTGACACGTAAAAGCTTAAACGGCACAGATTTGTGTATAAGAGTTATTACCCCTCTTGAGTTAGAGCTAAAAGAGGCTGAAAACACCTGACCAGGCCACCTTCTCCTCACCCTTATCACATCTTCTGGAGTCAAATGGGTCTCCTGTAGAAAAATTACTTTGGCTTTAAGCTGCCGGAGCCTGTTCATAACCTGTTTAAGCTTAACAATCTTATTTAGTCCTCTCACATTCCAGGATGTGAACTGAAGATCAGAGGCTGAGAATGTTTACCACATCAATGCCCTGACAGATATATGTTAAGTGGCTGCAAACATAAAAAAATACATTAAAAAATGTAAAAGAGAAAACAAAAGACAAAAAAAAATCCCCACCCAATATCAAAGAGAACATGTGAGTAGAACAGAGTTTACTTCCCCAACTGAAATAAACCCATCCCTCCCACAGTACACACATCCAAAGGAGCTCTAAACTGAGCTCAATCATGGAGCTGCGCTCGTCCACCTGAGCAAGCGTCATACGAGGAACAACATGCCCGGCGATCAGCACGGAACCCCCCCCCCGTTAGTCTCCGTAATGGAATATTGTAGACAGTAATAGCCAAGCAGTCAAAGTTCAACCTGAACCATGTTGTTGGCTCCTCATTTCCTTCACAAAATCTTCCGCCGTCCTCACCGTGTCAAAAGTGTGGCGTTTCCCCTTGTAGGTGATCAATAGTGTAGCCGGGTGAGCGACTCCGTATCGCAGGGTCGGGATGGAGAGGGCAGCCAAGTCTTTCTTCACTGGGTCGAAGACTTTCCTGCGTCTGAGAAGGTCAGCGGAGACGTCGGGAAAAAACATTATCCTCTGGTTGTCCAGCAGTATGGGTCCCTTCAGCCTGGCCGCTCATGATTCGTGTCTTGTCCGCGTAGTTCAGTAGTTTCATTATCACCACCCTGGGCCGTGCTGGTTGCTGCGGTCTAGCTCTGTTATGCCTCGTTTCCACCAAGTAGAGCGGGTCGGGTCAGAGCGGCTCAGAGCGGGACAGCTCACTTTTAAGAATCTTGGTGTTGTTTCCACCGCCGACCCTACCTTTACTGGTAGGGCGGGGTTTAGGCTGGACTGCGATAGCCGCCAGAATGTGGGTCAAACTAGCGGGCTGTGGAACAGCTGTGGTCAAGCCAGCGGTCTCTCGTTTTTGCTCGGTCAAACCAGCCGCTTCTTTTTTTATTCCCCCCGTGTTGTTGTGAGCACACAGACGGCTCGGTGCAACTGATATACAGTGAGCGAACAGTGCTGCCTGCGGCAGCTACGTGACATCGTAGCAGTGGGACATCGTAGCCAACTGGTTCATTTAATGATGAGGAAAAACACCACACAATAAACCGCGCTGCGCTCACATTTTCGCCAACACACAGCTCTCTTCACTCTAGCCGAGGTGACTACACACGGCAGAAATGATTCTTTCTACCAACTGTGGTCAAACCAGCGGTCTCTCGTTTTTGCTTGGTCAAACCAGCCGCTTCTTTCCCCCGTGTTGATGTGAGCACACGGACGGCTCTTCACTCTAGCCGAGGTGACTACTCACGGCGGAAATTATTCTTTCTACCAACTGTGGTCAAGCCAGCGGTCTCTCGTTTTTGCTTGGTCAAACCAGCCGCTTCTTTATTTATTCCCCCCGTGTTGTTGTGAACGTGTATTTACTAGCCTACTATCTATGGCGAAAACACACAGAAACGGCTTGGTGCAACTCATGAGCGAACAGCGCTGGCTGCGCAGCTACGTGACTAGCAGTGGGACACAGTGTTTAATTTATTGACGAGGAAAAACACCACACAATAAACAGTGCTGTGCTCACATTTTCGACAAGACACAAGACTCTCTTCACTCTTGCCGAGATGACTACACATGGCGGAAATGATTCTTTCGACCAATCAAATGACGGGGGTGTGTAGTACCGCATTTTCGGCCCGCTTTCAGGCGGCTAGTACCCCTACGGAGGAGTACTGAGATTGGGAGCAGCTCAGAGCGGTTAGGTGCGCTTAAACCGTACCCTACCCAACTTTTGGCAAATGAAAAGCCAAACTATCCGGACCGAACCGCTCCGATCCGTCCCGCTCTACTCGGTGGAAACGAGGCATTAGCCATGCTTGCCTCGTTAGCTGTACCGAGCCTGTGGGCTCGCTCGATTAGCAGGGGCCTAGGAAAAGTATTGGCACCAAGCACCTTCGGTAGCCAACCCTCAAGAAACATGCACATGTCAGTCCCTTCACTACCTTCGGGAATGCCCACCAGGCGCAGGTTGGACCGTCGACTGCGGTTTTCCAGGTCGTCAACCTTGAACGCTAGCTCCTTAATAGTAGCTTTCATGGCCGTGTTGTCCGCTAGCAGCGACGTGATGTCATCTTGGTTGGTGCTAATTCTGTCCTCAGCCTCCGTTACACGGACTGTAATCGCTTTCACGTCAGCCTTAAGCCCTTGCATCGCATTTAGGAGACAATCAAATCTCACCACGAAGTCATCTTTCAATGCCCGAATTGCAGTCAGAATCTCGCTAGAATCAGTTCTGACGTAAGTCCCCAAGGCTGCTTCGTTAGCACTGCTAGCTTCTTCGTTAGCTTGTTTCGAGGGGCTCAGCATGGCGTCAAACTTCAAAAGTTTTTGCGTCTGCTTGGGTGGTTTTGGTGCCATTGTGGCAGTCGTTGTGTTAGTGAAACTTGGGGTAAATGAACGAGTTAATTAAGACTGCCTAGCTGCCCGCTTTGGGAAAATTCACCGGAGGGGTTCCGAAACACGACCGCTCAGCACCGCGCCATAACCGGAAGTATAATTTGCATATTTTATTAAATGTTTTAGACATATTGTAATACAAAAAGTATTTCTCTTAATATGAAGATTATAGAAATGTATGAGGATATCTATAAAGGAAACAAAAGTCTCATTCACCACGTAGTGTGACACTAGTGCAGAGGTGTCCAAACTACTTTTTATTGACCCGCGGCCGATTTTAAAAATATAATGTAATATGGCCCTTTCAATTTTTTTTTTATTAGTTAACCCACAACTGATTGATTGGCCCTCGGCACATTTAAAAAATATTATGTAATATGGCCCTTTTAGTTTTTAAATCATTTAAATGCATTCATTATATTACAAAGAAATATGTCCCATAAAAGAAAAAGAGCACCAAGCCCATCCCAGAGGACCCTGCATAATATTTTATTTCAAATTAATATTATTATGGAAAATCCATGTGTCCTTCTTCAATAGCTTCTAATTGATCTGACACAGTGTCTCCAAATTTCACACAAAATTATTCAGCTTTAAAGTGCACCAGATTCATGCATTTCACTTTAAAAAGTTAAAAACATCTCCCGGGGGGCATACCCCCGGACCCCCCTAGGAGAGTTAGGAACTCAGCTGGCTACTATTTTCACCCAGCTGGACATTGGAGGCAATAGCAGAAAACACTGGGTGTCTGAAGGCAATTAACAATAGTCAATGATTTGGGCACGGTAACATTGGAGAGGGGCCCCCGATTCAAATTCTGCTTGGAGGCTTCGGCCGGCTCTGAGGGGAAGTGTTGACGTGAAGAAGGATTACAATTTACGAAGATACTATGAAACTAAACATCAGAGCAGCTACATGTCCTGATAAATGTGTTATTTTTGCCAAGTGGCCCAGCCCTTCGTAGATTTTTCTGTATGTGGCCCTCAGTGAAAAAAGTCAATTAAGTCTGTACATGTTTTGGTTATATTTTTAAATTAATCTTATAGTGCTACTCTATAATAATGTCCGTCGGGAGGTGTTTCCGTGAGTGGCCAGCGGAGAGGCGATTAGACGGTGTGTTAAAATCAGTGTTGTACAAAGTTAAGGCCAAAACATGAAATAAAACTGTATTCTTCGTTAGATAAAAGCATGCTATGTATTTAGCAAATTATTACATGGATCTCCTTCCCATAATATTTCACCCTGGAAGTTTAAACTTTTCTGGCGTTGTTGGAAATGTGTGGATCACGGGAGGTAAACAGTGCTCTGCAATAGACTACAATGCATTGTTAAACTTCTTACAACATATTTTATATATACCTACATATAGTCCTCCAGGTAGGCTGATATGTGATATTTTTTACAGTACAAAGTTGGGCGAAACTGCTTTACAAAGAGTATTGATGATATGTGATCAGCGTGTGTGTGTTTGTGGGCCAGTTACTGCAGTGCATGGCACGGCTTTCTTCCTTCCCAGTCGCTTTATTTGCGGCCCGGTTGCCTCCTTTTTCTCCTCATGTCAGTCAAAGTGCCGTGCTTATTATACGTGTCACCATATTCAGGAGCTATTTAACATTGACCGTTTATGGTAGATTGTTGGATGAAACTGGGAGAAGTGGGAGGACACAGGGCATAGATCCTGTACGCACAATTCACTGCAGGTGGGTATTTATAAAGGGAAGACTCTGTACAAGTGTGCGCCGCATGGTTTTATAAATCTCAACATTTCTTTGCGAACGTACATTATGAGTCTCGAGAGTAAGCAATATTTTAGGAGGGATTCTACGCGCGCCTCTAAATGAGGCCCCAGATCTCAACCCAATAGAGCCCCTTTGGGATGTGGTGGAACCAGAGATTCACATCATGGATGTGCAGCCGATCTGCAGCAACTGTGTGATGCTATCATGTCAAACTGGACAGAAACCTCTGTTTCCAACACCTTGTTAAAAGTATGCCACGAAGAATTGAGGCAGTTCAGAAGGCCAAAGGAGGTCAAATCTGGCACTAGCAAGGTGTACCTAATAAAGTGGCCTGTGAGTGTTCTTGGCTATGTACATATAAAACACATAACACACTATGTTTAGTGATTCCTTTTTTGTTATTTTACTGTGTCAAAACCCCAGAAAAGCTAAATAACGGATCTACAATTGTATTTAAATGGAAAATCAAGCAAATTGGTGTTAGTCCTATTGCATATCTAAAAACGTTGATGTGGTTGAACGTTTTAATATAAAATGAAGTAAGAAGTGAGCTACCAGACCTCAGTCCAAACTATTAGTGGACTTTTGACAAGAGGAATCTAAGGAACAAAAAAAGTCAATATCTCCTGTTCTGCTGCATCAATTCTGATCCTTTCTAAAAATCTGTACATCTTGAGTCTGAAATGTTACAGAAGTGCAACAATAAACAGAGCACTCTTTTAAAGAAGCATTGTTCAGGATTGAAACTGTTCTCAATCAAGCAACTTGTTGTGATAGTATCACAAAATACATTGAATAATACACCATCACCATCACACAATGACCCAAGTAAATAACTTTTTCTACAAAAAAAAAAAAATTCATCTAAATACTAGAATACACAGATTAAACACAAGAGGGGTATGAAATAATAATGAGTAGATTGAACAATGCTTGGCTGACAGTAAATACCTTTCCTAAGGAGGAGGGACAGGGGCTGTCAGACGGACTGTCGTAGAGCCCAGAACTAGCAGAATGAGTGGGTAAGTGTGGTTCTTCAGAGAGATGCATTATGGGAGGGGAAGCATCTTCTCTGCTGGGGGCTTTCATCTGCCCCGATGCTGCTGCCATCCTACAAGACCTGAGGGGAAGTACAATCAACTTATTACTGCCTAACCAACATTCTCAACCATGTGTTTACCTCAACGACAGAGAGAGAGAACAATGCTTTCATGTGAAATAGGCTTATATTAGAGTCAGGCCCTTTATCATAATGTAGCAAGAGGGCTTCCTAATTTCTGCTCTGATCCTGTTTTAATCTGCTCTTGAATAGGGATGTAACAATATACCGCAAAACGGTCGTTCGCGATATGAAAAGACCACGAATGTCAACCGTACGTTTTTTCTTGTTATACCGTTTCACGATATTGAAGCGAATATTTTTTATTTTATTTTTTTGAATCGCCAAATACACGTAATCTATCTATGGTCTATTTTCATATTTAACTGGTGCTAATTATTACATTAACGCTAATTTGTGTGCGCGTAGTGTCTGCTACGTTGCATCTCTCCTCTCCTCCGTTTTGTGAAGGGGGGGCGGGGCTCTACTGCCGATACACACACACATACACACGCAGACTCGGCACAACACCGGTGAGCACACACACCCATAGAGGTAGAGAAGAGAACTACACGCAGTAGGTTGGTGTGACAGAAAGTCCAAAAGCCAACGAGTACATTATAAATGGAGTGAAGTCTACCCCGACCGTCTGAAAAGCAGCGAAAATATCTGCGTTTTTTAAATGCATTATGCACTAGGGGTGTGAACGTTTACAAAAATTTCTAACCGTGTACACGACGGAATTTTTTTCGTGTACACGGTTAACCGTGACGTCATTGTCTTGGCGCGCCCGCCGTCCTGTAGGCGCGCGCGCACACACACACACACACATACGCGTTCGTTCGCCTGTAAACACACAGTTGAAATGAACTACGCTCGTTTACACACCTCTTATAATAAGTCCATGGCACAAACACAAACACACACACACGTTCGCCTGACATGTGCGCCGTCATTATCGCGCTTCATTCATTTCCTGATTAATATAGCCTATCGCTTTCTACATGTCCACGTTCATGCAGGTTGAACAGGTGTTATAAAGTTCGGGCTACTTACGAGCTTAGTTCACGTCAACCGAGTAACTTTAATCTTTAGGTTATCTTTCATCACTCTTCCGTGGCTGTGAGTCGAGCACCGGCACGGCGACTCCCCGTGTGTGTGTGTGTGCGCCGATACACACACTCACACACTCGCCGAGGGACAGACCGATTCGGCAGACTAGCTTTTATCATCCCCAATTAGTTTAGGCCTACTGGTGATGTAAAATCAATAAATGTGTGTCTCCAGAACATATTTAAAAACTTTGAAAAAAAGAAAATTTTAAATTTGAAGATTTTTTTTTAAACGGTTTTCGTTTATTAATTTTTCCTTAACGGTTATGATTTACTAAACGGTTACACGTGTACACGTGCACACCCCTATTATGCACCCAACGTGAATCTAGTAGTAGCGAGGATGCTAACGTTAGCTCTGCTGCTAGTAGCCTACTACCAGTTAATGTGCAGTTCAACACAAACATCAGCAACAGTTATCAGAGGAATATCTCTACAGCATAGATCTCAATAAATGGGCCAGAGGTGTCTGACTTCACATACCATGAGGCAGTGGAAGCTTAAAAGTAAGCTACTGGAAAAGTGTTCAAAACAGCCTGTCCTGAGCCAAATTTAGAGATTTTGAATCAAATCACTCATACACACATTAAAATAATAGCCTTTAACTTTAAAACAGATTGTTGTAGGCCTAAAAAAATGTTTGCAGAAATAAGTTTTAAAGAATTGCTGTTGTAAAAGGAATAAGGTAAAACAAATAAAAATAAGTGCTGTTAAAGTTCTTTACATGATTTTTGTTTGCATAAAACATGTCTTGTTTGCAGTTATTGTAGGTTTAGAAACAAAAAAATTACAAATGTTCCAACTCAAATAATATTTGAATAATAGCCTCCACTTTCAGTATGACCCTTAAACTCATCTATAATACTGTCCATGATTTGTTTATACATTGTCAATAAAAAGCAAATATAACAATTATTTAAACACGACTAATATAAAAAAAATTGTATAGGGGCCAGTAAAAATTGACTTCGGGCAAGTAGAATTCAGACCCACTTGCCCGACCGGGCAAGTGAAAAAAAACCTTAGCGTTGAGCCCCGATTGTGTTTTTTTTTGTTTTTGTTTTTTTTTTTTTTATGCAGGATTGTTTGTGGTTGGGTGGAGGGGATATGGGCGGGGTGTGTTCGGGGGAAGAAAAAAGGGGAAAAACTAAATCATTGTACTGTATTTGCTTCGCAAATCTTTAAGAAAGAGAAAAGGAATAAAAAAAGAAATGAATTCAGCGCTTAATATCGTATTGTGATATCAATCGCAATATCGTATCGTACTCAAAATTTCATATCGTTACATCCCTACTCTTGATGCAAACACCATGCCTTCTATGGTTACCTGTTGTATTGAAAGCACAATCTAAAGGTTTTGGAGACAGCTTGGTACCTGTCATAGGTGTTGTTGGTGGGTAGCTGGGGGCTGTTCTTGGAGTTCTTGACTGAAGCCTGGGGTCCCTCCTCTGATGACATGGGCCTTGGCCGCTGGCCAATCCCAGTGGGCTGCTGTAGCCCCGCCCCCTGCTCCTCTGCTGCAAGCACCTGACAGATAGTAGTTTGATGACCAGTCATTAATCTGCATCCAACAGCATTATATTCACTACAAATACACATGGACATGTTTCATTCAGACCAATCCTTCAATTTGTCTTTAAATGTGATCGGAATTAGATTTATTCTTTATTCTTGTATTAAATACATTTTAAATGTTTTCTATCAATGTTTCATTTATAATAAAAAAAAAAATTGATTTGTTACTTGACTAAAAATGATTGGTAGTCTCAGCACTATGAATAAATAAAGATATCCCTAATTAAGAACCATACTTTTCAACATGTGGCTATAATTTAGACATTAAAAATATCAAATGCAATAGAATTACACACAGCCATAATATTCATAATGTGTTGTAGTGGTACTGATTGTGAGGGAGGGAGGAGGCCAACTGGTCTGAAGATGCTCACCCTGTATTTAACCCTCCATGTACTGTATGCTAGGTTGTTGTATTTTCCTGCATAACCAAATGAAAAGAAAAGGGAGAATGACATACAGAAACCAGGGTGCGGATGATGGCCTCGTCTTGTTGGGACCAGGGCTTTGAAGGACAGCGAATCCTCTTGATGAACAAATTTTGCCATTTCTGCCTTAGTTCAAACACCAGTCCTGCCGCCTGTACAATGTGATGGGAATGAATATTATGATCATGTGAATTTGTAATATTACCATATATGTAGTTGAGAAACTACACACAAGTTATCTAATGGTCAAAAAGTTCTGAACCCCTTTTTTTTTTTAAACCTTTATTTATACAGGTAAATCCCATTGAGACCGAAGACTCTTTTGCAAGGGAGACCTGTTTTCCTTTCCCACGTTACCATTCACACACACATTCATACACCGATAGCAGGCTAACTATCGACATTCACACGAGGCAAGGTGGGTGAAGTGTCTTGCCCAAGGACACAACAACCATGACACAGGTGGCAGGGCGGGGATTGAACCTCCAACCCTTTGATCATCAGTCGACCCGCTCTACCAACTGAGCCACAGTCGCCAATTAAGACAGGTGAAACAAAGCAAGGTTGAGATATTAGTTATTGGAGACTAAGATTGCGTCAAAGTATGTATGTTATGATGTAGATGTCTAGACCTTATGGTGTTTGCACTGTTTGTGTGTTAATCCTGAATACTATAACTGACGAAGAGAGACTGCCTCTACAGTCCTCTCTGTGAATGGCTAAAAGATCTTACTGAAAACTTTGAACATTGTGTCAACTGGTCTTTAATTGCCAACCTTCATCTGCACTAGACACACTGATATTTAAGTTTCCACGACAACAGGTAGGATAGAAAATATTGAGTACAAAATATGAAGGAGCCAAGACGGAAAAAAACAAGAGCAGCTGAGTAGAATAAATACAAATAAATTAAGAAATATAATAAATAGAATTTTTAAGTGTAGGGCCAAAGACAGCAAATGGCCAGTCTCCCATCATTTAGAACCAGGCCCTGGGGATATCCAGTTGGCACTGTTTAGCCCACCTGACACACTTTGCTTTAATATAGAATTGTACTCTGGGGCTTTATTGTGTAGAGCCTGATAAGCAATAGTCAACATGTGCTAATGAACCATCTGTAAATGACCTGCTGGGGATAATGACAGACAATAACGTAGTCAAGACCACAGGAGAGCATGGATTTATTTCTCAGGCCTTTTATATGATAGCAAATGTTATCCTGATGCTATTTCAGATTGTGGTCTGATTGTAAGTTTCTTTCCATGAATAGAAAACTTAGACAAGAATGAGAAAATGCTTCTCAGTTCAAGGACAGCAAACGTCAGAGGAAAGTCATGGGTGGAGCCCACTGATTGATATACAACCTTTAATAGTATAATGGGGAAATGTCCCTGTGCTCTGGTTTATGTTCATGCTAATAGATATGCATATTTAAATAGAAAACTACAAATCACGCACAAAAGATGAAGTAACTGGGGACATCCGGTTTGACGAGCCAGGCGATGGCAGCTTAGAGAACGTGCTCCCGACAATTTGAGTCAAAGTTACCCACTTCAACCCGAATATTGAAAAAAAAGTTTCAGTTTGATTTAATTGTTTCTTTTTTTTAAAGATATTTTTTGGCATTTTTATGCTTTTATTGATAGTGTAGAGACAGAGTTGAAATGGAGCAGAGAGGGGAGTGACATGCAGAGAACGACAGCGGGCTGGAATAGAACCCGGGTCCGCTGCTGGCCGAGGCCCATGGGGGGGGGACGCCCTACCAACTGAGTTAAGGGCGCCCCTAGTTTGATTTAAGTTAGTGGGGCTTGAGAATGCCTAGAGGGAAAAATAAAAAGTCAATGCAGGCGGAGTTATTCGACGGCGACGGAGCTAGCCAAACTCCCTCGCCTAGCAGCGTAAAGGAGGATGAAGAAGACACGCGTACACACCTCGAAGTGGGTCAAAAAGAGACCGGGGACCTTGGCCTCATACTCAAAGAGCTGAGAGAATTCAGAAAAGACAACAGTCAGCAGCTGAAAGAGATTCGGGAAGAAATTAACAAAACCAATACTAGGATCGAAGAGGTATCAGAAAAATATATTTCTAAATTTAATGATGTTATAGCCCCCTCATTAATTTGCATTTACCCATATATAATTTAAACAATTGATATATTCTTCACATTTGACTTTAATAATTGTTCCCGTTTCAGTCTTGGTGCTTTGGAGACAAGGAGGTAGAACTGCAATAAAAACTAACGCTGATTTTCCCATAAGATAGCTACATTCCTGAAGCCAAAGTATCTGCAAGAACAAAGGCCCTTTTGGCCAAAGCAAGCTTCAGACACTTTCTCAAGGCTGCTAGAGAGGGGCCCAATCTAGATCCACCCCCTACACCCTAACCCAGTGGTTCCCAAACTTTTTGTGCCCAAGGCACACCAAAGGACAAATAAAAATTTCAAGGCACACCTATTGTGCAAAATAGCCTTATAACACGTTTTATCACTAATATCATCTGTTTATCTCTTAAGTTTATAATTATTTACTAATGCCAAATAAGATGTGACAAAGACAACTATTCTACTCATGAAATATTTATTAACAAAATACTTCACAAACATATTTAAACTTTATCAAATTGGGCTTAATCAAACACCCATTTCAACCAGACAGGTGAGGCAAAGGAAACAGAAATTCAGCAGAGAACTGTCCATGAGAAAGCTGCATGGTCCTGAATCTGACCCACACATTAGAACTGTAACATTTAGAATCAGGCTTTTTTTGTAAATATTCTGCCTACTAACAAATCAGTGGGACACATGTGCCTGTCGGGGCGCACAGATTTTTTTAATCCTTGGTGGCACGGAGGACAGGGCCACTCGCAACTCCTGCTCAACAGAGAGCCGTGACCTGGTCTTGTTCTTCATGTAAACAAGAGTGGAGAACGCCAACTCACACAGGTAGGTGGTGGGGAAATGAAGAAGTTGGTCGATAGCGTGGTGGGAGATGGTTGGATATTCTGATGCACAAACCAACCAAAACTGATCGAGTGTGAGCTCACTAAATTTCAGTTTCAGCGTGCGGTCCGCACGGAGCTCTCCTCTCTCTCCTTCATAGTGAGCTTCTCGGTTGAGGACTCGGACTCCTGGTTGAATGGGTCTCGGATCCTGTCATTGTCCTCGATGTCCGCCACACGTGGAAAATAGCGCTCAAACCTCTCTTTTAAGGTCTGAAGGTGTTCGGCATATATAGCGCGCTCACTGGCTGCCTGTGGCGCAGCTGATGCCAGCGGGAACATGTTCATGGAGCCCTGTTCCAAAGCCTCGCGCCACAGGGTCAGTTTGCCCATAAAGCCCCGAATCTTGTCTGTGGATGATAAAATGTTTTCATTCCTGCCCTGAAGCTTGGCGTTTAACTCGTTGAGATGCCCAAATATGTCTGCAAGGTAAGCCAGCCTGGCGCACCAGCTCTCATCCGTGAGCCTGTCCTTATGTGGGACAGCGTGTTCACGTGAAAATTCCAAAAGCTCTTCCCGAAGCTCGTAAAAACGGGATAAGACTTTCCCCCGAGACAGCCATCGTACCTCTGTGTGGAGGATCAGGCTTTGGTGGTCGGCTCCCATCTCAGCGCACAGCTGGGAGAAAAGGCGAGATTTCAGGGGCCTTGATTTGATGTAATTCACCATCTGCACAGCCTGATTCAGCACCTCAGTCAACTCCGGGGGCATGGTTTTGGCAACTAATGCCTCTCGGTGCAAAATGCAGTGGTTGGTCACTATCTGTGGATTTTGTGCTTTTACCTTTGCAATAAAGCCTCTCACTCTCCCCGTCATGCATGCCGCACCATCCGTGCACAGACTGACGCACATACTCCAGCACAGATTGTTTTCTTTTAAGTAGTTATCAGTTACCTTGAATATTTCTTCTCCCGTTGTATGGCTTGCCATTTCTTTACAGAAGAAAAAAGTCTCTTTAATAGAGTCACCGTCAACATACCTGACGTTTGCCAGGAGCTGGGCAGCCCCACTTATGTCGGTCGATTCATCTATTTGAAGAGAAAATCTGCCGCTCGCCTGCAGTTTCTCTGTTAAATGTTGTTCAATGTCTTCTGACATGTCATCTATTCTTCTTTTGATTGTGTTATCAGATGCCGGCACCTTGGATAGCTCATTTGCGGCATCTGGACCCAGCATGACACCTGCAATTATTTTGCAAGCAGGGAGGATGAGTGTCTCCGCTATTGTGTGAGGCTTCTTTTGCTTTGCAATAAGCTCCGCTAGCATGTAACTAGCCTCCATTGCCTTTTCAGACACTTTCACGCAATCCAACAAACGGTCTTGCTGCCTCTGGTTCAGATCCCGCGCTCTTTTGAAATAGGCCAGGTTTCTCTCAGCGTGGAAGGGATGTTTGGTTTCCAAGTGCCTCTTCAGCTTGCTTGGAAGCATATTAGCATTAGCTAACTTCTCCCGACAGAGGACGCACTCCGGCTGAGGAATGTTGACATCCCTGGTCCAACTGAAGCCATAAGACAGGTAACTTTCATGATACTGTCGGCTGACAGTTTTTTTCCTCTTTTCTTTCGGTGGGTTGTCTGACTCGGCAGTCTCTGCACTGGTGGTTGGTGGTTTGCTCCGCACGAGAAAGCGCTCCATTTTCCCTCTTGTTTATGTTTTAATGTTGTGTTGACCTACTGCCTTTGATGTGTCACAGTCTAAATTAAATTCCCACCTGCGCAACTCCGCGAACAGCGAAATGTGGGATCCTCTTTGAGGATTTTTTAAATAGTTTTTAGATAAAGAGTTTGCCTCTGTATTATGGAATGAGTGCATTCAAAGTAGTATATAGTAAATTAAAATAATAATTTTTGTATAGTTGTATACTATATTGCAGTAGGCTATGGTTGTCACAAAATCCCACGGCACACTTGGACTTGCCTCACGGCACACCAGTGTGCCGCGGCACACAGTTTGGGAACCACTGCCCTAACCCTATCCACTATCCCTCCGTTTGCGCGTTCGCAGGGAGGGCCCGCCATATTGAGTGTCGTCCCAAACCATCGAGCGTAAGTGGGTGATAAAGCCCTCGATCATCGAGTCTGCATCGACGTTGGCTCAGCCCTACGTTTGACACAGGTGTCCGCCAATCAATTATGTCAGGAATGGAGGAGCTAACTTACAAATGAGAGTTCCAGGGAGTTTGTTTCCCGAATTATAAATGAAACGTAGCTACTCTTACCTCAAACAGACATTTGATTGATTATTTTTATGCATAGCCCTAAATGACGGAACCGGAGGGTAGCCTACAATATCGGAACGAACATGTTGTTTTACATTTGTTGATTTGATTATGCCACTTGTCTACCGTTAGTGTATTTTCAAGGCGTGGAAAAAGATAAAACGAAGCAGATGAAGAAAATGCCCACAAGTTAATAAGGGACAGTGATTATTATTTCCTTAAATTGTTAGTAAGATTTGTGTTTCTGTTACAGCCAATGAGGGGTAGTAATAGCGGCGGTGACGTCAGTCAGCTGGAGCGCATGACTTTTCTTATTTATGACCACCCTTGCAGTGCATTATAATTTATGCACGCTAATTAACTGCCGCGATTCGCCGGTCGTAATGGCAGATCATGACAAGTGGAATACATGCTTTAGCAGACCCGAATTTTACACCTTTCTCCATGGTTATTTTTTCCTTCATAAATAAGGCTAAAAGAACACGTATATTTTTATTTCTAACAAAATGGTGACCCTCGACGTGGGCCTTTAGAAGGTTTTGAACGGTCAGCAGCCTGTCTGGACTCCGAACCCAGTCACTCAATCTCCCGGTAAAAAGAAAAAGGTGAGCAGAAACACCTGTTGTGTAAACCGAAGTTTCTGAAATTGGCTATTTCAAATTTTATTGAGTGATTGTTTGTTCTGTGTTCATGACCTCGAATTCTGTAGATTTTTATTTATGTTTTGTTAGTATGGGCTCTTTATTTTTGTCTGGATAAATTGACAAGGCAACAAACTCTTTTCTCTTGCTCTATTTGTGTTTTTACCTTTCCTGCATGGAATGCTGGTATTATTTAAACTTTCCCTAGTGCAGAGGTCCATATAGTATGTTTTTGATAAAATGATTAAATTGTATATAATTTTCGGGTGCTTCGATAAACTGTCTCCACTTTCACACAATAGGGTGGGAGTGCTAGTGATCTGTTATAATTACTGACTATGGGTCTGTGATCCGTATCTTTTAGCGTGAAAGGACCTCATATAGATTTGATGTCCGAAGGCTGTTACGTAAAAGGGTATAACTGGGGCCGATGAATGACAATGCTTGGTGCGTGTACAGGAGGACGGTTCCCTAACGGGTTGTAGCAGCCTGAGCTGAGCTATAACGAATCTCTGATGCAGCCTGGAAGGTCTTCTCCCCCTTGACAAAACCTATTCTCTGTCTTTAATAGGTAAAGTGAGTCCTTAAGTGGTAGCTTTCATTAATTGAGTCCTTAAGTGGTAGATTTTCATAAAGTAGCTTTTATGAGGTGAGTCCTTAAGTGGTACCCTCGGAGAAAAGGCGCTTTTTTTCGAGCGTTTTTGCCTTTTTGAGCGGCCGCTTCGAGATTTGCAAGTTGAAAAAAGTTCAACTTTTCAGATAGGCGGTGGGGACGTCATCGCCGCTTTTTTCAAAGGGCCAATCAGATAGTAGATCGTCGGGACTCGTCGCCTTGGCAACAAAGAAGACGGAAGAGAAACTGCTTTTTCACTTGATTCGCTGTATTTTTTATCTCCTACGGATCGTTTCATGCGCACACGTCAGCCTACAACTTGCTCCGTGTGTGTTTGCAGGAGCCGCGATAACTCCTCATCCAAACAGAGGATGGTGGAAAGTATTCTCTGTTTCATAAGACTACTCATATTAAAATGTAACGATTTAAATAGAAAACAGCAAGCCTAAAGAGTTAAACCAGTGTTGATAGGTCTGACTGACAGGTGACGATCAGCATTTTTTCTTCCCCGATCACAGCACTCTCTCTCCCAGCTCATAAAACGCTTGAAAAAAGCGGTCGAAAAAAACGCTCAGTAGACACACTCCCGAGCGCACAGCCAGCGTTTAACGCTGGAAAAAGGCGTTAGGTGGACACGGGCCCTTAGTTCAGTTGGAAGCGGAATCAAAACAATTAGAACAAAATCACAAAGACACAAATTATCAAAAAATGTGAGAGTTACTTAGGGCCCACTCACACTAGGGCCGTTTGCCTGTTCCGTGCTGCAGGAAGATTCAGCACGATTCCCCCCTCCCCCCACTGGCCCGTGGTCACACTGCTCGTGGCCTGGGCACGATTGCACCTTGCCTACGTCACCGTGCGCGTTTAGGATTTGGAGCGTAGTCTACTTGTAGGCTATACGACTGTTTGTGAATATTTTCATCCGGCCAAATTTGCATCATATATTCCACTTCCACATTAGAGCAACGAGAATCCTAAGCTATTGTTTTTTTTAAATGTAGCCTTGACGTAATAGGTCGCGGTGGACAGTCTCATATTTGTGCAGCACGCTGTTTATTATTAATATAACGGCCCGTCATCAGACCATACGTACCGGATGGTTTTATACACATCGATCGCTCCATCAAATCCAAGTCAGAACTTTTTGTATGGGCAGAGATCGTTTTTTAAAGTGTCTTTATAAAGTTTCTTGTTAAACCTTAGTGTAGGCTACTGTTTCCTTATCACCGGTGTGTTGTTTTGGGTGCGTCTCCACCGCCATGCGTAAAGGCAGTTATGACAGGAGGAAAAAGAAAAAAATCATCTGACGAATGTGAGTAAACACGAAAACCTTTTTGCTTTGCTTTCTGCGCTCAACTATTTAGCTCTCTCCCTCTTTTATTAGCCCACACCTAGGCCTACACACACGTTCATTCTCACACATTTTATGTAGCTACAAGTCCAAGTGGTGGGCAATTCTGGTGCCGAGTAAGGCAGCGGACGTTAAAGGACTATGCATCCTTAATAAATTCACGTCAGGAACGCCGCCTGTGCGCTTGCTTGTGCGCATGTCATCTCATTAGCATCTGTACTTTGGCCACGGCACACCTTTCCCAGGTGTGCCGTGGCCAAGGGGCTGTTCCGTGCTGGAATACAGTTGGCGTGGTCACACTAGCCAAACGTTCTAGACTTTAGTATGTGAGTGGCCCCTTAGGAAGAAAAATAATGAAATAAATGAGATCTATACAAAAGATATACAAAAAAAGTAAATTTTATGAAGGGTGCGGAAAAGCCAGTAAATTATTAGTTTATAGGCTGGAAAAACAGCAAGCAGAGAATTCAATTCATAAAATAAAAAATCCTATTACTAATTCTATGCATTACAAATTAAAAGAAATACAAGATTGTTTTGAGAAATACTATAAAAAACTATACTCCTGTAGTGAATATATACATGGCAGTGTTTCCCCTAGAATTGTTTTTAGGCCCGGTGGTAAAAGCTGATAAAGAGTATGCGCGCGGCGTGCGTACCAAATTTGTTGTAGAAATTGACCAAAAATAACTGTATTATGGATGAGCCTCTTTTGACAGCCCGCTACAAATCAGGGCATAGGGTTATGCCTTCACATTCGGTACGTTTGTACATTTTGTGTTTCCCTCAGGATTTTTTGAGACTGCTGGGGGAGAATGGACCTTCTAGTGGGGTCTTGGGGCATGCCCCTGCGGAAGAAAACCTTTACCTTTTTAAAGTTAAATGCATCAAACTGGTGCACTTTGAGAAGCTAAATCTGATTTTATTTTTTTTGCTCTGTAAACAGCTGTCATATGTCCTGCCTAAAACAATTTTATGGAATAATTTGGAGACACAAGCCATATAAACTATTGAAGAAAAACACATAGATATGAAAATAAAATACAATAAACACGAAGACCTAATATAGACAGGTATATCCTGTCTAGTATTACTTTCTGGAATAATCTGGATCATGAAACATTTTCTTTAATTTATCAAATATTCATTTAAAATAAATGAATTAACCTAGGCTACACATCATGATTAGCCTATCAATCAAAATGTGTGCAAAATAAGCAACATTTTGTATTCCGACCCATTATATTTCATGTAGCCTAGTTCTCAATTTAAAACATAAAAATAAAGTAGCATTGAAAATACCAAAAAATAAAGCTTAAATATCTCCAGTGTAGCCTATGCCATAGACCTATAAAGGAAGGTTCTTTCTCGTCAGTTTCCCTGTTTGACATGTGCGCTCCGAATGCACACGTGCATCGCGCGGCGTAGCGCAGAAAAAAAAAAAAAAAGATTTTTTTTTACATTTTTTTTTTTTTTTGGGCAGCTGTTGGCCTGGCGGGGGGTCCCGTTGGCCTGGCGGGCCCGCCAGGCCTGTATAATGGTAGGGGAAACACTGCATGGGTTCATTCATTCATTAAGACTTTGGACTCTAAAGTGAATTACTTGGTTTCTGACTCTACAGCAAAATGTTGGTGTCAAAACCCCCAACGTTCCTCTGCTTGAGCCAAGGCTTTTATCTGTGATTTCACACCTATCAGTTCCTCTGTCCTAGCCAGCCCAAGCCAGGATGTCCCCCCCTGTCTCTTCTGCCATTGGTCAAGAAGTCTTATGCTGTTTTTGATAACAGCTAGTGAGCTAGTACAGCTCGGCCTCTTCTTCAAGCACCATCCGAGGTGCTCAGTCTCTTCTTCTCCTCGCCTCCACCCAGAGAGGTTGGAGGACGCTCTACTCTACGACCTCAAGGAAGGTAGCACGCTCTCTCCTGCCTTGCTAACCACCCCAGACCAGGGGTAGCTCAACCTTCTGGACCCAGACAAGCTCTGGTCTCCCTGATCCAGGCTCTACAGCATGGCCTGTCCAAACAGCCGTGAAGCCCCTCTCAACCAAAGAGAAACAAGGATCCACCCTGTTGCTCCAAGCAACTAAAGAGCAACCAGAAGAACCAGGGAACGAACCAAGCTCCCACCAAGGCCAGACCCTTAAGACGAAGAAGCTAAGAATCAAGCTAAGAGCTACAACTGTAGCCCAGAGGCAACCACGCCAGTTAGCATGCTGTTACTGAAGATCCAGAAAGCACCAGTTCATCCAAACTGCATCAAGACCGACCCGCGAAGCAAAACCCCTGTTTCATGCCAAAAGGATCCAGAACCTCTCACACTGCAACAAACGCTGTGTAAACATCTGGTATCGTATGAACTTCTGGGCAGTTAGCTTAGCTTAGCAAGAACACATGGCTTAAAGGACTGTTAACTTGGAAATGTATGTGTACTGATTTGAACTATTCATTGTCGTTTTGGTAATCGGGTTTACATACTTTGAGATCTTAGCCTTAGGGGGACACACCGAAGCCTCAAGCTCTGCCCCACCGACAAAGGTTTTTCACACCCCCACACACACTCAATTTGCATCCACAGACCTACACACACACACACACACACACACACACACACACACACTGTGTGCTTTAGGGGCACTTTACACGACAACACGAAACGGTGCAAACGCGGAAAAATTCCCGCGGTTGCACTATATCATTTACAGGAAAACAGCAAACGCAGGCATGAAACCGCAGGTTTTTGAGATCACCTCCCAGGGAGGATTTTTTGGGAAACACAACGGTTTTGGTTTCTTGTTAACACCGAAACCATTTCCCCTGGTAACGCTGACGTCACGGCTCCACTTCACGTATGCATAGTGTAACAGTCGGTTTATACCTGTGGCGCCACTAGGTGGCGCCTCCCTTTGTTTGTTGTAGAGTCTAGTGTGAAACATGTAGAAGAAGAGCGTGTGCTTCTCTATCCCTTCGAGTAAAGAATACAGTCCACGAATGAAGTGTCTGTTTCTGCATTCTTTTATTTTGTAAGGAGTTGGTGTAGGCAGGAATCTCGGGCCATATTCATAACCGGCACCATTCACCATTACAAGTGGCGCCCGAACGAATAAACCTTGGACCTCTCTTCACAAGCCTGGGGCGGCAGTGGCGAAGTGGGTAGGGAGTTCGCCTCTGGTGTGCAGGGTCGGAGGTTCGATCCCCCGTCTCCCCGCCACATGTCGAAGTGTCCCTGGGCAAGACACTGAACCCCGAATTGCTCCCGATAGTTAGCTTAGTTAGCTTAGCACCCTAGTGCTAAGCCTACCCTGCGTGGTAGCTGCTGCTATCGGTGTATGAATGTGTGTGTGACTGGGTGAATGTGTACAAAAAACAATGTAAAGCGCTTTGAGTCTGTGATAAACGGAGATATAGCGCTATACAAGTCCATTTACCATTACCATTACCGGACCGGACTGCCTTCCCCGCCCTGGAAGCCCGTGTGAGTGGAATTTATGCAGTTTCCCCGGACGTGGCCGTGCTGTTTCGAAGGCTAATTCCCAAGCTAACTGTTGCTGTGTAGCGTACACTGGCACGTTGTTGGAGCACCACGTGTTAGAGTTGTGCCTTCTCTTTCGTTTTCCTCTGGAATTAAGGGGACGGAAGATCGTCAAAAATAACTTCACATTCAGTCTGGATAAGAGAACGTTTCAAACACTTTTCACTGTGGATTAATGGACACCAAGCTTCGTTTCTCCCCGGATTTCGGATCATTGCTCTTTTTCGCGGATGGACTGGACTGTGAACCTGTGCGCCGCTCGGCTGTGATGACGTCTGACGGTGGCCATGCTGGACGGTGTGGCTTGCGTCCGGGACATCGCCCCGGGATCGCATCGGGTTGGTCGGACGGCTGATGGACGGGGATTTGCCATGCTGACGGACTTGACCTGAAGTAGACACTTGGGTTGCTAGGTCAACCAGGTTATGTTTTACGGTTGATCTGTGCAGTGCTACAGTTGATTAGTTTTCGCATAATAGTGTTTGAATGTTGTGTGTCTTGCCTTAGGGGTTCGCCGCTGGTTAGGCTTACTTAAGAAGTTGTTTATGAACATGCACAAGTTTGACTCATGTCACCACGTTAGGTGGTCAAGGTTTGGTAAAAAGTGGTTTGTTGTTATGGAAAAAGGATAACTGAAATGGGATGAAACTGTTTACTTTTCTGCCTTTTATTTTGGGTTGTAGAATGTTTGACTGACTTATTATTTCTTGCCCTGTGAATATAATGGCTATCTATCAACGGAGTAGTGATGTATTACGAAAAGTTTAGTTTAGTTAGGTTGCTTCCTCTGCTGTGTAAAGGCTGAGGACAGCCGTATTATTAACAGGGGGGGAATATGTCACAGTCAGCTTTATAACATGTAGCCTAGCGCCACTAGGTGTCGCCTCCTTTTGTTTTCTGTCCGCTTGTATAACAGTACGCTGAGCATTATTTCTTGCCCTGGGTTTGTAATGGCTAACTTTCCATGAAGTAATGTATTACGAAAGCTAAGTTTAGTTAGGTTGCTTCTTCTGCTGTGTACGGCTGAGGACAGCCGTATTATTAACAGGGGGGAATATGTAACAGTCGGTTTATACCTGTGGCGCCACTAGGTGGCGCCTCCCTTTGTTTGTTGTAGAGTCTAGTGTGAAACATGTAGAAGAAGAGCGTGTGCTTCTATATCCCTTCGAGTAAAGAATACAGTCCACGAATGAAGTCTCCGTCTTTGCATTCTTTTATTTTGTAAGGAGTTGGTGTAGGCAGGAATCTCGGGCCATATTCATAACCTGCACCATTCACCATTACAATAGTCTATAACATGTGCTGTCAATACCCACACGCGAGTTATAAAGTTAGAAGACAACATAACGTGCAGGGCTTAAATAGGCCTATAACACTCGCCAATTTAGTCTGTAGTCTATTAGTAAGTTATTGATACCATGCACCCGCCACTTTGTCTGGGGAAAGATTTGTGCTCTGCCGCTTTTTCTAGCAAAATAAACTTCTGTACACGGCTCTCTCTACATTAAAAAACACTATCCATAGTTCAGCGCGCAGCGGTTAAGTTACTGTTCAACAAAAGGAGCATTAAGGCTACGGCTTCACAGTAAAAGCATTTCACTGGTTAAACATTAACAGCATTTCACCGGACAAACGTGAGTTGACTTTTATTTTGAAGTACACCTAACAGGAAAAGTAGCCGCTCACAAAGCCCCTTCACTATCAGCATGTCTTCTGTTTTCACGAGTTCAATGCGGTGAAATAAGAGGACAGAAAGCTTGTCATTTACAATATTTGTAACCCCAAGCTTACACCAACCGCTTTATGAACGTTAGTGGCATTAATTTTCGGTTTCAGTAAGGTTTTATGCATCAAATTGTACCGGAAATGCTATCTACTACTACCTTGTACCGCCAACTGCTGGCCTGGCATGCTTACTACATCGATTTCGTCCCGTTTCCTCTGAAAACATGTGCGCGGGTGAAGATGTCAGATAAATTGTGTCTGAACGGGGTTTCTTTTTTAAACTTACACTGTGAAAACTGTTACGTTTTCACAGTGTAAATAGCCCCTTAGTTTAGTGGTTTTTAAATGTGTTGGATTTTATTTACTTTATGTTAATAAATTACATGCATTTTCTTTTGTAACTAGAAGTTTCTGTCATTCATTTGTGTGAATATTATTGGGAAGTCCGCAACCAACAAGTACAAGGATTCTGTAGCCTTCAGTGTTAAGATCATATTACCAAATTTATAATAGTAATTATTTGATTACATTATTTTATGGAAATTATCATTGGGACTAGGATTTATTAATATTGATTTATTTAACTGAACATTAAATTAATCAACATTTGAGAATAAGTCATTGATTAAACGAGACAATTTGCTATTATTTTTCCATTCTTAAATGAATGGTGGTGCCCCTTTTCCGAAGGAGGGGAAGGATAAGTCTGAATGTGGTAATTTTAGACCAGTAAGCGTGTTGAACCAGGATTATAAAATCTTTACTCATATACAGTGTTGGGAATAACGCTGTTTAAGATAACGGCTTTAGGTAACGCCGTTCTTTTTTCAGTAACGGCGTAATCTAACTAATTACTTTTTCCGTCGTTACAACGCCGTTATCGTTACTGAACGTTAAATGCGGTGCGTTACTATGAATTGATTGAATAAACTGTGTAATCCGAAAGCACCCCTGGCTCCATACTACACAAACTGCTAGTAAGGAGACCGGTGGGTTAACAACAAGATAAACGATTGTTATTTCTTATAGCCTACTGTTTTAAGATGTGTTTTATTCAGTGTGGATGACATTATAACTGTCAGTTAGCGCCGTCACGTCAGTCAGCCGGAGCGCCTGTTTAGTGAAGTTTCTTTTTCTTTCTCTCTCTGTTGTGTGAGCGTGCGTGTTGCCGCAGTAACCACCTATCAATCCACGGTTGAAACGTGCTCTCCCTGAGTTTGTTTGCATCGCCCTTGTGAGTAAGTGCATGGAGTTTCATGATCTCTATACATTATAATTTAAGCACGTTATTAAACAGCCGCGATTCGCCGGTTGCAACAGCTGTTTAGCGTGTCATCATGAGCCGAATATTGCTACTGTTATTTTCCTGGGATCTGTATGCTGCTGTGCATGTTAAAGAAGGAAATAAACATAGGATAAATCCTTAATCCTCCTCTCATCGTCTCATGCTTCATAGTCTGACGTTTTTGGCCTTAAGTGGTGTTTTAGCCGACACCCCTGAAGTGAATCCAGTGATAGCAGATCAGCACGGTACATTCAGCAGTTTCCTCTACTACTTTTGTTGAGAACAAAATAGGCTAGGCCTACTTGAAGTGCAGGATAAATATACTTGCTGTCTGTTGATGTGCAATAAATATTGAAGGTTATGTAGCCTACAAGTAGGCCTACCTGTCTGTTCTACTCATTTCAACTGACTTGTGAAAACTGCTCAGAAAAATCCAAATTTGTTGACATACAGCAGCTTTTTTTTTTTTACAGTAGGCTAACGCAAATAGTTACTTTCCCTGGTAACTAGTTACTTCTATTATAAAATAATTCAGTTACTAAATCAGTTAATTTTTTAAACAAGTAGTGAGTAACTATAACTAATTACTTTTTTAAAGTAACGTTCCCAACACTGGTAATATACTAACCAAACGAATAGAGGGATTGTTGCCACAAATTATTAGCCTTGACCAGACGGGATTTATTTGAGAAAGACAGACTCAAGATAGCATCAGAAGGACATTACATGTAATTAACCATATAACGGAATATAATTTAGAAGCAGTATTAGTGGGGCTAGATGCAGAAAAAGCTTTTGATTGTGTAAATTGGTCTTTTTTGTATAGAGTTTTGGACAAATTTGGATTCCATAGTACCTTTATTAAAACAATACAAGCTCTCTACGATAGCCCAAGGGTGAGAATTAAAATAAATGGGGCTGTATCCACCTTCCGGTGGGGAAGTTATGCCACCCCTTGTTTCTAGAACAGTGGAAGAAATTGAAAATGTGACCACATATTTAAGAAGAGCCATCCATTTGACTCATCCTGTAAAGAAGGGAGAAACATGGAATAAGATAAAAGCACATTTAAGCTAAAAAAAAATGTTTTTTGCCTTTCAAAGTAAAATTTCCATGATCAAGGTTTTTTGATTATTGTGTCCGAACAATTATAGACAAGTTTGAAAACATTTGACACAAGTTTTAGTGCTTTAGTATGCTACACTTTTAGTCTATACAGTTAGCACAATGTCAGCCCTAAACTGCTGCATCATGCCTATTACCTAGGGGGCAAAACCCCTTTTTTTTGAAAAACAGACATGGAGCGTTGTAAAAGGTTGTTCACCAGAAATGATATCCAGGACCTTCCACGATCACAACCTGGGTGGACAACCTTGTCAACAAGCTGCTGGAAAGCTACAGCGGGCCGACATAGAGCAAATCAGAACCACTGTTTAAGCGAATGGGGGTGGGCTAATAGGGAATTTTTTAAACTTATATATATCATTATGAAACTTTGCAAGTTGATTACTGACATTAAAACAACAATTTTTTGTATTACAGTATTTTCCAAAAGGTTTGAATAAATATGAAAAATCATCAATATCTTAATAATGATGCGTAAATTTGCATATCTGCAAAGCCCCAAAATCTAGATGTTGGACAAAAACAAAGTCAATTTATTTTTAAATTTGGAAAACAAAACAAGTGTCCAACTGCCTGAAGCTTTTCCTAATCACAGTTCAAATTTGATCAATAACCCATAGAAAATTTATTTTTTACACTGTTTTTTCCAAGGGAATGTCTAGCCGTTTCCTAAAATACCAGCTGGAGACTCCAAAAGGACACTTTTGGTCCATGGCACATGAAATGTAACTGTGTAAAAAATGTATTTTCTATGGGTTATTGATCAAATTTGAACTGTGATTAGGAAAGGCTTCAGGCAGTTGGACACTTGTTTTGTTTTCAAAATTTAAAAACAAATTGACTTGGTTTTCTTCCAACATCTAGATTTTGGGGCTTTGCAGATATGCAAATTTTCGCATCATTAGTAAAATATTGATGATTTTTCATATTTATTTAAACATTTTGGAAAATACTGTAATACAAAAAGTTTTTGTTTTAATGTCAGTAATCAACTGGCAAAGTTTCATAATTATATCTATAAGTTTAAAAAATTCCCCATTAGCCCATCCCCATTCACCCCCATTCACTTAAACAGTGGTTCTGATTTGCTATGTCGGCCCGCTGTAGCTTTCCAGCAGCTTGTTGACAAGGTTGTCCACCCAGGTTGTGATCGTAGAAGGTCCTAGATGTCATTTTTGGTGAACAACCTTTTACAACGCTCCATGTCCATAAAATCACTTTGCCCCCTGGGTATATTATCCAAAATTCTGGGGTTGGGGTGATTTGTGCCAAAGGGCCTAGGTGAGTTATAAGTAAGTAAGTAAGTAAAATGTATTTATAAAAGCACATTTATGACAGTTTGCACTGTCCAAAGTGCTGTACATAGTGCATTCAGTAGGTAAACAATGAATGTAAAATAACAATAACAAAAATAAAAGACATAAAGCCCATACATCCACAAATATAAACAAATTTCGGTTTTTATTAGATACTTGGGGGTGAACATTCCAATAGATTTGACAAAATTGTTCTCACTTAACTATCTCCCCCTGAACAAAAATATTAGAGAAGACATAAGGAGATGGGACCTTATACCTTTTCTTAATTTCGGATCACGTGTGGAATCTGTCAAAATGGTTATTTTGCCGAAATTGTTGTACCTCAAATATCAAATATTTATTTCGGATCCTAAGTGCTGCTAGTAGAAAAGCTATTACTAGAAGTTGGTTAAAAACAGGAAAACCTACTGTGGAGGAATAAATTGACATTATCTATGATATTTTAAAAATGGAAAGGATTACTTTTGCTTTGAGACTGCAACAGGAAACTTTTTCGAAAATATGGGAAAGATGGATAACGTATGTCACCCCAATACGACCGTCATTTGTTTAAAGTGGATTTGTGTGTCCGGTTTGTTTTCTTTTTTTTCCCTCTGTGGAGGGCTTTATGTGTCACTGAGGTTTACCCCAACATGTTTGTTTATTTTATTTTGTTCTTGTTCTTATTTTACTATATTTAAAAAAAATTAGTGTATAATACAGTATCTATAAAGTCTTAATGGGTCCTTGCTCACTTTTGCACTGCTTACTGGGCCTTTGATACTTTTCTGTGGCTATAAATGTACATTTACAGACGGCTTAGTGAGAAGTATGATATGTATTATTATTGACTGTAATGTATGGACCTAGAAAATAACAATAAAAAAAAGAATAAAAAAATAAATAAAAAAAGATGAAGTAACTGCAGCGTCATTAAGTTCTGGGAAGTAGAAATAAATATCCTCTCCTAGAGGTGGTGCCACAGCCAGCTCATATTGCATTCACACTGTTGCCACAGTGGAGCCTTGGCCTACAACAAAATACATATCGTTGCCTTTTCTCTAATTGATTACACTTGATAGATGCAGTATCTATACCTTTTGTCAGCCATTGACACTAACGTTTTTTTCCCGCTAACCCACACAAAATAGATATGCTATATTTGCAATTGAGCAGCTGCGCGCGGCAGCCAGCAGCATCACGCTCTCTCTCTCTCTCTCTCGCTCTCTATCTCTATCTCTCTCACACACACAAACAGCCTGTGTGCGTGCAGTTTCGCTGTCTACGTTCCGGGAAACCGGCTCTATACGGACCTGGTTCCGCTATATTCAAAACCCAGAAATCAATAGGCCTAACGTTTGAGCTTATCGATACCGCTATGGAGTCCAGTAGGTCACATGATGTAATTTTAAATATTGAGTAGAGTCGGGTCATCTTCAACTAAAGTGTTGTACCTTCGACTGTGTTGAAGAAACTCCTTCAACCCGCTTCAACTCTGTCTCCAAAAAAAAAAAAAAAAAAAAACCCCGTCCACTGAGCCGCTGCAGACGGGCTCGCCACCGTCTCTTCATTCATTGAAAGCAGCGGTGATCAACAAACGAGAGACTGTTTAGCAAGTCCCTAAATCCATATTAAAATCTGCAGGATAATAACTAGTTAGCTTAAAAAAAAAATATCGCAAACGGTTCAAATGTGATGTGTTCAGGTCGGCTCAGTAAAATGATTATTAGGCACAGGTCAATAAAAGGACATCATGATGTGTTCAAATGTAACATCAAGAAAACAATTTTTTTAGTTTTTTGCGAGAAGCTTGAATAATACAGTTTGGGTGAAAAACTTGTTTCCCCAGCAATATAACATTATTAGTAGGCCTAAATATGGAATTATGACCTGTTTAAATTCCTATCCTTAGCTCTGCTAATCTTATAAGCAATTAAAGCAATAATACCAGTTCTCTTTTAACAAAATAATACAAAAGTATCAATAAAGATTTGGATTGTGGAGTCTTTCTAATGGTATCAATATGAAAAGAAATTAATGATCCCCCTCCTTACTTATAGTATAACCGGGCAATAGCTTTAACATGGTGGACGTTAATCATTTTGTGGCAGACGATCACTTTTTGGCACAATGTGACCGTTTTAAATAAGTAAAATAAGTTACATTTTTCTGAACACATGTGTGTGGAAGCTAACATTCAGCTTGACTCTGAGCTAGACTGAGTTATCTGAGACCCCCAAAACCAGGCCAGGTGCATGGCAAAAAGAGGCCCTTTCACGATGCTGCAGCAGGACCAAGCTCTTGGCTGTATGTGTGATGTCATGATATCTAGGCTTATATGAATTGTTGTTGGTTGTATGTGGTTAGGAAGAGACAAGTAAGCAGTGTTTGCATTTAAGAGATAAGGTTCGCTAAAATGTATATTTTAATAAGCATATAGGGGAAGGTGGGGTGATTTGTGCATTTTGGAAGTTGCAAAACCCCTTGTTTCTAGAAAACCGTGGAAGAAATTGGAAATGTGACCACATATTTAAGAAGAGCCATCCATTTGACTCATCCTGTAAAGAAGGGAGACACAAGGAATAAGATATAAGCACATTTAAGCTCAAAAAACTGTGTTTTGCCTTTCAAAGTAAAATTTCCATGATCAAGGTTTTTTGATTATTGTGTCTGAACAATTATAGACACGTTTGAAAACATTTGACACATGTTTTAGTGCTTTGGTATGCTACACTTTGAGTCTATATAGTTAGCACAATGTCAACCCTAAATTGCTGCATCATGCCTATTATCCAAAATTCTGGGGATGGGGTGATTTGTGCGCAAGGGCCTGGGTGAGTTATAAGTAAGTAAGTAAGTAAAATGTATTTATAAAAGCACATTTATGACAGTTTGCACTGTCCAAAGTGCTGTACATAGTGCATTCAGTAGGTAAACAATGAAGGTAAAATAACAATAACCAAAATAAAAGACGTAAAGCCCATACATCCACATAAACACAGATAGTAGTGCAGAGGTAAGTAAGTAGTGCAGAGGTTAATGGGGAGGAAACACCAGGGTGTACATATGGGTTTTGAGCCTTGATTTAAAGGCAGAAATGTAGGGGGAATCACATTTGTCAGGTGGCAGTTGGTTCCACAAGCACGGAGCAACTAGTGCAAAGTACATTTCTGAGAGTTGTGCCAGTGGCATGGCTGTATACGCTGGTCACCAAAAGAAAGTGATTGTCTACAGTAGCTCAGAAGAGAGTGACATCTCAATTCCACTTAACGACACCACTGATGAGAGTTCAGATGGCCAGAAAGATGATGATGGTGACTTTGTCATTGTGACACAATGACGCACAAATCACCCCACATAGTGGGGTGATTTGTGCGACAAGACAACTTTTTTTCCGAAAGCTATATTTCTTAAACAGTTTATTCCAGATCCAAAGTTTTTATTGCCAGGGATGCACAACATCCTGAAATATATGTACATATTTGAGTTGGAGACATAACTGTCAAGGCCTCACTTTAAAATCACTTTGAGTAAAAAGTTGCACAAATCACCCCACCTTCCCCTATCACTGTTTAAAATTATTATTATTATTTTTTTTTTTTTTGGGCAAGTCAACACGACATTCGGCAAGTACAACATTACCTGTACTTGCCCTATGGGCAAGTGCTTTTGTCTATTGTCAACCCCTGTTTTGTACTATTTTCACTGAAACTAAGATGTATCTATGTCCCTTAGTTTCTCATGTGAGGAGCTTTGATTTGAAGTCAATGTGCTGCAGAAGCACTTGGGCCCTGGCTGTGGAAACTCCCACCCATTATCCATGATCCAATAGATGTGAAATCCTGTTTAACCGCCTATCAGATGACAATGGTACACTGTTATATAGTGTGCCTTATGTCTTTGTCCAGTTTGACTCTGCTGAAGAAATGCTGCTCTGTTTACACTATGAATGCAGATTCATCACCTCTCTGTCCAGTTGGAAATGGAGCCAGTCATCAATCCTCATCTCAGCTAGTTCCTCTGACTCACTGTCACTGAGGTCCCCCAGTGGACTATCTGAAATAAACAACATGATATATACAGTATATCACAGATTAACACACAATTGATCTTTAACACAACAACAGGATTGGTTCTTTTGTGTTAAAATGACCATGTTTAAAATGAATAGATTTCAGCATTCATAATAACATTACAGTATTGCTGTTCTCTAATGCAACCTTACATACTCTAGACCAATACTTTTTAAGGGAAGAAAAACTTGTAAGTAACAGTCATTTGTCATTTCAATCCATAAAATTAAAAGGAGAAGTAAGTGATATGGCTCTTTTAGCTAACTTCCCGTCAGTGACTGCAGTTAGCAGTCCCCCTCTTGTCCCTATCACCACCACATGAATGTGCAGCCGTCTTCATCAGATAGTGCCGAAATGTTATCTGGCAATTACTGCAAAGCTGAATGACTGAGAGACCTGTGTTCTGAACCTTTAAAAATATTCTTTTGTTGCAAAGCTTGTCGGGTTTAACAAAACAATGTGTTGGTCTGGAGTTTTGAAAACTCTAAAACCTACACCTGGCCCTTAAGTTTGCTGTTCTTAAATTTGGCCCACATTTTGAAGTTCAGTTAGACCCCGTTTCCACTTGTCTTTAACATCTGGTTTTTGTGATTCGATCACATGAATAAAGCTCTAACTACAGGTGAAAACACTCTCAAGATGCATTGAGATCGGATCACAAAAACCACATTCGGAGGTGGTTTATGTCTCTTGTGTCCGATGTGTCCGCATTCATTTTGTAGTGGGAACACCAATGTGACTTTTGTCCACATTAGGGACCTCCTACTCAACTGCTGCCCCCTGCCTGAGCGGCAATACGTTGAAAATGCATCAATGGCGTTCATGCAGCTTTTATAGAAGCCTCATGAACGTTAGTTGCATCCGCCAGTATTGCAAATGTCAAGCTTTCAGTCCTCTGTTTTCATTTCACTGCGTATATCTGAAAACACGGAAATTGCTGCTATTGACTGGAGAGCTGCAAGGCAACAACTTCCTGTTCTTATCTGCTTAAAAATTAAAGTCATCTCGCGTTTGGCTAGTAACAGGCTTTTAATGTGAAGGCGCACAGGAAATATTCTGTTCGCACACGATGCAGTAACTGAACTGCATATAGAAAGCCGTGTAGACTACTGGTGGTGGTGACAAGAGTGTAGAGGCAGACGTTAGAAAAGCCGCCTGGCGAGCAACAATCTTTCACCAGCCAAAGCGGCGTAATAACTTACTCGCCTAAGAGTTTTTACTTTTATATACTATCTATGATATTAACCCGCATTTGGCGAGTGTTAATGTAGAGCCCTCTAAGCAGTGTTGTGCATCGCTCCTCCTTGTATCAAAAAAAGACAGTAGCCTATCTCGTCAACCTAGACTGGTAATTATCTTCGCATGTAATACATTTTAATAGCAAATGCGACTAAAACTGTGGCACTGTACAGCTCTGTATGTTTACTTGTTTGAACCCCACCGGTTAAAAACAGCAATGTAAACGGAAATTATGTACATGTTGATTTAAATACAGCGCGGGTAAATGGAATCGGATCACAAGTAGACAAAGAAGTCACATTTGAAAATACAAGTGTGTAGCCAACCCCGAGAATTCCATCCCCCACCTACTCCAGCTAATTAATTATTTTGGCGACGTCTCGGGTTACACCATAAACTGTCAAAAAAGTGAACTCTTGTCTTTAACAGCAGATCTGGACCCTATATTCCTAGCCAATACGCAGTTTAAAACAAATCTAGTCAGTATAAAGTACCTGGGCATTAAATTATCTAAAAACCCAAAGACACTTTTTAAGTAAAATTTTACGGAAAGATTGAACAAACTAAAGGAGAACATAGAGAAATGGAGAATATTACCGATCTCCCTTATTGGCCGTGTGAACACAGTCAAGATGGTCTCCCTGCCGAGATTTCTGTATCTATTTCAGAATGTGCCAATTTATATTTCCTAAATCTTACTTTAAGTCAATTTATTCTATTATAATGCCTTTCATTTGGGGATATAAAGCACATAGGATCTCAAAAGCCCATCTTCAGAAACCCAGGGAGCATGGCGGACTGGGGTTCCCATGTTTTTTACATTATTACTGGGCTGCCAATGCTAGAGTGATGGTGTATTGGCAATTTACATATGAAAAAGGCATCGGACTTGATCTGCCCCCCTGGTTGGCAATTGAAAAAAGCTTGGCCCCAAAAACTTCTCTTACTGCCCTCCTTTCTCTTCTCCCAGACCGCCTGCCTCCTTTAGAGGAGACCACTTTACCCTGTCCAACGGTCAGAGAACTTGGAACCAAATTAGGAAGGCCTGTGAACTACCGAGCACGACCATACATGCCCCAATCTGGCATAATCATGCCTTCCCCCCATCGTTCACAGATTCAGCATTCAGAGATTGGAGTCGGAAGGGAATAGTAACAGTTGAGAACCTTTATATAAATGGTCACTTTGCTTCATTTGATCAGCTAGTATCAAAATTTTCACTGTCGAAAACTCAATTCTTCAGTTGAGGAATTATGTCAGACAGAATATACCATCCTTTGAATCCCTGCCCGCAGATGATTCATTGTCCAAAACCTTACTGGGCTCACCAGAAGCTAAAAACCTGATTTCATCTTTTGTGGGAATATTTTTAGACGGGCAGGACAAATCTACTTTAAAAATAAAGCAAGCCTGGGAAAAAGACTTAAACATTGGAATAGCTGACGATGTCTGGGAGGGAGCGCTAAAAAGCATAAAATCCTGCTCTATAAACTCAAGGCTTCAGTTAATTCAATTTAAGGTCACACTTAGATTGCACTATTCTAAGGTTAAACTACATAACATTTTCCCAAATCTTTCACCTCTGTGTAACAGGTGTAAGATCGCCGAGGGTACACTTTCTCACCACTTTTGGGAATGTCCAAATCTTTACAACTTTTGGTGTCTTGTATTTCAATGGTATTCTAATGTTTTAAATGTTACTTTAACTTTGGAACCGCTCTGTTTGGACATTCCGCAGCCTTGGAAAAGCTGGACCATAATGCTCGCACAATCATGGTCTATGGCATGGTAATTGCTAAAAGATGTATTTTGAAACTGTGGAAATCTGACTTAGCCCCTCAGTTTGACACTTGGCTGAGGGAACTATTGGGCCCATATGGAGCCCAGTGCTGCAGCTAAAATGTCTGCCCCCTTGGTGCCACTTGCCCTGTCGGGTGCCCCTCCTGGGTCCTGCAGTGAAGAGATTATCACAATGAACATGTTAAATTTGCCCCAGTTTTGTTTTTGCTTTGTTTTGTTTGTATTTATAGCATATTTTCTTAATCATTCTGTCTTATTTATTTATTTATTTATTTCTATTTTTATTTTTTGTCTTTCTTGTCTGTTTATGTGAGGGAGGGGGGTGGGTGTTGTGTAAGTATTGTATGTGTCTACTTATTTAGTTTTTTGTCCGTATGTGAAAAAAAACTTGTAACACCACTAAAAGAAAAGTAAAAAAAAAAGAAAATACAAGTGTGAACACACGGACTGAGAGCTGTCCACTTGTAACCAGATTAAAAAAAATCTGATTTTAATCCCAGCTGGAAACAGGGTCTTAGGGTGTATTCACACTGGGAAAGTCCGCTAGTGCACTTGCTTTGGTCCAGACCAAATAGAGTTTTGATTTTTTTTGTTTGGTGTGGTCCACTTTCATATTGCCCCTTTTGCAAGTGAACCAGCATTACGAAGCAAAACCACACGTGATCTGAGGTCATTCATTCATTGGACAGACATTCTGGGGTGGAGAGAAACAGGAAGCACGAAGTTTAAACTGCGAAATATATATCATTGATATAATATGGGGCTAAAAATAATAAAATGGCCTACATCTAACCTATAAATAAAGAGGAAAAACATCAAATTATTGTTGTTTCATATGGTCATAATGTGTAGCCTTATGTCAATGCCACGTTATGTGGCTTGTAGCCTACGATGTGAAACATAATTTTTACTGTATTTTTGGTGCTGGATGCGCGTCACGCGAGAAGAATAGGCTCAAGCTGACACTCAGCTGATTAAGCTGTGTATCAGCTGGGTCGGCGCAGTTCAGCTCCAAACTGACACGGGGATAGTATTAACGGTCCCGTACATGGGAAGCAAAATAAAAACACACTTCTTGCGCAGCGTGAACCTGTTGGCACTGTGCGAGAGACGCTCCCCTCTCCTTCATCTGATCGCTGAACACATTCAGCATTTATATTGTTCTGGGCTCCCGGTCAAACCACAACTAATCTTCCTAATAATGGTGACAACAACACTTTCCCATAATGTGAAGCTGACGGCTATTTATTAAAAAAGAAAAGAAAGAAAAGGCACAGTGCCTCCTGCATTTGGGTCGGATCGAGTCCGAACAAATTCACACCACAAACGAACTGCAGCAGAGTGCGTTTGGAAACGCATCGAGACTACCTCTTCAGCTGGGTCTCGGAGCGTTTGTTTGGTCCGCACCCGAGTGCGATTGCTGTATTCACACCTGCCTGAAAGATGCGCACCGAAGGCAGAAGTGCATCTGAGTTCGTTTCAACCGAACTAAACACGGCATGTGTGAATACACCCTTAGTTGTACTGTGGTCATAAGGAGGCTCATACTATCAGCAATCAGCGGGCTGTGTCCTTATTCTTAGTAGGAAGTTAGACATGTTCTCTATGGATGGTTGGTGCCACACGGCTGTTATTTCTTCAGTTAAACACACTTTGAAATGATGTTATTTGACTTGTTTACCAGTAGCCTTTTGTCCAGCAGGTTCCTGCAGAGCAGAGCTGGGTAGTTTAGCACAACCTCCAAATATAGCCACGGTGACAGGAGTGACTATGGAGCAGCAGCGGACACTGGCCATCCGGTGGCCTCGGCTCATCTCATCGTAGATCAACCAGTCTGTGGGAAGGGCCGGCACTGATTTGGCTGTGCTGTTCTAAACGGCAAAACCACAAACAGTCATGCAACTCAAATCTTTTTTTTTGCACTCTGTCTTCTTATCGATAAATAACCGGTGATACAAAGTAAACTAGAACTGCAAGCAGTTGTCAACGGGGGCCAAGCCTCCCACGCGAGTCGGGAAAGGGCGCCGTCATCCGCGGCGCCGGCCCCTCGCTTCACGGAATCCGGGGATGTAAAGTTTTTGAATGTGGGATGTTTGGTTTGGGAGTTATAGACCAAAAGGCAAAACAATTGCAGAGGAAGATGCTCAAGTGGATGTATACTTTTTGTGTTTTTGGCACCCCCTTTTGGCGGGATTTTCAATAATTTTTTGAGGATGTTCGTTAAGACAGTACGACCATATTTCTAAAATGTTGTCTTGATACGATGTATAGTTTTGGATTTATGATCACTTACGTACAAGGTATTACAAGGAAGCTAATCGGCGAATCTTTAAAGCGCTACAATTTGGTCTTCCGATGGTCGTAGATAAATTCTTTATACAGCTTTTGCTCGTGGGAGGCGGTAGAGTATAATGCTTTTGGTTTCATCCAAATCGGGCAAAAACTGTAGGAGGAGTATGTTTTGGTGACTGACAGGTTTTGCGACGTAGCATAAATACGCAAATGGGCGTGGCCTATCTCAAAAGATGCAGCTGACTTGTGGGCATCTGTGGATATTCTCTGACTGTCGGACATTCGGTGTGGGAGTTATAGCCCCAGACGCGTTTTCCTTTGTTGTAGCGCCACCTAGTGGCCAGCATGTCTGAATTTTTTCGTCTGCGTATCAGGCACGGACCTGGATCTAGTCATGCAAGTGGCATGTCCCAACCCTTTACGGTTTGGCCTGCAGCACCAGTTTTACGTGTGGAAGAATAAAAAGAAGAAGAAATGTTCCATATCGAAAAATCAAATCTTTAAAGCGCTACCATTTGGTCTTCCGATGGTCGTAAAAAAAATCTTTATACAACTTTTGCTCGTGGGAGCCGGTAGAGCATAATGCTTTTGGTTTTATCCAAATTGGGCAAAAACTGTAGGAGGAGTATGTTTTGGTGACTGACACAGGTTTTGCGATGTAGCGAAAAATCTATATATACGCAAATGGGTGTGACTTGTGTGAATCTGTGGGTATAAAGTGTTTGACTGTCGGAGGTTCGGTGTGGGAGTTATGCACGTTTTTCTCGTTTGTCATTACGGTTTGGGCTGCAGCACCAGTTTACGCATGGAAGAATAATAAAAGTCCCAGCAAAAACAATAGGGTTCCCTGCCCAGCAGGGCTATAGAACCGCGTTGCTCTGCAAAACGTGGTCCCAGGCCCTTCTCGGGCTTGGCCCCCTAATGAGGAAAAAACACACATGTGTAACTGTACTTTAAAATAAGCTTAATATAAGAAACGTATATATATGCTGAAATACTATATCTTTACGATATATGGGTCATTAATAATTGTGACAACTAGGTGCAGAAATGGATCCTGCCCTGCTGTAAAAGGTGTGACTGGTGTGGGCACTGCTTAGTCGATAGAAGGTACATAGGAATCAAATTATCTGTCTTCCTACCTCCTTGAATTGGGACTGGCTCAGAATAGATGTGGGATGAAAGTGGACCTTCTTCTCTTTGCTGCTGGAGATCATGGAGGTCTCCTGGTTGACATGGATGAGGTTTGGATACATGCCGGCCACCAGCGCTGCCTTCACCACGGCCCAGTTCTCAGAGTTCAGATTCACATCGCGGATATCACTGCCCCCACGTGCACGCACAAAACCTGGCGGGCCGTTAACAATGTTACTATTCATATATTTAATGATTAATTCAACAAAAACTATTGAAATTAGAATTCCCCATGACCAATTGTTTTCTCTCCCTGATCCAAGTCCTTAAAAAAACTTAATGCAGACTTCAATATTTTTATTCTTATATGAATTATTTGCTAATTATTGGTAGTGATTTTTGTAGAAGTTTAAGGGTGATGTGATGACATCTGGAAACAATGGGCAATAACAGGCAGTTTGGCAGCTGGCGGAGTGAACTGACCAATAGCGCGAAGCTGTCCCAGCAGCTGTGTCCTCATGCCCAGAATCATGTCCATGGTGGCCTGCGACAGGAAGTTCTTCTCACAGAAAGATCTCTCCCAGCTGTCACTGCGGGCCTTCTGCCAGGCCTGTCAGAAGGAGGAGAGGATAGAATGGATACCTTTATTATTTCTTGCCAAATATCTGAATATTGCTTTTTTTTTTGCACAGCTCTTTAAAAAAATCCATAACATATCAACTCCATCAAAACCTCATATCTCCTCCCAGATTTTTGTCTCTATCGACAAACTTCCAAAACATCACCAGACTGTCCTCCACAAACATCCTCCCAGATTTTTTTATAAATATTAAGCCCACAGTGCATTAAAAAAAACAAATTCACAACATTCAGAGGTGACTGTATATTTTGGTGTGCAAAAGTTTATCACAAAAAGTGAAATTATTCTAAATGCTTGAGTTGTATCTTCATCTAAGCCATAAGGTCAATGGAAAACGGTTCAGTTTTTTAAATATAGACGGAAAATGTCCCCACTGTTGGACCAATAAAAGATTATCTTATCTTATCATAAAGGCAGAGTAGGCCTTAACTGTACCTTGCATTATTGGCCCCATTTGTCATTATTTACTAGCCTGACTTTATATTACACTAGAAATGCACGGGTACATTTGAATAGGCAGCAATTAAGAGAACGCTGGTGCTTCTAGTGTTAAATAAATGTTTCGGCCGAGAAACATTTCTTACAATGTTTTATTCGTAAAGACTGCAATACGTTTTATAATATAGTGTTGTCACACAGCTGCGCATGAAATGAGCAGGAAATGGAAAATCGAACTCTGAGCAATTGATTTCAGCAGTGTACGAACGACGTAAAGAGTGTTTCTCCTAAGAGACCGTTCGGGAAACAACTTTGGTAAGTCATAACGTAGGGGTCTTCGTAGCGTGCTAAGAGAGGACGTTATCGGGAGACCGGGTCCTGATTGGTTGTAGTGCTATCCAATTGCGTGCAGTGGTATTTGAAATGCACGCGTAGGTGCCGCCCCTAGAGTTGGGAAGGTCTATTGTTCGTGGACAGACCAAGCCCCAACCTCAGCGATTTTTACCAGCATCCAATAAGGAAGTGACCAAAATTGTAGTAGACCGGAAGGGCCACTGGGGGTGGAACCAAGACTGAGCAATTTTTCTTTGACTCACTTGTTAGACAGGCCGTTTTCAAAGTCTTATTAAACCTATTTACAGCCAGGTCCACAAAACCATTTTAGTCTGTATGTTTAGGTCATATCTCCATGACAACATAGCCTGGCTCTGCCCGCCCGCCTACTTCCGCCCAAATTTCTTTTTCCCTTCAGTAGTCAGTCTGGTGCTGGGGCGTATTAGTGGGATTTTGCTCGAACAAATTTCTGAGTGTCCAATCAGCAAACAGAGGAAGTGGCTGAGAACGATGACGTCGAAGTCGCGCTCCAGTTTCAGTTGAATAATGCGTTCCTTTACACTCGGAACTCGGACATTTCCGACATGGTAGTTCCAAGTTCCGACCTGTCTGTGTTCCAGTGCATCTGCTCGGGAAAGTATGGACGCCTACAACCTTTCTCATCCAAATAACTAAACGTTAGGCTCTAGCAAGTTACCGTTGCCAGGTACCGGTAGATCCATAGACTACAATATGTAGTGAAGTCGGAAATTTCCGAGTTCCCTGAACGCACCGTCAGAAGCCGGCTCACGACCAAACGTTATGCGATTGGTTGGCTAATCCAGAGTGGCACTGAGCAGATCCAATAGTTTTAAACTTCAATAGACACCCACCTCTAAGTGAGTGAACGTTTGCCAATTACAGCACTTCCAGACCTTCTGTACAAATGAAATGAAGTACGATGGTCTGGTAGCACCAGGCTAATGACAGCACTGAGGGGGGTGAATTTTTTTTTATTCTTTTGGAGGTTAAAATGTATTGGCACAATCTCTTGGGTGACAGTTCTCCGCCCGTTGTCCCTCACTTTGCCTCGGAGGTATACATCAGCTAGATGGGCGTATCTCCCTCCCCCCGACGTGAGGCGGAGTAAAAATCTCACAAGATGGCGACACGCATAAACCAGGATTATTGGATGCCGTGTGAATAACTGAGGTCAGCGCGGATGATACATCCATATTATATACTATCTATGGGACCTATATCATTCTAGATCTGGGTCTGGATTTCCAGGCTAATCAGTCACGTCTTTGATATCAAAAATATTTTTTTCTTCTTACCTGCTATTTTAAATCATTCTCCAAGTTATTACATGTATTGTGACCACTTGGGGGTCCAAATTCCAAGGCTTACATTCCCCATCAAACTAATCATTTGACCTTATTCAGCCCAAAACACCTATCTCTTATATGGAAGGCAGTGTACCTGGAATGCTCTCAGGAGGGCCATGTGGTCGCTGAAGGTGTTGGCAGTGAAACGTTTACGGCAGTGGAGAGCTGCTCTTTTGTGAGAGCCCTGGGCAGGGAGGACAAAAGGGTCCCGATAGGCCAGTGTACAGGCAATGGTTAGAATGGGGTCCAGACACTTCAGCACCACAGCACACAGAACCATCTTGCCCAAGTGGGGCTCTACAGGTAGATCAGCCAGGTGGTAGCCGAGATCAGTCAGGTCTTCATACTGGTCCATAGCATCTATTGTCTGAAGAGACAATACTAATTCAATGACGTATTGCTGGAATACTTAATGTGGATTTGTAGAAGTGCATTGTGTCAGAGATCAGAATGAAAGGAGGTACATAGTAGAACTTGTCAGCACTTACCTTTAGCATCTGTACAGCGTTCCGGATGGCATGTGCAGGAGGAGGCTGTGGCGCTTTGGACAAGAACTCAGCTACTGGACAAGCGGAGGGAGCCAACAACTTGGTCTGCAGACATAGTTCCTTAAACACAACATAACATAGTATCGCTATGATGTCTTCTGCATTTTGAAGTTGCACTGTGCTCATCAAAATCTCACAAATTTTGTTTAAAATTACAAACTAATCTGATACCAACAGCAATGTACTTTCTCTTCCTATTATGTGCTGACTTTCAAGCCAGGCTGAGATGTTATGGCCAGGACATCAAGCTAGGGGAGGCTTATGCCTCTTTTCCACCAAGCAGAGAGGCTCAGTTTGGTGCGGCTCAGTCCGTTTATTTCGGCGTTTCCATTGCCAAAAGTTGGCTAGGGTCCCAAAATAAGCGAGCTGAGCCATTCTGAGCCTCTCCCATTTTCGGTACTCCTCCGTTGGGGTACCAGCCGTCTGAAAGGGTGCCGAAAAGGTGGAGCTACACACTGCCGTTCGTTGATTGGTTGAAAGAATAAGTTCCTAGTTAAACCGCAGTGTGTAGTCACCTCGCAAGAGTGAAGAGAGTCTTGTTTAGCGAGATATGTCTGCGCAGCACTCGGTTTATTGTGTGGTGTTTTTCCTCTTCATTAAATTAACCAGTGGGCTACACTTTGTCCCGTTGCTACGATTTCACCATAGTTACGTAGCTGCCACTGCCAGCACTGATCACTCACTGTCTCTGTTCCGGGCTGTCTCTGTGCATTTACCGGCGTAATACGCTCACAACAAAGGGGGAATAAATATAGGAGCTGCTGGTTTGGCCAAGCAAAAACAAGAGATCGCTGGCTTTCCATTCCACGGCCCCATACTCTGATCCAAATTCTGGGGGCGGATATCCCTACCTAAAGGAAAGGGTCATAAACCCCGCCTACCTAAAACTGTCCTGATCTGAGCCACACTGACCCGAGCCACTCTGCTCGGTGGAAACGAGGCATTATATTCAAGACTCTTGGGTCCTATTTGAATCAAGCCAGAGCAAAGTGGCATGTCCGGGGAGCAAGGACTTTGGCTATTTTGGTTCATGTAGGTGGAGCAGTGCAAAGTGTAAAAGAGTTTGGTTGAGGTATGGCAGGGATAGGTATTTAAACAGTTCATAAATACAACATTGTTTGGTTAAGATGTTCATAAGATCTTAATTCTATCTCAAAAGAAAAACGCTGAAGAAAAGCTGAAGAAACTGCAAAAAAAAGTTGGAGAACAGGCTGTGACGCCAGAGATAAGTTCTCAAATCAGAGATCAAACAATCACCGGGCGTGTTTGGTGTTTTTATTGAATTAAGGTACTTTTTGTTTTGTTTAATATCATTGTTTTTTTAGGGCTTTCAAATGATTCATTGTTTTAATCGTTAATAATCACTGAATTTCAATAATTAATTTCGACTAATCACATTTGTTATCGTATGTTGTTCAGTGTTTCCCCTAGAATTTTTTTAGGCCCGGTGGTAAGAGCTGATAAAGAGTATGCGCGCCGCGTGCATACCAAATTTCTAGAAGAAATTGACCAAAACAAACCCCATTTGGGATGAGCCTCTTTTGACAGCCCGTTATAAATTAGGGCATAGGGTTATACTTTCACATTTATCAGTACGTTTGTACATGTGGTGTTTCTCACAGGATAGATCCTGCTGGGTGAGAATGGACCTTCTAGGGGGGTCTGGGGGGTCATCCCCCTGCAGAAGAAACCTTATCCTTTTAAAGTTAAATACATCAATCTGGTGCACTTTGAGAGGCGAAATCTGTTTAATTCTGTGCTCTGTAAACAACTGTCATATATGTCCTGCCTATATCTATTCTGTAATAATTTGGAGACACAAGCCACGTAAACTATTGAAGAAAAACAAGTGGATTTCAATAAATAAAACAATAAACACTAAGATGTAATATAGACAGGTCCTGTCTAGTACTCATTTCTGGAATAATCTGAATCACCTCACCTTGAAGCTAGACTACTGTAACGTTTTTTTTAATTTATTTTTTATGCAAATGCCTTGTTGAAAATTAATTAATTAACATAGGCTACACATCATGATTAGCCTATCAACATGTGTGCTACATAAGGCAACTTCCCTATTCCGACCATTATATTTCATCTAGCCTATTTCTCAATTTAAAACATAAAAATAAAGTAGGCCTAGCATTGAAAATACAAAAAAATAAAGCTTGTAGGCCTAATATGGCCTACTGTTTTCAAGATAACTTAACAGTTAAAACAATAAATAAATTAATATGTCCCCTGAAAATAAATGAATGCTTTTCTGAGAAGAATGCCAAAGGCAGTAGCAGTGAGGCACTTCTGTAAACTTACTGAAACGAGTGCATGCCGTTTTTTCTGCGCTGTCTCTGCTGTTGATACAGATTGGTTGTGTTGCCACGGCGACGTAGCGATTTTAACTTTCTTGTTTGCTGAAAAAAACTTTCAGATAATTTATTGTACTATGCTGATGTTCAGCTAATCTCACAATGGCCTATTTTTAAAAAAGAGCTGCAGCTCCCCTCGTAAATATACAATCTTTGAGCTCCCCCCGCCCCCTGTCCGGAAGCGAAGCCAGATACGCCTCGCCCTCTGTCTGTCAGGGCCGTGGACCAATAAGAAATAGGGGGTGTGGGCTGCACAGTGGAAGCTTCTGGCTTTCCAGTTTGTGAGGTCAGAAACGAGGAGAATTCTGACTGGAGTATATTGGGGGGGAGGGGTGGGGGTTTCAGAAAGGGGGAGAGTGAGAAAAGGAGAGATTGTTATTTTTTTAAATATTTTGGCAGTCTCTAAGCACACCGTGGACCCATGGATATGTTAGAACACATTTAAAAAGTGCATTTAGCATAATATGTAACCTTTAATATCTCAATAGAGCAGGCGCTGGTTTTATTTTCGCCACTAGTTCAACGTCATGCTCCTGCTCATTGGCTTCCGTGTCTAACAAGTGCGCACCGAATGCACATGCGCATCGTGCCGCGCACAGAACATACACACACGCAGACACCACACACAGATCAGCTGATGGGATGATCAAACGAGAGGTTGTAAAGACAGGCGAGGGGTAGACCGACAGTGCCGCGCAGACGCTCGCAAATGATTATTACGGAATCAATCAATCAATTAATTTTTTTTTTTTTTTTTTTTTTTTTTTTTTAAGTCAGGCTGCTGTTGGCCTGGCGGGGGGTCCCGTTGGCCTGGCGGGCCCGCCAAGCCTGTATAATGGTAGGGGAAACACTGTTGTTGGCTCAGCACATTGGGACAATTTTTTAGATGTATTCTTGTGAAATACAATATGAAATCAACACTGAGTGTTTTATTGTGAAAATATACTGCATGTGTTAATGTTGTTTTGGTGTCTTGACTTCCTATCTTGTTGATCTGTTCTGTGCTGAATTGATGCTCCATGCTCATGCCCATGGTATCGGGCAAAAATAGAAAAGTTTGTTTGCAGAAAAGAAAGAAAAAAAGGACAAGAATGAGAGTTTGAGTGAGGGTGTGCATGGGTCCTACCTGCAGTGGCATTCGCAGGAGCTGTGGAACTTGGAACTCCAGCATGTTGTTGAAGCGGAGTTTACTGAAGAGGTGGAAGCAAACCCCTGGTCTGCAGCGCCCAGCTCTGTGGACACAGTCATAACATTATACCAACAGCTTTATATCTGGAGGTAAAAACTGATATTAACAGTAACAGAGGTTTTCACATGTCAGAAATCCAGCATATCAGATGAGATATAATACTGAGCATATGTTGAGGTTAGAAATTCAGAATGTGGCGTTACCTTCCCTTCCGTTGAAGAGCGCTGGCTTTTGAGATCCAAACCGTCTTTAACATGGAGACATGACTAAGGGTATCAAAGGATTTCTTTAAACAGAAAAGACATGTAGAAGTTAATTACGGGACTCAGATTTGTGAAATTCTATGAATTGTCAGACTTTTTGATATTCTTAAATTGTAATTTAAACTCCTTAGCTGTGACAGTACCTCTTTGACCTTTCCTGAATCAATGACAAAGACCACATCGTTGATCGTGATGCTAGTCTCAGCAATGTTGGTAGAAAGAATCTGAAAGAGAAAAATTACTTATAGTATTTATAGTAAAATTACTTACGCATCCTGTGCGTCAATGAGCCCTGGCTCGGCATATCCACATTACAGGCACCACATGTGGACTAATGTTAAGTCCAAATTCACTCACCATATGAAGGGGGAAAAGAGACTGGTATGTTTTTATCTACAAGGCGATCTTAGGTAAACTCCCTTGTTATTTATCATTGTATATGTCCAGAAAATGTGTCCCCCATGCGTTAAGGTCTCAGGTGCTTATGACTGTTCCTCAAGCTCGTACAGAGCTGGGTAAAACAGCTTTTAAGTTTTTTGCGCCGTCTTCATGGAATAACCTGCAGAAGCAGCTCAAGCTTCAGGACCTAGTAACTCATAACTAATTTAAGGCTGTTATGAGTTGGACTCAATCGAAAATTGGGAATGTTCTGTCAATAATCTTATTTTTATTTTTATGTTTTACAACTGTACTTAATATTGAACTTGTATTTTGTATTGTGTTTTATGTGTAACTGTGTTCTGCTGTCCATCTTGGCCCTACGGGTCTCTCTTGAAAAAGAGATTTTAATCTCAATTAGACTAACCTGGTTAAATAAAGAATAAATAAAGAGGGAGGAAAGGCAATGCATGGGTTTGTTTGTTTGTTTGTTTGTTTGTTTGTGTGTTTGTGTGTGTGTGTGTGTGTGTGTGTGTGTGTGTGTGTGTGTGTGTGTGTGTGTGTGCATTTTAAGGGGAAAACACATTGTATTTATTATTTCAACTATTACAGTTATTTGTAAAACAGCATGCTAGTGTAGGCCAAGAAGATTTACAGTCCCTGACAAAAGTCTTGTCACTTATCCATTTTGTAGAAACAACAGCTTATAACCTGACTTTTAATTAATCCATTGGTTTTAGAAATGGCTCATATGAAAGCTAAAACCCTCCCAAATTATGTTTAATATAGGGGAGAACGGGGTAATCTGAGACACTTTTTACATTTGCTCCCCTCTAAGCGAGCTAAAATTATTTATCACTCAAATTTACACATTTCCCATTAATTCAGGATGTTTCCTAGAAATGGGCATTAGCAGAATTTTTTCAAGACAAAGGGCAGTGAAAATATGATTGTTTAAAAAAAAGTTGTCATGTGTCTCACTTTACCCCAGCTGTGGGGTAACTGAGACAGACCAGAAAAACCAAGGGGGTAAACTGAACCACCTACTTTGTACACTCTGAAACTACCATAACAACACAAATTGTAACAGTAAGAATCCTGACAGCTAGCTTGAAAACCAAATATTACAAAACTAATGTCGGACTAGTAACAGAATCATGGGGTTTGATAAATTAAGCAACATTTTTTTTAAACACTTGAAAGTAACTCTGATCAAATACAACATATAATTCATATTCAATAATTAACATTCAAATGACAGATAGAACCAGTTAGATTAAAACACAGTCTGGGGGTCAGAACACAGGACCCTTAGAGCCAGCTAGTGTCTGGGGGTCAGAGCAAAGGACAATCAGAACCAGAACAGTCTGGGACTCAGAATAGGACTAGACCCAGCTGTCATTTTCCATCTTTTGAGTCCTTTTCTGCATTTGTTTTATTGGGAGCATTCATTGAATAAAGACATATTTCTTAGAGTCTATTGATGTTAAAGGTCACTCTCCTGTCCCCCACATACATACGTGCCAAACCATGCCCTTGCTGACACCCCTTCAACCATCAACCCCCACCTCCAGCCCACATTGTCTTTTGTCTTTTCAAACTAGTCTCCTTGCTACCTCAAATACAGTGGATTCATTAAAAGAGGGCACAGACACTGTCTCACTTTACCCCACAGCATTTGTCTCACTTTACCCCACTGCCACAATTTGAGAAACAACTACCTCTCTCAGCAATTCAGGCTAATCTTCAGTTATCATCATCACATGGTTTCATATGTTGGTAGTTCATCAACATGTGTGATAGAAGTTTCTCTACCTGAATCAATTTGATTAGGCACAACAATCGATTAAGTTGACAGCAAGAAAATTTACTTTTACATGCAAAAAAGAATTTACATGCTCACAACATCACCATGAGGTCCTCTCTTTCATGGCCAAAGGGAAATGAGAGGGGCTTGAAAACATACAGTAGTGGCCAAAAGTTTTGAGAATGACACAAATATTACATTTTCACAGGGTCTGCTGCTTCAGGGTTTTTAGGTATTTTCATCAGATGTGTCTATGGTATACTGAAATATAATTACAAGCATTTCATAAGTATCAAAAGCTTTTATTGACAATTACACTGAGTTCATGCAACAAGTCAATATGTGCAGTGTTGACCCTTCTTTTTCAAGACCTCTGCAATTCTCCCTGGCATGCTGTCAATCAACTTCTGTACCAAATCCTGTTTGATGGCAGTCCATTCTTGCATAATCAATGCTTTGAGTTTGTCAGAATTTGTGGGTTTTTGTTTGTCCACCCGCCTCTTGAGGATTGACCACAAGTTCTCAATGGGATTAAGATCTGGGGAGTTTCCTGGCCATGGACCCAAAATCTTTATGTTTTGTTCCCCGAGCCATTTAGTTATTACTTTTGCTTTATGGCAAGGTGCTCCATCATGCTGGAAAAGGCATTGTTCATCACCAAACTGCTCTTGGATGGTTGAGAGAAGTTGCTCTCGGAGAACGTTCTGGTACCATTCTTTATTCATGGCTGTGCTTTTAGGCAAGATTGTGAGCGAGCCCACTCCCTTGACTGAGAAGCAACCCCACACATGAATGGTCTCAGGATGCTTCACTGTTGGCACGAGACAGGACTGATGGTAGCGCTCACCTCGTCTTCTCCGAACAACCTTTTTTCCTGATGCCCCAAACAATCGGAAAGGGGATTCATCAGAGAAAATGACTTTACCCCAGTCCTCAGCAGTCCAATCCCTGTACCTTTTGCAGAATATCAGTCTGTCCCTGATGTTTTTTTCTGGAGAGAAGTGGCTTCTTTGCTGCCCTTCTTGACACCAGGCCTTCCTCCAAAAGTATTTGCCTCACTGTGCGTGCAGATGCACTTTCACCTGCCTGCTGCCATTCCTGAGCAAGCTGTGCACTGGTGGCAGCCCGATCCCGCAGCTGAATCAACTTTAGGAGACGGTCCTGGCGCTTGCTGGACTTTCTTGGGCGCCCTGGAGCCTGTTTGGCAACAACCTTTCTCCTTGAAGTTCTTGATAAAGTTCATTTTCAAGGCAAAGAGGGACTTTGCAATTAATTGCAGTTGAGCTGATCACTCCTCATTACATTCTGGAGTATATGCAAATTGACATTATAAAAACTGAAGCAGCAGACTCTGTGAAAATGAATATTTGTGACATTCTCAAAACTTTTGGCCACAGATGTATATCTCACATGACCAAAAATGTGTTCGGTGTCCTAGATACAGGGGGTGTCTCACATTACCCGATGCCTCACATTCCCCCGTCCTCCCCTACTAAAATAAATTTGCTTCACTGAAGAAATATTGATAATTTAATGAACACAGAAAGGTCAGATTTTGGCAAGACAAAAGTTATGTCGCCTAGAGAGAGTAATGTAAAAATGTAACAAATCATTTACTTCAAATACAAAAATATGTTGTATAACATCAGTGAATTAAGTAGTGGTGCTGTGAGATCCATATTTAATATCTTGTATGACTTCCATGAGCTTGAAAGACCATGCGGTTCGACAATGATTCATAAAATGTATTGATGAAATCATCAGGAATAGCAAAGAAAGCAGTCTTACATGCCTCCCAGAGTTCATCAAGATACTTTGGTTTGGTCTTCCATGCTTCCTCTTTCATTCTACCCGAGACATGCTCAATTATGTTCATGTCTAGTGACTGGGCTGGCCAGTCCTGGAGCACCTTGATCTTCTTCGCCTTGAGGAACTTTGATGTAGAGATGGACATTTGCGATGGAGCACCATCCTGCTGCAAAATTTGACCCCTTTTATGGTTGGGAATGTAAGAAGTAGCTAATACTTCTTGATATTTTAGGCTATTGATATTGCCTTCCACCCTGCAAATCTCTCGCACCCCCCCCCCCCCCCCCCTCCCATACCATACCGGATGTAACCCCAGACCATGATTTTTCCGCCACCAAACTTAACTGTTTTCTGGGTGAGTCTCGGATCCATGCAGGTGTAACCCAGGGTTACATAACACCTTTGAATTTAATCAGAATTTAATCAAAACCCATAGAATAGTTGTTACTTGTCAGAGGGAAATACATAGTTTGTGTATATTGTCGTTTGACACAAACTATGTGACACAAAAAACTGATAGACATATAAGAGAAAAGTATTGCAATGTGCATTTATTTGATGGTTTTCTGATTAATATGGTGTGATTTGTTTAATCACCTGTCAATTAAAAAAGATCGCTTGGCAACTGTTTGGCTCAGTAGCCAATAAGAAATTAGACCCGCCTCTTCTAACCGTCAGTAGACGGCAGCTACGGTGATTCTTCCTTTTCGGGGCGAGCCACAGAAGAGAGAGACCGTTAGCGACTATTTTTAAACAGTTGGCTAAATACAGACCTGCAAACTCATAGGAGGTGAAAAAGGTGACAAACACCCGTCCCTTCTAGGGGGGTCGGGTGTTTTTCGCTGTCCAAACGATTGGCTATTGTTAAATATCATTCACACAACCAGAGTTCTCCACTATTGCCTCCAATGTCCAGCTGGGTGAAAATAATAGCCAGCTGAGATCCTGACCCTCCTAGGGGGGTCCGGGGGTATGCCCCCCCGGGAGATTTTTTTTAAACTTTTTAAAGTGAAATGCATGAATCTGGTGCACTTTGAGAGGGAAATTAAGAGGCTAAATCTGAGGAATTTTGTGTGAACAAATAATTTGGAGACACTGGGTCGGGTGAATTAGAAGCTTCTTGGATTTTCCATTAAAATGTTAATTTAAAATAAAATATTATGCAGGGTCCTCTGGGTTGGGCTTGGTGCTCTTTTTCTTTTATGGGACATATTTCTCTGTAATATAATGAATGCATTTAAATGCAGTGAGAGGAATGAAGCAGAAGAACTCTGTTGTCCAGCTATCTTTTTTTCCACAGATGAGGCTGAAATAGGTTATACAGTGCATGGGCATCTGAGCCCCATTTCCAAATGTTTTTAAATAAACTCAATACACACTGGACGTGAACGTGACGTGATCAGTTAAACTTGGATTACCTCCCAGATGAACTGATTAAATGATTGGGCTATTAACTAGGCTATCTAGATCAAAACATTGTATTGATATACAATGTTAATATCAAACACACAAACTAAAAAATAAAAATAAATTGGCGGGGCGGGGAGCTGTCGGTCGGCTCTGATTGTGAGCGCACTGCAGACACTTCATTTCTGCAATGTGCGCTCATTAAACTGTCAGCTTCACTTAAGAGTCTTGTGTGGGTCAACAGTGCAGTGCAAACTATGCAGCATAAAGTTATAACATTCGTCTACGACCGTGATGTTAAATCACCTTCACACAAAGTCTCCGCCCCAGTAAAGCAGCGAGTCGATCGCTGTGACGGTGAAAATCACCGGGACCCGGGAGACCCAGTGAGCGAGTGAGACGCCGCTCAGAAAAAACTCTGTGGTTTGATGGATGAAATCAGTCGGGGATATCCTGCCCGTTAACTTTGTCTACGGGAACGGCTTCCGCGATCTTTTTCTATGTCTCGAGTCTAACAGAGAGCCATGTCGGCAAACTGACAGCGCGACTAAATAAAGGGACTGTAGGCTACAGTGAGCTGCGTCCCTCCGTATAGTTTCTGTTTCAGTAGGCTGTTACATTAACCTCTGAAGCATTGACAGTGTTTAATCAAAGCCTCTAATTTTTTATTATCAAAAGGGTTTTGATTGAGACTTTTAGCCAATTCTAAAGTCTGAACACACAGCGGCAGCAGTGACGCTTGTGCCCGATCTTAACGCTGATTGGACAATACTCATGACGTCTACCAAAGATGTTTTATTGCCAAGATAACGATATTCCCTTGTCTCACACTACGGTAACTCGCCCACACAGTCCAGTCTGGGAAGCGCTGGCTGACTTCTCTGGCAGCTGCCGCTACCCCCCCCCCCCCCTCCCAAAAACAAAAACTCTTCGGATCTATACGATTCACGTGGGTCATATATTTTGATTCTAAACGGCGATTTTCGCCGAAAAGCGACGAGTTTGCAGGTATGTAAATAAAAGAGATTCCCCCCGTCACTAAAAGTCCCGAAAAGCCCGCACCGTGATATCGAAACCCTTGGTGAGTCTCCAGGTGTAAAAATTAGATTTAGAATTGTGTTTTTAGTGTGGTAAATAACACGCTAACTAGACGGTACTAGCTGCTAACTAGCCGCGGCTAACGCTGTTTGCTAACGTTCTAGCATAGCACGCAGTGACACTGCACTTGGCGTGCCGTGACTGATCTAGGGGAGGGGATTTGAGGCCCGTTGCTGAGGCTGCGGTTCTGCTGGCCGGACTGTAGGTTTAGCGGTGGGTTGAGCATTCTTCCACTGTGTGATGTTGCGGTGTGTTGATGTGTCAGTGATGCTGCTAGCTGTGTTTATTTGCCTTATGGTGAAAAACCATATGAGCTGTAAAGCTGTGAGTTAAAGGTGCTAGCTTTGAAATGATAAATTCTTCCAGTGACTAATCTATAGCTTGCTGAGTATAGAACAACAGAATAAAAATACAATTTAAATGGGTTTTTGAAGTGTTTTAATTGAACAGATTTATATAGAGTTAAAAGTGTCCATCATTTATGCTTTACACTGTGTTAAGTTACCTAGAATATGATATGATTTATAGAAAAGTGACTGAAATGTATTAGATTGACAGATTATTAATGAGTCTTTTGGCTTTGTTGTCAAGGCCGGGTTTTTTGTGTGGATCGGAACGTCTGTATCCTGCTCGCCCTCCCTGGAGTCCCGCAGTGGTGTGCAGACTGGCGAGCTACCCCATCAAAGCGATCCTTTTGGACCCAGAACAATAGAGACAGTGCATAACGCGTCATAATCTGAGGCCACGCCCATCGTGGGGGAAAACAATTCACAGCGCCCCGTTCACTTTCTATTGAATGACACTCGTATTCGGCAAACAAACTTAATAAAAACGTAATACGACATGCCTTTCACAAATACACGTTACATACTCTAAAGCCACGACTCTTGTCTGTCTATACGAGCTGTTTTTGTGAAAATTGATTGAGTAATTTTCCATATCGAGACAAAACTCTTAACTAATGTATGCTTTATGCTAGGCTAATGTTAGCATTCTGCTGTAGGCTAGCCAGGTCGGACGGGAAAAAACACCTCAATATCTAAAATTACTCAATCATTTTTCACAAAAACAGCTCGTATGGACAGACAAGAGTCGTGGCTTTAAAGAAAGTAACGTGTTTTTGTTAAATGGATGTTTGAATAAGTTTTAATTACGTGTGTTTGCAGAAGACGGGTCTCCTTCAATACAAAGTGAACGTAACGGTGTTCAACGGTTTCCCCCACGATGGGTCCGACCGGACAAAAACACCTCAATATTGAAAATTACTCAATTATTTTTCACAAAAACAGCTCGTATAGACAGACAAGAGTCGTGGCTTTAAAGAAATTAAAGTTTTTTCGTTAAATGGATGTTTGATTAAGTTTTAATTAAGTTTGTTTGGAGAAGACAGGTCTCCTTCAATACAAAGTGAACGGAACGCTGTTCAATGTTTTCCCCCACGATGGGCGTGGCCATGGGCGTGGCCTATTTCATGCACTCTCTATAAGGCAACTTCTTTCTGCAGCATTGTAGTGACCAGAGACTTTGACTTATTTAGAATTGAAACTTTAGAATAGACTGATTGTATTTTTTACTGTGTTTTATTAGTGTAATTGAAATGTGTAATTGAGGGATGTTTTAATTAGTCAGAGTTTTTTTGAAACTGTTTTTTTACATTTTATTTGAAAGGGTTGACTCTTTTCCAGAGTCTTTGCCTAAGAGCAAGGTGTGTATTAAATAAAAAACCTTCCTGGTTTCAGTGATAATATATAATAAATAAATAGCAACCTAAATATAGATAACAGAAGTGGCCATAATATAATTAATAATTAGATAATATAAATATAAACCTAAACATAGATATCTTGATAATAAATAAGAAAAGTGGCCATAAATAATAAAAACTAAATAAATAAAAAAATAATAAAAGTACTTAATACAGGAATAAATTAAAGTAAATGAAACCAGGAAAGGTGACATAAATTAAGGGTATTTGTGATAATTTTATTTTTTTCCATATTTTATTTTTAAATCATTTTATATTCTACATTATTGTTCTGTTAATAATTTTTCTACTTTTAAATAAAACCAAAAGGTAAGGGATAAAAACAGCATTGAAAATAAGAAAAAAAGAAAAACATTCTCTTACCTTTGAAATATATATCTATTGTTTCCGTGTGTCATTTCTTGTGCAGACAGTACCATATCTCTCCTTAACGAACCCTAGAATCTTCTGGTGATTAGCCCATATATTGATTTTTGATTGTATACTAGTAGTTGTGTTTATTAAAAGACACCAGGTACCGGTTACACAGGCTCCAGTAGGTCTCCTGCAATATTTGCGGCGGCTGTGATAGAATTCAACCGAAGATTAATCTGAGAAATCCACCTTCTGCCACTTTTTCAGCATCCATCCTTTTAGCAGGCTGTGGGCCTTAGAAAATGCCACACATTTTTTTAATTGCCTTTTGTTAAGTGCTGGTTTCTGGGCACTGATTTGACCAGGAAAATGGATTTCTCAGATGAATCTTCGGTTGAATTAAATCACATGGTTGCTACATCGCATACTTCCATCTCTACATCAAAGTTCCTCAAGGCGAAGGAGATCAAGGTGCTCCAGGACTGGCCAGCCCAGTCACCAGACATGAACATCATTGAGCATGTCTGGGGTAGAATGAAAGAGGAAGCATGGAAGACCAAACCAAAGTATCTTGATGAACTCTGGGAGACATGTACGACCGCTTTCTTTGCTATTCCTGGTGATGTTATCAATAAATTGTATGAATCATTGTCGAACTGCATGGATGCAGTCTTTCAAGCTCATGGAAGTCATACAAGATATTGAATATGGATCTCAAAGCATCACTGCTTAATTCACTGATGTTATGCAACATATTTTTGTATTTGAAGTAAATGATTTGATACATTTTCACATTACTCTCAGCAGGCGACAACACTTTTGTCTTGCCAAAATCTGACCTTTCTGTGTTCATTAAATTATCAATATTTCTTCAGTGAAGCAAATTTATTTTAGTATATTTAACATAATTTGGGAGGGTTTCAGCTTTCTTATGAGCCATTTCTAAAACCAATGGATTAATTAAAAGTCAGGTTATAAGTTGTTGTTTCTACAAAATGGATAAGTGACAAGACTTTTGTCAGGGACTGTATTTTCTGAATTTTCAATGCTGCTTTATTTTTATGTTTTAAATTGGGAAATACATGTTCCAAAAAGACAAATAACCTATTTAAAAATAAATCAAGTAAGTAGGGTAATAATAACCATTAATGAATTATAGGCATCGCATCACAGTAGGCCTATTGTCCACAAAATCACTCAACTGTGTGTGTGTTCAGGGCGCATGCGCACACAGCGACCGACAGCAGGAGTTGTGCGTTTACTTGTCTGTCTTTTGGTAGTTTTTTACCGATTTATGTGCGTTCTATGTACTTTGCCTGTGGACGATAAGTGCACCGTTGACCCATAACTCGGATGAGTTCAGCCGAACTGCAAGATTGATCCCCAGCGGGGCTTGTTTTGAGCCTGGGACTGGGAGTGGAAGCCGGCTAACTATCCTAGCTCCGCTAAGCTAGGAGCTAGGATAACAGTAGGAGAAAGTTGTTTGTTGTGTTGGTTTTTCCCTGATTCTTGCACTTTGCACTTTAGTGCCCAGGCCTGCATACATGTTGTGATGTTTGTGTCCGTCACTGTTTTGTACTGTTATGTGTTGTCGCCTCTCCTCGCTGTAAACCAATTTGCCCTCTTGGGACACTAATAAAAATCTTGAATCTTGAATCTCTAAGGTCAGTGTCTGTTGTATTTTTGTTTTCAAATAAACAGTTGTTTATTTCTTTAGTGCGTATTGGCTTCTTTGAGTAAAATACCACCCCAAAATGTTCGCCTGTGCAGCGACCATCTTGACTAAGATATTTCCTGGGGAACCACTGACATACATACATGGTATGTCAGTGGTTGCTGTGGCCCATGCCACAGGCCGATAAACGCTCTCCGCGTCTCTTCATCAGGAGTTAATTTGCTCAATCACCATTGTTTTAACTCACTATTTGATAAATAGGAACTTAACAGACAATAAAAAAGATGTTAATGTTATGGAAAACATCATGAATTGAAGTGGTTTGAAATGTCAAATTCAATTTACATTAAAGAATAGTTACTGACATCAGTGACTGACTTTAGAGACTCACTATCTTCCTGATACCAGGCGGAGAGGTTTTCATGGCCTTCTTCTGATCCATAGTCTGCATGTCTGAATGTAGGGTGAACACCTGGTACCTGGGAGACAACACACCTCTATCAGACACACTATGCTGTGGGCCCATGCTATACTAGGATGAACACAATAGCATCATGGCACAAACAACTGAAATATAGCCCATGTACTGGTTAAAAAAGGTGTCTATTTTTAAAAGGGAAGTTGAATCAAGAGCTAATTCTACTACAATTCTATCTACATTCTTCATCTATTTTAGGAACATTAATTATCTGTAAATCAAAATACCATTTACATCTCTAACTGAACATAACATATGCTTGAGTGCTCATCATGCTTAACACATAGTATTATAGGTATTGGATGATTTTTAAATGACTTCTATTCTTCTTATATACATTGTACATTTCACCTGTCTGAGTGGGTGGAGAATCTCTTATCATCGTACAGGATGCGGTCTCTGAGTGACACTATGTCATCATATCCAGGTAGAAAAATCAGAACACCACCTGAACACCAACACAGAAAACGCACATTCTAATAATCCTGAAATATTATCTATATTCCCCGAAATCTGGCTTTGATTACCAGTCAAGTTCAATTGGTAACGGGTCAAATTGGTAACTTAAATGGAAACACCCTGTTCAATGAGCAGCAATGGTGAGTGCCTGGGCTCACCGTCAGTGCTGGTGGAGCAGATGTTGTGCAGCAGATCCATGATAAGGTTCAGATCCACCCACTCATCATCAAAGCTGTGGTGGTAGAGTTTGAGAAGCTCCTGCTCTTCAGCGCTCAGCTCTGCCCCTCCACACTGCACCAGCGTGGACTCATCCATGTTCACCTCTCCCAAAGGACTGCACAGCAACAGGGACGGAGGGGTTAGCAGATCAGGGCTCCAGTAGCTTCAGCAGTTCATAAACGCACTTCAACAAGATGTAACATTGGACTCGCCGTTTATTGACTGAAGCCAGGCTGACTAGCGTTGAAATAGACATTAGCAGAAAAGGGGATAGGTGCGTCACCATTAATGTTAAAAGTGTTTGTGTTTAAACATTGTTGTGTACAAAATAGTAAGTAACAAAAATCCTCCTGGTGAGACTTGTTTCTGCATTACAGAAGTGCTTCTCATACTTGATATAGTATTATGCACAAAAAAATTTATTGAATGAATAAAATATGAATATTAATTGGGTGCATTTCACTGACAAAGTTTTTTAAAGGATGCTCGAATATGTTTAAGCACTAAAATAACTCTTAGGATGGGTAAAATGTGTCTTTCAGTTCATATTTCATAGTAATGTTTAATGCATTGAGGTCAACATTACACCCACATGGAGGACTTGAGCAGATCCATAGCATCTGCCTGCTGGAAGTATTTGGCGAAGTCGAAGGCTGTCCTGAAATGAGATGAAAACATGCGCGCTCAATACATTCAATTGATTGATATGTGCCCTACAGTTTGAAGAAATATTTTATAAACAATTACTAGAAGGTATACTGTAGGTCAGGGGTGTCAAACTCATTTTGGTTCGAGGGCCACATACAGCCTCTTTGATCTCAAGAGGGCCGTACCAGTAAAATAATGGCAAAATAACGCCCCCAGGAAATGTCTTAGTAAAGGTTGCTGCTGGCCATGGGAATAGGAGGTGCAGCGCAAAGCGCCGCAGCCACATTTTTGGGAGTATTCTGCTCAAAGATGCCAATACGCACTAATGAAATAAACAACTGTTTATTTGAATACAAAAATACAACAGTCACTGACCTTACAGTTGTGCAATTCTGTTTGCTATGTACAGGGACACATTTTGTGCAAACATGCAGACAGTACAAAATACAATTAAATAAAAGTGCAACTTCTACTGTTTTGATTTCTTTTTAAATACAGAGGTTAGTGGTTGTTTTGGAATACGTTTTTCCCAATTTAAAACATAAAAATAAAGCAGCATTGAAAATTAGGAAATAAATCTTGTAGGCCTACACTAGCATGCTCCTGCTCGTTTCGCGCGCGCAGAGCCGCAGATACACCGCGCTTGCTAGTACATTAATTGTTCAGCACTAAAAATAAAAATATATTTTTTGGGGGGTTTTTACTTTGCCATAAAGCACTGGAGGAAACATTAATAGCTGTGAAGCAAGATTGCCATTTACCATTTCCCACGTTGCTAAAATGTGCTTTTTTTATTTTGGCTGCCCCCTATCGGCTGGAGAGCATTTTGGTTATTTCTTTAAAAAATCCTAACTCCTCACAGGCTAGAGACTTAATTTTTTTTTAAATGCTCAGAAATGTGTGCCACTGCTGTAGGTTAACAAGTGAAAGTTGCAGTGCTTTGAGTGTGAAGATACAATATGGCTGAGAATAATATATGCCTTTAAAAATAATTTTTTTTTTCATTCCTGTCTTTCTTTCTTTTTTATAATTTTTTTTTTAACTCTTTATTTATTAGTTTTTGAAGAAAAGAAATACAGATATGTAACATAAACATACATTTATATACAGAATATACACTCACCGGCCACTTTATTAGGTACAGTGGTTCAATTTCCCGTTAACACTTATAACTTATCAGCTAATAACATGGCAGCAACTCAATGCATTAAGGCATGTAGACCTGGACGGGACAACTTATTGAAGTTCAAACGAGCATCAGAATGGGGAAGAAAGGCGGTTTAAGTGACTTAGAACGTGGCAATGTTAAAGGTGCCAGACAAGAGTATTTCAGAAACTACTGATGTACTGGGATTTTCACTCACAACCATCTCAAGGGCTTACAGAGAATGTTCCGAAAAAGAAAAAAATATCCCGGGAACGGCAGTTGTGTAGGCGAAAATGCCTTGTCAGAGCAGTGTTTCCCCTACCATTATACAGGCCGCCAGGGCAACGGGATCCCCCGCCAGGCCAACGGCAGCCTAACTTAAAAAAAATAAATAAAAATTAATAAATGTTTCATTGATTCCGTAATAATAATTTGCAAGCGTCTGCGTGGCAATGTCAGTCTACCCCTTGTGTGCGCCTGTCTTTACAACCTCTCGTTTGTGTCATCCCATCAGCTGATCTGTGTGTCTGCGCGATGCGCGTGTGCATTCGGTGCGCACTTGTTAAACACGGAAGCCAATTCCGTGTTTTAACGGGCTGTCAAAAGAGGCTCATCCCAAATGGAGTTCGTTTTGGTCAATTTCTTCTAGAAATTTGATACGCACATGGCGCGCATACTCTTTATCCGCTCTTACCACCGGGCCAAAAAAAAATTCTAGGGGAAACACTGCAGAGGTCAGAGGAAGATGGGCAGACTGGTTCAAGATGATAGAAAGGCAACAGAAACATTACAACCAGGGTATGCAGAATACTATCTCTGAACGCACAACACGACCAACCTTTAGCAGATGGGCTACAGCAGCAGAAGACCCTGCAGGTGCCACTCCTGTCAGCTAAGAACAGGAAACTGAGGCTACAATTTGCACAGGCTCACCAAAATTGGACAATAGAAGATTGGAAAAATAATGCCTGGTCTGATTATCGGAGACTCGATTTCAGTTGCAAAGTTTTGATGGTAGGGTCAGAATTTGCCGTAAACAACATGAAAGCATGGATCCATCCTGCTGTGGACCATCAACTATTGTCACTACTTCAGCCACAATTTAGTTTTTTGTCACTTGTCTGTTCCCATATTAACTCTCTTGTCATTTCAGACCCGGCCACTCCCCCCTGCTCTGCACTCCCTGCTGATTACTTCCACCTGGTCTAACCACACTCACCTGCTCCCCATCAGCTATTAGCCCCACAGTATATATACCGGTTCATTCCCTCAGTTCCCTGCCAGATTGTCTTTGTGTTACATTGCTCTCCAGCCATTCTGTATTCCTGCCTGTTTACCTGCCCGCCTATTCGTGTTTTGACCCAGCCTTTTTGGATTTCGGATTATCCCTTTGCCTGCCCCTCTTGGACTTGTTGCCTCGCTACCACCTGGTTTGATTCCTTATTAAACTTTGTTGCAATACCTGAACTATTTGTTGTCGTGCTATTGGGTTCTGGCCTGCCATTTTGGTACAATCCTGACAGTACAATCTGGCCATAAGATGAACCCAGCCGACACAAAGGCTCTTAAGGAAGAAGTGGCAGCACAAGGTGCCGCCCTACACCAGCATTCGAGACAGTTCACCGCTATGGAAGTGGCTTTCCAGGAAGCTTCGGAACGCCACAATCAGCATTTTGAGGTTCTGAGCGGCCAGCTCCAGCAGCTCACGCTGGACAGTCAGACCCCAGCGGTTCAACCACCCACCAGCCCTCCTGTCCCTGCTGTCTCCCGTCCAGAGCCCCGCTTAAGTGCTCTAGAGCGCTTTTCTGGAGCTCCAGATACCTGTCGCTCCTTTCTGACTCTGTGCTCATTGACTTTTGAACTACAACCTCTCACATATCCCACGGAGAGGTCGAGAGTGGCTTTCATGATCACCCAGCTTACTGGGCGGGCCCGGAACTGGGGTACCGCCGAGTGGGAGAAGCAGTCGGCTCTCTGTTCTTCTGTGGCTGCCTTCTCTGAGGGTCTTCGGAAGGTGTTTGATCATGCTACCCCTGGTCGAGAGGCTGCTCGGGGTCTGTTTAACCTGGCTCAGGGGAGCCGGAGAGTGACTGATTATTCCATCGAGTTCCGGACTATCGCTGCAGAGAGTGACTGGAACTCTTCCTCCCTGGCTGACGCCTTTTACAACGGACTTTCTGATGCCATCAAGGACGAGCTGGCGGCCCGGGATCCTCCAGGGGATTTGGACGTTCTCATCGCCACCGCTATCCGCATCGATGGACGTATCCAGGAGAGGAGACGAGAGAAGGTACTGACCAGCACTTCCCGTAGCCTTCCACGTCTTCCAGTTTCACCTTCCACTTCAACGTGTTTTCCTACCGCTGCTGCCTCTAGTGACCCAGTTGAACCCATGCAGCTGGGCAGGACCAGGCTGTCAGCTGCTGAACGACAACGGCGCCAAAGGGAGAACTGTTGCATGTACTGTGGAGAGGGAGGCCATTACGTGTCATCCTGTCCAGTAAAAGACAGGGCTCACCAGGAATCCAGAGGGCGCTGGTGAGCCGCATCAAGAACTTTGAAGGTCCCTCTCGAGCACTACTTCATGCCCAGCTCAACTTTAATGGTCTGTCCCATACTGTCGCTGTCCTCATTGACTCGGGAGCTGACACCAACCTTCTGGATCGGGGCCTTGCCATGCAGCTGGGTGTTAACCAGGAACCCTTGGCCGAGCCTATTGAGGCTACTGCTCTCGACGGGCGCCTCCTCTGCACTGTAACCCATCGCACAGTTCCTATTCATCTGGGCATATCAGGTAACCACACTGAATCACTAACCTTTCACCTGATTAATGCACCTCAGCAGCCAGTTGTCTTGGGGTATCCTTGGTTAATTAAACATAATCCACACATTGACTGGAGAACCGGTTCCATTCTACAATGGAGTGATCAATGTCTTGCGGTCTGTCTGAAATCTGCCTTGTTACCTGCCTGCAGCACCTCTTCTTCTAATGAATTCCCAGATCTCTCAGGTGTCCCGTCGGAGTACTACGACTTAAAGGAGGTGTTTAACAAGGTACGGGCCACCTCTCTTCCCCCACACCGCCCGTATGATTGTGCCATTGACCTCCTCCCTGGCTCATCCCCACCCAGGGGGAGGCTCTACTCTCTGTCAGCCCCGGAAACCAGGACCATGGACGAATACATAAACAACTCACTGGCAGCAGGCCTCATCCGTCCCTCTTCATCACCTGCTGGAGCAGGGTTTTTCTTCGTGGGTAAGAAGGACGGATCCCTCCGGCCCTGCATCGATTACCGCGGTCTGAATGATGTCACCATTAAGAACAGGTACCCCCTCCCACTCGTCTCTTCTGCATTTGAACTTTTGCAAGGGGCCTCTGTGTTTACCAAGCTTGATCTCAGGAATGCCTATCACCTAGTTCGCATTCGGGAGGGGGATGAGTGGAAGACGGCGTTCAATACCCCTAGGGGCCACTACGAGTACCTGGTAATGCCTTTCGGACTCACAAATGCTCCTGCAGTATTCCAAGCCTTAGTGAATGATGTGCTCCGGGATTTTCTCAATGTATTTGTGTTTGTTTATCTTGATGACATCCTCATCTTCTCCAAGTCCGAACAGGACCATGTGCAGCATGTCCGCAGGGTTCTCCAGAGACTCCTAGAGAACCAGCTGTTCGTGAAGGTCGAGAAATCCGAGTTCCATGCCACTGAGGTGTCGTTCCTGGGATACATAATTTCTGTCGGAAGTATTCACATGGATCCCACCAAGATTAAAGCGGTGGTGGATTGGCCGGTCCCCACCACTCGTAAGAAGCTTCAACAATTTCTGGGGTTTGCCAATTTCTATCGTAGGTTTATCCGCAACTATAGTTCTGTAGCAGCTCCCCTGACAGCCCTCACCTCCCAAAAGGTAGCCTTCCAATGGTCCCCTGCTGCAGGAAGGGTGTTCAGTGAGTTAAGGTCACGGTTCTCTTCTGCTCCCATCCTCATCCTACCAGATCCAGAACGCCAGTTTGTCGTTGAGGTGGATGCGTCAGACTCCGGGGTGGGGGCAGTCCTGTCTCAGCGGTCAGGTAAAGACCAGAAGTTACATCCATGTGCCTTTTTCTCCCGCAAATTGTCCCCAGCGGAGAGAAATTATGACGTTGGTAACCGGGAGCTATTGGCGGTTAAGATGGCTCTCGAGGAGTGGAGGCACTGGTTGGAGGGGGCGAAGAATCCGTTTGTGGTGTGGACGGACCACAAAAACCTGGAGTACATCCGGTCAGCCAAACGGTTGAACTCCCGTCAGGCCAGGTGGGCGTTGTTCTTTAATCGTTTTGATTTTACCCTGTCTTATCGCCCAGGTTCTAGGAACGTCAAACCAGATGCCCTGTCCCGTCAGTTCCAATCCGAACATGTTCCCACACATCCTGAGAGCATCCTCCCCACTAAGATGGTCATCGGCGCAGTTACCTGGGACATTGTGGACAAGGTAAAACGGGCCCAGGCCGACCACCCGGCCCCCAGTGCTTGCCCTGATAATCGTCTGTATGTGCCTGTGAATCTCCGCTCTCAGGTCCTCCAGTGGGGACATTCTTCTCGCCTTGCCTGTCATCCAGGGGTTAGGCGCACTCTAGCCCTGCTGAAGCAACGGTTCTGGTGGGCTACCATGGAAGAGGACGCCAAGGAGTTCATCGCTGCTTGCTGTGTTTGCTCCCAGCACAAGATCGCTCGCCATGCCCCTGCGGGCCTTCTTCAGCCACTGCCTGTTCCTCATCGTCCGTGGTCCCACATCTCGATCGACTTCGTCACCGGACTGCCTCCCTCCGAGGGTAACACCACTATTCTTACTATTGTGGACAGATTTTCTAAATCTGCTCAGTTTGTTCCGTTGCCCAAGTTACCATCTGCCAAGGAAACAGCTGAAATTATGTTGCATCATGTTTTCCGTCTGCACGGCCTTCCCTGTGACATTGTCTCCGACCGGGGGCCGCAGTTCACTTCTCGTTTCTGGACAGAGTTTTGTCAGCTGTTGGGGGCCACGGTCAGCTTATCCTCGGGTTTCCATCCTCAATCCAACGGCCAGACTGAGCGGATGAACCAGGAGATGGAGACTGCCTTGCGCTGCATCACATCCCAGAACCCGTCCTCCTGGTCCAAGCAGCTCCTATGGGTGGAGTATGCTCACAACACACTTCCAAGTTCAGCAACAGGTCTTTCCCCCTTCCAGTGCTCTCGAGGATATCAACCTCCATTGTTCCCTGAGCAGGAGCGAGAGGCCAGTGTCCCGTCTGTCCAGGCGTTCGTCCAGCGATGTCGGCGCACCTGGGTGCGGGCCCGTGCTGCTCTCCTGCGCTCGTCCGACCGATACCAGAGATATGCCAATCGCCGTCGGACCCCTGCACCCGGTTACACTCCGGGTCAGAAGGTTTGGTTGTCTACACGGGACCTTCCGCTCCGGGTGGAGTCTAGGAAGTTGGCTCCCAGGTTTGTGGGTCCGTTCTCCATCAATAAAGTCATCAATCCTGCTGCAGTCCGTCTCCGTCTTCCTCGCTCCATGAGGATCCATCCCACCTTCCATGTATCCAAGATCAAACCCGTTAAAGAGTCCCAGCTCCAGCCCTCCTCCAGACCCCCGCCGCCCCCCCAGCTCATTGATGGAGGGCCTGCCTACTCGGTTCATCGTCTCATCAGGTCGCGACGACGGGGAAGGGGTTTCCAATACTTGGTTGATTGGGCGGGTTATGGCCCTGAGGAGCGCTCGTGGGTCCCGGCTCGCCACATCCTGGACCCCGACCTCATCACCACATTCCATAGGGACCATCCTGATCAGCCTGGTGGGACGTCAGGAGCCGTCCCTAGAGGGGGGGGTTCTGTCACTACTTCAGCCACAATTTAGTTTTTTGTCACTTGTCTGTTCCCATATTAACTCTCTTGTCATTTCAGACCCGGCCACTCCCCCCTGCTCTGCACTCCCTGCTGATTACTTCCACCTGGTCTAACCACACTCACCTGCTCCCCATCAGCTATTAGCCCCACAGTATATATACCGGTTCATTCCCTCAGTTCCCTGCCAGATTGTCTTTGTGTTACATTGCTCTCCAGCCATTCTGTATTCCTGCCTGTTTACCTGCCCGCCTATTCGTGTTTTGACCCAGCCTTTTTGGATTTCGGATTATCCCTTTGCCTGCCCCTCTTGGACTTGTTGCCTCGCTACCACCTGGTTTGATTCCTTATTAAACTTTGTTGCAATACCTGAACTATTTGTTGTCGTGCTATTGGGTTCTGGCCTGCCATTTTGGTACAATCCTGACAACTATGCCTCGTTCACAGTCACTTAAACCAGGGGTTCTCAAAGTCGCAAGGGGGTCCACGAATCAGGGGCCTATCAACAATTTTTTTACTGGCTCAGTATAGCCTTGATCTTTGAAGGCCCCGAACAATGTCATTTAAAAAAATAAATAATTGACTGGCTCATTACAGGCCCCTGACCTTCGTAGGGGGGAAGGGGGCATACAGAGATCAGGCCTATCATGCGCCAGTACATTTTTGTTATTTTTTAACCCTTATGCCCCATTGGTGGAGATTTGTGTATCTGGGGTTGCATTTTTTAGATGAGTTTGGCTGTGATTGTCCCCTAGCCATACAATTTGGTAAGGAGGTGTGTTTTACAATGAAGTTTGGATATTCTGAGTTTCATCCATATCTACTTCATTTTGACTGTGTGAGATGTTTTTGTTACACTGGGACCGTTAACTACACGATTTGTACCATTGACTTCCATTATAACGAATTTTTTTGACCCCCCACCCCCTTAAAATTAAAGTGCTAAATAATTTTGACTGTAATTTCCCATTTCTCTGTAGTAAACTTGATAAACTTATGTAAAAATAAGGTCAATAAAAAAAATGCCCCATTTTAGCCCCCACCCCCACTAACCTCTATGGTGACCCGGTTGGTGGTTTACAACAAATTGGCATCCTTGTATAATTCATGGCTGCAAACCAATAAAAAAAATACAATACAATGGTTTTGATGTGTAGTTAGTGAACATCTTTTAGTCAGAATGGTTGAAGTGAAAAAATATTTTCCAGGAGTCAGTCTGTGTGAACTCAAATCACATAAACTGAAATCCTTGTGTAAAAAGATGCCATTTCGTAAACTCATAAAAAGCCATAAACCAATATTTTTGATTCCTTGGCAATGGCAAGATAAAAACTGAAATTATATAATTTTTCTATTCATTTTGAAGGTAAGGCATCGCATTTTAGGTTTTAACTCATTTCTAGTTGATTTATTCATTTGATATGGTCTCAAACCGAGGAACAAACATGCCAAATGACACAAACGAGATTTTTTTTTTCAATTTTCATATTTTCTGTCAAACTTCAGGATTACTGTCACAAACAATGTGACCAACAATCTAAAGAAAAATGTCAAAAGGTGTTCTGATATGGATAGTATGGACTGATGTCTGCATGGCCATGACAAAATAAGATTGTGTGTGTATGTGTGTGTGTGTGTGGGGGTGTGTGTGTTTGCATGTGTCATACGATATTAGGGCTGCAAATCTGTACCCCTTGTAATTTATCTCCTCTCATACACACACACAAGCACACTTTCACACACACATGCACACACACACACACACACACTCACACTCACACAAAAAAAAGAAAAAAAATGTTATTTTGTAGTTTTAGTGAGTGGTTATCATAGAAATTCATATTTTGATGATAAAAGAGATGATAAAAATGGGTAAATTTTACTATTCTCTTTCATTTTACCCAAATGCATTGTGTTTTGTGCAGTAATATGGGAAATCAGAGGCAAAAAAAAAATTCACTTTAATTTAAAGGCGGGTTGCCAAAAAGTTGTTATAATGTAAGTCAATGGTTGTGAAAAAATATTGATCTTTCATAATTTTAATGCAATTTAAAGGTCAAAATACACAAAATGTACTTAACGGTCCCAGTGTAACTTTTTTGTTCAATCTGACAAAAAGTAATAATGCACCAAATTCTATTTTCTCACCTATTGTTCAGATGGGTGAGCCGGTGATACTAATAGTAATCAAAGTTTAATAAAAAAGTTGAATTTTGAATTTATGTGTATTTTTCAAAAAAGCGGTTAGTGGTATATGATCAAAAATGGCATCTAAAGGGTTAATTTTCTATTTGTGATTTATTAAATCACAACATAAATTTAATAACAACCCCTTCATGAAAAATATGAAAAAGAAAATTGTGAAAAAATATTGAGCTTTCATAAATGTAATGCAATTTAAAGGTCAAAATACACACAATGTACTTAACGGTCCCAGTGTAACTTTTTTATTCAATCTGACATTAAACAAAAAGTAATAATGCACCAAATATAATTTTCTCACCTATTATTCAGATGGGTGAGCCGGTGATACTAATAATAATCAAAGTTAAAAAAAAGATTTGAATATTGAATTTGTGTATTTTTCAATAAAGCGGTTGGTGGTATATGATCAAAACTGGCATCTAAAGGGTTAATTTTTAATTGTGATTAATTAAATCATGACATAGATTGAACAACAACCCCTTCATGAAAAATATGAAAAAAAAAATTGTGGAAAAATATTGAGCTTTCATAAATGTAATGCAATTTAAAGGTCAAAATACACACAATGTACTTAACGGTCCCAGTGTAACTTTTTTATTCAATCTGACATTAAACAAAAAGTAATAATGCACCAAATATAATTTTCTCACCTATTATTCAGATGGGTGAGCCGGTGATACTAATAGTAATCAAAGTTTAATAAAAAAGTTGAATTTTGAATTTATGTGTATTTTTCAAAAAAGCGGTTAGTGGTATATGATCAAAAATGGCATCTAAAGGGTTAATTTTCTATTTGTGATTTATTAAATCACAACATAAATTTAATAACAACCCCTTCATGAAAAATATGAAAAAAAAAATTGTGAAAAAATATTGAGCTTTCATAAATGTAATGCAATTTAAAGGTCAAAATACACACAATGTACTTAACGGTCCCAGTGTAACTTTTTTATTCAATCTGACATTAAACAAAAAGTAATAATGCACCAAATATAATTTTCTCACCTATTATTCAGATGGGTGAGCCGGTGATACTAATAATAATCAAAGTTTAATAAAAAAGTTGAATTTTGAATTTATGTGTATTTTTCAAAAAAGCGGTTAGTGGTATTTGATCAAAAATGGCATCTAAAGGGTTAATTTTCTATTTGTGATTTATTAAATCACAACATAAATTTAATAACAACCCCTTCATGAAAACAATGAAAAAACAAATTGTGAAAAAATATTGATCTTTCCTAATCTTAATGCAGTTTAAAGGTCAAAATACACAAAATGTACTTAACGGTCTCAGTGTAACTTTTTTTTTAATAGGGCATAAGGGTTAAATAACGTTGTTCGTGGCTACGAAGATCGGGGGCCTATATTGAGCCATTAAAAAAATAATAGATAGACAATAATAGAAAAATATTTTTGAAACCTGAAAATTTTTTCTTTCTACTTTTTGGTAATTCTGTGTCTCGAAAATATTCCAGAAAATAGTACTAAATAGCTCACATAGGACACAGACTGATTTAGCCTTAGTTTTCTTCTCAAAATGCACCAGATGGATGCATTTTACTTTAAAAGGTTAACATTGTTCTTCTGGAACCCCCCAAGACGGTCCTGAGTCCCCACCGCAGTCTCACAAATTCCTGTGACAAACACTGTATAACAGAAAGTTAACACTCCGTCTGGAAGAGAGTAGGGGGACAGCAGAAGAAGAAGAGAAGAAGAAGGGAAAATAAAGGGAGGGGTGATGGAATACTGGTGTGATGATGAAGGTTTCAATGTATAAATATTCTGAATGTAGACTACAAATATAATAAGGAGGCTTATTCGGGGTGACGATAGCAAAGGGGAATTTCCTTGGAGGAATTTCCCTGCATGTAAGGGGTCCCTGGCCAGAAAAAGTTTGAGAACCCCTGACTTAAACCATCTTTCATCCCCATTCTGATGCTCGGTTTGAACTTCAGCATGTTGTCTTGACCACGTCTACATGCCTAAATGCATTGAATTGCTGGAATATGATTGGCTGATAAGCTATTTGTTTTAAAAAGCAATTAAACAGGTGTACCTAAAAAAGTGGCCAGTGAGTGTAGTGATAGTGTAAGACAAATGAAAGACAAAAACCGAAAAGAAAACCAAACAAAGAATGGTAGTGCATTGTAAACTCTGTAAATAATTGGAAAGGACAATGGGGCTTCATTTAACAAAGTGTTTTTCCTTCAGCTTGGTTCAATAACATGCTGAATGTCCTACCAGCCATTGGATGCCTTCATGTTGATGTCGGCCCCCATGTTGAGCAGCTGCTCCATCTGTGTGAGGAAGCCTCGACCTGCAGCCACCATCAGAGGCGTGGAGCCCGTCTCACTGTGCCTGTAGTCCACTAACGCAAAGAATACAACAGCTACAGATTGGAATCCATCAGTTAATTCTCTAAGCTTCTGGATAGAACACAGACAACACTATCCTATTATTTTCAAAGGAACAGTGTGACTTTCTGGGAAATAATCTTGTTTTTACAATAGGGCTGTAATGATATTAGATTTGTATCACTATTTTTGAAATTTGAAAAGCATTTTATTTAAATAACATTTATAATAACATTTAACTTAATGTAACATTTAATAACAAATAACCTGAACAGATTTGAACACAATGAACAATATAAGCAACATGAGTAAATAAATAACCAAATATATAACATTTCTCTCTTCTCTGTAACAAAATAACTGTTGAAAAATTAAAATAAATATTGAACTGTGCTGTAAACCAAAAATCAAGTTAGAAAACAAATAAACACTTAACAGCTACAGCTTCCTTCACCAAGAGGTAGATGAGAAGGATTAATACCTCTCACATGTCTGTACAGTGAATAAACAAGGTCTGCTTTTATGTGGACCTATGCCACAGTTCTTTTTCTATAGCTAAATATGTGATCTTATGCAATATATTATATCATAGAAGTATAGTTTCTGGAAATGTTATTTGTTGAAAAGACGGTCAAATCCAGTGAGAATTGTATATAAATAGATAGATAAAGGTACATATTATGTATCACGTGCACATAAATCATCCAGCAGAATTTTGATCAACTTGGTATATTACATTACGTGTGTATATGACACATTTTCATGGATGTGTATAATCTCCAAGATGAGGCCTGAGAGTCCTACCGTTAACACTCTCATAGAGGATGAGGTTGAACAGCTGAGTGAAAGAATCCTCATCTTCATTGAGGAAAACATTGGCGATGCAGGAGTCCATCTCCTTCAGCAGCCACGGCTCCAACTGCTCTGTGCCATTCTCACTCTGTCACACACAATCACACACGGTGACGTAAGCTGCTGCCAAGCATTAACAGTCGGCTTTCACACAACACACCCTCACTAACAAAAAGCCTTCTCCACACACACACCCACATCAGAATGGGGACGCTGCATCTGACAATTTCCAAAATTTCAACAAGAAATCTTAGTAATATGCTGGGTGCTAAGATTCAATTTGTGTGCTGATTTGGTGTGACATCCATCAAATAGCAATGATATACTGTTACAGATAAAGTATATCATATTTGCAGCAAGAAAAATTACGACAAATCAGATACTTCTGGAGCTAAATTCGGTTTAAAATATTTTTTTTTGTAAAAAAAATCTGTTTGGAGGTACCGTACTTTTCGGCCTATAAGCCGCGACTTTTTCCCCGTTTTTCGACCCTGTTATTACACAGCACAGTATATATTCTGTAGCTACTAGGGATGGGCGTTAGTAATCGAGTAGGCTACTCGAGTAGGCCTACTCCTCGTTTCAAATGATCTCGATTGGTGGATGAGGAAAATTGTTTTTTGTTTTTTTTTGTGTTTGTAGCCCTTAGGCCGGCCGGCGGGCTCCTCCTCGTTTCAAATGATCTCGATTGGTGGATGAGGAAAATCGTTTTTTGTTTTTTTTTGTGTTTGTAGCCCTTAGGCCGGCCGGCGGGCCGCCCCTATTTTAAAATGTTATATACGTGTACAAAACGGCACCAAACGGATATAAAGTTTAACAAAATTAAATATTTTGATCCAAGTTAAAGGCCTACTTCACCAGTTTGAATATGAAGGTGTATTGAATTCTGAGATCCTATGTAGTATAAATGTGCGAATTTTTTTTAAATCGGTTCATCCTAGCCTGAGAAAAGGCAGAAAGAGTGTTTTTTTTAACCCTATATTTCTCTTTCTCGTGACATCACAGAAAGAGAAATATAGGGTTAATAAAAACTTACTTTGTAAATATTACTGTGATGTCTTTTACTGTGACATCACAGTAATATTTACAAAGTACCGATTTTAAAAAAATTCGCACATTTATACTACATAGGATCTCAGAATTCAATACACCTTCATATTCAAACCGGTGAAGTAGGCCTTTAAATAAACAAAGCGTTGTGTCAAACAGAAACCGCAAATAACTGCCACCTCCGTGCAGCGCAGCCAGTGTGTGGTCTCCACAGCACCGCGGAGCTGAATGCGGTGCTGGAAAACTTGGAAAGTCACGTAAAGAAGCCAGGCTGACTTCGGGCACATTCGAGCAAACGACATTTAAGAAGCCTTTATTATGGAATATAGGATTGAGATTCAAAAGCCGACCGGTGTAACGTTCCGTTAACGAGGAATTAGTCGCGGTAATTAGTCACGGACAGGAGTGAGCATTACGCGGTTGGATATACTACTACTTCTACTGCTTTGGTGAGTTATTTAGCCTATCTATGTGTTTAAATTGTAGGACAATAATTTTATTGTATTTGCTGCCCTTCTTATTTTAAATGTCTATTTTGATTGTTAGCCAACTACAGCCCATGCTTTTTTTCTCTCTCTTTTTTCTCTCTCCACCGCAGACCTACTCGATCGGTTTAAATTGTGGCCCGCTTATTTAATTACTTTCAGTTAGGAAAATGTGTTTTAAACTTGTGGAAAATAAATCCTTAATATCATATGGCAACTGTGACTGTTTGACATAAGCATTGAGCGCTTTATTGCGGTCAACCGTTGTTCTGTAGACAGATGTGTTGCGTTCTAAAAATAGAAAAAAGTTTAACGAGGAATCGATTGATCCTCGAGGAATGCAAGCGATCACACGAGTAGCGAAAACACTCGTGCCCATCCCTAATAGCTACTATTGCACAAAATGGTAACACTTATGTACTTTATGCAAATTTGCAACTTGTTTGTTGAAATGTTAATATATGGGAGCTTCCTCAAGCAGCCATCTCTTTCCCGACAATCCCCTCTGTGCACGAACTCTTACATATGGTAATTAAACATTATAACACCTGCGGCTTATAGTCCATTGCGGCTTATAGTATGGAAAGTACGGTAGTTATTGTGAGTGAATCTTTTCTATTATCGTTCACATAACACGAAAAGTTTGTCTTTAGTCTAAGAATGCTTATTAGGCGGCTGCATATATGGAAAAAAAACACCTAACCCCCAAAAAATTCTAACAAAAGGTTTTTCAGCTGTTTTATGTAGTACTAGGTGTCCTTAATAACATACTAAAAGTTTACCAAAATTTGACCACAAGAAAGGTGTAATTTTCAAGACGGCGTCCAAGATGGGCACGAAGAGGTAAGGTAATACACAATGCATCCTCTATAGATGTTTTTGAGTATAAAAGTGGAATTATACTAAAACCAACAAACTAAATTCACAATTATCAGCAATTCAGAAGACGGTGGAAGATAATATTGACCTTTGATATTGGTTATCGCCAATTTTTCCTATGGCACCAGTGGCGGCCATTTTAAAAATGGCCGCCGACTGTCATCATTTTACATGTAGCTTGGGTTCTAGACCACCTAGGATCTTGGTTCTGGTGGCTAATCCTACATTTTCAAGGATGAGGAAGACAGTGGCGCTATTTAAAACATGCTGGAAACTACCTAAGTACATATACCTGGCATTCAGGGAACAAAATTAAGGCAAAACCATTGAATATATAGCGGAATTTTACATATTTTCCAGTACCAGGCAAGATAAATTGCCAGCAGTAACTTTTACTCACATAAAGTTGTATGAAACACCCTAAATACATTTGCATAAACATCAATTGAAAATAAAAAATTTACCTAATCCTACTTTTACAGGAATGAGAAATGCAGAGGTACTATTGACAACATGCTACTAACTACATACGAACATAAAACGGGCATTCAGGGAATTCAATAACTATACAATAATTAACACATTTATAATTAGTTCAGAAAAAACTGCCCACGACAGTGGCAGAGGGCATTGCACTGTCCACTGCACGCCTTTTGCATCCACAGCAGAGGAGTTCACAACAGGCCTGTATTGATCCTGCATGGTATTGTAGCCCATTGAACTTCCCATCCACCTGTGGCCTTCCACTTCCACCCCCATTCACCTGGTGACATGAGTTGAAGGGCTGCAAGCATCATCTGTCCCAAGCATTGGCCAGCTTGGTAGGCACTGGCAGCCCCCTTCTGTGTTGCATCAGTGCTGCTTTTGTTGGGGGGGTCCCTTAATGGTTGTACCTTTCTGGGTGAAGAGCTGCTTGTGCGCCTGATTAACTGATTCCTGGCTGCTAGTGCAGTCATACAGCAATAACATAAATCACTCTAGAGGCTCCATCCAGTTGTCTATGGAGTAAGCCAAGACACAGAAGGCTCTCTTGATGTCAAAGCTCCTCCATGTATCCCATGCTGTCTTAAGGCCAGGACACACCAGTCCGACATGTTCCGACTACGCAAAAATTGGAGTCGGCCGTTTCAGGAAGCTCCAGTCTTCCCGTCGCGGCCAAAGAACACACCGAGACGACTGTTTATTTTCCGTACGCTCGCGGGACGTAATGTCTCCACAACAGCAGGCGGCGCTAATCTGTATTGTGGCCCGAAAAAATACGAAAGCCAGAAATGATTGGACATCTCTCTAGAGCATAAACATAGATAGAAATACGTATTTATATTTATGGACCATAAGAGCACAATTTTTAGCAGAGTGTCGAGCAGTCAACAAGGGTTGATGCATGTGAGTACTCTCAAAACGAAACGAACAAACACATTAAAACGATGGCTAGCTGTTGTTAGCTGTTTGTGCTACCCGTCTCACTTCCGGGCTTGACTGATTCGCTAGCCCTCCACCAATCAAATTGCTCCAAATGAAAGACGGTCGGCCGCCGATTGAACATGTTCAATCGGCGGCCGACAGGCTCAAAACAAGCCCGACGACCTCTACGTCGGCCGACGTCACGGCACACCCCAAACAGATTCGTCTTTTTTTTTGACGACGGCGATTATCGGGCTGGTGTGTCCTGGCCTTTAGTCCCTGCCACCAAAAGATGACAGTGTCACAACCAGTGAATGCTTTGAACACTGGTCAGGCTACACATTGATCTGGACCTAGTGCCCTCACCATCTCATGAGCATCTAAATGCCAAAAAATCTTCCCAGAACACAGAACTCATTTATGTTAAGATATTTGGCTGCTGTCACTACCAGTAATGGCACATCAGTCTCAACTGTGCGTATTGACACCTTAGTACCCTTCCTTCACATCATCTCCCAGGTGCAGTGGGGTGTTTTTTAGTGTTGAGGGCTGTCACACCAGTTGCAAGGAAGTTAACAGTTCAGTGCAAAACGTTGTCCTGTTTTCAAGAATGGAACAGGATGGCTCATCGCATTTACTAACTCCCTTCCCTCTCTTGCTAGCATTGCTGCAGGGTTGAGGCAATAATCTGCGTGTGGGCCTAGTCAATGGCATTGGCTAAGAAGAAGAGATCTAACATAGTTCATCAACTATTTCCAGCTGCAGGGTGATGGATCAGAAGTGAAACTTGGGACATGACGCAGCTCTTTCAGTGCACCCGTCTAGGGATGTATGATTGTTTCTCTCCTCCAGGTCATTGATGTACTCAGTGTGTAGTTCTTCTGCAGGAGAATATATAGGATGCTGGCTGTGACCTTATGAGCATGTCAGGTACGTGTAACTTTGGAGACTTTCAGAAAGGGATCTATTGTCCCAGCAGTAGCAACTCCAGCTTGTACGTACATGTGTTTATGTCCCCCCGCTATCCTCAAAGAGGGTGCCAATTACCTTTAGTGCTGACATCTCAATGTCAAATCCCGCAAACATCACAATTAAGTGATCTTCACCTTGAATTGCTGATAAGAACCACATTTACACGTTCTGTGGAGATGTCTAGCACCCGATTCATAAGAAATGCACACAGTAGCAGGTCAAAAAGGATGTCGACAAGGGCTCGTTTGCTGGTCTTCGTATTGGATCATGATGCCCAGGTATATGGGCTATGGTGTCTCCCGGTCTTGGCTGTGCCTGATGGAAGACCAACATGTGTTGGAAATCTCCCTCTGGCGTACCAAACTGTTGTACATGATAGGGTGAGAGGGTGAGGGGCTGGTTGAAGCATAAACACAGAGCTGTTTTGGGCTGTGATGTTTGTGCCATACAACACCATGGAAATAGTGTTAAGAGTGAAACTGGCTCTGACTCCTCCTAGCATCCTCCTCATTGTCAGCATCATGCTCACATGCTTTCCCCAATGCAGCACCAAAATCCTCATTGCACATGAGGGCAACATCACAACCTTGCTTGTTAGCATCCATGTCTGGGATGTTTTTTTATTTTTTTTATTCTTCCGGACAATTTCACAAAATACACAATTTTCTCTTTGCATATTCATACATATTACTTTGTGTTATCGTCCGAAGGGTGGCAGGAGAAGCCAAAGGCTTATCAGGTCCCGCCCCCACTGCCATAAGATTCAGATACACAGCTACTGATACAGTTAAAACATTTTTCTTTTTAAGAAGATCCATTCCAATACACAGAAAATTTTAGGTCTCCTTATTCATAGCCAGTGTACAAGAGACATGCTTTCCATTTTCCTCTCTGCCTGTGACAATGCAGATAGTGATGTGGCCTTCTCCATTTCTTCTCTAGTAGTCTAAACACATCTGCAAAAGTATTCAAAACAGTCAGTCTGTCTGCTGACCTTGGCTGCAGTCCCATAACATGCACATTGTATTTACGATTTCAAACCTTATATTTTGACACAAACCAGTTTAAATCCCTTTAGTTCAAAGTCCATGCTTTTGCCTTCTTTAATCCATGTTTCTGACACTGCAATGATGTTGAACTGGTTGGAGAATTTCTGTAGATATTCCTTAATTTGTGAAAAGTTTGTGTAGAGACTTCTGCTATTAAAAATGAAAGATGGACAATTTCCCATTTGTTTGAAAGCATCTGATGAATTAATCCTCAGTATGGTAATGACAGTCTCTTTTTGCTATAGTGTAGAAGTGATTGTCTGGGTCAATGATTTCATTTGGGTCCGATAATAATGATTAGCTAATAAGTCCAGACTTTCATGATCATTTATCCAAGCGGATGTTTTGCTCATTCTCGCTGCTTGGGTTGATCAGATCCTCGTCCCTCCGGAATTGATCCAAATCCTCCTCCGTTTTGATTTGGACAATTTTGGTTTCCTCGGGTGTAGCTCCCTTCATTTTGATGAAGATTCTTCCATCTCTCGTCCAAGTTTGTTGGACCTGTCCACATTTTTTTAACCCTCTCGCTTGACAGGCCAGATAAGCCTTTCTCTTGGTTAAATTTTCACTCATTCCAATTTGTTCACTTTTAAGCTTCTTGCCTTGACTGAGCAGATTTATCTTATGCTTTCTACTCACAAATTTCAGAATGACAGCACGCTTTTTGGCGAATTTCCCCTTTGGGAGAAGAAAACAGGACTCCACGTTCTCTAGATCCAGATTAATGGCTTTGCTTCTCAGAAACATTGCCACTTGATTTTCCACCGTTATATTCCCTGTTTCGCCCTCTTCTTCTCCATTCCCGGCAGATGCATACGACCTTGGTTTAAGGTCAGGATCACATCTCTGTTTTTTGCTTGTTGTTCTTGGTCATCAATTTTATCTCCAAGCTCTTTCAAGAGCTGATCTTTCTTCACATTGACGGCTTGAAGCTCCTTCAATTCGATCATCAGTGGCTTCAGACCAGCAGCAATTTTTTCTTCAATTTTGCATCAAAACGCTCCATCCATTCTTCAATGATCCCAGCCTTCAGCTGCACCAAATCAGCCTGCAGCTGTGCCAGCTCAGACTCCCTCTCACTTTTAATTTCTCTCATCAAGTCTGCCAACTGTTTTTTCCATTTCTACCGCATATCCTTTGTCTTCCTCCTTCTCCTGCTTATCAATGTTTTTTTGTTTTCTGGACATCTCCAGAGATTTTTCAGGCAGTGAATCTGTGTTCTCGGTAAATAGGTCTTACCCCCACGGCAAGCTCAACTCACATGCATTTCTTCCAGCATGGTACTGTACAGATTCACCAGGTTGGTTACCCTGCACCTTGGTGCAACAGGGGATTCTCAATGCACACCTAATTATAGGAGACAAGTGCAGCGAATGCAATGCCATGGTTAACATCGTCTATGTTATGTTGTTGTGCTTTCTTGAATCTCACTCTATAGTACAGAGAGAGAAGACAGAGTTTGGTACTTGGCCTCTCGAGCAAAGAGGTCTACAAAGTTTGTTGAGTAGGGGTTTGTGCCAAAGCAAAATCAGATGAACATTTCGGCATAGAATGTGTGTCTTCCTGACACAGAACACATTTGTTCCAGGTTATTGGCAAGGCACTCTGATCTTTCTGGCTCATTAGGATCCACCACCTTGAATAGTTTGGCCATGGTCCTTCAATGCACTATGCTACTTGAGGACAATACGTACTAGTTCTAGCACCATTACTCCACCATATGCTGAACCAGAAAAGTATGACAGATGTCACTACAGTCACATGGGAGAGCAGAGGTAACTGCATCAGGCAAGTCCATTCCTGTTTATGCAAATGTATTTGGGGTGTTATATATAACTTATGTGAGTAAACATTTCTGCTTGAAACTTACCTGTCCTAGTACTTACTTTGTGGTTACAGGTTATACCACTCTTTAGGAACCTAGAGTCGTTTTACCCAGAGTGGGTTACATGGTTACAATAGCAATTACACCGCTCAAACAGGCAAAAACGATGTATTGGTCAGGCTCTTGAATATATATACATGCAAACATAAGAGGTCTACACACAACTCATGGAATAATTCTGTAATTCAGGACAATATGTAATATTCCGCTAATATTCAATGGTTTTACTATAATTTTGCTCCCTGAGTGCCAGGTATATGTACTTTAATAGTTTCCAGCATGTTTTAAATAATGCCACTGTCTTCCTCATCCTTGAAAATGTAGGATTAGTATCCAGAACCAAGATCCTAGGTGGTCTAGAAGCTAAGCTACATGTAAAATAACAAACGTCGGCGGCCATTTAAAAAAATTAAATTTCTAAAAATGGCCGCCACTGGTGTCATAGGAAAAATTGCTGATGGCCCTTTAGCCAACAATTTTCCTCGGGGCATGCTCTAACAGTGTGCCAAAGCTCATGTGTGTATCATCAAAACCACAATTCCTTCATATATTGCACCTATCTGCTGGACTTAAAGGAGTAATGGTCACTTTAACGACCTGACGGCAGCCATTTTGAAAAATGGGGCCTTTCTTGGTATCAAACTTTGGTAAACTTTTAGTATGTTTTTAAGTACATCTGATACTACTGTAATCCACTGAAAAACCTTTTGTTAGAATTTTTTGGGGGTCAAGTCATATCTGCAGCTGACAATATTGAATCCACTGCAGTGTCCATAACTCAGTTTATTTAGTGATGGTCATTTTGTTGAACAGACTCTTAACTCTTTTCTAAATGAATAAGGTGATCAAACTGTCATCTTGTAAAAACATTGATAACAACTCTAGTAGCAGAGCTAATGTTAGCATCCAGGTCCGGAGGTGCTGTTTGGCGGCCCAGCCCCCTCCACCCCCCCAAGACAACGGTAGGGGAAACACTGAAGATGATATGATGAACACTGGATTTGATGGGACCTACTGGAGCCGTGCACAGAGTGGTGTGTGTGTGTGTGTGTGTGTGTGTGTGCGTGCGTGCGTGCGTGCGTGCGTGCGTGCGTGCGTGCGTGCGTGCGTGCGTGCGTGCGTGCTTGTTTACCGGCTGGTTAATGGTGCTGTCCCCTTGGTCCAGAGAGCTGCTGTCCTGGCGGAAGCCTGGTGGAGACACACTCTGTCCCTCCCCAGCAGCACTGCTCTCCACTGCCTTACACCACTCAGTCAGATGTTTCTGCTTCTTCTCCTCTGAGGACAAGAGCACATGGCATACACACACAGGAGATGAAGACTAGGCCAAATGGAAGGCTGCGTTTCTTACTCAGTGGACTCGTTAATAAAAGCTTCATACTTCTCTGTGTCTCCTCCTTGTATTTCTTCATGTCCTTATTGTTAAAGCCCGTCAGCCTCAGAATGTCCTCCAGAAAGAGCTCCTTCACTTCAAACAGTCTTCCTTTTACTAAATAAAACATCATGTTTAAAGATCACTTTCCCACATATACTGTATACAGATGACACATATCACAGCTGTGGGAAACACTGAATTGTTCCAGGTTATAACAAACCCTATTTAAACATGGAATGAACTGTTGCTTTCATGAAATGTCTTCTGGTTGTGAGACTCTCGCTCCGTCTATTTGTTCTAATTTAATGGAAAGCTTGAGCATGTGAGATATTTGCAATTCCTATTCAGAAATGACATTAGTTTGTGTCAGTGGTACTAAACATATTATTTGTTCTTTCTAATAAAAATTAAAAAAACTTTGCCATTTAAAAAATATTTGTCTTTTGCGCCTGTATACATCACACATATTTGGGTACAGGAGAGTGTCAAGTATTGCAAGATATAAAACATGTCGATGAAACATTCTGAGCCTTGGTGACGTCAAACAATGTGTGTGTGTGTGTGTGTGTGTGTGTGTGTGTGAAAAATACCACATTTCATCACTGCTATTGTTCTTTTTCTAAGTTAAACGTGTTTTACATCAGGTCCAATCATGCTCCACATACATATCAACTATCTGAAACAGCAATTATGTAGTGTAGTATAGAAGCGCATTTATAAAGCAGTAACAGCATGTATAATAAATGAATGACTTGGTAGGACTTACAGTTTATAACAGGGCAGGAGCCAAAGTACTGAACAAACAGGTCTATGTCCAGAGCTGCACTGGACAGGATGACTTTGAGTGTGGGGATCTTCTGAAGAACATCACGCATCTTAGTGAGCAGGAAGTCAGTCAATCCATCACGCTCGTGTACCTCGTCCTGTTAAAACAAGGCAAGTCACTTTATCAGCTTTACAAAGCAAAGTCTTCCTGGGAGCTAATCCAGTTTGGAGCTCCTTTAAAGAGGAGAAAGGCTAGTAGTTGGCCTTGCTGCAGCGATGCACATGACTGCTGGATATGGTTACACACCAGGGAGGCAGCCAAACACATTATGCTAATCTCTAAGGAAGGTTCAAGAAAGTATAGGTCATAAAACTGAGTTGACTGTATGTCCTGTATATCTGTGATGTTGATTCTCACCACAATGACATGTGTGACCGTTGTCAGGCTAGCATCTCCAGACATCAATGTTCTGAGGAACACTCCACTCGTGCAGAAGGTCAGCAATGTCTTGGGGGACACCCTGAGGTTTCAAAGTCAACAGTTAATTACATATCATTGTCCTTGTAAGTAGGGATGCACTGAAATGAAAATTCTTGGCCCGAAACCGGAAAAAATTAAACAGTTAGCCGAAAGGCCGAAACATAAAACCAAAAGAGGCTTTGGCAGTTTTGTTTATTTATTTTGCCAATTCTTTCAACATTGCATTAATTAAACTCCCAAATGTTCTAAAATAGCCTACAACTAAAAACAACCCTAAATAAATAAAAAAACAGTAAAACCTTCAAATCTAAGAGTAAAACAACACTGGGCAACACAGAGTAGGCTATTTTAATATTTGATTTGATTTGATTTGATTGGACATGAAAGCCATTTGGCTAATTTTTGAGTGACAGACGTTGGGCACACGTTCAATAAAGCGGAGGAGTCTCCTGAGTTTACAAACAAGACGATGGTGGAGGATTTGGCTTCTTTTTTATTTATTTTTTTGCATTTGTTATGCTTTATTGATAGTGTAGAGACAGAGTTGAAATGGGGCAGAGAGGGGAGTGACATACAGAGAACGACCGCGGGCTGGAATCGAACCCGGGTCCGCTGCTGGCCGAGGCCCATGGGGGGGACGCCCTACCAACTGAGCTAAGGGCGCCCCCGAGGATTTGGCTTCTTGTTCTGAATTTAGATTGAATAACATTCATGTCAGAAAAAGCAGCTTCATAAAGGTATTTCGAGCCAAATAATGCAGACATTTTCTTTTTTTTTTACACTTTATTTTTATAGTTTTTCTCTTTTACAACATATGAACATGAGTTTAAAGAAAGAAAAAAAAGGGGGGAGGGAAAAAAAAAGTTAAAATAAATAATATGTAAAGAAAAAATAATAGAAAACTAACGTGCAAATAATACAATGCTGGGGTGCCATGATGTGTTCAAGCATTGTTCTATAACAATGTCATTGTGAATGTAGTCCTGTCGTCGATGTGTTAACAGTCCATTTCTCCCATTTTTTGTAACATTGCTCCTCTTTGGTCCTTATCTTATGTGTCAGATGTTCCATAGCATATATCTCGGTCACAATTTTCAGCCAGTCATCTTGTGTTGGTGGATCTGGCTTATACCACAGCCTCGCGACTGCTTTTTTACCCGCTGCTAATAGGATTTTCAGCAGATATCTATCCTCTTTTAATACATGTCCATTCATGTTGCCGAGGTAAAGTAACATACATGTCTTGGGGACATCATAACCTAGAATCTTGACAATAGTTCTATAAGTATTTTCCCAAAAGGTTATGAGTTTTGAACAATGCCAGAAAACATGCGAGTGGTCTACATATCCTATCACTTAGCCTTCTCACATTTCCCTCTGTGTTAACTCACACTCTGCATGATGGAGGCTTGTGTTGGTTGTGTTACTTTATTAGATAGGTTGGCTCGCCTAGAGAGTCGTGTCCGTGAGTTAGAGCAGTGTTCCGCAACTGAAATTGTAGACTGCACGGACACACCACCTAGCTCTAGCCCCGGGTCTGTTAGCCCACCCGGTAGAATTAGCTCTACTGCGTCAGCAGATGCGGCAGGGTTTGTCCATGTCCAGCGGGGTGAGGGGGCTCGCGGTACTGGCGGGCTTGGTTGGTGCTCCGGTTCACAGTCCCCTTTACCGACTGTGAATCGGTTTTCGGCTCTGCCGGCTCGTCTGTCTCCCCCGCTCCCGTTGGTCGGGCTAGGCCCCGCACGCTAGCCATAGGTGACTCCATCACACGCGATATTATCCTTGATTTGCCAGCCACTGTTAAATGTATATCTGGAGCCAGAGCATCCGACATTGAGGCTATTCTTAGTGTGCTGGCTACACATAGGGATATAGGGGATAAAGTGGGAACTCAGACACAAAACAACACACGTTTTGATAACATTGTTATTCATGTCGGCACCAATGACATTAGGTTGAAGCAGTCTGAGGTCACAAAAGATAGCTTAGCTAGGGCTTTTGAGACCGCTTCAAAGATGTGTCAGCATCCATTAATAGTCTCTGGTCTCCTACCCAAGAGGGGTAATGGTAAGACGTACAGTAGGGTTACAGCGTTGAATCGCTGGCTGGCACAGCACTGCCATGAGCAGGGTTTTAACTTTGTGGATAACTGGGCTTCATTCAAACGCCCTGACCTGCTGAAAGCGGACGGCCTCCATCCTACCGGAGAAGGCGCTGCTATTTTGTCTAGGAACATAGATGGGTGCTTGAAGCGCCACTGATACAGGGATGTAGTACTCGGCAGGTCGCAGGTCATACATGAGCCTGATAGTGCGGGGGTGGAGTCATTTAATTTAGTTACTATGCTTAACCATGAAACTTACCATCATGTTGCCCCTCGGACAAATGGCCTGGCTTGCGGCATCGAGACTGTGTCCCTCCCTCGTCATGCAAATCGTGCACTGTATCCACATGTTGCTAAGCACAATAATTTAATTACCATTCCCACACAGAGATCGTAAACCAAGCCCAAATATGACCCTCACATGTGGGTTCATAAATATTAGATCTCTTTCTAGCAAAACTTTACTGATAAATGACTTGATCATTGAACACAAGTTAGATATGATTGGTCTGTGTGAAACATGGCTTCAGCCAAACTTTTTTCTACCTCTAAATGAGGCCTCTCCTGCTAACTACTCATACTCTCATGTGGCCCGGGAGACTGGACGGGGTGGAGGGGTTGCCCTTATCTATAAATCTATTTTAAATATGACCTCGAAAAATAGATAGATAGATAGATAGATAGATAGATAGATAGATAGATAGATAGATAGATTTATTATCATATGCACCGTTACAGCACAATGAAATTTGCCTTTTCAGTACACACCTCTCCAACTCTCCTGACTTTAAATGTAATTAATTCGAGGCTCTGGTAATGAGGCCACCTCCTGCAAATAGGAATAATGGCTTTTATGGAGAGGGTTTCAATTTGGTGGTGGTCTATAGGCCCCCCGGCCCATACTCACAATTTATAGAACAATTTAGTGACTTTCTTGCCGATCTTATTACCCACTCTGATAGGATCCTAATTATTGGTGATTTCAATATTCTAAATAAGGCAGCTGATCCCTTAAGGAAAGCCTTTGTAAATATTATAGATATTTTTGGGTTCATCCATATTGGTACGACAACAGTAACAACCTTAAGGGAACAACTTCCCATAGTCCTGGCCTCTTTAGCACCTGTGACCGAGTCTGTCGATAGTCTGACAGATGCTCTGAACTCAACCCACTCTACCCTTCTCGATTCAGTGGCACCTCTCTCCACAAAAACCAGACGAAAAACGAGGACTTCTCCCTGGTTTAACGATGACACTCGTGCCCTGAAAAAGGACTGCAAGAGACTGGAACAAAGATGGAGGAAATCGAAGCAGGAGTCCACTTATCGGCCTTGGAGAGAGAGTGTTTCAACGTACAAACGTGCTCTCAATATAAATATTATATATAAATATATATTATATATAAATAATATAAATTATATATAAATATATAATATAATATATAAATAACATTGTTTCATTGCTAAAAAACTGTCACGCCCATCTATACGCTGACGACACAGTACTGTATTGCATTTCCGATTCGGTGCACCAATCTATTCAGAACCTACAAAGCTCTTTTAACACTTTGCAGGACTGTCTAGTGGACCTCAGGCTGGTTCTAAAGACAGACAAAACCAAATATATGTGTTTCTCCAGAGCAAGAACTACAAATTTGAATGATTTTAATATTTTTACAAAGAATGGATTTTTAATTGGAAGAGTCACAGAGTACAAATATCTCGGCATCTGGTTAGATGATAAACTCACTTTTAATTTTCATATAAAAAATCTTGTTTGTCGACTACGACAAAAAATTGGCTATTTTTATAGGAACAAAACCACCTTCCCTTTATTTAGTAGGAAAAGGATTATTGAGGCAGTTTTCATGTCTGTCCTTGATTACGGTGATGTGGTTTACCGGCATGCATCACATTCATGTCTTAAACTCCTGAACTCTGTTTTTCACTCTGCTTTAAGGTTCATCACAGGAGATGCTTATGACACACACCATTGTCTTTTATATGAAAAGGTTGGGTGGTCCTCCCTTAAGAGACGTGACGCACATTGGCACATTTTTATTTTCAAAGCCTTGACCGGGAAGCTTCCTCTTTATTTAACAGAAATGCTGCAAATTTCAGATGGGCTTTATCAGACCCGCTCCACTGACATGCTTATGCTTTATGTCACACAAGCCCGGTCTGAGCTGGGAAAGACAGCTTTTAGATTCAGTGCCCCTGACTCCTGGAACAACTTACAGCAACAAATTAAACTGAATAACTTCATATCCTTTAACCAATTTAAACAAACTATCTTAAATCTGCCAAACTCTACCTGTAACTGTTTTAATTAGGCTATATTGTACTTTCACCCATTTCATTTTAATTGCTGCCACTCTTCACCACTGTGTAAATGTTTCAATTGTTTTTCTCTTCACCTGTTGTTGTGTATTTGATGTATTTGCATTGAATATTGTTGTTTTTCCTTTGAATTTGTTTGATCTCGACGTCATTGTAAATGAGGGTCCCCCCTCAATTGGTCTCTCGAGGATAAATAAAAGTTAAATAAATAAATATAGCAAAATCGGCCTACTACTCTTCTCTCATTCATAGGAATAAGAGTAATCCTAAATTTCTATTTGACACCGTTGCCAAACTTACAAAAAAAACGCAATCGTTAAATGGGTCAATCCACACTGTGCAAAATTTCATTGATTATTTCGATAGTAAAATTACAAATATTAGAAACCAAATCACTTCAACTGGAACAATGAACTGCAATGTAGCTGCGTGTACTGGTAACTAGGGCTGGCCCGAATACCATTTTTCAGGCTTCGAATATTCGTTGGTTTTTCCGAGCGAATATTCGAATATTCGTTCCAGAAAAACACACCATCAAAAACAACATAAAAAAAAAAAAAAAAAAAAATATTAAAAATATTTTTTATTTATTTTTTTAAAAACGTTAATAATCCCTATATACTCCCTGGAACCGATTTTGACAGTATCTGCATATTTTGTTGAAGATTTACGCGCTCGGAGGTGAAGTAATGGATGCGCTATGACACTTAGTGATGTAATATCCTCCTAAATGAGCAATACTACTACTACTACTACTACAATATTACTAACTTTTATATCCAAATATAAAATTATTTGATGACATTATATTGCAGTACTAGCTTCTTGCAAAAAAAAATTTGAAAAAAAAAAAAAAAAAAATTAAATTAAAAAAAAAAAAAAAAAAAACGAAGCTCCGAATACTAATTTAAGCTCCGAATACTAATTTTCCGAACGAGTATTCGAATATTCGAATAATTCGGGCCAGCCCTACTGGTAACATTGTCTTATTTAATACCTTCGAGCCTGTCATGTATGAAACACTTACCCAAATAGTCGGAAACTCGAAACCAACTACCTGCCTCCTTGATCCCCTACCTGCGAAACTGTTCAAGGAACTCTGGCAAACCCTGGGTCCTACAATACAGGATGTTGTCAACCTCTCACTCATGACTGGTACTGTTCCCACTACCTTCAAGGCTGCTGTGGTGAAACCCCTTCTTAAAAAAACAAACTTGGATCCAGATGAATTAAATAATTATCGTCCAGTGTCAAATTTGCCTTTTGTATCCAAAATACTAGAACGAGTAGTGGTGCAGCAGCTCTCTGATCATCTGACTAGTAGGGCTGGGCGATATGGACCAAATCTTATATCACGATATAGGTAATTTTATATCACGATATGGATATATATCACGATATAGTATTTTTCCTTAAAATTCAATGGATTACAATAACCGTACAGAACTTTAATCACGTAAGATTATTTTCATCTTTTGCTTGGAACTTAAATTTCCATACAAAAGAGAAACTGGTGCAAAATACCACACCAGTCTGGCTTTAGTCAGTCAGTGCAAAATAAAAATGACAGCATCAACCAAAGAGCCTACATTTTCCAATTGATAGTAGCCTATATCAAAATAATGAAAGACTTGAATTTTACTGCAGTATTTGCTCATCTTCATTTAAAAAAGCTGTCAAAATTAACTAATGAGCAAATGCCTGGTAATACTTTAACTCCAGCTTCAACACAAATAATATTTTCAAGTTTGACATGTTTTAAAGTTACATAAAACCAGCCTTGCTGGCTGTCTCCAACAATAACAGCACGGGGGTGAAGCCCCGAGTAGGCTAAATTATTAGCCAGCTAGCTCACGAGAGCTAACCCATGTAGTTTGCGGCTTAAAACAAGCCAACTCTGCGTCACGGCAACAGCACGCTGAAGCAGCAAGCAAGTTTCCTTTGCCCGATGATATTTTTGACCGTTAAAACCAGCTGCTCTGCCACCGTGACACGGAGTTGTTTGTTAACTTTAGTGACGGCGCACCGAAGCTAGACCATAAGCTAGACAGCTAGAGCAACAGATGAGGCTTCTTCTGTTGCGGGTAGAGAAGCTGTATTGCAGCCCAGAACTCTGCAGCAGAGCCCCCGTGTGGCGCGGCGGTGTAACTGCAGTGTAATTATAGGGACTCGGAGGGACAGCTGCCTCCCGCTCCATATATGCTCCCACCACATCAACTTTGTATCTCCGCGATATAAACGGTATGGCCAAATCTCTCCCGCTAGACACTTTTATATCGTCCACGATATGATATCGTCATATCGCCCAGCCCTACTGACTAGTAATCACCTATTTGACCCATTTCAAATCTGCCTTCAGGGCACGTCACTCTACCGAAACCGCACTCACCAAAGTAGTAAACGACAGTCTGTTGATGATGGACTCCAAAACGGCCTCAGTTCTGCTACTGTTGGGCCTCAGTGTAGTGTTCGACACAATCGACCACGTCATACTCCTGGATCGTCTGAAAAACCTGTTTGGCGTTACAGGAATAGCCCATGCCTGGTTGAAATCATACCTATCCGGCAGAACTCAGTGTGTCTCTTACAACAACATAACATCCATTTTCACCGAAGTGAAATATGGAGTACCTCAAGGTTCTGTTCTCGGACCACTGCTGTTCTCTTTGTACATATCACCCATAGGTCAAATTATTCGTAGCTTCGGGTTCAACTTTCATTGCTACGCGGACAATACTCAGCTCTATGTCCCGGTCAAAGTCAATGATAGTACCCAAATCATAAATTTAGAGGCTTGCTTATCTGCTGTTAAAAGCTGGATGTCGCACAACTTTCTTCTCCTGAATAAAAAAAAATTACTATTAATCGGCCCTGCGCACATTAGAAATCATCTCGAGCAATTTACTATTAATTCCGACAACTGCGTTATCTCGCAAAGCTTAGAAGTAAGAAACCTTGGTGTTAAATTCGATTCCAACCTGTCCTTTGATCAACACATCAAAGAAATTACTAAAATTGCGTTTTTCCACCTACGAAACATATCCAAAATACGATCCAGTCTGTCCATGGCTGATGCAGAAATATTAATACACGCCTTTGTATCTTCTAGACTGGATTATTGTAACGCCCGACTGTCTGGATTGCCCAGGTCAACTACTCGAGGCCTTCAAAAGGCCCAAAATGCTGCAGCGAGGCTTTTGACTAGAACTAGAAAATTTGATCACATCACCCCCATTTTAGCCTCGCTGCACTGGCTCCCCATCCATGTCAGGTCAGACTTTAAGGTGCTGCTTTTAACATATAAGGCATTAAATGGGCTTGCACCGACATATCTGTCAGACCTGGTCACACTGTATGCACCGTCACGGGAATTACGGTCTATGAATAAAGAGCTAATAATAAGACTGCCGGCAGAAGGGCCTTCTCCCATCGAGCTCCTTCATTGTGGAACACACTCCCGATACAGATCAGACAATCTGAGTCTATTGAGGTGTTCAAATCGAGACTGAAGACTTAAGAGTTAACTTTTAATTAGAAACCCGTTTGGTTAGTGGGGTGGGGCCGGGGTCGGGGCATGTGGGTGGCGGTGTGCCTGCCGCTGTCCCTCGTGTGCTCGGGGCTGGGCATGGCCGGGGGCGTGGCGTCGTCGGGCGGTGGTCGCAGGCGTCTGCTGCGGTGGCGTGCTATTGCTCTCTGGACCGTCAGGTGGGGGGGGGGGGGTATCGGGTGCTGCTTGTGTCATTGGTGCACTGATGGGTGGTGGGTGGTGTTTTTAACTGTTTTTAATCGTTTAGACATGGGTTGCTTTGATCGTTCAGTTAAAGCAACCTTTGCAACTTGCGTTTTAACCGTTTTTAACTGTTTTTAACTGTTTTTAATATTTTATTCACCTTTCCCTGCCTGGCAGTCCGCTCTGAGGCGTCGCTGAGGGGCGTCTGTGTTTTGCTGCCTGGCTTCGGTGCTACTCTGGCTGGCCCTGGGTCTGGGCATGGCGGTGGCTGCGGCGGATGCATTACGCCGGGGGCAACATTTTGCCTGTTCCCCCCGGCTTTGCTTCATTGGCCGGGCACATCCGGACCAACGGGTCGGTCGGGCCGCTGTGGCCGCAGTGTTTCGCTTAATGTTCTTTTGTTTTGTCTGTCCTCTTCCAGCTTTCTCTGGTTGAGGCGAGACGGCGAGGATCTGGTCCCCCCTCAGCATTGGAAGTCCTCATGCATCCACACTATTTTTATTATATTTTGTTATACTGTTTGACTGTGTTCTATTGTATGCAATGTGAAGCCCACTGAGGCAAATGCAAATTTGTGATTCTGGGCTATACAAATAAAATTGATTTGATTTGATTTGCGTCTGAATGTCCACATATTCTCTAACATGGCTGTGGTGCTGAGCAAAATTTGCTAGTAATTTTCGGTGTGATAAAGAATCTAATTAGATTCTTCCAACAAAATAAGGTAACACTTTATACTAAGGTTCTTGTAGTAAGCCTTAGTTAATAGGTAATAAGGACCTTATTAGATGCTTATTAACATTAATTTGTGTTAATAAGACTATATATAAGTGTTAATAATAACATAATAAACACGTTGACAGTGTGATTATAAGACTTTTATAAGCACTTATAAGAAACTTCTTAACTATTTATTGATTGCTTAATAGCATTAATAAAAGTCTTATGAGTTTCTGATAGCTGTTAATAAAAGCATTACAAACCTATTTATTGAGTCTTACTAACTTGACTATTATGTCATTGTTAAACCTTTTGTTAAAGCATTGTTTGTTGCTTTATGAAGGTAAACACATCTTTATTAATCAATTATTAGCAGTTAACTATGCTCTATGAACAATGCTTATTAAGGTTAATAAGTCCTTTTTAACAGTTACTAAGTACTATATCTTGTCAAGGTGGATACAATGAGAATTAGAAAAACATATATACATGTTAGAGCGGTGAAGGTATTTGATTAGCTTTAATGTTTTTCTAGTTGAAGTACCTTCAAAAATTAGTTTTCCGAGTTTGGTTTGCAGCGCCATATCTTCGTAAAGTCACTGATTTTTATCCCTCTTTCCAAAATGTTGTCTTTTGGCATCTAGCATAATATATTTGTTTTTGCTCTGAAGTGATTATTTCACCTCTTTGTATGCGCGCACATGTTGAGTGAGTGTTAAAATTAGATCCCCCCGTCCCTCGTATTCGTAAATCTTTTTTACAAAGACCGAAAAAATTGGGAGGGATGTTAATGCCTAATTTCCTTTATTATTACTGGGCTAGCAATATACAGAAGGTTATGATATGGGCTAAGTGTAGTTCTGGTGTGGAAGCTCCTGCTTGGGTTGAATTGGAATCTTTTAAATTGCAACTCCACTCGCTGATAACGGCTCCTTTACCTCTTAATTCTGGCTCCTTTGAAAACCCCGTAGTTGCCCATACCATAAAGATCTGGGTTCAATTTCGGAAACATTTTGGATTGCAAAGCGCTTCACTACAGGCTCCTATCCTTTCAAACCATCTTTTCACCCCCTCCATGTCAGATCTGGCTTTTCGGGCCTGGCATGGCAATGGAATTAGACTAGTTCAAGATTTATATCTAAACAAGATATTTGCTTCCTTTAGGCAACTTTCAGAGAAGTACTTATTGCCCCGTTCCCATATGTTTCGGTATATGCAGATTAGACACTTTGTACAAAGCGGTTATCATCCCTTCCCTGCTCAACCACCAAGCACACCTATTGATATCCTTTTAGCAGCGGACACTGATCTCAAGGGTGCCATCTCCTGGATTTATGGGGTAATTGATGCTATCAATCCTCAAACTCTGATAAATTTAAAATTGATTTGGGAACATGATTTAGGTCTGTCATTTGAAGATGATCAGTGGGATTTAATCCTTGGGCGTGTGCACTCCTCATCTCCCTGTGCCAGGCACGGTTTAATTCAGTTTAAGATACTTCATCGTCTTCACCTCACTAAAGAGAAACTAGCAAAGATATATCCAAACACCGATCCCACGTGTGAGCGATGTAAATCTTCTACCGCCACCTGGTTACATATGTTTTGGTCATGCCAGCGGCTTCAGACATTTTGGGAAAAGATTTTTGGCTCTCTTAGCGACATTTACAGTATTAAAATTAGTCCTCAGCCCATCATTGCTCTTTTTGGGGTGATGCCCAGAGATACAATATGGCCGGCTGGGTTGCATGATGTGGTCGCATTTACAACTTTGCTAGCCCGCCGCCTTATACTGCTTAACTGGAAGAGACCAGTCCCACCATCTCATACTAGATGGCTAAAAGAGATCATGTTCTATTTAAAGCTTGAAAAGATCAAATTCACATTGAGGGGAGCTGCAAATAAATTTGAAAAAGTATGGATGCCTTTTCTCTTGTATTTTGACAACATTACCCAAATTACAGACTGGGTGGATTCGTAGTGTATAGTGTATCGAGTACTGTCATGAGTGTTTATCCCTTGTCAGAAAAAGTGTAAGAGTTTTTTTTTTTTTTTTTTTTTTTAATTAATTATTACAGTATTTTAGTACTTATTGTATTATTACTTCTGTATTCCTGTGCTATTTCAACTAGTACCATTGTACTTTATTTTTTATTTTTATTATATATATATATATATATATATATATATATATACATATATATATTTTTTTTTTATGTTATTCATATGCATTTAATTGTACATCAAGAGGGGGGGTGGGTCGGGGAGATATATTTCAATGTTTATTTTGTAATTGTTTTTTATAATGTAAAAACTCAATAAAAAGAAGTTAAAAAAAAAAAAAATTAGATCCCCCCGTTGTATATTTTTCTCTTCTGGTAAGTTTAAGAATGTAATGCTATAGTAACGTTAGCTGGTTCTAGCTAGCTAGTTGTTTGCCTGGCTTACATTACTTTCTTTCAGAAGCTTTGGTGAGCTTCCTTTTTGAGCTAAGTTTAGCTTACGCTATCATATAAAACTGAAACCAAACGTATCTGTTCTGCCCCCACAATTTGTTTCTGCTTTAGACAACTGGTGGTTAAAAACAGCATTGCTTGTGTGATTTTTTTTTTGTTGACCCTCCTGGTTTACCTTAGTTTAGTTTGATGCAACCAGCAAGAGAGCACAGCATGTCAGTTAATTCTCAGCTTTGTTGTCCTGAGAAAGTCTCAGTCTGTGAGTATTTAAGTTTAAAGCTTCTTAATCACTTGTGTGGCATAGCAACTATGTTTGTTTAATTTCTGAGTGTTTAATTTTAACTTAAATTCGGCGATGCTAATCGCGGCAGCATTTTACATTGAGAATGCATTGTAAGTTAGCATTGAAGCTAGCGGGACCTAAAAGCCTTGTTAATGGCTGCTCATTTGTTTTATGCTAGTGTTAAGCTAGTTGTAGCTTTTGTATAGTGTGTGTTCATTTGTATGAATATATGAGTCCGTTTTTTGTATGTTTTCTACAGTTTTACAAAACATCTGAAGTAATCGGAAACTTATCGAAGGCGGCCTAAACCCTATCTTGTATCCTGGGCTTTATTTCAAGGAACCAACTTCCTGTTAGCTATCTGCTAAGCTAAGCTAACCGAGAGCAAGAGCAGAATAGTATCTATTACTAACAGTTTTGTCACGCTAGCTTGTCAGGAAGGGACCAAGTAATGCTACAAAATCGGTTTAGTCCACTATACAGATTCAAAATAATCCTGAATGGTTATTTCTGTGCTGACCCCAGGTGCTGCCCAAATGGCCCCAACTGCCAAACTGGGTCTACAGAAATATAAACCTGAGCTGGCCAGATTTAAATTAGAATGCCAGGATGAAAAAATAAAAGACCTGACAACGGAGAGAGATTTCTTGAAGGGACAACTATCTGAATGAAAGAAAATAATTACTTTTTTCAACCATTTTCACCATTACAGACACAATTTACTTTGATACTGCACCCCCTTTTGCAGATTCCATGTCCAAATGGCTTAAATGCTTATTGTAACCTGTCTGCTATCTGTCTAATTGTGATCAATGTTTCTTTGTATTGTCTTTATACAGGAACAAGAAAGACCAGCCTGACTCAACCTTCCCCTGAGGCTACGGAAAAGCCCGACTCGGATTCGTCTGAGTCAAGTCCGTTGTCGTCTGACTCCTCCTCAGACGATGGGAAGAGGAAGTATAGCAGAAGTCAGCATTGTACTGTTGCAGAGGGGGCCAGCAGTAGAGGGCTTTTTTTTTTACCACATACTGTATATAAAATGATCTGTTCAAATGTATGCATTAATAATTTCACTGCTTTAGTTTGCAACCAGACAGCCATTTATTTTTGCACTTCTTTTCGAGTGTAGTTCAGCCATGTATTAACACATCATCTCGTGTCGGTGCAGAGCAGCGAATAAATAAAATTTGAGTGAAAGCAGCTGATTTACGTAGTAATACATGGCTGAACCAAACTGACAAAATCATACATTTAGAGAACAATTGAATGGACTTGTATTTGTTAGGTTAGCAATTATATATGTGGTGAAAAGGCCCTTTTCTGCTTGTCCTATCTGCAACAGTATAATGCTGACTTCTGATACAGCAACGTCTCGCTTAAAGTCTTATAGCAGGGGTGTCCAAACTTTTTTCACTGAGGGCCACATACAGAAAAATCTATGAAGGGCCGGGCCACTTTGCAAAAATAACACATTTATCAGGACATGTAGCTGCTCTGATGTTTAGTTTCATAGTGTCTTCGTAAATTGTAATCCTTCTTCACGGCAACACTTTACTTGCACATTAAAAAGATACATCCCCCCTCTTGTTAAATGCCATTAATACACCCAGTGTTTTCTGCTTTTACGTCTAATGTCCAGCTTGGTGAAAATAGTAGCCAGCCGAGATCCCGCCCCTCCAAGAGAGTCCGGGGGTATGCCCCCCCGGGGAGATTTTTTTTAAGTTTTTAAAGTGAAATGCATGAATCTGGTGCACTTTGAGAGGGAAATTAAGAGGCTAAAGCTGAAGAATTTTGTATGAAAAAAAATGTAAACACTGTGTCAGATGAATTTGAAGCTATTGGAGAAGGACACATGGATTTTCCATAATAATATTAATTTAAATTAAAATATTATGCAGGGTCCTCTGGGATGGCCTTGGTGCTCTTTTTCTTTTATGGGACATATTTCTCTGTAATATAATGAGTGCATTTAGATTATTTAAAAATTAAAAGGGCCATATTACATTATATTTTTAAAATGTGCCAAGGGCCAATCAATCAGTTTTGACACCCCTGCACTAGTGGGTTGACTAAGAAATGCAAAGGGCCATATTGCATTATATTTTTAAAATCGGCCGCGGGCCAATAAAAAGCGGGCCCGCGGGCCGTAGTTTGGACACCCCTGTCTTATAGTGATGATTGCCATCTCCATAAGGTTACAGATTCAATATATTGTTTTCCCTACAAATTTTTTTTTATTATTATTTTTTGATGGAAGTTTTTTTGCTCTACTTGTTTAATTGTTTTGTTGTTCTTATTCATTTAATATTTTTAATTAATAGTCCAGTCTTAAAGCGGATACGAGTAACATTTAAATATCTTTTAAACAACCTCATGTTTCCTCTGATAATCATAAATTACCTTTAACAGCAAACGAGACCATCAGTGCAAAGAAAGACGTTTTTATATAGTTTTTATTACTGCTTTTGGTCTGGTCGCACACCCAGTCCGATTTTCGGTTCGCTCGTGCAGGCTCTATGGTCACATATCCGTATTGGTTGCAGATTTCAGTGTGGCGCTGCAACGCGATTTGAGAAGCCTATCCCTCCAGGTGAGGGAAGGGGAGCGGGAGCCTTGTTTGAGACAGTTATTTGTCGTCATAAATGACTGATAACGGGGCTGAACCATCAAAGAAAAAAAAGAGAATGCAATGAAGAAAAGCTAAAAGGGAGAGTGAGTGATAGGCGGGCGGGAGGAAGTTGCCAAGCAACGTGTATACAATTTCACGAGAGCGAAACTAGACTGCTAAATGAATGAGCGGTTGGTACTAACACAAAGTTTGCTTTGCTTCACCATCATCAGATAACCATTATCTGAAATAGTCATTATTTACATCAACAACACAAACACATTACCTCATCGTGATCCATAGTCTACTAACTGCCGTCTCTCATTCATTCGCTTTCTGTGAGGACACAGCTCCGTGAGAGAGAGAGTAGTTAGGTGACGCTGCTGAATCAACTCATTGCAAGCAGGTGTGTGTACTGACTGGCATTAGTTGATGCAGTGTCAAAACCACTCTCACGGAGCCGAAAAGAGTCCTCACACTTTCAACACACGAACATGCACTATATTGCGCCCTTCTCAGTCCACGCTCACGCGCCTGGCACGAGCATTTGCGACAGCGGGCGTCGTAAAAATACTACCGCTTTTGTCCAAAGGGGACGCCAACGTGCCATCTTACTCGTAGTGCCTTTAATCATTGGACACTTGAATCGATGTCAGGCAGAATTTTTATTTTACAAAAGTTTTTTTTTTTTTTTACACTTAGTAAAATGTTGTTTCTGAAAGTTCTGGAAAAAAATCTGATTTTTACAAATGCACAGTTATGTGATTTGTTTCCTTAATTATTGATTTTCAAGAATATTTTTCATTGAAGTTCTGAAGATTTTAAAGGAAAATAAAAATATATTTTTCAAAAGAGCTGTCTTAAAGTGTGTTTTTGTGCTTAAGCGCTCTAACATTGTATTTACATGTAGTTTTTCTAATTCTAAGTGTATTAAAGGACTTATTAACCTTAATAAGCATTGTTCTCGCTTTAGATCCAGTACCTTCAAAATGCATTATTACCTGTTTAATAAAGGACTTATTACCTTAATAAGCATTGTTCATAGAGCATAGTTAACTGCTAATAATTGATTAATAAAGATGTGTTTACCTTCATAAAGCAACAAACAATGCTTAGTAAAGGTTTAACCCTTATGCCCTATTAAAAAAAAGTTACACTGGGACCGTTAAGTACATTTTGTGTATTTTGACCTTTAAACTGCATTAAAATGATGAAAGATCAATATTTTTTCACAATTTTTTTTTTCATTTTTTTCATGAAGGGGTTGTTATTCAATCTATGTCATGATTTAATTAATCACAATTAAAAATGAACCCTTTAGATGCCAGTTTTGATCATATACCACCAACCGCTTTATTGAAAAATACACTAAAATTCAATATTAAATTTATTTTTTAACTTTGATTATTATTAGTATCACCGGCTCACCCATCTGAATACTAGGTGAGAAAATTGAATTTGGGGCATTATTACTTTTTGTATAATGTCAGATTGAATAAAAAAGTTACACTGGGACCGTTAAGTACATTTTGTGTATTTTGACCTTTAAATTGCATTAAATGTATGAAAGATCAATATTTTTTCTTTCATATTTTTCATGAAGGGGTTGTTGTTCAATCTATGTCATGATTTAATTAATCGCAATTAAAAATTAACCCTTTAGATGCCAGTTTTGATCATATACCACCAACCGCTTTATTGAAAAATACACTAAAATTCAATATTCGAATATTTTTTTTAACTTTGATTATTATTAGTATCACCGGCTCACCCATCTGAATACTAGGTGAGAAAATTGAATTTGGGGCATTATTACTTTTTGTATAATGTCAGATTGAATAAAAAAGTTACACTGGGACCGTTAAGTACATTTTGTGTATTTTGACCTTTAAATTGCATTACATTTATGAAAGATCAATATTTTTTCACAATTTTTTCTTTCATATTTTTCATGAAGGGGTTGTTGTTCAATCTATGTCATGATTTAATGAATCACAATTAAAAATTAACCCTTTAGATGCCAGTTTTGATCATATACCACCAACCGCTTTATTGAAAAATACACTAAAATTCAATATTCGAATATTTTTTTTAACTTTGATTATTATTAGTATCACCGGCTCACCCATCTGAACAATAGGTGAGAAAATTGAATTTGGGGCATTATTACTTTTTGAATAATGTCAAATTGAATACAAAAAGTTAGATTTCTACCATTGACTTACATTATAACGAAACTTTTTGGCAACCCGCCTTTAAATTAAAGTGAAACAATTTTTTTGCCTCCGATTTCCCATTTTACTGCAGAAAACACAATGCAATTGGGTCAAATGAAAGAGAATTGTAAAATTTACCCATTTTATCACCTCTTTTATCATCAAAATATGAGTTTTTATGATGAAAACAACTCACTAAAACTACAAAATAACAGCTTTTTTTTTTTTTTTTTTTCGTGTGTGAGTGTGTGTGAGTGTGTGTGTATGTGTCTGTGTGTGTGTGTGTGCAAGTGTAAGTGCATGTGTGTGTGTGAAAGTGTGCTTGTGTGTGTGTATGAGAGGAGAGAAATTACAAGGGGTACAGATTTACAGCCCTAATATCGTATGACACATGCAAACACACACCCCCCCACACACACACACACATACACACACAATTTTATTTTGTCATGGACATGCAGACATCAGTCCATACTATCCATATCAGAACACCTTTGACATTTTTCTTTAGATTTGTTTGTCACATTGGCCAGTAATCCTGAAGTTTGACAGAAAATATGAAAATTTCAAATTTTTCCTCGTTTGTGTCATTTGGCATGTTTGTTCCTCGGTTTGAGACCATATGAAATGAATAAATCAACTAGAAATGGGTTAAAACCTAAAATGTGATACCTTACCTTCAAAATGAATGCAAAAAATTATATAAATTCTGATTTTATCTTGCCATTGCCAAGGAATCAAAAATACTGGTTTTATGGCTTTTTATGAGTTTACGAAATGGAATCTTTTTACACAAGGATTTCAGTGTCTGTGATTTGAGTTCACACAGACTGACTCCTGGAAAATATTTTTTCACTTCAACCATTCTGACTAAAAGAGGTGTTCACTAACTACACATCAAAACCATTTTATTGTATTTTTTTTATTTTTGTTATTGGTTTGCAGCCATGAATTATAAAAGGATGCCAATTCGTTGTAAAGGGTCACCATAGAGGTCAGTGGGGGTGGGCTAAAACAGGGCATTTTTTTTATTGACCTTATTTTTACATAAGTCTATCAAGTTTACTACAGAGAAATGGGAAATTACAGTCAAAAATATTTTTCACTTTAATTTTAAGGGGGGTGTCAAAAAACTTGAAAACTCAAGAAATGACCATTTACTATCATTGTGCACATTGCTGTTATTCCTCTTGGAATCCATTGCTTAAACTTCTGGTCGAGAGAACCAGGAATGAGACCCCCGATCATAAGCTATCCACCGGATCAGTCCGAGTTCACTCTCCAGTTTGTATTTTCTTACGATTTTAAACCACAGCCTTAGCGTAAATTCTGTGACAGAGTTCACCTTTTCAATTCTGCGCATCGTTTCTTCTCTGTCTCCAACAAGACTTTGTATTTCCCTCCCTTCTACATATTGTTCCAAATGTTTCCATTTAGCTACATAGTTCCTGTCGCACCAACAGATTACTGGTCTAATTTGTGCAGCGTGATAATATTCTTTAAAATTTGGCATTGCTAAGCCAACCCTGTCTTTCCCAATCTGTAATGTTTTAAATTCTATTCTAGGTCTATGACCGTTCCATATAAACCTTGACATAATTTTATCCCACATTCTAAATAGTTTTTCTGGTATCTCAATGGGTAAGGATTGGAATAAGTAAAGGAGTCGGGGTAGAACACTAATTTTTATAGTCTCTATTCGTGAGCCAATATCTAGCGGAAGGATCGCCCACCTGTCCATATCCTTCCTAATGTCCTTGGCTATTTTGGAGTAATTAGCTTTGTATAAGTCTTCAGTTCTTTGTGTTAAAGTGACCCCTAGATATTTCATTTTTGTTGCTTTCCAATTCATTCTATATTTTAATTGTACACTTTTAGTTGGTGAGTAATTGAATGCTAGGATTTGTGTTTTCGCAATATTAAGTTTGTACCCAGAGTATCGACCAAATGACTCTAGTTGGTTGAATAATGAGGGGATACATAAGTCTGGGTCATCCAAAAACCATATCACGTCATCCGCGTAAAGTCCGACAATGTGTTCCTCTCCCTTAATCTTTATCCCTTTAATATCTCTATTTTTCAGTCAAACTTCCGTTTATTCTTATCCTTGCAGTCGGGCTTTGATAGAGTGTTTTGATACACTTCACAGCTTTGCTTTTAAATCTGAATTTTTCAAGTACCTGGTATAAGAAGTTCCAATTAACGCTGTCAAAGGCCTTCTCTGCTTCAAGGCTTATCAAGGCAGCAGTGGTATTATTATTTTGAACATGGTTGGTAATGTGTAAAGTTCTCCTTATATTATCTTGGGTTTGACGTCCCTTAATGAACCGTCTGGTCTTCGTCGATAATGTCAATGATGAATTGGTCAAATCTCTTTGAAATAATTGAGATGTATAATTTATAATCTACATTGAGTAGTGATATGGGCCTGTAATCTGAACAAGTTTCACAGTTATCTTTCTTGGGGATCACCAAAATTATTGCTTCCTTCCAAGAAAGAGGAATTTCTCCATGCTCAAGTGTGTAGTTAAATGTTATTTCCAGTAATGGTATGAGTTCTTCGCTAAATGTTTTGTACCATTCAGAGGTTAGGCCATCACTGCCTGGGGATTTGTGAGTTTTTAGGTTGTTCACGGCTTTCTCTATCTCTGTTTTTGTGATTGGTGAGGTCAGGAGATCATTTAGCTTTTTCCCAATTGCTGGTAAATCTAATTCGTCAAGAAATGTTTTCATTTGGTATATGTCAGGAGAGGGCGACTGACTGTACAATTCCCTATAATAATTCCTGAATTAATTTTCAATCTCTTTTGGTTCATTAACAATCTGATTTGATTTTATATCCCTTATCTTATGAATTGTCCTATTAACCTGCTGTTTTTTAATCTTTTTGCCAACAATTTTGTTGCTCTCTGTCCTACTTCACAATATGATTGTTTTAGGAATTTTGTTTTCTTTTCAATTTCTGCGGTTAACATACTATTTATATTTTCCCTGCTTTCTTTTATTCTTGTAAGCAGCGAGGAGTCTCGGGTAGCTTTATGTTGTTCGATTTTAAATAGCTTTTCTCTTTCCTTATCATACAGTTCTCTTCTCGCATTTTTTAATTGCAGTTGTCTTGGCTATAAGCTTTCCTCTCATAACTGCTTTAAGAGCATCCCACAGGATAACTGGGGTAACCTCTCTATTATTGTTTTCTTTAACATACATTGTGATGTCTTTCTTCAGGTCCTCAACTATTGTTTTATTATTTAGAATCCCAACATTCAACCTCCATAATGTACTTTTCTACTGCACTTTTAGTTTGACTTTGAGGTAAACTGCACAGTGATCAGACACGTCTGCTTCCTGAATTTGACATTTCTTTACCCTATATAAATCTTTCTTATTCATGAAAAAATAATCAATTCTAGAATAGCTGTCATTAGGAGCTGAGTAGTGCGTATAATCTCTTTTGGAGGGGTGTAATTAAATAAAAAGTGTCAGCTATCCCATATTCTTTAAATATTGTCTTAATCATTTTAGTGACATGGCTGGGCTTTTTGTTCTTGTTTGTTGTGTCCAGGTTACTATTCATCACTATATTGAAGTCACCGCCACATATCAGTATTCCCTCCATTTCCACTATCATGATGTCCAGCAAGGTTTTAATGAATTGTGTTCTACTGTTAGGTGGTGCATAAACGTTAACTAAAGCCACCATTTCGTTTTCCAACTTTCCTTTCACCAGAATAAATCTCCCTTCTTTATCACAAATTTCTGAGTCGGGGATAAGTACGATGACACCTCTTTTGCATCCATGGCGAAATGAGCTATAAAATGAATTGGAATAGCCAAATCTCTTGAGTTTTTCACTTTCCTGTCTAGACAAATGAGTTTATTGTAAATATATTATTTGTGTCTTATCCTTCCTCAATTTAGTCATTACTTTCTGGCGTTTCACAGGATTGTTCAGACCATTTACGTTCAACGATATTATCTTCACATTATACTCTGACATTAAGCCTATTGTTTATGTCTTGGTGTGACGACCCAGCATGAAAAACAAAAAACAAAACGTAACTATAATACAATCGAACACCGAACATGACTCCCAAGAAAAAGAAGGATGTGTTTAGCCATCCTTTAAAGTCCCTGTTGGGGGGAAGAGGGTAGGATGCCTTTGCGTAGGGGCCATCCCAAGTTGTGAGAAAAATCCCACTTACACTAGAATAGTCCAACATTGGCGCAAAAGAAAGGAAAAAAAACTATCCTCTAGTCGGTTTCATATAGCCTATAACTTTAAAAAAAATAAGAGTCATGGCTTACGTTCTCCACTGCCCACCATCAGATGCTGGGCCGTGTTTTTTTTTTGTTTTTTTTTGCAGCTCAGTCCAGATAGGCCTATCACTCACTGTTTCGTCTGAATTCCGTCAGCTTCTGTCTTGCAAGTTGTGCTGTGTTGACCGCGTTGGCTCGTTTCCATGGGATTGCTGCGTTCAACCTCTCCTCTGCGACCGCTACTGTGCTCGTCTTGTTTCTCACCGTCACCTTGATTCAGGTCCTGGGCTGCTTCTTCCGCTGTCGCGCATCCCAGAGCTCCAGTGCACACGCATCTTTGTGAAGGGTGTCTGAAACCGGATCTCCTTCTCCTTCAGTGCAGCTTTGCAGGGCATAAGCTTTGCGCTTCTCCATGATATCTGTCGCGTAACCATTATCAAAGTACAGCCGTTTGCCATTTATCTCAATCTTCTGTTGCCATACTTTCCTGAGAACCATCTCCTTAACGTGAAATTGTAAAAAATTCACTATTATCGATCTCGGGTATGAACTTGCGGCTGGCTTTGGAATCAGTGCTCAATGCGCCCGTTGTATTTGGAGCTCCAATCCATCCGGCAGTTTGAGATGATTTTTAAACAGCGCGGTTACAAACTCGGCAACAGAGTGGCCTTCTTCTCCTTCTTGAACACCATAGATCCTTCTAAAGAATTCTAGAATTCTTCTTGATCGGCCCTCCAAATCAATGAGTTTATCCCGCATCTCCGTGTTCTCCTTCACCACGTCCAACAACGTGTCTTTCATCTCGAGACAGGCAGACTCCAAATCAGCTATCCGAGTTTGTGCCTCCGCAATGCTAACGTTTTGGTTATGCAGTGTTTCCCCCAGCGCTTTATAGCTAAGGCGGCCGCCTTAGCAACGCCAGCCCCCCGCCTTGACTACCAACCGACCCCCCCCAAATAAAAAAAATTAAAATTAAATATATATATATAGGGGAGAGTTGCCTAAGTTGTGCATTTTGGAAGTTGTGCCACCCCTTGTTACTAGAAAACCGTGGAAGAAATTGGAAATGTGACCACATATTTAAGAAGAGCCATCCATTTGACTCATCCTGTAAAGAAGGAAGACACAAGGAATAAAATATAAGCACATTTAAGCTCAAAAAACTGTGTTTTGCCTTACAAAGTAACATTTCCATGATCAAGGTTTTTTGATTATTGTGTCTGAACAATTATAGACAAGTTTGAAAACATTTGACACATGTTTTAGTGCTTTGGTATGCTACATTTTGAGTCTATACAGTTAGCACGATGTCAGCCCTAAATTGCTTCATCATGCTTATTATCCAAATTTCTGGGATTGGGGTGATTTGTGCCAAAGGGCCTGAGTGAGTTATAAGTAAGTAAGTAAGTAAGTAAGTAAAATGTATTTATAAAAGCACATTTATGACAGTTTGCACTGTCCAAAGTGCTGTACATAGTGCATTCAGTAGGTAAACAATGAAGGTAAAATAACAATAACCAAAATAAAAGACATAAAGCCCATACATCCACATAAACACAGATAGTAGTGCAGAGGTAAGATAGTTAATGGGGAGGAAACACCAGGGTGTACATATGGGTTTTGAGCCTTGATTTAAAGGCAGAAATGTAGGGGAATCACATTTGTCAGGTGGCAGTTGGTTCCACAAGCACGGAGCAACTAGTGCAAAGTACATTTCTGAGAGTTGTGCCAGTGGCATGGCTGTATACGCTGGTCACCAAAAGAAAGTGATTGTCTACAGTAGCTCAGAAGAGAGTGACATCTCAATTCCACTTAACGACACCACTGATGAGAGTTCAGATGGCCAGAAAGATGATGATGGTGACTTTGTCATTGTGAGCTTTGCAGGTAAAACCATTAGATCTGCTAGGCCTTGTTTAAAGAGGACCTATTATACTACTTTTCTGGTCTTAATTTCTTGTTTTACACTGCTATAGAGCAACCTGACACGAATCACATCACAAAAAACTATGTAGATTTTCGGGAAGCTCTTTCTCTTATTTTGGCGATCCAGCACGTCCTGTCAACACTTGAGTGTGTGTGCTTCGGCAATCTCCGCTCCCTCCGCCTGTGCATCGGCCATCTCCGCTACCCTCTATCTCTGTTTTTGTGATTGGTGAGGTCAGGAGATCATTTAGCTTTTTCCCAATTGCTGGTAAATCTAATTCGTCAAGAAATGTTTTCATTTGGTATATGTCAGGAGAGGGCGACTGACTGTACAATTCCCTATAATAATTCCTGAATTAATTTTCAATCTCTTTTGGTTCATTAACAATCTGATTTGATTTTATATCCCTTATCTTATGAATTGTCCTATTAACCTGCTGTTTTTTAATCTTTTTGCCAACAATTTTGTTGCTCTCTGTCCTACTTCACAATATGATTGTTTTAGGAATTTTGTTTTCTTTTCAATTTCTGCGGTTAACATACTATTTATATTTTCCCTGCTTTCTTTTATTCTTGTAAGCAGCGAGGAGTCTCGGGTAGCTTTATGTTGTTCGATTTTAAATAGCTTTTCTCTTTCCTTATCATACAGTTCTCTTCTCGCATTTTTTAATTGCAGTTGTCTTGGCTATAAGCTTTCCTCTCATAACTGCTTTAAGAGCATCCCACAGGATAACTGGGGTAACCTCTCTATTATTGTTTTCTTTAACATACATTGTGATGTCTTTCTTCAGGTCCTCAACTATTGTTTTATTATTTAGAATCCCAACATTCAACCTCCATAATGTACTTTTCTACTGCACTTTTAGTTTGACTTTGAGGTAAACTGCACAGTGATCAGACACGTCTGCTTCCTGAATTTGACATTTCTTTACCCTATATAAATCTTTCTTATTCATGAAAAAATAATCAATTCTAGAATAGCTGTCATTAGGAGCTGAGTAGTGCGTATAATCTCTTTTGGAGGGGTGTAATTAAATAAAAAGTGTCAGCTATCCCATATTCTTTAAATATTGTCTTAATCATTTTAGTGACATGGCTGGGCTTTTTGTTCTTGTTTGTTGTGTCCAGGTTACTATTCATCACTATATTGAAGTCACCGCCACATATCAGTATTCCCTCCATTTCCACTATCATGATGTCCAGCAAGGTTTTAATGAATTGTGTTCTACTGTTAGGTGGTGCATAAACGTTAACTAAAGCCACCATTTCGTTTTCCAACTTTCCTTTCACCAGAATAAATCTCCCTTCTTTATCACAAATTTCTGAGTCGGGGATAAGTACGATGACACCTCTTTTGCATCCATGGCGAAATGAGCTATAAAATGAATTGGAATAGCCAAATCTCTTGAGTTTTTCACTTTCCTGTCTAGACAAATGAGTTTATTGTAAATATATTATTTGTGTCTTATCCTTCCTCAATTTAGTCATTACTTTCTGGCGTTTCACAGGATTGTTCAGACCATTTACGTTCAACGATATTATCTTCACATTATACTCTGACATTAAGCCTATTGTTTATGTCTTGGTGTGACGACCCAGCATGAAAAACAAAAAACAAAACGTAACTATAATACAATCGAACACCGAACATGACTCCCAAGAAAAAGAAGGATGTGTTTAGCCATCCTTTAAAGTCCCTGTTGGGGGGAAGAGGGTAGGATGCCTTTGCGTAGGGGCCATCCCAAGTTGTGAGAAAAATCCCACTTACACTAGAATAGTCCAACATTGGCGCAAAAGAAAGGAAAAAAAACTATCCTCTAGTCGGTTTCATATAGCCTATAACTTTAAAAAAAATAAGAGTCATGGCTTACGTTCTCCACTGCCCACCATCAGATGCTGGGCCGTGTTTTTTTTTTGTTTTTTTTTGCAGCTCAGTCCAGATAGGCCTATCACTCACTGTTTCGTCTGAATTCCGTCAGCTTCTGTCTTGCAAGTTGTGCTGTGTTGACCGCGTTGGCTCGTTTCCATGGGATTGCTGCGTTCAACCTCTCCTCTGCGACCGCTACTGTGCTCGTCTTGTTTCTCACCGTCACCTTGATTCAGGTCCTGGGCTGCTTCTTCCGCTGTCGCGCATCCCAGAGCTCCAGTGCACACGCATCTTTGTGAAGGGTGTCTGAAACCGGATCTCCTTCTCCTTCAGTGCAGCTTTGCAGGGCATAAGCTTTGCGCTTCTCCATGATATCTGTCGCGTAACCATTATCAAAGTACAGCCGTTTGCCATTTATCTCAATCTTCTGTTGCCATACTTTCCTGAGAACCATCTCCTTAACGTGAAATTGTAAAAAATTCACTATTATCGATCTCGGGTATGAACTTGCGGCTGGCTTTGGAATCAGTGCTCAATGCGCCCGTTGTATTTGGAGCTCCAATCCATCCGGCAGTTTGAGATGATTTTTAAACAGCGCGGTTACAAACTCGGCAACAGAGTGGCCTTCTTCTCCTTCTTGAACACCATAGATCCTTCTAAAGAATTCTAGAATTCTTCTTGATCGGCCCTCCAAATCAATGAGTTTATCCCGCATCTCCGTGTTCTCCTTCACCACGTCCAACAACGTGTCTTTCATCTCGAGACAGGCAGACTCCAAATCAGCTATCCGAGTTTGTGCCTCCGCAATGCTAACGTTTTGGTTATGCAGTGTTTCCCCCAGCGCTTTATAGCTAAGGCGGCCGCCTTAGCAACGCCAGCCCCCCGCCTTGACTACCAACCGACCCCCCCCAAATAAAAAAAATTAAAATTAAATATATATATATAGGGGAGAGTTGCCTAAGTTGTGCATTTTGGAAGTTGTGCCACCCCTTGTTACTAGAAAACCGTGGAAGAAATTGGAAATGTGACCACATATTTAAGAAGAGCCATCCATTTGACTCATCCTGTAAAGAAGGAAGACACAAGGAATAAAATATAAGCACATTTAAGCTCAAAAAACTGTGTTTTGCCTTACAAAGTAACATTTCCATGATCAAGGTTTTTTGATTATTGTGTCTGAACAATTATAGACAAGTTTGAAAACATTTGACACATGTTTTAGTGCTTTGGTATGCTACATTTTGAGTCTATACAGTTAGCACGATGTCAGCCCTAAATTGCTTCATCATGCTTATTATCCAAATTTCTGGGATTGGGGTGATTTGTGCCAAAGGGCCTGAGTGAGTTATAAGTAAGTAAGTAAGTAAGTAAGTAAAATGTATTTATAAAAGCACATTTATGACAGTTTGCACTGTCCAAAGTGCTGTACATAGTGCATTCAGTAGGTAAACAATGAAGGTAAAATAACAATAACCAAAATAAAAGACATAAAGCCCATACATCCACATAAACACAGATAGTAGTGCAGAGGTAAGATAGTTAATGGGGAGGAAACACCAGGGTGTACATATGGGTTTTGAGCCTTGATTTAAAGGCAGAAATGTAGGGGAATCACATTTGTCAGGTGGCAGTTGGTTCCACAAGCACGGAGCAACTAGTGCAAAGTACATTTCTGAGAGTTGTGCCAGTGGCATGGCTGTATACGCTGGTCACCAAAAGAAAGTGATTGTCTACAGTAGCTCAGAAGAGAGTGACATCTCAATTCCACTTAACGACACCACTGATGAGAGTTCAGATGGCCAGAAAGATGATGATGGTGACTTTGTCATTGTGAGCTTTGCAGGTAAAACCATTAGATCTGCTAGGCCTTGTTTAAAGAGGACCTATTATACTACTTTTCTGGTCTTAATTTCTTGTTTTACACTGCTATAGAGCAACCTGACACGAATCACATCACAAAAAACTATGTAGATTTTCGGGAAGCTCTTTCTCTTATTTTGGCGATCCAGCACGTCCTGTCAACACTTGAGTGTGTGTGCTTCGGCAATCTCCGCTCCCTCCGCCTGTGCATCGGCCATCTCCGCTACCCTCCCCCCCCCTCCTGCAAACCCCACTCCGTTGTGATTGGTTACCTTCCTTCCGGAACACTTTCAGTGGCGGGAAGCGCGAGCATGGACCTATAAGGGCGCGAGGCAGACGCGAGGCAGACGCGAACAGGGAAGTGACAGCATTACCATACATGGAAACATCCGCGTGGTGACTTCACAAAGTTACATGCGACGTCACAAAGTTACAAAGGGTAGACCGCTTTGAACACGTGACTTCTCGACTGGCTAGAATAGTGTTTAGTGCTCGGCACAGACACCCCAGACGGTCAGCAGGGAATACGTCGAAATGCATGTAAGTCATTATTTGATAATTTAGTATGGTTAAGCATGACTATGAATCATCATAACAACGTTTATAGGTCATAAAAGTCAAAAAGCATCATAGGTCCTCTTTAAGAAAATTGTCCTTCAATCTTTGTCAACTATTTACTTTATTTACTTTAAATACACCTTAAATAAGTGATTGTCTAATGGATTTGTCTTGCATTACAGTTTATGAGACATATAGCAATGGCACAATTCACCCCATGGTATTCTCTCCAACCGCACAACTTACACCACACCAGGGGCAAGTTGTGCATCAAGACAACTTTTTTTCTGAAAGCTATATTTCTTTTGAGTTTACATGTGCTTATATCTTATTCCTTGTGTCTCCCTTCTATACAGGATGAGTCAAATGGATGGCTCTTCTTAAATATGTGGTCACATTTCCAATTTCTTCCACGGTTTTCTAGAAACAAGGGGTGGCACAACTTCCAAAATGCACAACTTAGGCCACTCTCCCCTATATATATAGATATATATATATATAGAGGTGGGCATAGATTAATTAGAGGTGGGCATAGATTAATTTTTTTAATCTAGATTAATCTAGATTAATTTTGGAATTAATCTAGATTAATCTAGATTAAAATGGCTCATTTGAATTCAATCATAATATGTGTGTGCTCCCTAAATAATGACTCAAAGTAAGTCTTTGAGAACGTGTTTCTCAAGCCAGGTGGCGCATCAGACCAGGGGCTCATCTCCTGTGCAGGTGCACACCTAATGCATCAAGTTAACTTGCGTGCAGAAAGAGGATGTCACGGAACTCATGTCCGTTAGCTTTTCAATATAAGACTGTCAAAATAAAAGTCCCGCAAAACAATCGTTATTTTGGGGATTAACTTCTCCGCGTGAGAAATTTGAGTTGTAGGCTAGCGTGTGAGAGTGTGAGCTGGTTGATATGAGTGTGTCTCACGGCCAAAAGGGTGAGACTTGGCAGCTCTGTCAGTTGTCAAACAAAGCGGACGGACCGTGGTCTCTATAGCAACGAGATCAGCTGAGCTATCACTGATAAAAAAAAATATTGTTTCCATAATGATTTCCATAGCCTTAAGCCATAGGCTAGCCTACATGTTGTGTAATTCAGTGATTTTCAACCTTTAATGAGTCGAGGCTATGCATTGGCTTTGGCGATTTCCCTTGCCTCTTTTTTTTCTCTCCACACAAAGCTCTCCCATTGCACACACGCATGCCCCGGCCGCTTCCGAGAGCACAGACTGTTAGAACTCCTACAGTAAACCAATTCCGCATTGCACAAGGTGCAAACAACCTTGGTCTTGTCGAGGTTTCCATTGGGAAGCTTCTTAAAAATACATTTTCCCTGAAGCAAACCCGGCGGCTTCCTAGCTGCATCCATGTCAGCACGTTACGTTTAATGTGGTAGGCTACACAGGTGCGAAGTCGGACTCGTTCTGACTCGTGCACTACAGTGCAATTCGGCCAGGTATATATCCGCGCTAAAATAAGAGGAACAAGAGATTAACGGCGATATTTTTTTTATCGCTGATAAGAGTCTGGCGTTAACGCAGCACGTTAACGCCGTTATCGGCCCACCACTAATATATATATATATATATATAATTATATAATTATTTTTTATATATATATATTTTTTTAGTGCTGCACAATTAATGTACTAGCAAGCGCGATGTGTGCTTGTGCATGGTCATAACTGCGGGAAAGGCCGCGATTTGCGGTAAAAAGCATGTGTCTCCAAGCGTTTCTCTATCAGCTGCTCTGTGTCTGCGACTTTGCGCACGCGACCGTACCGCACGGCACTACGGCATGCACGCGGCATAGCTCCGTTGTCGCCATCTTCCTCGTGTTCAGCCGGTTTGGCAATTTCTGATTTTTGTGCTGTATTACTCATGTTTGGTTTACTTCCCTGACTCCTTTGACTTTTCCCCCCTCTCATACTTTGTTTAAAAACAAAAAAATTGTTGTACATATTGGTAGGAGGTACTTTTCAAAACCGACTATCAGGAGCTCGCCACTATGCGTCCATCCTGTTGCAGCGCCGCCCGGAAGTCAATGCAGACATTTTCAGTGCTGCTTGCTGAATGTTCTTGTAGTTTTCTGGGTCTACAAGGCTCCAGAAATGTTGTGAGTGTTGCTGAGACTTAAAGCTGGGGTATGTGATTTCTGATTGGTCAAAGTTAACTGACACTTTGACCAATCAGAGCGAGGCTCCGATTCTCTGTTCTTATTGGCTGTTAGGACTGTCCATTCACTTTGGCACGACTTTGTTGGTGTAGAGCGTGTCAGGGAGGGACAATAGGGGAGGGACCAAAGAGAACTAGTGGAGCGGTTGAGGTATTTGTATTCGAATCTCTATCCCAACTGCCATTTTCTCCCCAAATCCTCCACCCCAGCTTTACATGGTTTTGGAGATATATAACCTCCATCTCCACAGGAGTGACTGACTCCCGTTGTCAGCGTTGTTCAGATCGAGAGTCTGACATGAGATGGAAAACTAAACTGAAACTAAACTATCCTGACCTGTATCCCGACTGCTACTGACTGTGGAGCAGCAAAATATAAATTAATAAATATTACTGTTGTTACTATACAAAATGAATGTGTTGTGTGATTTGTGTCAGTAGCCTACAGTAGCCCAGTTCTTACACTCTGCTCGGCACTAACTGTTCTGTATTACACATGCGCCGATCACGTGAACACACAGCCGTATTTTTTTTTCTTTTGGCATTTCACTCAATCTGCGGTTCACGTGTGTGCCGACCACGTATGGACCACGGATCAACCATGATGTGTTGCACCGCTAGTGACATAGATGTGAACGTAAGTGGGAAGAGGTGCATTTACTTCATCTGATTTTTATTTTTTTTACAAATAGTCGGTCAACCTTTCAGGCGAGCTACTGAAAACCTGCCCGCAGGCGACGTGTTGGAGACCCCTGCTCTAGACTATATACAGTATCTCACAAAAGTGAGTACACCCTCACATTTATTCAAATATTTCATTATATCTTTTCTAGGGCTGTGTCAAAATATCGATATATCGCGATACTTAGTTTTACGATATCAGTATCGATTTTTATAACCAAAAATCGATATTTTTTTTATTAATTTTTTTTGTGATTTTTTAATTTATTTATTTTTTGCTTTTGCTTTTCAAGGCTTTATTGACAGTGCAAAGATACAGATATGAAATGGGGCAGAGAGGGAATGAAATGCAGAGAACAACCACGGGTCAGATTCAAACCCATGTCTGCTGTCAGGCCTAGTCTATAGGATACTGACTATTGAAGTTAAATCAGTTTTGATTATAAGAACACTTAAGATTCACTGTGCCACAAAAGCACACTGATGTGTTTTCATTTTCAGTGTGTCCTGTACAGTTAGTACAAGAGTGAATTGGATTTGTTATTTTGATGTTATGGCAGCTGCAGCAGTGTTTGATCATATGCCAAAACCAAAAAAAAGGAAGAAAATAGTAAAGGAAGTTGTGAATGAAATAGTATTGACTTCATTTGTCTGTGCAATTATCAATATATTGTGCTGTTATGTTTGAAAAGGTAACTTGTTTATGGAATATCGCAATATATCGTGATATATCAAGATACCCAATATATCGTGATATATCGTGTCGTGACCAGTGTATCGTGATACGTATCGTATCACGAAGTCCTTGACGATACCCAGCCCTAATCTTTTCATGGGACAACACTGAAGAAATAACACTTTAATACAATGTAAAGTAGTCAGTGTACAGCTTGTATAACTGTAAATTTACTGTCGCCCCAAAATAACTCGACAGACAGCCATTAATGTCTAAACTGATGGCAACAAAAGTGAGTACACCCCTAAGTGAAAATGTCCAAATTGGGCCGCAGGGCAGTATTGCAACATCATAACGACCCCAAACACGGCTCCAAGAAGACCACTGCCTTGCTAAAGAAGCTGAGGGTAAAGGTGATGGACTGGCCAAACATGTCTCAAGACTTAAACCCTATTGAGCATCTTTGGGGCATCCACAAATGGAAGATGGAGGAGCGCAAGGTCTCTAAAATCCACTAGCTCCGTGATGTCGTCATGAATGGGTGGAAGAAGATTCCAGTGGCAACCTGTGAAGCTCAGGGGACTCATTTATAAACGTGGCGTACGCCCAGAAGAGGGCGCGCGCCAATTTCTACGCAAACATTGGGATTTATAAAAAGCAAACTTGACGGGAAGATGTGCGGTCCTCCACGCAAACTCTGACCCATGCGTACGCACAGAAAGTGGAGAAAGGAGAAACGGCGACTCCGTCGGCACATGTATGAAGTGCGAGAACGAATGTGTTTGTGTAAAATGAATCCAGATATAAGCCTATTATAAGCCATGTAGGTCTATCATATAGGGAGTTCCTTTGCAAAACGGATGAAGCCATTCTTACAACTAATTAAAAAATGCCTCCACAGATTTTTCCATGGAGTGATACCAACAAAAAACTAAACAAATTAGGATCTTAAATAGCCTACAAACAGAGATATGAGTGCAAATTAGAAAAAAAAAAAAAAACGTTTGAATAAGCTCTGCATGTTATTGGATTCATTCTGATAATATTGAGGTGGAATACAACCTATTACTTTTACACTGATGCTGTTCTCGATGCCTCAGTCAGGCAGAAAGAAGTGCACAGTTTCATACACTAATCATAAGCCTACTGTACATCACATACTGTGCTAATTTTTCGCGGTTTTTAGTCCGTTTTACCTATGTGTTTTTCTTTGTGTTTAAGCACGTCGTAATAGGCCATAAGGTGAACCCGTTTTTCGTTTCATCTCGTTCCCATGTCTGGGCACTAAATAATTTTTGGTTCTTAAAAAAGATATTTTGGTTTTCAATGAGAAAAAAAAAGTTCTCCACTTGAAATCCTGCAGTATTTTTTTAATTAGTGTTTAAAGTCAGGACTATTTCTTGCTCGGCGTAACAATATTTTCGTTTTTGTCACGTTCTTCACATTCGACCAATCAGGTAGCAGCGCAGATCCAAGATGGCCATGTCAACAACGTCTAGCGATGAAGAGGAAAATACGGAAAATACTCTAAAACATCGGAAACACCTTAAAAAAGTTTGAAAAAAGAAAAAAAAAAATGCTACATGCATGTTACGTCTGTTCGGAATGAAGAGGTGAATGATTTCACTATCACAAGGTGGGATACTTACAGGAATTGTTTAAAACGGTGGCTTTGCTGTCATGGCGAGTCTCATAAAGTAGCCGAGACATTCAAATCCTGTATCGATGTTGAATATAAAGATATTCCTGATGACGCTGGGTTTCACCCGACTTGTTACCGGCGGTTCATTGATAAAAAGCGATTAGATTCTGCCGACAAACGGGCCAAACGGCTGGCTGTGGGTCAAGATGAGTCTGTGGCATCGGACAACGCTTCAGGCTCGACCGGCTCGACAAGTGACATTCCAAGGAAAAAACTAAGATCGAAGACGGGCCTGCCTATCGGTTCTGTTGGCCCTGTGCTCCCTGCATTTTGCATAATTTGCAAGAAAACGGACAAGAGCATTACGGTGGGAGGCAAACGGCAGAAGGACCATCTTTCACAGGCAGAAACGCTTTCAGCAGGTAAACACACACACACACACTACACACAGCACTTACACACACTACACACAGCACTTACACACATACAAACCATTTAATCATCTTTTATTTTTAGGCCAGTTGATGAACGCTGCCAGGATAAAGCAAGACAGTAGCATTCTCTTGCATATTGAAGACAGAGACTGTGTGGCCATGGAGGTTCGGTACCACAAGTCCTGTTACAGACAGTACACCAGGTTCATGACAAGGTCTGCAGTTACTGGAACCGCAGACGAAGAAGAGTGAGTTATTAAATTGTATTATTATATACACACATTAACAATTACACTTCATATTCTAGATGCATGACAGATACAGTGTCAAGAATTATGAAATGAATATAGAATAAATAAAAGTTTCACTTTTTGAATGGACTTTTCCATGATATTGCATTTGTTTTAGATGCACTTGTAAAGGCTGTTTGTATGTAGCTACAATCTTGACTGCATGCCTTTTGGCACATATTACATGTGTGTGTGTGTGCGTGTGTGTGTGTGTGTGTGTGTGTGTGTGTGTGTGTGTGTGTGTGTGTGTGTGTGTGTGTGTGTGTGTGTGTGTGTGTTTCTTTTCAGAAGTGAACCAACCTTTGATGCTAGCTACAAAATATTCTGCGAGAGGATCATCCGCCAAAGGATACTTGTAAATCAGGAGGTGCTGAGAATGAACCAGCTACGACAAATGTTTTTAAATACGGTGCAAAAACATGAAGATCGTGATGCTTCAAACTACAGGTAACAACAGAAGCTTTTTTTAGCAGCGATGTGAAACACTTTTATGCTGGAAAATATCAAAAGAATAATAAATAATAATAAAAAAAGGCTTTGATAGTATATTTAAACTACTAATACTTTCAGTATGAATATATCTTTATTTACATCCTTTCCCTGTGTTCTTATTTTGCAGGCAGGATAATTTAAATAGAAGGCTGACCCTGGACTTTCCCCAACTGGTGTTTCACTGCCCCAGCAAGCGCAACATCTGCGAACTGGTTTTTGTTGAGACTTTGTCTGCAGATATGCTGATAGACAGGCTACCTCATCCATCAGGTACAGACAACTGAGTCAACTGATTTAAGCCAAGCTGAAAGTGACACTGAATACATGGCAAGAACAACAGCTGGTCCACAAACTACTGAGAACACGAGGACACTTTATAGTGCAGCGCTGATATTGAAGCAGCTACTATGTGACTCTCCCGGTATGACGTGCCCCTGGCCACCCACATCAGATGATTTAAATGTATCCGATGCAAAATCTGTTGTGCCACTTGAACTGTACAATGTTATTGCTTGGATTGTAGGTGCAACAGAGGAACCAACATTAGCCTGTTATGTTGATATTCCAGAAGATTTAAACCTAAAAGTGATATCTGTTTGTCAAGACATTATGTATCTTGCATCTAAAGGTCGGAGGCAGACACCCAAATCATTATGTCTTGGTCTAAGTATTCGGCATTTAACAGGTTCCTCACAAGTTGTGTCACTGCTGAGTGGACTAGAACATTGTGCTTCATGGGACACAGTTGTCAGTCTAGACCAGTGGTTCTCAAAGTGTGAGGCGCGCCCCACCGGTGGGGAATAGAGACATGACAGGTGGGGCGCAACGAACGGGATGAATATGTGTCCACATCCGTGTCGCATAGTTTTTAGAAATATTTTTATATGTTTTTTTTTTTTTACCGTTTCCCAGCGTGAGTTGGAGGAGTGGAGGAGAGCCACTGCTATTCCCCTTCTTCAATTAACACATACAAACCATAATAACATGGATAGAACAGAAGCCGAAATCATCGGTTCAGCGCGCGGGCCAGGCACAATCACTAATAAACAGTGTGGCGCCAGATGCGCAATGGACACAGTGTCATTCACTGGGAAGCGCCACTAGCGTCAAGGCAGCTCATCCCCGAACTAAACAAAGTTTTGACAGAGGTTGTGAGTGTGCTCAATTTCATCAAAACCCGACCGATGAAAGCGCGATTGTTCTCCGCACTTTGTGAGGAGATAAGAGCTGATAACACACACACACACACACACTCTGATCATACAGCTGGGCTCACAATGAGTCAAGGTGTTGTAGCGCGTCTTTGAGTTCAGACCAGAGATTTGTCTCTTTTCTTCATAGACTGCATATAAAAGTGTTGTAGGCCTACCTTCAACTGTCTTACCTTCAAACTCCTCCAACTCAGTCTCGTATAGTTAAAAAAAAAACTGTCAGCTGCTGCTGTATCAGACGGTGTGCAGTCGGGCTCGGAGTCCGAGTCGGCACCGTGCATATCAACAGTCATTCATAGCAGCGGTAGTAATCACACAACCGGACGGTGGAGAAAGTCCCGTCAGTTAAAAATAGTAATCCAGTTTTCAAATCCACGTTAAAATCGGCAGGATATAGAGCTAGTTAGCTTAAAAAAAGTTGCTAACGGTGTCAAATGTGTTGTGTTCAGGTCGGCTCGGTAATATTAGGCAAATGTCTATAAAAGGTCATCATGGTGTGTTCAAATGTAACACAAAAAAAATGTAGTTTTCCGCGAGAAACTTGAATAATATGGTTTTGGTGAAAAACTTGTTTTCCCAGCAATATAAAATAGATAGTAATTATGGAATTATGACCTGTTTAACGTCCTATCTTGAGCTCTGATCATCTTATAGGCAATTAAAGCAATAATACCAGTTCTCTTTCAACAAAATAACAGAAAAGTATCGATAGTGGTATCGATAAGGACTCAAATTGTTAAAGAGACTCGATAATTATATCGATATCAATAAAAAGTAGCGATCTCCATCCCTACTTGAGATGCAGTATTGAGCCTTCAGCCCTATATTGAAAATATGTGCAGTGCAAAACAGGCTCATTGCAGCCACCAATGCAGGCCTAAGACTCACATACTGACTTGCTCATTGTTTATGACAATTTTTTGGGCTCAGATTGCAAAGTAATGACACAAATGCTCATATTTTCTCTATTTTTGAATTGTATTCCTTGATTTCATTTCAATACATTTTAAACTTTTAAGCCTGACCTATTTAGTTACTATGTTGTTGACGCAATCGGGGAACGGTGGGGCTCGAAAATATCCCCATCTCCAAAGTGGGGAATTACAAAAAAAGTTTGAGAACCACTGGTCTAGACACTAGCCTTGCCCAACTACAACTACTAGAGGGCAGAGACAAAATCCCGTTGGATTCTCAAAGAAGACTCCTACAATACTGGTGTGGGACAATATTGACTTTGGGGAGGAGACACTATCAGGTCGTGGAACTACTCACCATACAAATGGCATTATGCTGCAAAGTTCTGTCGCTGAACCTGCGTCAAGAACAAACAGACAACCACTACAGAAGGGAGTGTCCTCATTCAAAGCACCCCCTAGCTCTCCTGTAGAACACTACCAACAGTCTAAAAGACAAGGGCCACAGAACTTGTTTCATCATCATAGTGTTCCACTGCAGCTGGAAACATACAGATTGAACACCGTGTCTGCAGCCCAAACTGAACTGGACTATGTTTTTGTAAAATACATAGATGCTGAACGATGCACAGTCCCAAGCTGGACAGGTTTCCATACATTGCTTCAAGGTGATGCTACTCTGCAAAAGTCAGCACTGCATTATCTTCCAGTCATTGAGGCTTCACCGACAGAGATGTCAACGGTAAACACAATTCTGAAGCGAAGTGTCCAAATTGCTGATCGGCTTGAACTGGACCATATCGTGTTGGTGTTTGACCAAGCTATATATGCCAAAGCTCAACAAATCCGTTGGAAAGACGAAGACTTGACAAAGCGTCTAGTGATAAGACTAGGCGAGTTTCACACATGCATGTCCTACCTCGGTATTCTAGGAAAAAGGTTTGGAGATGCAGGACTGCAAGACATACTCATTGAGTCTGAAGTGGTTGCCCCAGGATCCATCAATGGGGTGATCAGTGGTCATCAGTATAACCGCAGCATAAGGGCGCACAAGCTTATGTACGAGTGTCTGCAACGCGCCAGAGTAAACACCTTCCTGGACTATTTGCCACCAGCGGAGAGATATGAGTGTTTGGATGTTATTGAGGAGATAAAATGTGCATTCCCAGAGGGAACAATCAAAGTTTTGGGTGCTAATGACAAATTTGAAAAAATGTGTTGTATGTATGCAGAATATGTGGAAAGGAGAAGTGCAGTCAACCAAACATTTGCATTCTGGAGTTCATACATCGATATGGTTCAAACACTCCTTCTGTTTGTGAGAGCAACAAGAGAATCTGACTGGCAACTCCACCTGTCAACAGTTCGATTGATGATGCCGATGTTTTTTGCCTATGATCGTGTGAACTATGCTAGGTATCTACCTGCATACTGGCTGGAAATGGTCAATTTGCCTGTAACACATCCTTCTTGCCACAACGACCTCAGCGTTAAAGGCCAGTGGACTGTCCAACGTCAAAGTGGATTTGCCTCGATTGCCTGTGACCAGGCTATTGAGCAAACATGCAACCGAGATTCCAAGAGAAAAGGTGGCTGGACAGGGATAACAGAATCGAGCTGCAGTTTATCGCTGGATATTATCACAAAATGAAAGGGCTGCTATAACAAGAAAATGTGAGTCAATGGCAGGTAAATCTCCTGAACAACGGAAACGGAAAGACCTTGACAGCACACGGATTCATGCTGATGAAAAGGCTGTGGCTAGAATAAGTTCCACCCTAGATTCTATGCTGAACCCTTTCGACACACACCATGAAGGTATTGTGTGTCTTAGCTCTGGGACATTAGCAGTTGAAGAAATCAAGAAGTATTTGCTCGCAGCTCCAGACAAAGGGGAAAAAGCTGTCAAAGAGTATATGGACCAGCGACTTTTGTCAAAATCTCTCGACATATTCGCTCCCATCAAGGCACTTAAACTGAAAACCTTTAGTGACCAGGCAAAGACGAAGAAGAAATCTGCAGCGGGCAAGGATGTGATTCTACGGGCTGACAAGAAGCTGTTCTCTAGACTGCTCATAATAGGCCAGAGTAGAAAAATTGACCTTAGGGAGATTCTATCCTACTCACTGGGAACAGTTTCCTATCCTCTAGCCAGTATGGATGGTTCACTTGCCAAAACTAACAAATCAGCTCTCATGGATTTATTAGAGGCTAAAGGTGGGGACTGCCTAGTTGATACAATCCCAGCAAATGGAGCTATTCTGTTCGATGGCATGGCGGTCATACAAGCCCTTCAGTCCAGACCACCCACCTTTGGAGAGCTCGCTGAGACCATACTACAGTACATAGTCAAGCTGGCTCTGCAGCACAAGTGTGAAAGGGTAGACTTTGTGATAGACCAGTATCCTGAAATGAGCATTAAAAATGTAGAACGGTCACGTAGAGCCGCTGGTGGCACACAACAGGTGCAAATTTATGGAAGGACCCAGAAGACACCAACTCAATGGAAAAAGTTTCTATCTGATGGAACAAACAAAGCGGCACTGGCTGAATTCCTTTTTGATGTGTGGAAAGATGCTGATCTAACTGTTGTGTGCAAGGACTTGACTGTGTACATAGCACACGGAGAACTGTGTCACTGCTTGAAAGTAAAAGATGGTTCACAAACTGTAAATGCTGTTAAGGATCTTGAATGTGATCATGAGGAATGTGACACAAGGGTGTTCTTACATGCACATCATGCTGCACAGGAACATGAAACAGTCATCATTAAGAGCCCTGATACAGATGTGGCAGTTATTGCTTTAAGTCTGCAGAGAGATTTTCCATGTAGCTTGTATTTCTCCACGGAAGTTGGCAACAGGACAAGAATCATTGACCTTGTTAAGGTGTCAACAGCCCTTGGAAACATTGTGTGTTCGGCACTTATTGGAATTCATACCTTCTCAGGTTGCGACTCCACAAGCGCCTTTCATAGCAAGGGGAAAAGAAAGACGTTTTCTGTTGCTTGCGAAAAGGAAGAATACCTGTCTGCATTTACACATCTCGGAAGCAGTTTTGAATTGGACCAGTCAACATTTGATGTGCTTAGCAAATATGTGTGCCACCTGTATGGCCAATCATCTGCAGAAAATGTCAACGATGCAAGGTACAGAGCATTCTGCATGGCATCATCAGCTTTGCCGGAACTCTCAATGCCTCCTACAAGTGACGCCCTGCACCAACACTGCAAAAGGGCAAACTACCAGGCTGCAATAATGAGACATTCTCTCAAAGGTATAATGTCTGCCCCTTCACCCAATGGCAATGGATGGCACATTGAGGATGGGGAGTTAAAAGTTACATGGATGACTACAAATCCTGCCCCTGAGAGTGTGTTAAAGGTAGTCCACTGCAGCTGCAAGCAGAGCAAATGTGAGACAGGAAGATGTTCCTGTATGTCTGCAAGACTGTCCTGTACTGATTTGTGTCGGTGCCAAAATTGTGCCAATATTTCCATGGAAACAGAGGATAAAAGTAGGGATGCACCGAATATTCGGCCACCGAAAAAGTTTGGCCGAAAATGGCAAAATAAGTCATTTTCGGTTTCGGCCCGAAACAGTTAAAAAGCCGAACAACATTACCGAAAATTGGCGAACTAAATGACACTAAGGAAATATGTTTTTAAAAGAGCTGCGCGCTTGTAAACCAGGAAATGGCAGTAAAGAGAGACGTAACCGTGTATGCGAGTGCACGTCTCTTTGTGAGCGCGCAGAAGGAGCAGTTTGGAGCGTGCATGAAAATGTCAGAGTCCAGTGTGGGAGAATTTTTTCAAACTGGATGAAACACGGCGCAGACAGTGCAATGCTTAATGCAGCATAAAGTTAAAACGCTCGTCCAAGACTGATGTTTAATCACCATAGAAACACAAAAGCCTTGCGCGAGCGAAGCAGCGATTCACCCGGTGAAACTCTGTGACAGTGTGACAGTTGGTAACGGTGTCACTCACAGTGACACCTCGCCGGTGAGGGCCGCCGCGCAAAAAAAACTTTAGTTTGACATCTAAAATGATAACCGGAGATATCCTGTCCGTTAGCGTTGTTGGGGGAAAAGGCTCCTACGGTCTGATTGCATTTCTCGAGCCTGAATACACAGAGCCAAGTCGGCAAACTGACAGCGCGACTAAATATATGTCCAGCAAGCCGCCTCCCTCCGTTAGTTTCAGTCTACAGACTAGTTAGTTTCAGGTTACAATCACCTCCTAAGAATGGACATCGTTTAAAGCCTCTCATTGTTATGATCAGGGCTTTGAAGCCAATTCTGAAGTCTGAACATTATGGTGGCAGCTGTGGTGCAGTTTTTTTTAGAGCAACTCAACCTGCACTGCAAAAAAAATTAAGAAAGGCAATAAGTCAATCTTTTTGTAGATTCATCCTCATATAAGTCAAGGTAAAAATCAGTGAGAGGTTCACAAATTAATTCCTAGTAAAATATTAATTTTACTGTTTAATTATTTATTTAGGGTTGCTTTTTAGTTGTAGGCTATGTTTGAGGAGAACATTTGGGAGTTCATGTATGCAATGTTGAAACAAGTCACACTTAATCAGTTAGTTCTCTGATAAAAATTTTAGTTTTTGCCACATTTGAGAAAAATCCCTCAGACTATTTCTTTTTTTTTAGTTACTTAAGTTAAATACTTTAAAAATTAAATGTGAGGTTACAGTGCACCTGACCTTAAAAAAATATATAATATTCATAGTTTGAGTTTGTGCCAAATTTGAGGAAAATGTATCAAAGAATTCTTGAGATATGGCTTTAACAATGTGCAAAGTTAAGACAAAATTATTAAAAAAATTATAAAAAAAACTCAAGACCTGCTGTGACATCAACACATTGTTTTGTTCATGTAAATATTGTTTTATACCATATTGTGTACATATTGTGAACTGTAATGCAGTTTTAGTTGTATTATATATTTTTTTGCATTATTCGATATTTTGATTGATGTCAGCCATTTTGGGCCAAAGTGTTCTTTATTTTATTTTATTTTTTACTTCCTCTTATAACACAGTATCTACTGAAATTTTTAATGTATAAAACATAATTGTTTAGCAAAATGTACCATGTGTATGTTCAATTGTACAGGTTGCTATTCACTTATTTTGAAGCGTTTTTTTTTTTTTTTATATATTTCATGGTTTAAATTCAAATGAAAGTATACTAATGCTAAAATACTTGTCTCAAATGTTAGGTATATGTATTAATGTCAATTTGTGAGAGAGATTTTATTTCCAGAATGAATGTAAATACATTTATAAGAAAAAACAGCTGCATAAGATTTTCGTTTTTTTGTAATTCCTATCTTTATACATTTATGGCTCTTAAAAAAATACTGCAGGATATTTTGCGGAGAACTTTTAACCTAATGTCCACAATGGCATTGTCTATGCAAAAATGCAAAAAAAGAGTAGTGCCCAGACGTGGGAATGAAAATCACTTTCTAGGCACTTTTTCCTGGTTCACCTTATGGCCTATAACTGTGTTTTGAAAGGGACTGTGAAGTTTATTAGCCTATTAACCCTCCGCCGCCCGTCACTGCACCGGGATGAATTCTCCGAATCTATATCTCATGGGGGGTCTCAGTGTCCCCCGCTCGTGGCACAAACACTGCTGTGTGAGGATATGCACTTTTTTGCGTCCACTTTTATGTCGGATCGCTTCTTTATATTTCGACCACAGCGTTCACAGAGATCGCCACAGGCTGCACTCTGACGCCTTTACGCCCACACTGTGCCATCAAACTAAATGTTTCCTGGTCGCCACTTCTCCAACGGGTACTTCGGCGTGACCGCCGTGATCCACACCGTGTGGAGTCTATTTTTCCATTTCCCTTTCAGTTGGCGATTGCCACTACCGCCTTCATGCACTCAGTAAATGATGTTAATTTGGGCGTGTCAATGACTATGTATGGGTAAATATGGGCGTTACGTGAAGCCCGCAAAGGCTGCGCCACATTTAGAGTTGATTGTGATTTATAAAGGGAAACAGGCGTAGGACGTGAGTGCGCACTGTTTTATAAATCAGAATATTTTTGTTTGCACGTACATCCTACATTTCTTCCGTACGCTAGCTTCCACGTGAATCCCACGCAAAGCTTTATAAATGAGGCCCCTGGTGATCTCCATGCCCAAAAGGGTTAAAGCAGTGCTGGAAAATAATGATGGCCATACAAAATATTGACACTTTGTGCCCAATTTGGAAATTTTCACTTAGGGGTGTACTCACTTTTGTTGCCATCAGTTTAGACATTAATGGCTGTGTCGAGTTATTTTGAGGGTACAGTACATTTACACAGTTTTACAAGCTGTACACTGACTACTTTACATTGTATCAAAGTGCCATTTCTTCAGTGTTGTCCCATGAAAAGATATAATGAAATATTTGAAGAAATATGAGGGGTGTACTCACTTTTGTGAGATACTGTATATATATTTTTTTTTACATGTCCATTCAGTGTAATACCATCGGTGTTGTCACAAGTTAATTGACACAAATGAGCTTTTCCTTGAATTGAAGCAGTTGCTCTAAGCGTAGATGTATTAGCATAAGAAGTGATATACTGTATAGAATGTACCTGCTCTCTAGTCTGATGTGATAGCCCACAGTCTGGCCCACACTCTCTCCTCTCTCAGCAGCCACTCTCTCGGCCACAGCGATGGCCGCCAGCCGTCTGGGCTGAGTGCAGAAGATCCTGCACGGCTCCTCATTCCTGCTGCACTCGTCCAATAGGAACTGTGGGATCTGGACAATACACAGTGAAGCTGGGTTACCTTTAAAAGGTCACCTGCACTTGTTCATGGTTTTTCAACATTAATGTGGGTAGCCTCACCTTTTCTCCACTTCCACCTTTTTGAAAACCTGCGTTCAAAAACCCTGTTCAGATTTCTCTCCCCTTATGACATCCAAAGGGGAGAAGCATTACCAACCTAAAGCCTGGGCCCCACATCCCTCGTCTGAGTAACTTCTGTGCCTTTCTCTCAGTTGTTGACCACATATTCAAACATCTCACTGCTGCTTCTGGAGCAGTGCTGTTTCTAAAAGCCCTGTCTTTCTACATTGAGTTTACCTTTGATAATTCCATGTAATATGAAGATGACTCGTGTAATTTTTCTATACATAGGCTATAATGATTAATAATATTGAGTTTCAACAGAAATCCATGTGCCTATCTGCCTTCTTTTTTTCTCTCTCACTTGTGCTTGTGGGACATTTTATTTTGAAAGAGACAAACCATAAATGGTGAAACTATAGTGAATGCTGCTGGTATGATATCAATATGAGTGCCAACAGATTATTTCTTTATCAGTTAAAGGTGCTACTAGGAACTTTGCAAACTAGCGGCCCCTTTGGACAAAAGCAGTAGTATTTTTAGACGCTGGTGCCAGTGTCTCGCTATCAGTCCATGTCCATGTTGAAAATGAATGAACGAGAGGTGGCAGGATGGATCACAACAAGGGATGCACCGAACATTCGGCCACCGAAAAAGTTTGGCCGAAAATGGCAAAATAAGTCATTTTGGCCAGGACACACCAGCCCGATAATCGCCGTCGTCAAAAAAAAAGACGAATCTGTTTGGTGTGTGCCGTGACGTCGGCCGACGTAGAGGTCGTCGGGCTTGTTTTGAGCCTGTCGGCCGCCGATTGAACATGTTCAATCGGCGGCCGACCGTCTTTCATTTGGAGCAATTTGATTGGTGGAGGGCTAGCGAATCAGTGAAGCCCGGAAGTGAGGCGGGTAGCACAAACAGCTAACAACAGCTAGCCATCGTTTTAATGTGTTTGTTCGTTTCGTTTTGCGAGTACTCACATGCATCAACCCTTGTTGACTGCTCGACACCATGCTCGACACTCTCTGCTAAAAATTGTGCTCTTATGGTCCATAAATATAAATACGTATTTCTATCTATGTTTATGCTCTAGCAGTGTTTCCCCCAGGAAATGTCTTAGTCAAGGTGGTCACTGTCTAGCCGTACAGGAGGCGCGGCGCTGAGCGCCGCGGCGAAAATTTTGGGGATATTTTGCTCAAAGATGCCAATGCGCCCTAAAGAAATAGTTCTGTTTATTTGAATGACACTGACCTTACAGTTGTGCAATTTTGTTTGCTATGTGCACATTTTGTGCAAACATGCAGACGGTACAAAATACAATTAAAGAAAAGTTCTACTGTTTTGGTGCAATACCATGCAGACACACTAAATAAAAATAATGGACCATACACTTAACATGTGTATCAAAGTGCTTTTTAAAGTTCCTTTTTGGATGGGGGGCTGTTGTGAGATTATTGTGGACAATAGGCATACTGTGATGCGATTAATTCATATATGGTTATTATTAGCCTACTTGCTTGATTTCTTTTTAAATACAGAGGTTATTGGTTGTTTTGGAACATGTATTTCCAAATTTAAAACATAAAAATAAAGCAGCATTTAAAATTCAGAAAAATAAATCTTGTCGGCCTACACTAGCATGCCGTTTGAAAAATAATTCAATAATTGAAATAATACAATGTGTTTTCCCCTTAAAATTACTAAATGCATTTCAAAGACAGTTACAGTGTGCACTTCTGTAAACTTACTGAAAGGTGCCTGGGCCATCACTCTCATGCATGTATCAGACTTTTCTCTGCGCTGTATGAGCCGATAAGTTGTGTTGCCACGGTGATGTGGAGTCTTAAACTAGTCTAGCTTTGCAGAGCACTTCTTTCTGTTCAGCTAAATATCCCCATAGAACCGCACTGCGTTTATTATCGCCACAGGTTAAATGTCGGTTTGCTGCTGCTCGTTTCCCGCGTACATGCCGTAGTCGCGTGCAGCGCGGGACGGTCGCGCGCGCAGAGCCCCCGACACAGAGCAGCTGATAGTCTGAGCAGAGAGAAACGCTTGGAGACATATGTGCACATTTATTTACCGCAAATCACGGCCTTTCGCGCATTTCTGACCATGAAAAATCACACATCGCGCTTGCTAGTACATTAATTGTGCAGCACTAAAAATAAAAAAAATAAAGATTTAATTTTTATTCTTTTTTGGTCGGTCAGTAGTCAAGGCGGGGGGCTGGTTTTGCTAAGGCGGCCGCCTTAACTATAAAGCGCTGGGGGAAACACTGCTCTAGAGAGCTGTCCCATCATTTCCGGCTTTCGTATTTTTTCGGGCCACAATACAGATTAGCGCCACCTGCTGTTGTGGAGACATTACAAGCGCGGGACGTACGGAAAATAAGCAGTCGTCTCGGTGTGTTTTTGGGCCGCGACGGAAAGACTGGAGCTTCCTGAAACGGCGACTCCAGTTTTTGGGTAGTCGGAACGTGTCGGACTGGTGTGTCCTGGCCTTAAAAGAGCTGCGCGCTTGTAAACCAGGAAATGGCAGTAAAGAGAGATGTAACAGTGTATGCGAGTCCACGTCTCTTTGTGAGCGCGCAGCAGGAGCAGTTTGGTGCGTGCATGAAAATGTCAGAGTCCAGTGTGGGAGCATTTTTTCAAAATGGATGAAACACGGCGCAGACAGTGCAATGCTTTATGCAGCATAAAGTTAAAACGCTCGTCCAAGACTGATGTTTAATCACCATAGAAACACAAAAGCCTTGCGCGAGCGAAGCAGCGATTCACCCGGTGAAACTCTGTGACAGTGTGACAGTTGGTAACGGTGTCATTCACAGTGACACCTCGCCGGTGAGGGCCACCGCGCACAATTTTTTTTAGTTTGACAGCTAAAATGATAACCGGAGATATCCTGTCCGTTAGCGCTGTTGGGGGAAAAGGCTCCTACGATCTGATTGCATTTCTCGAGCCTGAATACAGCGAGCCGCCTCCCCCCGTTAGTTTCAGTCTACAGACGAAAAAGTTACCATCACCTCCTAAGCATGGACATCGTTTAAAGCCTCTCATTGTTATTTGCATCATTAGGGCTTTGATGCAAATTCTGAAGTCTGAACATTACGGTGGGAGCTGTGGTGCAGCTTTTTTTTAGAGCAACTCAACCTGCACTGCTCTGCAAAAAATGAAAAAAGGCAATAAGTCGATCTTTTTGAAGATTCATCCTCATATACAAGGTAAAAATCAAGGTAAAAATCAGTGAGTGGTTCACAAATTAATTCCTAGTAAAATATTAATTTTACTCTTAGATTTGAAGGTTTTACTGTTTATGTATTTATTTAGGGTGGCTTTTTAGTTGTAGGCTATGTTTGAGCAGACCATTTGGGAGTTCATGTATGCAATGTTGAAATAATTTACTAAATAATAAACAAAAATGCAAAAGCCTCTTTCGGTATTCGGTTTCGGACTTTCGGCGAACTGTTTAATTTTATTCGGTTTCGGCCAAGAATTTTCATTTCGGTGCATCCCTAATCACAACGATTAATGCATTTTTGTCTGGGTTGGAAAGGGAGTCCGATCCGGACTAATGCATTAATAAAAAGTATATAAAAACAGCTTTCTGTGCACTGATGGTCTTGTTCGCTGTTACAGGTCATTTATGATCATCGAAGGAAAAATTAGACCATATTAAAAATACTTAAAATTCCTCGTTGGGACTTTAAAGCATAGAGACGCACATCTTGCCAAAAAAATAAGTGATCCTCCTGAGCTGAAGAGTAGCATCTCTGCCAAACCCGGAGGGTCGCTAGGATGTGTGGCTGCTTCAATCTAACAGGGTCGCCAAAAATAAAGGCAGACGCACAGTATACGCAGGATGTGTGCCCCTGGTGTAACTTATCACTACCTCCACATGTGATAAGCCCCAGATCCCCCTGAATCTAAGGGGCCACTCACACTAGGGCCGCAGCCCCGTGCCAAAGCTCATTAGCATACTAAAGTCTAGAACGTTTGGCTAGTGTGACCACGCCATCCGTATTCCAGCACGGAACAGCCCCTTGGCCACGGCACACCTGGGAGAGGTGTGCCGTGGCCAAAGTACAGATGCTAATGAGATGACACGCGCACAAGCAAGCGCACAAGCAAGCGCACAGGCGGAGTTCCTGACGTGAATTTATTAAGGATGCGCATAGTCCTTTAACGCCCGCTGCCTTACTAGTCGGCACCAGAATTGCCCACCACTTGGACTTGTAGCTACATAAAATGTGTGAGAATTAACGTGTGTGTAGGCCTAGGTGTGGGCTAATAAAAGGGAGAGAGCTAAATAGGTGAGCGCAGAAAGCAAAGCAAAAAGGTTTTCGTGTTTACTCACGTTCGTCAGATGATTTTTTTCTTTTTCCTCCCGTCAGCTGTCATAATACTGCCTTTACGCATGGCGGTGGAGACGAACACAAAACAACACACAACGGGACTCCGCGGCCCGGTGATAAGGAAACAGTAGCCTACACTAAGGTTTAACAAGAAACTTTATAAAGACACTTAAAAAAACGATCTCTGCCCATACAAAAAGTTCTGACTTGGATTTGATGGAGCGATCGATGTGTATAAAACCATCCGGTACGTATGGTCTGATGACGAGCCGTTATATTAATAATAAACAGCGTGCTGCACAAATATGAGACTGTCCACCACGACCTATCACGTCAAGGCTACATTTAAAAAAAACAATAGCTTAAGGATTCTCGTTGCTCTAATGTGGAAGTGGAATATTTGATGCAAAGTTGGCCGGATGAAAATATTCACAAACAGTCGTATAGCCTACAAGTAGACTACGCTTCAAATCCTAAACGCGCACGGTGACGTAGGCAAGGTGCAAGTGTGCCCAGGCCACGAGCAGTGTGAGCACAGGCCAGCAGGGGGAGTGGGGAGGGGGGGGGAATCGTGCTGAATCGTGCTGAGCACGGAACAGGCAAAAGGCACTAGTGTGAGTGTGCCCTAACTGGCAGTTCAAACCAGCAGTTAGATTGAGGGCCAATCAGGCTTTTTGAAGGCGGGGTTTGAAGAGACAAGAACTAAACAGAGTTTTGAAAGAGGAGATTTAGAAATGGCATTGTTAGAAATATAAAGGCTTTTTTGTACACTACAGCAGGGAAATTGTTTCTTGTAGAAACCCAAATTACAATTTTGAACCTTAAAATTTGCAGAATATGTTACCTTTAAAAATTCCTATTGCATTTATCTATACCACACATACATGACAGAATGGTTACAAAAATGTATAAACACAGAAATACACTCACCGGCCACTTTATTAGGTACAGTGGTTGATTATTGTAAATTTTCCTCTCAATGGTTAATTTATAAAGTACTACATGGCTTGGCACCACCCCCACTGCTAGAGTTTATTAAGTACAGACAGACTCGGATCACTAGAGCTGTTGTAAACAGGGACTGTGTGTTCCTTTTAGAAAGACTGCCTTCAGCCATAATGCACTATTCTATTCTATCTATTAAAGGTAGTGCATTATGGAACACACTACCCCCAACCATAAGGGAACGTCCCACTCTGGCCACCTTTAAAGGTATGGCTAAGAACGAACCAAAGGTGCAACCACCTCTAAATGTATGCTGTACCTTATTAGTTGTGTATTAATTGTGTATTTGTTTAACCTACTAATCATACTAATGAATTATCCTGTTTTACTTTTCTTTCTTACCAGTGTTTCCCCCACGTTCACACAGCAGCGGCGCGCCACCGCTGCTATATTTTCTCCGCCGCTGCTATTAAAATCCTCCTTCTCCTCATTATTCTACTTTTTTTTTTAAACATAAACGCTGTCCATGCGTCGGAGGTGAATGTAACTTACTCGGCGGAAAACAGAAACTAACGGAGGGGAGCTGCTCACTGTAGAGTCCCTTTAGTCGCGCTGTCAGTTTTCCGTCAGGGCTCTGTGTATCCGGGCTCGAGACATACAAACAGATCGCGGAACATTCACTAACGAAACAGTTAGTGGCTGAGCGAAGAATGTGGAATACTGTAGGCTACTGGTGCAAATTCCACTTGTGTTACAGTTTAGTACAATATGTATTAATTTATATTTGGCTGCTCCACCAGTCCAGGCAGGACAGGATAGTTAAGTTTCAGTTTCGTTTTTCATCTCCGTGTCGGACAGCTGTTCGCTCAGCTGATGGGCTGCCTCACAGAGCAGACAGCGGGAGTCAGTCTAAAATCAGCGATGATCACTCTCACAAATCAAAAAGCTAAATTATAAAATAAAGCTATCTCTTCCTTCCTCTATCTGTCTGTATAGGGCCTATATTTCTCTCTCCACTGCACACACACTGAACCTCTCCTCACTAGTTTTAAGGAAGCAGAAGGAGGATTATACCCTCATTTTGCACTTATTATTTTTAAATATTAGAAGATTGCAGGCAAGTAAAATACCACCAGCCACTACATTCTCAATGATGGAGACGAATAATTACTTTTTTTCTTTTACAGTTTAAATCAAATATTTGAACAATACAGGAGAATAAATATTTGAAAGCAATACAGAATGCATGATATTACTGCATTGTATTGTATTCTATTTTTGTCACCAGGAACCTAAATGTTGTCAATTAGTCTACTTTACATACATTTGGTGCATAGAAATTCACCAGAATGCAGGAAATGAAGTGTTGAATGCTCAAAAATGTATGGGGGGACACCCCCAGACCCCCACATTAAAATGTGTCCCAAACCAAGGTTTAATCACAACCTACACCCTTGAAATTCATGAATTGTTTTGTTTTATTTGTATCTATAGGCCTTTGTATAAGGATACTTTGTAATTTTTATCACATTATTTTAAATTAAAGTCTTAGGTCCTGCTTATCAATTGCTCATAATAACCAGTAGGCCTACTTCTGTGTTGGACATTACTGAACCTCTTCCCATTCATAGCACCCAATGTCCCTGTCTAGTTCCATGTCCCCAAAAAATCAAATAAAGGAAACCCCCCCCCCCCCCCCTCCAATTTACCGTGTCGTCTAGAGGGGTCGGGTGTTTGTCACCTTTTTCACCTCTTATGAGTTTGCAGGTCTGGTTTAAGCATTAAGCAAGAACTGTAAATAAATTGTGCAAATCATTGTCTGCGTTGTGGCATTTTGTGTTTAAATATTCATTTCTATACAAAAATGTCAAAATCTGTAAATAAAGACACAACAGGCAAAGTTGCAACACCAATAATCCCATCTATCTGAATAGTAATTAGTGCATATTATCCTCTCAAAGTGCACTAGATCAATGCATTCAAATGTAAAGGGTACAAAAAAAAATTGGCCGGGGGGGCATGCCCCCGGACCCTCCTAGGACGTTCGGGGACCACGCCACCGCTGCTGAAAAAAATCCTGCGGGAAACACTGCTTACCGTTTCACCGTATTTGTATATAGTAATGCTGTCAAACGATTAAAATATTTAATCGCGATTAATCGCATTAATGTCATAGTTAACTTGCGATAAATCACACATGTTTATCTATTCTAGCCTAAATGTCCCTTGATTTATTTTTGTCCAATTATTTTTTCTCATTGTAATGCTCTTTTCACACCCATTCTCTACACCCTTGTAATTCAGTGTATTTCTTCTAAAATATCATAATTTCCAATTCAGTGCAAATAGACAACAATGTACAGGGGTTGACACTAAGGTTTCAAAAGCACTTGCCCATAGGGCAAGTGCAGGTAATGTTTTACTTGCCCGAATGTCGTGTTCACTTGCCCAAAAAAACCAAGAGTACCTATTTGCAGACCCATGGAGAAAAGGAGCTCCACTGGAAGCCACGCCCCGAACTCATTTCATTGGTCAGAATTGTAACCTACTCTGAGTTTGTTTTCACTTCACGCTGCAGCTCCGACTGAAGAAAGAGTCACTGCCACAACGCGACCCTGTACAGTTTAAAGCGGGATGTTTTTATAATTTCCTGATGATTTTACTTTTGACCGATCATTTATCTGATCAGTAGCGTAGTTATCAGCCCTCGTGCCGTTCATATGCGGCCACCTTACACGTCGTGACATGCTCTACATTCAGATTAATAAACCTATTGTATTGTATGTATTTGTTTATTTATTAACAGGAGTTTTTTTAACGTATGTGCCACTGAACATAGGCTATTTAGGCTATGCATGGTTGAAATGTAATTCTGCGGCTGCACGCGATCGTTACTGTTCAAATTGCGTCATCACAAAGTCACAGACGAGCATCGATTGTTAGCTTAATATGAATATAGAAATTATATAATAATTAAAAGTGTGATCACTAGAGGACAAGGGATCTGGTAAATCAATCAGGATCTACAATGGAAACTGTCACCTTATGTGTCTGTCTTTCACCCCACTTTTAAAATGAGCTGTTTATTTTAATGTGGTGGCACTTTTTGTGTGTTATTGATAAGAGTTTATATTTGTATGTGATTGACCTAGGCTACTTGTGGTAATTTGAATTAAAGAGACGGATTTCGGAAGATGTACACAAAGCTTCGTTGCTTCATTCATCTTCTACCTCAACATCTACTTTTTACCACCGTCCTGGCCACTTGGGACCCTTAACAAACAGACGTATTTTACTGTGTAGGCTACTAGCACCATAACCGGTGGAAACTGTGTATTATTATTCACCGCTAGGTGAACTCCGGCAGTAAAACAAAAAGAAGAAAACAAATTCAGAGTAGGTTACAATTCTGACCAATGAAATGAGTTCGGGGCGTGACTTCCGGTGGAGCTCCACTTTCCCCATGTGTCTGCAAATAGGTGCCTCTCAAAAAACAGTTAAACAATGATATATATATAGGCTAATTAAATTATACATTTTAGCGAACCGTATCTCTTAAATGCAAACTAGGGCTGGCCCGAATGCCATTTTTCAGGCTTCGCACACAGGCTGTTGTGTGTGTGTGTGTGTGAGTGAGTGAGTGAGTGAGTGAGTGAGTGAGTGAGTGAGTGAGTGAGTGAGTGAGTGAGTGAGTGAGTGAGTGAGTGAGTGAGTGAGTGAGTGAGTGAGTGAGTGAGTGAGTGAGCGAGAGAGAGAGAGCGAGAGAGAGAGCGTGATGCTGCTGGCTGCCGTGCGCAGCTGCTCAATAAGTAAGTAAGTAAGTAAAGTTTATTTATATAGCGCCTCTCGCAGACCAGGATCATAAAGCGCTTCACATTAAAAAACACAATAAAATACAATAAAACGACACATATACAGAGTCTGTTACAAAGAAGAGTTTCTTAAGAACGTACAATATAATACTATACAATATAATACAGAGCACATAGACATGGATCTAGAAAGCCTGTCTGAACAAGTGCGTCTTAAGCTGACTCTATGACTGAGTCCAGAATGCGCAGGGACTGGGGCAGGTCATTCCACAGACGAGGAGCAACAGCCTTAACAGATCTGTCTCCTCTGGTTTTAAAACGAGTGCGAGGAACCATCAGGAGGTTCTGCGTGGAGGACCTCAGGCTCCTGTTGGAGGCATAAGGCTGGATCAGGCCCTTAATGTAATCAGGAGCCTGACCGTGAAGAGACCTGAACGTCAGCACCAGGATTTTAAAGTTTACTCTGTATGCGACAGGGAGCCAATGTAAAGCTTTCAAAATAGGAGAAATATGGGCTCTCCTGTGGGTGCGGGTCAGGAGCCTCGCCGCCGAGTTTTGGACAACTTGTAAACGAGCCAAGCCTTTTTTACTAAGGCATGTTAGAAGGCTGTTACAGTAGTCCAATCGTGAGGACACAAAAGTGTGGACAATCATCTCAAGCTCGTGGCTCGAGACCATGTGTCTGAGCTTGGAGATGTTGCGCAAGTGAAAATTGCAGTTCTTGACCAGCTGATTCATATGCCGTTCTAGGGACATCCCTTCATCAAAAATTACAGCAAGATTCCTCAGACTTTTTTTCACTGAGCTGCTTAAGTTGCCGAGATGCTGAGTAATAAGTGGGACAATAGTGTCCGGGGCGACAACTAGGGTTTCAGTTTTGCTGGAGTTCAGCTGGAGGCTATTCTCACTGAGTCATAGCTTTATTTTGGACAGACAGTTTGTAAGGGAAGCCAGCCTCTGGGGTTCGCAGAGCTTAAACAAGCAGTACAGTTGAAGATCATCAGCATACAGATGGTAAGAAATGTCACTGAACTGCTGGATCAGCTCACCTAAAAGGAGCAAATAAATCAAGAATAGAATCGGCCCAAGGACTGAGCCCTGGGGTACCCCACACTGCAAGTCTGCCGGTACTGACATCATGGTATTAGAGGACACACAGAAGGTTCTACCATTCAGGTATGATCGAAACCACTCTAACACAGGGCCTGACATGCCGACCGCATCCCGTAGTCTGTTAAACAGAATATCATGGTCCACTGTGTTGAACGCAGACGACAGGTCTAGCAGGACCAGGACAGAACATTTACCGGAGTCGGCAGCCATCATAATGTCACTGGACACTTTTAACAGTGCCGTTTCAGTGGAGTGAAATTTTCTGAAACCAGACTGAAAAGTGTCGAATATGTTGTTAGCCTCCAAGAATGTTGTAAGTTGGTTACAAACAACCTTTTCCAGAACTTTGGCCAGGAACGGGATCTTAGAGATAGGCCTGAAGTTCTGTAGCTCTGCTGGGTCCAAGCGCGGCTTCTTTAGATGAGGTTCCACACCAGCATGTTTAAGGGAACATGGGAACACACCAGCTGAGAATGACATGTTAAACATTTTGGTGATGAAAGGAGCGATCGATTCCAAAACATTAACAAAAAGTCGGGCCGGGACAACATCGAGACGACAAGGGGTCACTTTCATGGTGTTTATGGTGGATAAAATGTCCACTTGAGTGACTGCCTTAAAAGAAGACCAACTGTGAGGAGGGGGTTCAAGCTGGGCTTCACTGCAGGAAGGGGAACAAGGGAGTTTCGCCTTTATATCTCTAACTTTGTTGACAAAGAAAGTCAGAAACTCATTGCAGCTGGCCCTGCACTGCACAGCAACAGCAGAAACAGGAGGTGAGACAAGAGAACTGATTGTATCAAAGAGCACTTTTGGATTTCTCTTATTGGAGACAATCAGCTGACTAAAGTAACTTGATCTTGCTTCATCCAAACGATCATTCAGGGAGGAAACAAGGTCCCTTAAATGAAGTCTATGGACCTCCAGTTTGGTTGAATGCCACAGGCGTTCAATTTTACGGCACGTTCTCCTCAAGTTCACAATGATGTCATTAATCCAGGGACAGAACTGCAGACGGTCCACATTATTCATTTTAAAAGGTGCTACTTCATCCAAGATAGTAGCACAGTGACTGTCAAAAGAGTGAACAAATGCATCAATTTCAGTGCAGTCTTTGAAAACAGTGGGGTCAAAACTGTCACAGAACCTTACTGCTGTCGACTCTGTGATAATCCTCCTCTCTACTTTAACGGGTAGGGGGCGAAGGTCATAATTCAAAGACATGTCAAAAAATACACCACAATGGTCACTGAGTTGCACATCTTCGACGCTCACATTATCAAGCTGCAGGCTGAGAGACAAAACTAAATCAATAAATATAGCCGATCTATTTTGTGTGAGTTAGCGGGGAAAAAATTGTTTTGCGGACTCTAAAACACATGAATAAATAGCTTAGACTACTGATAACTCATCTAAAATCCACTTTCCCGGTCGGGCAACCAGAAAGCAATAACAACTTGCCCGAACATTATTTTCACTTTCCCCGGGCAAGCGTTAGCGTCAACCACTGAATGTAGATCCCCCCCCCCCCCCCAGAACAGCATACACAAACATAATTGGAACTTCCTTTTTTATTTAAAAACCAAACCATAAGACAACATAGGCTATAGCCTATATAAAACAAATTAGTATTAAGGTGGTTGCTGCCTAAATGTTTTGGGAGTCGTTCATCCACGACTTATTTCAGACTGTTTGTGGAGTGGACACACCATACACTTGTGTGCTGGTGGTTGGTTGGTATGCCGCTGCTGCAGCCGAGGCTTAAGTCACCCTTGATAGCGAAAATTGAAGTGAAAATTAATGACTGGCGGCTGCCACTAACGTTCATGGAGGTTTTGGTGGGAGCGCAGGGTTATAAGCATGTCCATGGTTATAAGTAGGACTTTTGCAAATGAAAAGCTTTCTTTTCTGTTCCTTTTCCGCGTAGACCCCGAGTCACACACGGAAGACTCTACTAGTGAAGGTCGCACAGCTGAGCTAGGAAGTGCTAGGTTCCGGTTTCTGCTTCAAAATAAAAGTCAAAATTGACTTGACGTTTAGCTGTTTTGCCAGGTAGGGGAGAACGGGGTAATTTGTCACACGGGTTGGTTGTCACAATCGTTATATCTCGGAACCAGAAGGCGATGTCTGTGAAATTTTGGTATGTAAATATCCAGAATTTGGATCAGAGGTCACCTACATAGTCTTCCTTGGAGTTAGACTGCTGAATTTGAGGTGAGACTACTGTTTGTGTTTTTCATGTCAAATTGAAAATATTTAGCTCCTCAGTATTTTTCTTCTAGGCTTTTATACAATGGGTTTATAACAAAACACTTGTCACCCATACAAAGTGTGAAGGGTAAACTATAGTTTAGATTGTGGTTAGCAAGCTAATTAGTTGTCAGATGGTTGTTGGCCTTGATGCTAGCAAGAAATTCAAGTTGGGGTTGGTCGTCACATTTTTTGGGGGGTTGGTTGTCACATGTTATTTCAAGGCTGCAGCCAGAAAAGGAACCCAATAACAAAATAAATTGTCAAGCTGTATCCTCACTGACACCCCAGAGAAGGAAAGAATAGAGCAGGAAAAGGCAGCTAGCATGCAAAAGAAAAAAGGACAACAAAATCAAAACAACCCAGTGCATCCCAAGCTAGACCAGCTGCCAAGGCTACAGTAAGTTATGTAGGCCTATTTGTCAACTTGACAATGCAATTCAACTTTCAAATTTAGTTCTACTTTCTTGCCTTCTTTTTAAGATTATTCCCATTAAGATAACATTGTGACAAACAGCCCCATAGTGTTTGACAACCGACCCCTTGATGGGGTTGGTTGTCACAATGTGTAAGGGTGTCTTTGATGATTAATTTCTTCTTTATTACAATAAGATAGAAAAAGTGAGGGGTACACATTTCAAGCCAACACCTTTAGCTTCAATTTAATGTAGGAATGACTATTGAAAGATGTTTAGGTGATGAGCAATTCTCACTAGAGTAAAAAGTGTGCCTACTTACCCCGTTCTCCCCTAAATGATTTTAATGTGAAGTTACGCTGTAGGACATGTTCCGGTTGATTTAACAGTAACTTAATGGCGAGCCATATGAATAGTTGGTGGTGTTTCAGTTGTTCTAACATTACTAGTTGATGCAACAGCATGTGAAAAAACCACAACGTTTGCTAGGCCATGACGAGTGTTAATCGCGCGATAAAAAAATTAACGCGGATAAAATGGGTTTGCGTTAACGCCGTTAATAACGCGTTAAACTGACAGCACTAGTATATAGCAAATGTTTCTATTGTATATCTTTGTCATTTTTATTTTAACATCAACCTGTCTAATGGACTACAGTGTAAATTAGCCCCCGGGCTACAATCTGGCATTTTTACGTGTACTGCTATACATGTTCATTAATGTGCATTGTCCTGAAACAAATAAATAAATAAAAATAAAATAAATGTTCTTGTTAACACATATAATTTAGCAGCCAATCACAGGGCAGCAACTCAATGCATTTAGGCATGTATACCTGGACAGGACATCTTGATGAAGTTAAAACCAAGCATCAGAATGGGGAAGAAAGGAGATTTAAGTGACTTTGAATGGGGAAGAAAGGAGATTTAAGTGACTTTGAACATGGCAATGTTAAGGGTGCCAAAAGGGCTGGTCTGAGTATTTGTTGAAGTCAGAGGAGAATGGGCAGACTGGTTCAAGATGATAGAAACGCAACAGTAACTCAAATAACCACTCGTTACAACCAAGGTATGCAGAATACCATCTCTGAACGCACAACACGACCAACCTTGAAGCAGATGGGCTACAGCAGCAGAAGACCCCACCGGGTGCCACTCCTGTCAGCTAAGAACAGGAAACTCAGTGACTGAGGCTACAATTCCCACAGGCTCACCAAAATTGGACAATGAAAGATTGGAAAAGTCTTGCCTGGTCTGATGAGTCTCAATTTCAGTTGCGAAAGTCTGATGGTAGGGTCAGAATTTGCCGTAAACAACATGAAAGCATGGATCTATCCTGCCGTGGACCATCAACCATGCCACGTTAAAAGTCGCTGAAATCCCCTTTCTTCCCCATTCTGATGCTCGGTTTTAATTTCAGCATGTTGTCTTGATCAAGTCTACATGCCTAAATGCATTGAGTTGCGGCCGTGTGATTGGAAGATTAGCTTTTTGTTTTTAAAGCAATTGAACAGGTGTACCTAATAAAGTGGCTGGTGAGTGTAAATCCCTGCACATTTTCAAGATCTTGCAAATATATTTCAGTGTCCAATCAGTGAAAGAATAATAACTAATAATTCTACTTGCCATATTTAGAGGCATCCCGGTAGCCTAATGAACCTGAACCTTTACATCCCACACCAGCAGGGGACCATTGCTACATATCATACAGCATCTCTCCCCCATGCTTCCTGTCCGTACCTTCGCTTTAACTGTACACTGTCTTATAAGGACAATAATGAGCATGATGGCATAGTTATATTTGCTGAAACATATAATGCTTTCTAGCATTCATACCAAACACAAAGTAGACTACAGCTGAAGCTACTGGAAAATCAATCGTTTCCCAGACATTTTGTCACATTGGAAACATTTAAATGTGGAGCTCAGAGGATGGGTAAAGTTATTCCAAGGGGAACAGGAATGTGGATAGAGAAGTCAACCTCCAGACCTACCTGTGTAGTTTTGCCCGAGCCGGTCTCCCCCACCACCAGCACCACTCTGTTGTCTCTGATCAGCTGGGTGATCTCCTCCTGACACTTGAAGACAGGCAGGGAGCGCCGGAAGCTGTCCAGGTCTGAGGGACTCCTCCTCCGAGGCACCATGGGAATGCCGTTGTTTAAGCGCCCACTCGCCCTATTCCTGTCACAACTGTTGTCTGAGGGAAGAGTTGGAGAACACTATGTGATCCTATACAACACACAGCTGTTTGTTTCATCTATACAGAAGATATGAAGTATCACACTATCAGTGGACTTGACTGCCACTGACACTCACCAGACTCTGAACCCACAGACATGCCACATTTGTTGTTGGTCTGCAGGTCTATGCGTTCCTTATTGCTAATAGGAAACCTCTGCAGCAGGCTGCGGATGAAGTATAAGGAGTTGTGGGAGAGTGCGAGAGGCATGGTGGGCTGAGGTTTGTCTGAACCATCCTTCTTCTTGATGGTGAGGAAGCGATTCGGTCCTTTCCTGTTGGAGGAGAAATTTCTTCCATAAACAAATGTGTTAAAAACTATTTTGGTCTTGTGTTTATCAAGAGCCAATAAACAAGACAGCTAGAAAAACAAGACCGCCATAGGCCAAAGGGGTGGGCTTTAGCAGCTTATTGGCCATAACTCATTGACCATAATTCCTAGAGATATGCATAACACAGTCTCCCAAAGCTGTTTCAGCCCAACCAATACCTTTACCCAAAAAACGCAATGTTTGACTTTCAATTGGATTAATCTATGTCTAGAGTTGATATAACATGTCTGTTCACAGCCCTTTGTAACAGTTTCATAATCAAGCGACAATGTAACTGCATAGAATTGTAATTATTGAAAATATGTTGAGCTCTGTACCAGCCGCAAGAAGTTGGAGAAAAGCCAGGCAGCCAGAGCTGACTAATCACATTTTACCATGAGGTATGAGCCAAAGTAGCCCAGACATGTAATGACCCTTTTGAGGAGGTGTACATCATCTACAGCGTAGCCTACAGCAGCTACATCATAAACCCTTAACACAGAGTCAGCGGATGTCACCTTAAGCACAAATCCTCATATATCCATACTCAGATACGTGATGAATACAGGTCTTAGTGGAGGAACTAACCCTTTGCTTTTCGAGATGTAACCCAGAGACTGTGCCATTCGATGGATGAAAGCCCGCTCAGTACTAGTCAAGGAGGAGGGGAAGTCCATCTCTATTCAGTCAGGGAAAGGAAAGGGGAAATATTAGGACATCATGACTTTGGCAAACTTCTCTCGTAGGATATACCAATAACTAATGCTTAACCAAACAGAAGTGCTCTGATTATATGTTGTGATACAAAACAATGAACACATTGACACCTTTCTGGTCACTGTAGCGAAACCTCTCCAGAGAGAGGTTCATTGCTATCTTGACTTCTTCATCGATGTGGATTTCTTTGAGGCCGTTGGAGAGGGAACCCCGAGGTGGTGTGTTATGGCTCCTGGCTGGTCTGTGTGAGGCTCTGCCAGCACTCGACATGATGCACTGCAACAAAACAACACTTTATCTTAATACAGAGGCAAAACAGGTGGTCATTTCCAACTGCTGCCACGTTTCCAGAACTTACCCAGAATCTAACTAGTAAGAGCAACACACACACACACACACACACACACGAAAGAAAGACATGGTGGACATCACATGACATCAATCATTCTGATAAATAATATGCAAGGTCAAACTCCTTGTTGAGGCCAGAGACATAGATTTTGACCCACATTAAATATATATATTTTTTTACATTTTGGTTATGCACAACGGCACACTTTCTTGGATTTGCACCATTCCGTTTTATTTTATTCTAACTTAAATGTGTTGTTTTATCTAGTTGCTTGCTGCTGTTCTATTTGCCTTGTTAATTGTACATTCAGTATTGTTGTAAAACCAGACTAAAGAACTCTTTCTTCCCCACTGCCCTCTAACTCCTAAACAACAGATAGGAGTCTGATGTTACCGTTACTGTTGTTATTGTTATTATTCTACCTCAGGACTGCCACCATTTTTAAATTTTGGTTATGCACAACGGCACACTTTCTTGGATTTGCACCATTCTGTTTTATTTTATTTTAACTTAAATTTCTTGTTTTACCTAGTTGCTGCTCTTCTATTTGCCTTGTAAATTGTATATTCTGTATTGTTGCAGCTTCTTTTCTATTTTACTTCTATATATTGGATATTTTCATGTTTCTTTCTTGGCATTCAGTCTGTGGAAAACAAAGGACGAATGTCATTGTATGACTGAGAACACGTTTCTTATTGTGCATATGACAATAAACTAGAGGTGGGCATAGATTAATTTTTTTAATCTAGATTAATCTAGATTAATTTTGAAATTAATCTAGATTAATCTAGATTAAAATGGCTCATTTGAATTCATTCATAATATGCGTGCGCTCCTAAATAATGACTCAAAGTAAGTCTTTGAGAACGTGTTTCTCAAGCCAGGTGGCGCATCAGACCAGGGGCTCATCTCCTGTTTCCAACATGCATCACAAACTGCTTGAGGAAGCTGTTCTACTATGATAATTGGTGATGAAAATAAATAATGTTCAACAAGATGTACTTGTGTTTACAAACTGTTTATTCAGTTAAACATGAACTTTGAACTGTAGGCCATAAGAGGTAACGATGAATTGTTTAGGGCTGCAACTAACGATTATTTCAATAATCGATTAATCGGTCGATTATTTTTTCGATTAATCGATGAATCGGATAAAAAAAATAAACATTTGTAAATGCTGCATCTTTATTCAAAAACTGAACATTACTTCAAATTCACAGTGCACACTGAAGTGTCAAAACACCAGGTTATTGCTCCAACGTCCCGGAACTATTAAAAGTAATATTAAATGATAAAAAATTAATAATAAACTTAACTGGGATAACACAAAAAAAAACATACAATGTATGATATACATTTATACAGTATAAGGGATGTCCATGGTAAACCAGTCAACCGATAATATTTTTAACCGGTAAATACTAACGGTTAAAAAAATTAAATCATCTTAATTTCTCTCAGATGACAGGAGAGTTCATTTGTATTGATATTGATACCATTTTCAAGACTCCTTAACGATCCAAGTCTTTATTGATATCACAATTGATAATTTTCTATTATTTTGTTGAAATAGAACTTGTATTATTGCTTTAATTGCTGATATGATCATAGCTCTAGATAGGACATTAAACAGGTCATAATTCCATTCCATCTTTACTATCTATTTTATCTTGCTGGGAAAACAAGTTTCGCCAAAATCTCAAATTTCTTTTTTTTTGTGTTGCATTTGAACACATCAATCATATTACTGAGCCGGCCTGAACACATCACAGTTGACATGTTTGCTACTTTTTTTAAGCTAACTAGCTTTATATCCTTCCGATTTTAACATGGATTTAAAATCTGGATCACTATTTTTAACTGACGGGACTTTCTACACCGTTCGGTTGTATGATTACTGCCGCTGCATTGAATGACTGTTGATGCGCCGATGCCGATTCTCCGAGCACGTCTGCACACCGTCTGCAGCAGCAGCTGACAGAGTTTTTTTGGACTAGACGGATACTGAGTTGATGGAGTTTTTTTTAACCCAAAGAAAGCAAAGGTACAACACTTTTATATAGGCCTGCAGTCCAGTGTTAGATATGACCAAAATACAAGCTGTGGCCGCTCACACTATAGCTTTCCCGCACGTGAAGCGAGCCTTCACGTGCGGAAGGGGGTTCACCCCGACGGCGAACAGCATCTCCCCTGAGCCGAACAGGAGGTGGAATTAAGAGATTAACGGCGATATTTTTTTTATCGCCCGATAAGAGTTTGGCGTTAACGCAGCCGTTAACGCCGTTATCGGCCCACCACTACAATAAACACTTTGAATCTTGAATCTTGGTCCTACCAGACCATCGTACTTAATTTAATTTGTACAGAAGGTCTGGAATCGCTCAATTGACAAACGTAAACTCACTTGAAGGCGGGTGTCTGTTGAAGTTTAAAACTATTGGATGTGCCCAGTGCCACTCTGGATCTGCCAACCAATCGCATATCTTTTGGTCGTGACGTATGTCATGCGCCGGCTTCTGACTTCAACTGAAACTGGCGCACAACCTCAACGTCATTGTTCTCAACCACACACTCTGTTCGCTGATTGGACAGGCAAAAAATCTGGCTGAGGAAACCTGCGAATATACCGCTGACCCAGACAGACTACTGAAGGGAAATGAGCGGAAGTAGGTAGGTGGGCGGTGCCAGGCTACTGAAGTATACAGTATATCGCCATTTTGATTTTGTGTTAGTTGTACTTGTGAATCAGTTTGATTAACAAATGATGGCCTAGGTGCTGCATTGTTTATAGTATGATGCCCCTAGAGGCCAGCAGTAAAACATGCTATGCACTCACCTGCAAACTACAATAACTGTTTGTCTCTTTGTATTGCTACACCCTGAAGGAGAATCCAGACAACACGCCTTGTTGTCTACTAATATGTCAGGCAATATGAATTATAGGCCTTTTTATATTTTTTAAACCAACCTTGAGTGGCTGGACTTAAAATATATGACCGTTTTTGTTCATTTTCATAACTTGTCCTCCCCAATCACATGCTATGATCGTTAAGATCCACCACTGTGACAAGACAGTCAAAGTTGTGCTCTATATTTTATTTCCTCTACATTTTTGTTTAACCTCCTAGGACCCGAACTCTTCCATGGCATGGATTTTTAATTTCTCTTTGCTATTTAGGCTGATTGGGACCTAATGAGTGTACAAACCAAGAATTATCTTTTTACATGATGTAGTTTCTGAGAAAAATGATGTCCACATATGAGGACCGCAGTTTTAAATCGAGATAAAACACAATAAAGTCAGAGTTGAGTAATCATGAACAAAACTCTTTTTTTGGTGCCTGAACACAGCAGCATTTTTCCTGAGTGCAAAAACAAAATGAGAAACAACAATTGTGCCCCTTTGAGCAATATGGCTCATTAGAAAGGCTGCTAACAGTTGCAGGAAGACGTATATCCTGAATTGTAGCCAGAATCCTGGCCTTGGCCCTGGGGATGGTAGTCAAAGACCTGGCTTTGGCCCTTGGGTTGGTAGTTGGCAATCTGGCCTTGGCCCTTGGGTTTGTAGCCAGAATCCTGGCCTTGGCTCTTGGATTGGCAGCCAGAAACCTGACCCTGGAAGCCAGAATCCTGCCCTTGGCCCTAAGGATGGTAGCCGGAAAACTGGCCCAGGTAGCAAGAATCCATGGCTTTGGCCCTTGGGTTGATAGCTGGCTATCTGGCCTTGGCCCTTAGGTTTGTAGCCAGAATCCATGGTCTTGGCCCTTGGGTTGGTAGCCCGAACCTGGCCCGGATAGCCAGAATCCTGTCCTTGGCCCCTAAGGATGGTAGCCGGAAAACTGGCCTTAGCCCTGGCCCTTGGGTTGGTAATCAGAGACCTGGCCTTGGCCCTTGGGTTTGTAGCCAGAATCCTGGCCTTGGCCCTTGGGTTGGTAGCCAGAATCCTGGCCTTGGTAGCCAAAATCCTGGCCTTGGTAGCTGAAAACATGGCCCTGGTAGCCGGAAACCTGGCCTTGGCCCTTGGGTTGGTAGCCGGAAACCTGGCCTTGGTCCTTGGGTTGGTAGCTGGAAACCTGGCCTTGGCCCTGGCCCTTGGGTTGGTAGCTGGAAACCTGGCCCTGGTAGCCAGCATCCTGGCCTTGGCCCTGGGGATAGTAGCCAGAAAACTGGCCTTAGCCCAGGCACTTGGGTTTGTGGCCAGAATCCTGGCCTTGGTCCTTGGGTTGTTAGCTGGAAACATGGCCCTGGTAGCCAGAGTCCTGGCCTTGGCATTAGGGATGGTAGCCAGAAAACTGGCCTTGGCCCTGGGCCTTCGGTTGGTAGTCGGAGACCAGGCCTTGGCCCTTGGGTTAGTATCCGGAAACATGGCCCTGGTAGCCAGAATCCTGGCCTTGGGCCTGGGGATCATAGCTGGAAAACTGGCCTTGGCCCAGGCCCTTGGGTTGGTATTCAGAGACTTGGCCTTGGCCCTTGGGTTGGTAGCCGGAAACCTGGCCCTGATAGCCAGAAACCTGGCCTTAGCCCTGGCCCCGGCCCCTGGGTAAGGAGCCGGAAACCTGGCCCTGGGGTTGAAATGTACTGAAATGTACTCATTGTAACTGTAACTGTAAATAACTGTAAATGAGGGCAGCCTAAGTGTCTCTTGAGTGAAAAGTGAAAGGTTATTGATTGATTGATTGATTGATTGAAAACATATAAAAATGTTCAACAGAACTAAGTCCCGCTGTCCACATACAAGGATTTTTCAATAAAACTAACAGAATGAAGTCCCCCCGTCCACATATATGTACATCATGTTTAGCAGCATGGTAAATCGTTACAGTTACTAGCTTTTGTAAATTTTTTACTTCCATAACAAACATTGAACACTTTTATACATAATCTGAACAAGAATCAGCCATGAAATTTGATTAGATTTTTTTCCTGGTCGAAGTTTGGATCGGGAGTTTCCATTTTGGGAGTGATGAACTTTTGGGTGTGTTGTCGGCCATCTTGAATCTAAAGTATAATGTATTATACTCTTCTGCCACCACTAAGTGGCAGTATAATGTCCTTGTATGTGGACCCCAGGCCCTTTTTAGAGCAACATTTTACATTGCGGTCTAGACAGCCCAAAAAGTTGTCCACAAAAAATTTCCACACAGGTGGACGCCAGGTCCTAGGAGGAGCACTATGTAACTTTGGGTGTGTCAGATAAGTGAACATGTGGTTTTGGTTCCAGGTGCCTCAAAATAATGTAATTTGATTTATGATGGATGATAGAATGTTTCAATACCAAGAATTACATATAGAGTAAATATGTTTTGTAAATGAACGGCAGACTCTGCAAATGTAAACAAGAAGTCCCCCTCCTCTGAAACTGTATAGTGAGCCTTTAAAGGTGCAGTGTGTAATATGACATCATCAGGTAAGTTCTAGAAAGTTCTAGAATGCAACACTCCCTGGGTAACCCCACCCCTTTTGAATAATAACAGAAGCTACAGTGGCCTTCAAGGACAAGAACAATTCTACATTTTAAACAATGCACCTGATGACATTCCAACTATGACACTTTCAAGATGGCGGCACTAGGCCTTGGTCCAAAATATGCAGAAATATGGACATATATGAGACCCTTTCTAAGGGGGAAAAAAATTATTCAAAACATTTTTTCAGCTATTATGCACTAAATTAAAAGTACTTATGGATATTATAATTACTTTCTGCAAAATCTGCTAGGAAATAAAACCCCAAATTCTACACACTGCAGGTTTAACAGAGTACAGTCAAATATGTGTCTGTCTGTTCTGTCATTCTTACCAGACTGTGTCTGTGTGTGGTATTATGGCTTGGCTCAGACCAAGAAGGACCAGAGGACAGCACACGGCGGCTGTGTCAAACTAGGGAAAGAGAACAATACGTTATAGATTTACAATTGCCTAAGTGAACATGTGTATCGTTATTGTAACTAGATCTAGTAGACATTGACTTGACAGAAGTAAAATAACTACTGTTAAGAATATTTTATTAAATGCATGCCTAACTTGTGAGACTGGGTCTAACTTGTACTAAACCAAAACGTGGTAAATCAGTGCAATTTCAAGCTTCAAGGAACGTAGAATGAACATTAGCTTTCAAGAAAGCCTCTCTACGATTCATTCTGCTATATACAAGCCGTTTATGGGTTTCGTTTCATTGGAATTGAAACAATTACTAATTTAGCTAAATTAGCTTGACGGGTCACATACACACCATGAGAAGAAAACTGTAGCTAGCTATGTGTACAGACTTTTCATAAAGCTACTTTATGCAGATACCGTGCCTTGGTTAGTGAAGAGTTTCGTCAGTGCGCTCAAACCATCTGCAACCAGTCATGTTAAAGGAACGTAGTCCAATGAATAATCCGCGTGCTGTAGTCCGCCATTCCTCCACAAAGCATAGTACATCCGGTCCGCTCCTTCACAATAAAAGCGTCATCACGCCACTATAATCTTACCATGAATCTTACTCACACATAAGTAATGACAAAAATGTTTTTTTTTCTCCAAAATATTTGATTTGTTTTAGCCGACCGAATTCAACATGTAGGACACTGATGGTTGCACATTTCAACATTTGAAAAATGTTCAATAAATTGACAGAATAGCCTAAATATAGGCTATAGGCTATGTATTGTAATTATAGGCCTACAAATAATGACAAAAATGATTTCTAATATTTTAATTGCAATAACTGTTCAATTTACATTTATCAAGAGTATAAAAACTCATTAATTACATTTCTGGATCGCTTATCATACTTCAGTCTTTTTTGCTTTACCATCAAGCCAAATATCAAAGGTCTACCCATCTGTTTTTTTTTTAACTGTGGGTCGTCAAAGTATAAGATAGTTTAACCATAGGCCTATTCTTCTGACATGATCAGAAAAAGTTAGTTTGAAAAAGGGAGTTATGCTCAAAAAGAGCTAAAAGTGACACTATCAGTCACTAAAGAAACCTGTTAAGGTTTCACTAGTGCCATTTTCTCTGTGGTAGGACAACATTAAAAGTTCAACTATCTAGAGTTAGGTAGGGAGAAAGACACACAAGACACCTAAATCAAAAATCTAATCAAATCAGTTTTATTTGTATAGCCCAATATCACAAATTGACATTTGCCTCAGTGGTCTTTACATTCCATACAATATGATACAATATGACACTAGGGCTGCAACTAACGATTATTTTGATAATCGATTAATCTGTCGATTGTTTTCTCGATTAATCGATTATTAATCGATTAGTGTTTTGGTCGGTAAAATGTCAAAATGGTGAAAAATGTTGATCAATTTTCCAAAGCCCATGTTGACGTCCTCAAATGTATTGTTATGTCCAAAACACACAGATATTTCAGTTTACTGGCATAATAGGATTAAAGAAACCAGAAAATATTCACATATGAGAAGCTGAAATCAGAGAATTTAGAATTGTTTTATTCAAAAATTACTCAAAACGATTAATCGATAATCAAAATAGTTGGCGATTATTTTAATAATCGATTAATAATCGATTCATCGATTAATCGTTGCAGCTCTATATGACACCCTGCCCTTACACCCTTAGCTCGGCTGAGAAAAAACTCCCAGTAAAAAACCCTTTACCGGGATAAAAAAAAAGTTTGAAGAAATCTCAGGGAGAGTTGACAAAGTAAGGGATCCCTCTCCCAGGACGGACATGCTGCAGTAGATGTCATAAGTAGAGAAAATCACGAAGGATTTTGATCATTGACCAGATGTTTACATAATACTAAAGTAAAGTGCGAATAGTGTGGATGCAGGAAGACTTCAGATGCTGCCAGAGGGTGAGCCGGATCCACACCATCTCGTTTCACCAGGGAAATCTAAGGTTTCCAGCGCCGGGATTACATCCCACGTCTCCAGGCGGTGCCCTTAACCACTGCAACATCTTTCGCGTTGATGATCCATTCTCAGATGTTGCCAGAGGGGGGACCAGATCCACACCGTCTCGTCACCACCAGGGAAAACTGGAAGAGGACAGACAGGCAACCAGTGAGCGAAGCACAAATGAATTTAAAGATTGAACAAGCATTTTTTATTTTTTATCAACCTTTATTTTCCCAGGAATATACTCATTGAGATTCAAAATCTCTTTTTCAAGAGAGTCCTGGCCAAGAAGGCAGCATAAAAACATAAAAGTTTCACATTAAAAAACAAAATTTCACACTTAAAACAAAAGCATCAATCTCATTGGCAGTAAGTCAGTGTTCAGTAACCGGGCATGTACAGTTTGCGGTTAAATAGTCCTTAATCCTGCTTTTGTAATTGTTCATGGTGATAAAGGATTCAAGTTGAAGGTGTTCCTGTAGCTTACACCATGATGAGGGGGCAAAAGATTTAAAGGCACTTTCACCAAACGTAGTGCGAGTCCGAGGAACGTTATACATAATCAAACTGCTAGACCGAATGATACGAGCACTGTTTTTAGGAACCATTAGAGCAGGGGTGTCAAACTCATTTTGGTTCGAGGGCCACATACAGCCTCTCTGATCTCAAGTGGGCCGGACCAGTACAATAATGGCAAAATAACGTACATCAACTCCAAATCTCTAGCTTTGTTTTTCAGTAATATGCTTTATCACTCAGTCTACATTTGTAACCTACATTATCACGGATCACAAGGGATCTCTGTACCCCCCAGGAAATGTCTTAGTAAAGGTTGCTGCCGGCCATGGGAATAGGAGGAGCAAAAATTTGGGGGGTATTTTGCTCAAAGATGCCAATACGCACTAATGAAATAAACAACTGTTTATTTGAATACACAAATACAACAGGCACTGACGTTACAGTTGTCCAATTTTGTTTACTATATGTACAGGGACACATTTTGTGCAAACATGCAGACAGTACAAAATAAAATTTAATAAAAGTGCAACTTCTACTGTTTTGATTTATTTTTAAATACAGAGGTTATTGGTTGTTTTGGAATTCGTTTTTCCCAATTTAAAACATAAAAATAAAGCAGCATGGAAAATTAGGAAATAAATCTTGTAGGCCTACACTAGCATGCTCCTGCTCGTTTCGCACGTGCAGAGCCGCGGACACATCGCGCTTGCTAGTACATTAATTGTTCAGCACTAAAAATAAAAATTGTTTTATTTATTTTTTATTTTTTTGGTTTTTACTTTGCCATAAAGCACTGGAGGAAACATTAATAGCGGTGAAGCAAGATTGCCATTTACCATTTCCCACGTTGCTAAAATGTGCTTTTTTTTTATTTAGGCTGCCCCCTAGCGGCTGGAGTGAGCATTTTGGTTATTTCTTTAAAAATTCATATCTCCTCACAGGAATGGGCTAGAGACTTACTTTTTTTTTTTAAATGCTCATAAATGTGTGCTCTACAAGTCGCGGGCCGGATTAAATCATCTCCGTATGTTTGACACCACTGCATTAGAGGATACAAATAAGGAGGCAGATCGTGCAAAATTGCCTTATAAAGGAACATATAAGTGTTCCATCCTACGGTTGTATAAGGAAGACGGACCAACTTTCTCATACAATTTACAATGGTGCGTTCGGAATACAGAGTTTGAGACAAACCGTAATGCTGCATGGTACACAGAATCTAGCATTGTCAGAGATGATGAGTTTGCGTGCATATATAAAATATCACCGTAATCAATAACAGATAAAAAAAATGGCTTGGACAATTTTCTTCCTGGCACAAAAAGAAAAACAACATTTATTTCTGTACAAGAAACCCAGTTTCATTCTTAGCTTTTTAGTAAGACACTCAATGTGATGTTTGAAAGAGAGATTTTCTTCTAGAAAAAAGCCCAGGTATTTGTAAGTTGCGACTCTCTCGATCACTTTGTTGTTTAGAGTAACAATCTGGTTGTCATCCATATCAGATGTTTTCTTACTTCTTGTAAAGCAGATCATTTTGGTTTTGTCAATATTTAGTACAAGTCTTAATCCATGTAGGTTTTCCTGAACAACATTAAAAGCCGATTGGAGGTCCTTAGTTGCACTTGCTAAGGATGAAGCAGAGCTATACATAATGGTGTCATCTGCGTAAAAATTGAATTGTGTATTTGTAACATTGCGACACAAATTATTAATATAAACTGTAAATAAAATAGGACCCAAAATGGATCCTTGCGGGACACCATAGTGTATATTCTTACAGCTAGACGATAAACCATCAGCTTGGACACTTTGTGTTCTATCGCTCAGATAATTCTCAAACCATTTAACTGATTTTGAGGAAAATCCTATGTTCACTTAGCCTGGAAATCCAGACCCTGATATCTTGAACGATAGAGGGTCTGGCGACGATCAATAGTAATTTCCAACTCAAGGGGCGGCTCCTACTCGTGCATTTCAAATGCCACTGCACGCAGTTGGATAGCACTACAACCAATCAGAGCGATGCACAAGGCGACGTAAGCCCCTTTCGTTTAGCGAACAGCTGTTAAACTGTTAAATTAAACGTTTGCCGTTGTCGGTCGGCAAAATAGAACATTCCACTTACTTGATAATGAAAGATTTGAGTGCCGTCTTCCAAATCGTTAAGGGTCGAGGCCACAGCAGTCTCAAACTCACACAACATATCCGCAGCCATCTCTGATGTTTACTATCACGGCTTCGACGTCGAATGCACGTCACTGTCGTCATCCGGTTACGTCCTCCCCTGAGCACCATATAAAGGGCTCTGGCGCGCCCATATTAGATAGAACCAATTGAAACGTGAGCCCAGATTTCTGGTCTTCTTGATAAAGCTTCAACGGAGCGTGTCCAGACCAACACGCGCAGCAAATTTAATTTGCCAGCGCCTAGTGGCAGGTCTGGGAATGCCAGGCTAATGTTCACTAGCTTCTGTAATAAAACAGAGTGGTCGACTGTGTCAAAAGCCTTTGATAAGTCTAAGAATCTAATAAGTCCTCCATCTTCAATCTTAGTCTACACTGTGGTTCTATCCCAAAGTCATGGAAATCTGCATTTGTCCTTCCACTTTTAAAAAGCGGAGACCCTTCGGTTTTAGATAATTATCGCCCAATCTCCAGACTGTCTGTCTTGGCCAAACTGCTTGAGTCTTTCATAAATGAGCAACTAAAACATTTCTTATCTGACAACTCCATTTTGAATCCCACTCAGTCTGGCTTTCGACAAGGACATAGTACAATTATTGCTGTAACCTCAGTTACAAATGATATCTTACATACTTTAGATAACAAGAAGTCTTGTGCTGCTTTATTTATTGACCTTTCTAAAGCATTTGACACTGTGGACCATCACCTTCTCCTGCAGAGATTGCAAAGTATAGGCTTTAGTACCACTGTATTAAGCTGGTTCACTAATTACCTGAGTGGTAGAACTCAGTGTGTGGCATTGGATAACTGTACCTCATCTTTGCTGGAAGTAAAAATGGGTGTCCCACAAGGGTCAGTTTTGGGCCCCATTTTATTTTCCATTTATATAAACAATTTAGGTAGGGACTTAAAGCAAACAAAGATTCATCTTTACGCAGATGATACCATTATGTATACATCTGCCACATCAGTCAGTGAAGCAATTACATATTTACAGTCTGCTTTTAGTGTAGTACAACAATCTCTGGTAAGCTTAAAGTTGGTACTAAATGCTACAAAAACTAAGTCAATGATTTTTACCCGTTCACGCTCTCCAATAAACATCACTTTAACAACTCAGGATGGTACGATAATAGAGAGAGTATCGTCTTATAAATACTTAGGTATCTGGCTTGATGATAAGCTGTCTCTCGGGGTCCATATTGTGAGCCTTTTAAAAAAACTTAGACCTAAATTAGGTTTCTTTTTTCGCATGAAAAAGTGTTTTCCTCATTTAGCAAGGAAAAGGTTAGTGCAGAGCACTTTCTTATCAGTATTAGATTATGGTGACCTCATTTATATGCATTCTTCCTCATCGCTATTAAACAAACTAGATGTAATTTACCATTCAGCCCTGCGCTTCATCACAGGTGCCCCAGCTAGAACTCACCACTGCATTCTGTATGAGGCTGTACAATGGCCCTCCCTCTCCCTTAGAAGGAAACTACATGCACTGATTTTTATTGCGAAAGCACTAATGGGTAAACTACCCCTTTACATTTCAAATTTGCTTTCCTTCCATAACAGTGTTTACAAAACAAGGTCATCAGAATATATGTTATTAACCACACCACTAACAAGAACACAACTGGGTTCAACAGCTTTCTCATCATATGCAGCAAAGGTCTGGAATGAACTTCAAGCCACTCTAAAGCTGGAATCACTCCCATCACTCAGTACCTTTAAAAACATGTTACAATCAGCTCTAAAAGAACACTGCAACTGTTTTTAACCTGATGCCTTTTATTTATTTTTAATTTGTTTTTTTTAGCTGTATGTATTAGCTTGTTTTTATATAGCCTGTTATGAAGTGTAATTTTAGCATTATAGTGTCAATTGTGGTGTACTTTGTTTGTGTGTGTGTGTGTGTGTGTGTTGCCTTGTGCAAATTCTGCAACTTCTTTTCTGCTGCCTGTCTTGGCCAGGACTCCCTGTGAGAAGAGTTACTGTAACTCAATGGGACCTTCCTGGTGAAATAAAGGTTAAATAAATAAAAAAAGAATAGTGCAGCACAGTGTTCTTTCTCGTCAATTGCTGTTGTTATGTCATTTAGAACCTTCATTGTAGCAGTGACAGTACCATGTTTCTTTCTAAACCCGGATTGCAGATCATTTAGAATACAATTTTTCGATAGAAACTCCTTTAACTGATTACTAATAAGTCCTTCCAAAATCTTGCCAAGCACTGAGAGTTTGGATATAGGCCTATAATTGTTAGGGTTTGCTGGATCACCACCCTTCAGCAATGGAACAACATAGGCTGCCTTCCAAATTTTCGGAATTTGACCATTTTCTATAGTCAGGTTAAAAATGTGGGTTAATGGTTCAGCAATAATCTCAGCAGCAATCTGCAACAAATGTGGATCCAATCCATCAGGGCCAGCTGATTTTTTTGTGTTTATCTTTTTCAGAGCATCACGTAGCCTACTTCAGTAATTGTAATGGGAGTAACATTAAAGTCAAAAGGGAGCTTTTGCTCTGAGTAAGAGGAACTTTGTGCTGTTTTAAGTGGCATTTCCTTCTCAAACAGCTTACCTGAGGCGATAAAATGCTGATTTTGTAACGGCTGGATCAGGAGGACACAGGCGCGGAGACAGTAACAGTTTAAAGAAGATTTATTTTGAAAGTAACCATCAGGGGGTTAGGACCGAGATCCGGGGGGGAAGCTGGCTGTCATGGGGCTCCAGGGAGAGAGCAACGGGGCAAGTCCAGGGAGCTGAGTGTGAACAGGCTAGAGCAGGCAGGCAGAGGGGTCCGGGAGGAAGTGCTGGCGGGCGAGGGCTGGAGCTGGTGGCTGGAGTCAGGCCGGGAGAGCTGTGGCAGACAAAACAGGAGTTAGCCAGGAAAAATGCAAAAAACGGAGCTGCAAACAGGTTAGCTTAGAGAGAGGACTGACTGTGTGGAAACAGAATCTACAATCTGGCAGTGTCTGGCAGGTAGGGCCGGGTATATGAAGAGCAGTTGATTGATGATTGATGGCAGCTGTGAATGCTGGTGATTGACTCCAGCACACCTGACTCCAACCCTGCAATAGACCAGCACATAGACAAGGGTAAAAGGGAAAAACAACACAAGGGCTAGAGGCCCAAGCAGGATCATAACAGATTTAGAATAGATAACATCTTTGTTTTGTCTGTAATGATTTCATTTTCCACCCGTATTTCCTTTGGTAACACACTGTCACTTGTGATTGATGACATGGACTGAAAAACCTTCCAGAATTTAGAAGTATTTTTCATGTCAGACATTTCTTTAATATAGTAGTCTGATTTAGCTTTACGTATCAGGGACATACATTTATTCCTAAAATGCCGAAAATGAATCCAATCAGACTGACTTTTGGATTTTCTTGCAGTTGCCCAAGCTAGATTTTGTAAGAAAAATATATTTCCAATTTTAATGATGTTATAGCCCCCATCATTAATTTGCATTTATTTTTATATAATCAAATAATAGTCATACAATTAAAATGTGACTTCAATAATATTCTCATTTCAGTACAGAACAGGGTACAGAACTGCTGCCCAACACAGACTGCAGAAAGTGTAGTATCACTATCACTGAACAAGTCCATGGGACTTCGCCATGTGCCATGCACCACTGTGAAAACAACTTCCACCTGTCTGCATAGCGCCATGTAGTGGCGAGTGCCCCTGAAGTTAAAACGGTATGGACCTCTGACTGGTCGCAATACGTCAACAGTGGGTCCTGGCTACCAGGAGCCCCACGCACAGCTGCAGGCGCCCCGAGTTCGGGTGCCACATGTGTCCGCCTACCTGAGACAGAAGGTCCTGTCTCCCTGGAAGGCACCAAGGCTCTCCTTGAGGAGTTTAGTAACGCTGGGATCCATGGCCTTCCTGGCCAATGTGGAGCCACCAAACGTAGGCTGTAACTGCAATGCTGGACCCCATCCAGTGTTGTCAGTAACAAAAGAATTGTAGGAAATGCATAAAGCAGGCTGACTGGCCAAGCATCAGCCAGAGCATCCTGCCTTAGGGGACTGGTCCTCTCCATCTAGGAGAACCCAGGGGGACAGTGGGTCTTCTCTTCGGACGCAAAGAGATATGCCACCGCCCTGCCATACTTGTCCCAATCATGCCCACCACCTCCGGATGGAGTCTCCACTCCCCGGGGGTGGCCCTTTTCTATCGCTGTGTTCCAGAGGTGCACGTCGCAGCGTGCAACTACTGTCTAGCCTGGTCAACCTGGACACTTCGCACCGGGCCTGAAGAGCAGCTGGCCGAACGTCTGGCCTGGGATCACTGGAAGAGAATGGAGGGTCTGTCGACACACCTCCGACTGGGACGACGCCACAGTTGACATCAACCTGCCTAGCTCCCTAAGTCATAATGCAAAGTCTGCAGTGAAGCATCACTGAGGGTCCATGCTGAGTGACCAGCACCTGACCCCTGTATGGTTTGCGACCGAGCCAGGACTGTGTGAGAAAGCAAATTCCCAGATGGCCCACACAGGCAGCAATGTCATAACTCCTAGTAAGGAGGTTGCCTGAAATCCGGCACTGGGGCCGAGGGCAGCGCACATCGGCTCTCAGAGCCTTGTCTGGGGAGACAACCAGGGATGCTATAGCAGGCTCAATCGGAGCTAACCAGTCCAAACCCTAACTATCAGCATTGTGCATGGCTGCCAGAGCTCTGCTGTCACTAGTGTGATGGGAGAGAGCCCTTAAATCTGGCCAGCATCTACGGAGCTCTGTGGAATAAGGCTCAGAGGGAGGCACACAGAAACGGATGATTGAGGGCCTGCCGAAAAGAAGGCATTCGTGGGTGCAGATGAAACCAGAGCTTCATCTAACCCCATACTTGGCAAGTCACGGATGGACACTGACCCTCTAGCCGAGCTGCCCACCTGTATAACATTACAGGACGCAGCTGTGGACAGCATGTCATCCCCTGAGTAGGAAGGATGCACAGCCGCAAGGCTACTCACTGCCGCTGGTACCCTGAGCTGGTTGGAGGCTAGCAGGAGAGCTTCTACCTAGCAAGCCTCAGTGCCTGAGGCCTGAAACTACGGTTCATGCATGGGTTATCTGACAATGCTTACCTCAGGTGCTCACCCCGAGACCTGCAGGGCACTTGTCATGGCCATACTCCACTGTAGGGAGGCCATGAAGGCGTCACAATTATGGTTGTTTAGCATGTCAGCAATTTAGCAGGCTAGGCTAAATGAATTAGTAGCCTACTCAACCGAGCTTCAGGTGCAAGCACCAGAGCAACGGAGCGACACCCTTAAAGTAACAGTGACGGCGACCTTAGGAGGCCTAAGCTGCCCATTGTCGAGCCAATTAAAATATGCATCTGTTAAAGGTATGCAACCGGGCTTCAGGCGAGAGCAACCGAGCCACGGTGCGACACCGCTAGAATAAAACGGTGGCGGTGTAAGACTATGCTGCCCACTGGCGAGCACAATTACAGTAGGCTTTAGGCAATCGAGCTTTAGGCGAGAGCACCCAAGCAACAATGCGACCTGTTGTGTAAAGCTATGCTGCCCACTGGCGAGCATAATTACAGTAGGCTTTAGGCAATCGAGCTTTAGGCGAGAGCACCCAAGCAACAATGCGACCTGTTGTGTAAAGCTATGCTGCCCACTGGCGAGCACAATTACAGTAGGCTTTAGGCAATCGAGCTTTAGGCGAGAGCACCCAAGCAACAATGCGACCTGTTGTGCAAAACTATGCTGCCCACTGGCGAGCATAATTACAGTAGGCTAGGCAATCGAGCTTTAGGCGAGAGCACCCAAGCAACAATGCAACCTGTTGCATCCGATTAAGGTATGCAACCGGGCTTCAGGCGAGAGCAACCGAGCCACGGTGTGACACCGCTAGAATAATACAGTGGCAGCGCAAAACTATGCTGCCCACTTGCGAGCAAATACAGTAGCCTGCGCAGACACGACAACTGTGTGACAGCTACAATAACACAGTGAAGGCGACCTTTGGAAACATAAGACGCTCACTGGCTAGCACTAATGTATGCAACCGGGCTTTAGGCGAGAGCAACCGAGCCTCGGTGCGACACCGCTAGAATAATACAGTGGTGGTGTAAAACTATGCCGCCCACTGGCGAGCAAGTTACAGTAGGCTAGGCAATCGAGCTCTAGGCGAGAGCACCCAAGCCGAGAGCGCACCCACACAGTTCAAATGAATTCAGTTTACTTAAGAAGGGGACAGTGCAAATCAATAAACCACATGATCATACATGGGTTAAAAAAATGCTAGAATTAGCCAATTAAGCTATTCTCTATCTGTAGTCCCCTGGCAGTGTCAGCGGCTCTTGGTAACCCCAGCCGCCCACTGGAGAGCAATCACTATAGGCACTGTGGACAGCATGTCATTGAGCCTTAGGCGAGAGCCCAAGCAATAATGCGCCTTAATAACACAGTGACGGCCGCATGAGCTACCGCAACGGTGCGACACGGCTATAATAACACAGCGGTGTGAAACTAAGCTGCCAACTGGCGCCACACTACAGCAGCCTACACACGAGCAACAGTGTGACACGGCTAAATAACACGGTGAAGGCGATTTAGGAAACTAATTCGTCCACCGGCGAGCAATACAGCAGCATACAGTGTATACAACAGCATACCAGTGTGTGGCACGCACACGATTGGTGCGACACAGCTCAAATACAACAGTGAAAGAGACTTCTGCACCCGAAGCCGCCCACCTGACGAGCAAATTAAGTAGCCTATGCAACCGCTCTAGGCTACTCACAGCGACAATGCTACAAAGTAGGCTACTGTGGCGGCGGCTTGGAGCTTCCCAAGCCGCTCGCTGTCGATTAAATCAAAGTAAGCAACCGGTCTAGGCGAACTTATCACCCGATCAACAGTGCAACAATGCTAGAAAGACAACAGCCTACATTCGAGCATACAATTAGCAACCGGGCTTAGCGAAAAACACGCAAGCAACGGTGCGAACGAAAGAATAACACGGCGACTGTGAACCCAGCCGCCGCCTGATCATAATCAAGCAAGGTGGAAAGGTGATAGTAGCTTCCGCGGTAGCCTCGGGCTACGCGTAGCCTTCACACTTACTCACCCCTTACCGGCCGCAGCCAAGTCGAACGAATTGCAAGTCGCAGCCCTTGGTGGTCGAAGTCAAATCGAAGCACCAACCCTTAGGTACGAGCTACTTGCGACAAGCTAATGGTATATTATCACACGACAATGTGTGAGACCTGCTAGTCCGCGAGAAAATAGAAGGAACAGAACCTCTGGTGACTTCCGGAATATATACATTCCCGGAGTCACCCAGGTGTCACAGGTGACTTTGTTGGTATAAAGATCTCGACCTGCGCATGCGCGCGATGGAACATCCAGTGCTGTAAGCACCGCCTCTGGCGGTCAGTAGGAACGAAATAGAACACAAAATACAAGTGTGAACCCTTCTCTGTGCATTCATTAATATTGATACCCGCACGGACGTAATTTGGGGGGGGGACACAGGGGACATGTCCCCTGCACTTTTTCAAAAGGCCGTTTTGGTCCCCTGCACTTTTTACCGTCCAAAAATAATGTTGCGCTATAGTAAACAGAGACATGTCAAGCACTAGGACCAAGCGGAAAACCGCCGCTCAAGCTGAAGCCTGTTTCCCTGAGTTTAGACCGCCCACAAGCTCCTCGATTGGCTCTGCCGTTTCTTGTGTGATTGGCCGTCCCCGCTGTCACTCCATCTTGCGTGCACATTCAGTACACCCAATACATCCATGATGAGTACACCAGTCTGCTAGTTGTCCAGAGGGGTATACTACGAAGCGAGATTAAGGGCTGAGCGAGGTCTGTTGAGTCTAAAGCCAGCATTTTCAGTTTCACGAAAGGTTTATCAGTATTTTCCGCTGCTCTCAGTGTATAGCTCTTACCCCATGATATGAATATCAGAGGTTTCATTTACATTAATGTTTGAATCGTGTCCATGTGCGTGCGTGTGTGCGCGTGCGTGCGTGTGTGTGCGCGTGCGTGCGTGTGTGTATGTGTGTTTGGTAATTAGGCGCCGACATGTCTAAAAGAAGAAAAGTGGATATAAGAGACTTCTTTAGAAGTCAAAGTGTAAGTTACTCAAATAAATGCATTACACCCATAGATAATAATTACACCCATCCTGCAACACCTTCACTGGCTCCCAATAAAGCAGCATATCCACTTCAAGATCCTCCTCATCAATTAGCTACAAAGATCTCAATAACCTTGTCAAGTGTCTTTGAGTTTTATTGAAAGTGCTGATAAATAAAATGCATTATTATCATCATTATTATTATTATTTTAACTGTAGAGCCCCAACAATGCAAATATTTTAAAAAGCTTATATTTAATGCCAAAGAGATACACTTATGTTCATGTATTATTTTTATGTTGAAAGGCAGCAAAAATTAAAAAACACCAACAATGAAAGATTAGGGAAATTACAATGAAATAGATTACAAATGTGATTTTATACATCAAAACTCATGATAATTGTGAAATTAGAAGTTTTTTCCTCTATAACCATATCATCAAAATTGATGATTGTTGCACCCCAAATTGTCGCACTGTTCATGTTATGCATCAACATATTTTTGTCAGGTGACAGAAGGAGATACAGGAGGAGAGGCTAGAGGAGGGAGAGCAGGAGAGGCTGGAGGAGATGGAAGACAAGAGGGTGGAGGAGGTAGAGGAGGAGAAGCTGGAGGAGGTAGAGGAGGAGAAGCTGGAGGAGAAGAGGCAGGAGGAGGTAAAGGAGGAGAAGCTGGAGGAGATGGAGGAGAAGAGGCAGGAGGAGGTAGAGGAGGAGAAGCTGGAGGAGAAGAGGCTGGAGGAGGTAGAGGAGGAGAAGCTGGAGGAGATGGAGGAGAAGAGGCAGGAGGAGGAGAAGAGGCTGGAGGAGGTAGAGGAGGAGAAGCTGGAGGCTCACAGGTGAGGTTGAAAGAATAAACATATGTAAATCATGAGATTAAGCATTGTGACAAATGTTAGGGTGACGATAATCTGTATCAGAGCTTTCAAAGTTCAAACACGTGCATCTATATATTTTGTCAGATGAAAGAAGCAAACTGGACAGGTACAGTTTTATATTGAGGCCAGCGTACTAAAAAGTTGTCTAAATGTATTATTTTATTGGTAAGAAATAGTAGCGACTCAGTAGTGAGTTCATGAGCTGGGTCAGCAACTCACAGTAGGGAGGGAGTGACATAAACTAGTTTATTTGGCAATAATTTTCTACAGTATTGTAATTAATTAAATTATAAGTTGCTCATAGATATTCCACCTTTTGCTATGTTTATATTAGCTGGATCAGCAGCAGCCAGGGGTCAGTGGATGCTCAGGCAGTAAAGGAGCAGAAGATGGTAGAGCAGGGCCAGATCAGATAACTGAGCCATATCAGCCCAATCCAAAAGAAATAGCAGTTCAAAAACTTGCAAACAGAACCCTACATTTCCAAGAGAAATGGTTTAAAGAATTTCCTTGGATTCATTACAGTCACAGTGTGAATGGAGTCCTGTGTTTTTACTGCGTAAAAGCATTTCAACTGGACAAGCCTTCACTGGCGAAAAACACCGATTCAGCATTTGTCTCTGCTGGGTTCAGAAATTGGAAAAAGGCTGTGGAGAAATTTACAGATCATGCAAAAAGCAAGTCTCATAAGCTTGCAGTTACTACACATTGTCAAGAAGCAAAACCAATTAATTCTCAGCTTTATAGTGCATTGGCAGCATCACAGCAAAAGGCAAGGGCATGCTTGATGAAGATCATGAGCAGTGTGCAATTCCTAGGCAGACAAGGCCTGGCTCTCAGAGGCAATGAATCTGAGGGAGGAAATCTTTCTCAGTTACTCAGGTTGAGATCAAATGATGACTCCATGCTGTTCGAGTGGCTTAATTCACGTTCTCATGATTACACAAGCCCCAAAATCCAAAATTAGATGTTGAGCATAATGGCAAACTACATTGTCAGAGATATAGCCACTGAAATCAGATCACAACCACAGTTGCAATACTCCATCATTATTGATGGAACACAGGACGTTACTGGGACTGAACAGGAATCGATCTGTCTTCGCTACGTTGACCAAGACCTAATTCCTCATGAAGTATTTGTTGGTTTATATGAAGTGTCACTCACAACTGGACAAAACCTAGCAAATGTAGCCAAAGATGTACTGCTTCGTCTCAATTTGTCTCTTGATGGGCTCCGGGGACAGACATATGATGGAGCAGCAAATATGTCCGGGAAATATGCTGGTGCACAGGCTTATCTTACACGAGCACAACCATTGGCACTGTTCGTACACTGTGGTCCTCACTGTGTTAATTTGATAACACAGGCAACTTGTGCAGCCTCATCTGTCGTCCGTGATGCACTGCAGTGGGTCCATGAATTGGGGCATCTGTTTGTACTTTCAGGAAAGTTCAAGACCATCTTCTGCAACATTGCCACATCTGAACATGGATCATTTACCACACTGAAGCCACTGTGTCCTACACGGTGGACTGTGCGAGTTGCAGCAGTCCATTCAGTCCTCAAACAGTATGAGGCAGTGTTGCTCAGTTTGGAGGAGATGGCTTCAACCGGTGGCTCCGAAACAGCTACGAAGGCAAATGGTCTCCTTGACAGATTCCAGAAAGGGAACACGGTGCTGGGACTCCATCTTGCTTTGGAAGTTCTTGAGGAAATGGAATGCCTCAACAAATCGTTACAAAAGCGAACCATCACAGTTGCAGGCATGCAGGCTGCAGTAGATTATGTCAAGACAGCTCTGCAAGAGAAAAGAACAGAGGGAAGATTCCAACAGATCTTTGACAGTGCAACAGAGCTGGTCACCTCACTAAACATCAGTCCAATTGAAATGCCTCGTATCCGCAGGCCACCGAAACACCTAGCTGGTGAAGCTGCAGCACATGCCCCAGCAGCTTCTGTTGATTACTTCAGAAGGGAGTTCTTCAAGATGCTTGACACAGCAGATGTGCAATTCAGAGAGCGGTTTCATCAAACAAGCCTTGAAGTTCTTCAGAAGTTGGAGAATGTGCTTGTAACGGGAAAAAGTGATGCCATTGTGGACCAGTATCCAGAGATTAACAGGAGGATGTTGGATGTGCAGTTAGCCTTGTTCAAGTCAAAGAACACCTGCACATCAAGCACAGAAGCTGCAGACATCATGAGAGGCATGCTGCCTGAAGTCAGAGGTCTTTTTGATCAGGTGGAGGTCCTTGTGAGGCTGTTGTTGGTTGTTCCAACATCGTCTGCTGAGGCTGAGAGGAGTTTCAGCGCACTGAGGAGGTTAAAGACCTGGCTTCGCAACTGCATGAAGCAGAAACGTCTGAACAATGTGGCAGTTTGTCACATACACCAAGAAAGGGTTGATGTCTTGGACAGGAAGAAACTCTGCCAGGAATGTATCTCTGCCAATGATAGAAGACAGCATGTGTTTGGAAGCTTTGGATGATACTTAAAAGAAGCAATAGAAAACACAGTGAACAGTAAAGAGTTCGAGTTTTATTAGAAGAAAAAGAAAGTTTATATTTTGGTCTTGCACCTCTTTAGTTTGTTTTCAAGAATTTTTTGGAGAGTGCGCATTTTTCTTGGTTTTTCATTAGAGTTTTATTAAAAATGTGTGTGTCCCCCACTTCTGAAATCAAAATTTCGTCCTTGGATACCCGTCTGATTCCATAGCTGTGAGGATACAAATTTGGACAAATGCTCTTTTCATATCCCCAGCCAAACTCTCAGACTGATGGTACTACACGCATTTTTTCTCCCTTTTTTAAAAATTAGTAAATTGGCTGGGTGAACGTGACATTTTTGTTGCTTGTCATTTTGAAGTATTGTCTAGCTCACTCGCTTTTTATTTTATTTGTATCTCTAATTTAAAACGGCTGGATTAGCGTGTCTGTTCTTTATTTTATTTTTTTTGCCATTTGGACAGCTTGTCTAACTCACGCCTTTTTTGTATTTTGAATCTGCTGGGTGAGCACGGTATTTTTGTTTAGTGCGTTGTCATTTTGACAGTTTGCTGGATTGTTCATAGTGTTACTAGATGTTATGGGGTGAAATGTACAAGACCTATGTGGGAAGCTAGCACAGGTCAGGAAGTTAAGGCTTGGAATGTTTGTTGTGAGACTAGTAAGGTTCTTTTGGGGTTTGCTGTTTAGAGCAATATATGGGGTGGGTTCTGGGTGGGATGGGTTGGTGTTAACTGGGGGTTTAGCTGATAAGTCATCACCTGCTGTGTTTTCAGTTATTTGTGTTTTCCTTTTTTTGTGTGTTTTTCTTTCCCTCTGTATTTTGCTACTCTTTTTCTAATCGGAGCAACTCTTTTTATTCTCACTATAACTGAGCTAGATGAAGGGCAATCTTAATTTAATTAGTTGGAATGTCAAGGGGCTAAATCACCAAGTGAAAAGGGGTAAGGTCTTAACCCACCTAAAACGGCTCAGGGCTGGAATAGTTTTCCTTCAAGAAACCCACTTACATGACTCTGACCATGGGCGATTAAGTAAATGCTGGCGTGGACAATTTTTTCATTCTAAATTCAGGGGTAAGGCTAGGGGCACAGCTATCCTTATTGATAGTAATATTCCTTTTGAGTCCTCAAACATTATATCAGATAAAAATGGACGTTTTATTATTTTCTCAGGCAATCTTCACAATAAGTCAGTCATCTTTTTTACCTTTATTTATACAGGTATATCCCATTGAGTCCGAAGACTCTTTTGCAAGGGAGACCTGTTCCCATTTACACGTTACCATTCACACACACATTCATACACCGATAGCAGGCTAACTATCGACATTCACACGAGGCAAGGTGGGTGAAGTGTCTTGCCCAAGGACACAACAACTATGACACAGGTGGCAGGGCGGGGATCGAACCTCCAACCCTTTGATCATCGGCCGACCCGCTCTACCAACTGAGCCACAGTCGCCATCTTGGCCAACGTCTACGCGCCTAACGTCGATGATGTAGAATTCTTTAAGAGATTTTTTTCTCAACTCCCTGATCTCAATTCCCATTCTCTTATTCTTGGTGGGGATTTTAATTGTTATCTAGACCCAGTCTTAGATCGCTCTTCCCCCAAACCTGCCACTCTTAGCAGATCTGCAGGTTATATCAAATCATTTCTTGCTGATTATAGCCTCTCTGATCCAAACAGGTTTTTATACCCCACAGGAAGAGAATATTCATTCTTTTCACATGTCCACCATACTTACACCCGAATTGGTTATTTTTTTGTTGATAATTCATTGATGTCAGACCTAAAGTCATGCAGTTATGAAAGTATTGTGATCTCAGATCACGCTCCTCTGCTCCTTCAACTGGCTTTCTCTGACGTTGAGTATACAAGAAGGCAGTGGAGACTGGATCCATTGTTGCTCACAGATGAGAGTTTTCTTTCACACATCTCTACACATATTAAAACTTTTTTGAGTATAAATAAAACACCAGATGTGTCCAATGCAACAATTTGGGAAGCCCTGAAAGCCTATTTGAGAGGTGAAATTATATAATTTGCAGCATACAAAAATAAGTGTACAAAACAGAAACAAACTGAAATTGCTGATCAGATTCTGAACATAGACAGACAATATGCTAATTCACCTTCATCTGAACTTTACAAATAACGTTTAAAACTTCAGACATAATTCAACCTTCTTTCCTCTCGTCAAGTTGCTGACCAGTTGCTTAGGAGCAGAAGTACTTTTTACGAGCATGGTGACAAGATTGGTAAACTCCTGGCCAATCAACTGCGCGGATTTAGAGCGAAGCAACTCATCCCTGGAATACGGACAGACAGTGGGTGTACAACATCAGATCAGAAATTGATAAACTAAAAGTTCAAAACATTCTATTCAAATTTGTATAGTTCTGATTGTACAGTAGACGTAAGTAACGGTGATGGAAACCTTTTTCAGTAACCTAAACATGCCTTCCCTTTCTCAAGACCTGAGACTTAGCATTGAGGCACCTATTACTCAGAAGTAAATTATTGCAGCAATAACATCTATGCAATCAGGCAAATCTCCTGGTCCAGACGGACTTCCATCTGACTTTTTAAAGAAATTTTCAGACGAATTATCGCCTTTTTTATGTTCAGTATTCTCAGACTCATTTGACTCAGGTAAACTCCCGCCTTCGTTCTATCAGGCCTGTATTTCCCTGTTGTTAAAAAAGGATAAAGATCCTCTAGATTGCGCATCATACCGACCAATTTCACTATTAAATACAGATGTGAAGATACTTGCTAAAATTCTCGCCCACAGATTGGAGGGTGTTCTCCCCTCTATCATATCCCCCGACCAAACTGGGTTTATAAAGGGACGCCAATCATTTTATAATATCCGCCGGCTAATGAACATTTTATATTCCCCCAGAAATATTGAATCAGAATGCCTCGCTTCTATGGATGCTGAAAAAGCATTTGATAGAGTAGAATGGAATTATTTGTTTTTCACCCTTGAAAAATTCGGTTTGGGTCCTGTTTTCACTTCTTGGGTTAAATTATTTTATGCATGCCCTTCTGCCTCAGTATTAACAAACAGCCGTTACTCAATTAGTTTTGATCTGCACCGTGGGACCCGGCAGGGTTGTCCTTTGAGCCTGCTCCTTTTTGCTATTGCAATCGAACCACTTGCGATTGCCATTCGCGGTAACCAGTGTTGGGCAAGTTACTTCAAAAGCGTAATGCGGTATTTATTACTGGCATTTCAAAGTAGTTAGTTACATTACAATATTACTGTCTTTGAATTGTAAGGCATTACACTACTTTTACATTACTTTCACCAAAATAACATGAAATGTGGATTTGGTGTTCTCAATAGATCTTCTTGTGTTCAATGCAGCTCATTACACAGCAGGAGGTGACATGGTATGGCATAATGACTGAGCTAGGCTTAAGGCTAACACAAGTAGGCCTATGCTATATAATATAATGGTCACAGTTATGGCTCATGGTGCAATACATTTTATAATAGAAATACTGTATCTTTAGGTATTTATTTAGCCTATATTAATATCAATAGAGCTAGAGCCTACTACTGTAGATTGAAAAAGTAAATTGAGCCTCAAAGATTTGTTTCTTGCGTTCTGGCGACTTAAAAGCACAAACAAGTTGTTCACATCATCATCAACTTTTGCCTTTTTTAGTTGTTCCAAAGAATCTGCCTTATCATCTTGCCATCTAATCTAAATGATAACAGCCCATTATGTTTGTTTATCGTCTCTCTTGCGTGACATTTTATAATAACAATAGTAGCCTAAATATATATATCTCCTTTGCTAATTCAAAGCATCCACTCATTATGTTGGGAGTCGACGTGTGTGTCAGAGGCATGAATCGACAAAGTGATCAACTCTTATTGTGACTTTTTTGCTGCAGCACTTTTAGTGCTGAGGAGAGCTTGCCAACTGCGCTGTCCTTTACGCACCATCACTGCTGCCGTTATGTTAAGATTTCATAATTTGCATCAAAGCAAACCCTTTAGGCGCCGGGTTTTATTTTAAAAAATACTAGATTTTGACACTTAAATTTCAGAAGGCTCTGGATTGAAAGTGGTTTGAGATAGAGACTAAGTGTAAATGAGACAAATATTGAGAATGACCTAAAGTTTATCTGGGGAGTATATTTTCCCATCTAATTAGCATATTATGATGTCATATGGTGGCGGCCATGTTGTAGGCTATTATGTAATTTCCATGAAATACCTGATATTTTGAAAGAGAGTTGAACTTATTTAATCAGATTCACCCCTCCATCCATTTGTAATGATGTCCACTTTGTTGTAAGCCAACAGTTGTAAACTAGAACTAGAACTACACCACAAAACTCATATAAACAGTAGGCGTTTATGATTTTTTTTTACCCACCACCATTTTTATTTCCTTTTTTCTTCTATTCTTCATTATTATTATTATTATCATCATTATTATCATTATAATATGATAATATTAATATATATATAATGCTGCATCGCATGGCTGCACCACTGCTGCGCATGGACGCACCGTGACCGGGGCCGTAGAAAGAGTGAACACCAACTCCCTACTCGTCAACTTTTTGCTTGCCATATCTCTAAATAACTCCTAAATCCAGCAATACCGCTTCAGCATAAATAGCTTCGTGGCACACTATCTCCGATTTCGCACCTAACAACAGCGCGATTCATTTGCAGCGTGGACGCTGAGTTGTGTCACCTCTCTGCTCTGACAGCAGGCAGGGACTCGCTCCGAGGGGCTGCTCCGAGACTGACCGCCTCCGAGTGCTCTTAGACGGGGAGGGGCTCGCGGCAGCACCCGCTGCTCGTTGAGCACAGAGTGATACGTGCTTTCACGTCAGAGTCTCGAAACACCACAAAAGTTTTCAATAACTTGGGCAGTGAGACGGAAGCCAGTAGGCTAGCGCATCTTTGGAATCAATTGTAGCAGCAAATCGAGTTTTCTTCTCCTCTAGCAGTAACATTAGCGTGGGTTTTTTTCTCCTCTGCGAAACTCGCGGTGTTGGCCAATTTGTATAAAAACAACAAACCAGTCAATTTCGGGTTTAAAATGCATTGTAACGCGCGTTTCTGAGCTATGTACCGCGTTACATATTACCATTTTTTTTGCTGTAATGCCTTACATTACCGCGTTATGATGTAATATTCTAATTTTCTGAGATTTTGAATTTGGGGTTTTCATAAGCTGTAAGCCATAATAATCACAATTATAACAAATAAAGGCTTGAAATATCTCACTTTGAATGTAATGAGTCTATATAATATTTTAGTTTCACCATTTAGGTTGAATTACTGAAATAAATTAACTTTTGCACGATATTCTAATTTTTCGAGTTTCACCTGTATAGACAAGAAAACATACACATTTCAAACTCTGGATTTAAACCAATGTTGTAGCAGGGCCCATATACAACATTGTGTGGTTATGACCATCGTAACATAGGGACCTTTAATATTCACTGCAAATGTTAGTGTTCAAAATTACCTGCTCAAAAGCCTTGGACATACATAGAACCAGTTCTATCATGTGGCCTCACTACTAAAGCGGAACAAATCTTATTCCGAGAGTTTTTATCTTCCAACATAGCCTTTCTTAGAGATACAGTATGTACCAAAAAAAAAAGTAAAAGGTAAGCCTGTAATAACATGTTTCCTTGTTCCCTTATTTGGAGTGTACTGTTGGGATTACATTATATCCATTGTAAAAATAAAACATTTACAAAACTTACTAGGCTAATCAATGTACCGTTAGCAGCAACATGCCATTCTCCATAAGAAAGGAAACCTTGAAATGTTTGATGTAGTTTATATTTAGATTGATTACTTCACAAAATAAGTCAGAAGCTGAAAGTGAAAAAACAGACTTTATTAATATTCACATTAAAAGTCAGAACAAATATGAAAAACTTGAAATTAACATCTATAGCAAAGAACCACCAGTAACAATCATCTCAAGACCAGATCTCACATCTCGATTAAGTCTTCTCACATGTATGGATGCATGTGATATTCCCTTGAGAACATATAAACTGTTCTATGGGGCTGAACTTGATAGACTTCCAAACAGAAACTGCTTCAATGAAATTTGCATTCTTTATGTTTTTTTTTAGCTCTAGTGTCAAGAGAATAACTCATGTTCACAGTAGTCCAACGCAGTAGTTTTGCATCATGGCCCATAGCACCAGAGTCTGTATGTGTTCATGCCAACCAAACACTTTCAACAGTTTAGTGGATCATGAAAAATATGATTTAGAATCTCTGGTCTAAATCTCACCAGGAATAAACACCTGTAAACCATCCAATCTGCAAGACACAACAGCCTTAAAATACACGTGGCTCACCTTAAGGCAAATAACAACAATGATGTATCGAACATGGTGGATAAAATGATAAGAACTCAAATATTTAGTCAAATGCCAAGGTTATCTTCGCTTTGTGTGAGCATGATGTAAAACTAAATTAAAATGCTAAAAGAAACTATTTTCTCGTACAAGGTGTAAAATGTGCAATAACTGCAAAAATGAATGAGTGTGCTTCTGAGCACTATTCAACTGACTGTGAAATGGACTTTGTATATTTATTTTCAAAGTAAAAGACAATGTACAACCTACAGTGGAAAATGAAATCGCAAACCAGACTCTTCTATTTGCAGTGGATTTGGAATAGAGCTAAACTCATTTCTGGTCATTTGAATCGTGGTTAATCTCCTATCGTTTGACTGGCAGGAAACATGCAAGAACCCAGCAATGATGGACATTTTCTTTAGAGGATATCATTTCAATTCAGTTAGAAGTTAAAGGCCTACTTCACCGGTTTGAATATGAAGGTGTATTGAATTATGAGATCCTATGTAGTATAAATGTGCAAAAAAAATTAAAATCAGTTCATCCTAGCCTGAGAAAAGGCAGAAAGAGTGTTTTTTTTAACCCTATATTTCTCTTTCTCGTGACATCACAGAAAGAGAAATATAGGGTTAAAAAAAACGTACTTTGTAAATATTACTGTGATGTCACAGTAAAAGACATCACAGTAATATTTACAAAGTAAGTTTTTTTTTGTCAACCAATCATGCAATTATCATTAACCCTTTGCAGTGATATACTGTTAAATTATCTGATTTGCCAACGGAACGTTCGTTCTAATTTGTTATTTCCGTTGCCTAAATTATGGATAGGATTAAATGATTTCTTTTTAAAAGTGGCAGCAACAGACTTCCACACAATTCAATCAATGAAATGACATTCAACAGAGGACCCAGTTACAAAGACCATGTGTTCTTTCTTTCCCAAGTCAAGATTCCATTCCATTCTACACCCCTGGATACAATCTCAAGTCATTCAGCTAATAAAGCCAATAACTCTGTTAATATGAAGCTTTCACACAAACATTTTTGGGGATCCAATTGGAAAAATGGAGAAACTATTTTGTCTTAAAATCAGTATACAACATGATGATTTAACGTTGATCTTTGGCAAAATTGAATACACTATCAAATTCCAAGTTACTCTTTGTCACCTCACATTGTGCATTGTGTTCGGGAAAACCTTTGATCTCTTGCCTTTAAAAGACAATTGGTTGAACTGTAAAGTCATCTCTGTGAGGTCCATGTGTGGTATCCTGTAGATTGAATCGTATATTTTGCTTATCGAAGATGCAAACATTAAGTTAAGATATTTCTTTGGACAGATTGAACCTATTGTATAATGTCTGAAATGTTGGGCCACAAAGGCAAACGATTCCAGTGAAGCTCTCGATGTGTTGAAACTCCATACTGCTCATAACAAGCAAGGCAAGAATGAAAAGGCCCCTTCAATAACATCCTTGTCTGGACTTAAGGGACAAGTGAGGCCAAAGTTTGATGTTACAGAAGAAGCACAGAGCTTCATAAGCTGTGTCAGTAGTCAAAACATTTCATGATGACGTCTCTGTCAAATTTAAAAGTGAGAAAAGCCTTGGAGGACAGCAGGAGCTCACAGCTGGGGACAGTCAGCTGACCATTGGGACTGAATGGAGCCACGTCTGTGAAAAGAACAGCTTGATTACATGTTCAATTATTCATTCCTTTTACAAAGGTCTCAAAGTATATAGTAAAATCATTTTGAAACATTTGTATTCTCATTTGGTCTGCTGTTGTTGCAGGTTTCAATTCAATTCTGATCTGTCTGGTCTACAAAAGGTTCCCCTCATTTAGCCCCCCGGGGTCAAGGCTGGATTATCACCCAAGACCCAAAATGGCCTCAAGGGCCCCAGGGTTTCTGTGAGGCAATAACTTTGTGTTCACTTCAATAGTTACAAAATGATTTGGTAATATTCCCCAGTGGAATAGAATAAGATATGTTTAGCATTCTAAGTGGTGGGTTAAAAGCACATTTATCTGGTCACACAAATGAACTGTAAGAAGAAACATTCTTCAGTCAAGATACTGTTGGCTCAAATAAATGAGACACTGTGCAGGTCCTATTTAATAATAAAAGCGTAACTTATGACAGGCTACATTAATTAATTAATTCTCAGATCATACTAAATTAGTATACCAGCAAACTTACATTTTAACCAAAGTTTCTTCACTGCGCTCCATGGCGTTTCTTTACTGCGCTCTATGAGCAAACAGTTATAAACACCATTCAGGTAAAAGCTTCTCATGTTTAGCCTGCTTTAAACGGCTGATATTTCAGGGTGTTCTGCTACCTACGTCTTACTGAATTTGGCCCTCAGTTTAGCAACTTCCGCAAACATATTTTCACCTATGAAAAGGAACCAACATTGTTTCTCCAGTGGGTGTTAGTAAAAGTTAAACATGGTTACCGTATAAAAACCATACCTCTTTCAAAACTGTCTTGCAATCTTCTGGGTTGAAGTCTTTTATCTTCTTTCTGTAGATAAAGTTTAACAGCACACTGCTCGTAAACATTCACAGCAGAATAAGCCAACCGTCTTCATATTCTTCATACAGTTGCTTTAAAACAGGTCGTATATCTACCGTCAAAATTCCCCTGTTGACTTAAAAGCTGGTTTTGAGGTCAGAATGCAGAAATGCTCAAATAAAAACAGCAATCTGAAATAAAGTATAGTTGGTGTGAATGCTGAAAGCATTCACAGCATTGATATTCTGCGTATTTATATTATTATTATTCCGCCCACTTTTCATGGTCGGCCATATCTTCAACATGCTTCATTCCACAAACCCCATTCAAACATCACCATATTCAGCCCATTTTTCACATCCGTGCATTCATTCAAATTCATAATTAATAAACAATTCAACCAAAATTATGAAACATTTAAAATTGCTTCTTCATCCTACAAACTTAATTCAAGTATATAAATGTTCAGCATAGTTCAGACATTAATAATATGATAAAACAATTTTCATAACATTCATAACTTCAAAGAAAATTAACCATTTATGAAATTAATATTTTGTACAAAATTATTATTCCTCCTAATCGTTCATACTTCATCGTAGAAACTCCATTCAAAGTTTTTCATGTTCGTCTTGCACAGGAGCACATTTCCATAATTTACAATTTTTTCATAAAATTCATAACTTCAGAGATAATTAAAGGTTTATTACACCAAAAATCATCATCTGGAATGAATGGGGAAATTCGCTTTTTGACATGCTCCATTCTGTTCATTCAGATATATACATCCTTCATCAACATTCAGCAGTGAAGCTTCTTCAGCATTAGCTTCAGCTCAGCATTCACACCGCAATTTCTTCAGGAATTGCATTTCTAGTTTTATACTAATATGGCTATATGTAACAGGTAATAGGGTTACCTGCTGGTTGCTGGGTCCACTGTCATTGACTCCTTTCTTCGCATAAGGGGAGTCCTGACATTTCTTCCCAATACTTTTAAGATTTGGGTTCTGCAGAACAAAGAACACTAGTTATGAGGTAACTGATGGAGCAATTAAATTCTGCCTCAAGCCACTGACACTGAGTCTATGGGTTATTTAAAGGGGTAGTTCAGGATTTTGGACATAGGGCCTGATTCCCAAGTTAGCCTTGGTGTTCTTTATCAGTGGAGACAGTTTTCAACACATTTAATTCAGTCCTTCTAGTTGCAGAGTTTGCTCGTGCTAGGCTAGCGCACGGCATTGGGGAAACACTTAGCCTGCTACTAAAACAGTCTTACCCACTCCACAGTACAGCCGAGGCTAATCAATTATAATGCCAGACTATCGATGTAAATGTCTGTGTTGATAGAATAATTTTAGAAATAAAAGCAACCTCGCATCGCATGAATTATCGCATTTTGAGGGACTACTTTCTCAGCAGCAGCGGACTTTTACTTTGCTGTGTAACCGAATCACTACAGCAGAAAGTAAACAGAGCAGCGTGGGACAGCACCTGAAACAAACGACTAGGCAACATGGTGCGTCAGTGTGCATTTAGGAATTGTACAAATAAACCCTACAGATGGACACCACAAAGTTTTCACCAATTTCCAGTGCGAGATCCAGAAAGGACTCAAATGTGGCTTGTTGCTGCTGGCTTGGACATCAACACATCGGCCGAAACTGTTCGCAAACGGAGTAGGCTATTTGTAGCGATCATTTCAGACCGGACGACTTCGAGAAACCCCGCAATCTAAAGAGCAAGAAATCACTGAAAACGAATGCGGTGCCATCCGTCTTTTCAGATGCACCAACAGCCACTGATGAACAGGTAATAACTTTTGGTAGGCTACGAGCTAATAAAGCGTGCCCCTTTCATAATGTTAGCCTACTGATAGATTGATGATGACATGCATTTTGGAGAGTGACAACGTTAGCTAATGGTATAGCTACACACTTGGTACCTGGCTGGGCTAATTGCTTTCTCTTTCTTCCCTTTGCGCATCCATCTCTCTCAGTTCTTCATCAGTGTATTCCGGCTCGTACAGGTACAGTTCGGTGGTGGATACAACAAATTCCTCATAATCGTCTTCAAAAGCAGACGCATCGCTAAGTCCTCCAAACGTGGCCATATCTTGTTTATTGAATAGGCTAATAAAATTCCTTCGTGCACTGTACTCTGCGTCTGTAGCTATGACAGCAGCAGGTAAACAAACTATTATAGATCCGGTAACCTAGGTATTAGTCCGCCGCTGCCTGCCTAGCAGGAATAAACACTGCTGCTGAGACACAGCAAGTCCCTCAAAATGCAATATGCGAGGTTGGTTTTATTTCTAAAATTATTCTATCAACACAGACATTTACATCGATAGTCTGGCGTTATAATTGATTAGCCTCGGGTGTACTGTGGAGTGGGTAAGACTGTTTTAGTAGCAGGCTAAGTGTTTCCCCAATGCCGTGCGCTAGCCTAGCACGAGCAAACTCTGCAACTAGAAGGACTGAATGAAATGTGTTGAAAACTGTCTCCACTGATAAAGAACACCAAGGCTATCTTGGGAATCAGGCCCTATGTCCAAAATCCTGAACTACCTCTTTAATACAATGGGTTGTATCAGTAATGATGGCTGAACCTGCATATAAAGGTTTTTTTTTTCAGCGCACACAGTATGGACAGATATTCACTGATTAATTATTTTGACAACAAGCGTTCATCAACTGTGTCAGTGTGGTCCTCATCAACTCAGAATGAGGACAGGCTGTCAGAAGTGGTAAATACCTCTGGAAAGCTTTGACCAATTGTTTTTTGACATTTATGTGAATTATTATTAATTTTACTTTACTATTCTAAGTTTTGCAACACTGCGAATACATCGGACACACACACACACACACACACACACACACACACACACACACACACACACACACACACACACACACACACACACACACACACACACACACACACACACACACACACACACACACACACACACACACACACACACACACACACACACACACACACACACACACACACACACACAATGCGGACCCTAATAATAATTTAATTTTAAAAGCTACTTGGGATTCCTGGAAAAATTGTATCCAAGATATTTGAAGTGGTCCATGGATATTTGGAGACTTCTTATCCCAGTGGATGGTATAATCTGATGGGGGATAAAATACCTTCCCAGTGCATCACCAGTTGAAGGTATATGAACTATATGTCTTTTGATTGCCCAGGCCCACAAGTCCTGTGACAGCATATGTGACAGTACTGATCATGACAGCTGCTACAAACTCATGTGGAAGCTGTCCTCAATACAGGAGCATGCTCACAGTCTGTCTCTGGTATTAACAGACACAAAGCCACCAACTGAGCCACTAGAATTAGCTGCAGATTATTTTAGTGTTTTGCGAATGGCGCTGCTTGTCCATTGGTTGAATCAAAATGAACATGATGGCAGGATCTAACTAAGAATTCAGTTTGGAAATTTAGATAGTTAGTTTTTACTCAGTCTAGCACATGTGTAACTATTCACAGTTGGTAACATGTAACATGAGAGCAGGTTGCTGCTGTTTACTGTATCAGTGAAGTCTTTTCTGTTCTGACCTGGTTGAGCTCATACTGGCTGAGCTGGCCCACAGCCTTCTGCTGCTTGTGTTTGGCCCATCCGTCTGCTGGATATGCATCAGTACCTGGGAGGCGACGGGATTTTGACCTAAGAGACGGAAGAAAAAAACAAAGTGGATATATAACTTTACTTTTCTTTTCATCTCCATATGTATTATTGCTAGCTGTCTCTTGCTGCTCCCACAGGGATATTAAAATCCTGTCTGACTTTTAGCACCTGTCGTGTTTAGTTTGGTTAAACGAACTCTGGTGCAGTTCGCTTGTGGTGTGAATTTGCCCCGACCTCGATCCGACCGGAATTGCAGCACAATGGGTACAAATTTTTTCCCCTTTTTTTCCCCGAACACACCCCACCCACATCCCACCCTCACACCAGGGCCCCAGGACACTGCCTTCTCCGAGCAGCCAGCATGGACATGTGGCCAAACCATTGGTACTGCATGCTGTGAATGGGAGCTTATTTTCATGCGGTCCTGAGGCAGATCTCCCCGTCCACACAATACAAGCGGCGAACAAGATTGTGTCTCCGCAAATTTTTTATGAATATCAATCATAGGCTCATACTTATCTTTAGACCATATACTATTAAAACTGAAGTTTTTTCATTTCAAAACGCCAGCTTAAGCGTTTTATTAGCCCAACGGCTTTTAACGGCTTTCAGTTGGTTTTCGAGGGAGGAGGAGGGAGTGGGCAGCCGAGGGCAGCTGAACAGAGTTGTAGTGAAACAAATGTTTCAGTTTTCGGCCCGGTCTCCGAGCTTTCTTTATATGTCCATGCTCAGTGCACGGCTCCATTAACTTCTCGTGTCTGAGGTTTTTCCTTTTACTTTACATGAAGGACGTTGATAGTTTTTAGGCATGTGACTTTTTAACACTTAGAATCGCCGAGGGATTTGTAGGACTGCTTCAGCTGTTTGACGTGTGCGCTCAATAACTCTCACGTCCCTCTGCTTGCGATCATTGCGATTCACCATTTATTGATCCATTTGTTCAAAAGATCCAAATACAAATAATGGGTGCATTACGGGATCATGTTCAAAAACTAGTTGCTCATCCAGCCTCACAATCACCTCTAGCAATACAGCTGTGCTCGCTAAAACCTTTAGCTTACAATGCTAGATGCTATGGGTGCTACAGAACGAGAATGATTCTACATCCGCTACCAGTCCGCTACGCTTGCCGCCCTCTTTCTTCATAGGTCCATAATGTCGCTACGTCATGCTCATGGACCTATCTCCATGAACCATGGACCGCATGAATTTCCGCAAATCACTTCCTTGTGGCTTCCCAGCGCCAATGAGCAGCTTTCATAGGAATGAATGGGCGCCATGTTTCAATACGGTGTCCATTTCTTTATATGTCCATGCCTCACACCCAACCACACAAAATACACACTACAAGAAACAAAAACAAACAATCAACACACAAAAAAAAACAAAAAAAAAAAACATAAAGAAATAAAATTAAATAAAATAAAAAAGGGGAGGAGGTAGCTACTCTTCTATTGTTATTGTTGTTTTTTTTAAATAATTTAGGACGGGGCGCCAAATTCTGTCAAATTTCTTCTCGGATCCCTGGGTAGTGTAACGTATTTTCTCTAAATTCATGCATGACATAATGTCTCTAATCCAATGTGAGTGGGAAGGAGGAGCAGGATCTTTCCGCTTGAGTAAGATAGCCCTACGAGCAAGTAATGAGGTAAAGGCCAGTACCTTCAGCTTCACTTTAAGTAAGCCCGGATTTGGAGCAATGCCAAAGATTGCAGTGAAAGGGTTCGGCTCAATTTGATGCTGAAGTACTTCAGAAATTGTTTGAAAAACTGATGTCCAGAACTCAGTCAAGGTCGGACACAACCAGTACATGTGAAAGAGTGATGCCGGTGCGCTCTTACAGCTATCACAGGTCGGGTCTACATCGGGGAACATACGAGCTAATTTAGTTTTAGATATGTGGATACGATGTACTACTTTAAATTGCACAAGAGCATGTCGGGCGCACATGGAGGTAGAGTGTATCCGATCCAGGACTGAATCCCACATGTGATCTGTGAAGGCAGAACCTAGGTCCTGCTCCCACAGGGTTCTTATAGCTGCTAATGAGGGGCTATGCAACTTCGAAATAAGGTTGAAAAACACAGAAATTGAGCCTTTTAATGTGGGTTTAACAGAAAGAAACAAATCGACATGATTGGCTGGCAGTTTATAAGGGAATTTGGGAATTAACTTCTGTGTAAAATGCCTGATTTGCAGAAAAAAATTAGTCTTTTCGATACCAAAATGTTTTGTCAATTGAGAAAAACTAGCAAATAGATCATTAATGAATAGATCACCGATGCATTTTAAGCCTTTTTTATGCCAGATCTTGAATGCACCATCCACTGTCGAGGGAGTAAACAAATGATTAGCTGCGATTGGGCTGAAAAGTGAAAAATTCTGCATTCCAAAATTCTTCCTAAATTGGGTCCAGATTCGAAGGGAGTGCTTAATCACGGGACTGTTGGGAATAGCCGAAGAGAGTGGAAGTGCGGCGCTTAAGAGGGCAGATAGAGACAATGGGCTAATAGCGCTGGACTCCATTGTTACCCAGACTGGGGCTGAGTCGTCAAGGTGAAAATGCACCCAATACACTAAAGAACGGATATTAGCAGCCCAGTAATAGTATTGGAAATTAGGGAGGGCCATTCCACCTGTTTGTTTGGGTCTTTGAAGTAAAGCTTTCCGTAACCGAGGGTGTTTACCATTCCAAATATAATTTATCATTAAAGAGTCAAGGGCCAGAAAAAAGGATTTGGGGAGAAAGATGGGGAGACAATTTCTTCCCGTCTACGCAAGGTTTTTGTGCGCCGCAAGCTTTATAAATGAGGCCCATGGAGAGGAGGAATTGAACATAAGTTATCATTATACGCCGATGACTTACTTTTGTTTGTCGCCAAGCCAACCACCTCTTTACCGGAGGCACTTTCTGTGTTGGAGGTCTTTAGTCAGTTTTCTGGCTATAAACTTAACTTGAATAAGAGCGAACTCTTTCCGATTAATAAAGAAGCTCTCAAACTTGATTATACAGCTCTCCCACTCAAAGTGGTGACAGATCATCTGAGTTACCTTGGGGTATGTTTTACCAGAAATTTTAAAAACCTATTTAAATCGAACTTCCTCAAATTATTGGATCAGGTGAAGCAAATATTATCGAAGTGGTCTCCTCTGGCTTGCTCTCTTATAGGTAGAATAAATTGAATTAAAATGACATTACTCCCAAAGTTCCTATATCTATTCCAATGTCTCCCCATCTTTCTCCCCAAATCCTTTTTTCAGGCCCTTGACTCTTTAATGATAAATTATATTTGGAATGGTAAACACCCTCGGTTATGGAAAGCTTTTCTTCAAAGACCCAAACAAACAGGTGGAATGGCCCTCCCTAATTTCCAATACTATTACTGGGCTGCTAATATCCATTCTTTAGTGTATTGGGTGCATTTTCACCTTGACGACTCAGCCCCAGTCTGGGTAACAATGGAGTCCAGCGCTATTAGCCCATTGTCTCTATCTGCCCTCTTAAGCGCCGCACTTCCACTCTCTTCGGCTATTCCCAACAGTAGTTCCGTGATTAAGCACTCCCTTCGAATTTGGACCCAATTTAGGAAGAATTTTGGAATGCAGAATTTTTCACTTTTCAGCCCTATTGCAGCTAATCATTTGTTTACTCCCTCGACGGTGGATGGTGCATTCAATATCTGGCATAAAAAAGGCTTAAAATGCATCGGTGATTTATTTATTAATGATCTATTTGCTAGTTTTTCTCAATTGACAAAACATTTTGGTATCGAAAAGACAAATTTTTTCCGATTTCTGCAAATCAGGCATTTTACGCAGAAGTTAATTCCCCAATTCCCTTATAAACCGCCAGCCAATCATGTCGATTTGTTTCTTTCTGTAAACCCCACATTAAAAAGCTCAATTTCTGTGCTTTTCAACCTTATTTCGAAGTTGCATAGCCCCTCATTAGCAGCTATAAGAACCCTGTGGGAGCAGGACCTAGGTTCTGCCTTCACAGATCACATGTGGGATTCAGTCCTGGATCGGATACACTCTACTTCCATGTGCGCCCGACATGCTCTTGTGCAATTTAAAGTAGTACATCGTATCCACATATCTTTCAAAGGTTTTTTTATTCATCAAAAGAATTTGCAAAGCAAATACAATACAATGATTAATTATTTTTTTTCCCCTTTTCCCCCCCCCCCGAACACACCCCGCCCACATCCCACCCCCACCCACAACCAATCCTGCAGCACATAAAAAAAAATATATATATATATAATAATAAAAAAAAAACAATACAATATATGTATCCACATATCTAAAACTAAATTAGCTTGTATGTTCCCCGATGTAGACCCGACCTGTGATAGCTGTAAGAGTGCACCGGCATCACTCTTTCACATGTACTGGTTGTGTCCCACCTTGACTGAGTTCTGGACATCAGTTTTTCGAACAATTTCTGAAGTACTTCAGCATCAAATTGAGCCGAACCCAATTTTTGGCATTGCTCCAAATCCGGGCTTGCCTAAAGCAGGGTTTTTCCTGCATAGAGAAAGTTTTGGCGCGCGCCAAAGCGGATTTATCCACCGCCAAAGGAAAATCACCAGCGCCAAAGTGATAAAGATTAAGAATAAATATAGCTATTTAAAACCTCTCCAAATTCAGCCCAATTTAAGTCATCCTTCTTGAGGGGCTGGGCAATAACTTGAATTTCATTTTCGATTACTATTACGGCTTCCCTCAATCATGAAAACAAAATAATCGTTATTAAACTATCATTGTTCCGCACGCCGGGGCATGCAGGCTTTTAAATGCAGCGCACCCTTTCAGCCGAGCGGTGTGCTCGCTCGGCCCCTCCCTTACCTGAGTTTAGCTATCGGCTCGTCCAGAGAGTACGAGGGAGAGGTTGCGCATTGCCGGGTGTTATGAAAAACTTCTAGATGACGAGAATAAAGGTAAAACTAATTGTGTTGTCTGAAAACACTTCAGACTCACAACAAACTAAAATAATGTGCAAGATGTGTGACGCGCGGACACGCGAGTAAGGTGACATACGCGACCGAGAGAGAGAAGAAAAAAGGCATATACGACCTGATCTGCACCTCTAAACATCCCGACCAATTTGTTTATTCACTTTAAGTCGAGTCATAGTGGTCTATGACCAAGCAATCAATGAATAAAAACACAGGAGGTTTAAAGCTCCTTGATTCCTGCCACCACAACTGTCAACACTACAATGCAACTGCCTATCCAGCCAGCTCCAAGAGACATAAATAAATCATGCCCTTACATTCAATGTTAGCAAAAGACGTGCCCTATCAACACCATTTACAACTGGTTATTTTTATTTTGACATTTATTTTATTCAATTATTAAAAATATGTTTCACTTATTTAGCCTATTTCTATGCTCCCTGTTTTCAGTTCAATTAGGCCTTTGTTTAAAGTCCAAAGTCATGCTGTTATTAGAAAAAAAACTTGTTAAAAGTAAAATAGATGCATAATGTTCTTAAATCAATGATTAACTGTCTTTGATAATTGTGATAACACAATGTGATTACTCAAAATAATCATGATTATGGTTTTTCATAATCGAGCAGCCCTACCGTCTTGCATTTTCCATGGTTTAGATCAGGGGTGTCCAAAAAACGGCCCGATTTTAAAAATATAATGTAATATGGCCCTTTGAAAATAAAAAATAAAAACATTTTTTTTGCATTTCTTAGTTAACCCACTAGTGCAGGGGTGTCAAAACTGATTGATTGGCCCGTGGCACATTTTAAAAATATAATGTAATATGGCCCTTTTAATTTTTAAATAATTTAAATGCACTCCTTATATTACAGAGAAATACTATGTCCCATAAAAGAAAAAGAGCACCAAGCCCATCCCAGAGGACCCTGCATAATATTTTATTTTAAATTAATATTATTATGGAAAATCCATGTGTCCTTTTCCAATAGCTTCTAATTCATCTGACACAGTGTCTCCATTTTTTTTCATACAAAATTCTTCAGCTTTAGCCTCTTCATTTCCCTCTCAAAGTGCACCAGATTCATGCATTTCACTTTAAAAACTTAAAAAAATCTCCCGGGGGGGCATACCCCCGGACCCTCCTTTTTGGGGCGGGATCTCGGCTGGCTACTATTTTCACCCAGCTGGACATTGGACGCAAAAGCAGAACACACTGGGTGTATCAATGCCATTTAACAAGAATGGGAATGTATCTGTTTAATGTGCAAGTAAAGTGTTGCCGTGAAGAAGAATTACAATTTACGAAGAAACTATGAAACTAAACATAAGAACAGCTACATGTCCTGATAAATGTGTTATTTTTGCAAAGTGGCCCAACCCTTCGTAGATTTTTCTGTATGAGGCCCTCAGTGAAAAAAGTTTAGACACCCCTGGTTTAGATCAATTAGAAACAATTAAAGTATTAAATAGGTAGGCCTAGTCATTATTAGTATTTTGACTTCATATCTACAGGTTGTTTATTGTGATTTCATAAGCGTCAGTAAGCTCCATGGTAACACAGTGATTGACAGGCTGACTGAAATGCTCTTTATCTGGACAGAAACTGCCCTCTCCCAACCCTACATCCCTCTTAAAATACATAAACCGTTTGCCTTTACTGGTGCACAGTCGCGACCCCAAAAAAAGTCGGTCCCGTACTGACCCCCCAAAGGCCCATTCTGAGCCAGGAAAAACCCTGCTAAAGTGAAGCTGAAGGTACTGGCCTTCACCTCATTACTTGCTCGTAGGGCTATCTTACTCAAGTGGAAAGATCCTGCTCCTCCTTCCCACTCACATTGGATTAGAGACATTATGTCATGTATGAATTTAGAGAAAATATGTTATACTACCCAGGGATCCGAGAATAAATTTGACAGAATTTGGCGCCCCTTCCTAAATTATTTTAAAAAACCAACAACAACTATAGAAGAGTAGCTACCTCCCTCCCCCCCTTTTATTTGATTCCATTTTATTTCTTTATGTGTTTTTTTTTCATATTGATTGTTTATTTCTGTTTCTTGTAGTGTATATTTCGTGTTGTTGGGTGTGAGGGTGGGATGTGGGTGGGGTATATTCGGGAAAAAAATTTGTATTCATTGTGCTACAATTTTGTTACTAACATTTAATAAAAAAAACTTTGAAAGAGAGAAAATACAAAAAAAAGAAAAAGGCATGAGTTAGACAAGCTGTCTAACAGACAAGTCTTTAATCTGGTATCGGTGGAAGCGGATGATGACGGGCCGCGATCTCTCGCCCGGGCCAGGTTTGGGTGCCAAAGTGCGGTGAGCTCTGTCCAGTTCCGGGGAAGAAGGGAGAGCTTGATTACCAAAAACCTCGACGAGGAGCTAGGAGAAAAAGGCGGTGGGGCATGCGCCCTCAAGTGACTCTGGTAAGCCCACAATACGTACATTCTGTCTCCTGCTTCTCCCTTCCAAATCCGATAGTTTAGATTTCAGCGACTTGTTATCTTCCTGCAGTGAGGAGCACGTAGCCTCAAGTTGCTCCAGGCGTCCGCAAACAGTTTCTGCATTCTCCTCGAGATCGGTTATACGTTTCCCCTGGCCTGAAACCACGGCCTGGATGTTGTCTAGCTTAGTGTTCATACTGGCGAACGATGACTTGAACTCAGCAGCTATGGCTACTCTATGCTGCTCAAGCAAGTCCGGAATGGAAGCCATATTGAGCTAGCATTAACGTCAATGCTAACCACGCTGTCCGAGGACATATCTGACTCTGCCGAATCTCTTTTTGCGTTTTTCTTTCCTCTAGGCATTTATCCGAATCAGTGTTAGTGTTACCGGCAATACAAGCACAAAAAAAATCGATGAAAATAAGGTTTAGTCAGTTAAGTCTGAAATAGTTAGTGGGAGCTAGACAGCGATCGTACCTACTCCATGCTCTGTAACCCGGAAGTCCTGTCGTCGCCATTTTTAAGAAGATTAGTTGTTGTTTGACCGGGAGCCCCGAGTTAATATATTAGATTTGATAGAGACGCGTAAACATGCTGATGTGTTCAGCGATCAGATGAAGGAGAGGGGAGTGTCTCCTGCACAGTGCCAACAGGTTCACGCTGCGCTTTGCATAAAGTGTGTTTTTATTTTGATTCCCATGTTAACGGATTGGACTGTTAAAAGATTAACCCTGTGTCAGCCGCTCACTCTGACACACAGCCTATTCTTCACCCGTGCCGTGCGTCAAGCAGCAAAAATTAAATGTCTCACATCGTAGGCTACAAGAAACTAAACGTGGCATTGAATGATGCACAGTTGTTATTTACTGATGGCACGAAATTAGTAAAACATGATCGCAGTACGCTATGGAATATCTCCATGATTGTTAACACTTTAACTTGGTGCTTCCTGCTTTTCCTGCCCCAGAATGTCTGTCCAATGAATGAATGACCATAGCACACGTGTGGTTTTGCTTCGTTATGCTGGTTCTCTTGCGAAAAGGGCAATGTGAAAGGGAACCTCACCAAACAAACAAATCTAAATTCTAATTGGTCTGGACCAAAGCAAGTGAACTAGCGGACTTTCCCAGTGTGAATACACCCTAAAACAAAAGAAAAGCCCTGGCTATTATTGAGGGCTGACTTTGATTTGAAAATGAATGTTAAGTTGTACTGAGGATTGGTATTGCAGTGTTGTAGAAGTGATTTTACCGAGCATTGTCTGAGGGTTTGAGAGTGTTGCCGTTGTTTGTGAAATCCTCATCACTGTCTGTTGACTCTCCTTTCTGTTTGCTGATCCATTCTCGCAGTGGTCTGTGCAGGTGGACCAGAAGGTGAGCCATGAATACCAGTCAATCACAATGGTAAAACTAATTGACATTTTTCAAGTAGAAACATAAAGAAGGTCAACAACATTGAGGCAAACACACATATACTGTATACACATATTTGCTTTCTTTCTGAAAGTGAGCTGCGGCTATGGATATCGATCTCATGTCTGTGTGATGAGATGGAGTCAAAGTTTTGTAATACACCTACAGTTCTTTATCTCTCTAAAAAAACACGTAGTTATTGATGGATTTTTCAATGCAGCAAACAATGTATTGCAAACTTCAATGCACATACCTTATGAATGGAATAGCCATGAAAAACCTGTTAGGGGCAAGTCCAAGTTTAGACTTTGGGGTCATGTCATTCCTGTGACATGGCAGCTTCTCAATGGGAAACCATTCAATGTTCTACAAGAAGAACAAGATCATGAAGAGTTTCTGTCCGCTTCAAAAAGCTGGGAATCAATCTGAAGGCAGGATGGATCAAATAGGAATTCCTACCCTGATCTCTTTCCTTGTTTTGGGGTTGAACTTGGTGTCCTTGGAAACATTTGGTATGATGTAGAGCCGCACCACCTGGTCGGTGATCTTCTGCTCTATGTACCGGTCTTTGCAGATGAGATTCTTGATGTCAAAGCTTGTCTCCTCCAACACCTAGAAAACAGACAATATTTTGATCTATGAACTACAAGACTTATTGATACATGGCTCTAAATGCTTTCATTTGGTCTGTTTCACAGCAAAGAAAATATGACTTACTTCACGAACCGCACAGTCATGAGGAGCTTCATCCTCATTCACTTTGCCCTTTGGAAAGCCCCAGCCTGACTTTGCCAGGTAGCCCTGAACAAGCAGCGCCTATGGAAAAAAGATGCACCAATCAACTGCAGGGTGGGCGGGTTTACATTTTTCCTCTGTTTCTTATCACCTGTTTACAAATTGGATTTTTTATTTTTAGGTTGCACATCAACCTAAAAATAACGCCTTGTCAAGTCTAGTAACCATAGAGAAAATAGTTTAAAATTGTAAAATGTACGTGTTACATCAAACTGTACAATATACAGCCAAAGGTAAATCAATAAACATGAACACATATCATATACATGTGCACAGATAAACATATGCCAAACATATCATTAATCCTAGATGAATGGAAATATTTTTCGCTAATAAGCATAAACTGAAAAACAGGTTTTTTACAACAACTTTCTCAAATTTTACGCAATCAACACCAAATTGATCGCGAAGCACCGGGGGTATGAGATGCAGATGTCTGTAAAATATTAGTAAGATAGCTTGAAAAACATGGTTGCCATTGACCAAAACATTTACGCAGGAGCAGGGCTTAGCAGCTAATTGGCAATAACTCATTGACGACCATCAGAATCAGAATCAAAATCTCTTTATTGTCATTGCAATGTTGGGGTAGAGGCGCTCAAATTAAGTGCTTTTTTTTTTTAAACAGACACAAATTAGGAATAGGTTTTAAAAAAATATAGAATGTGTAAGAATTCAAAAACAAATATATATATATATACAGTCCCCTACAAAAGTATTGGAACGGTGAGGCCAATTCCTTTATTTTTGCTGTAGACTGGAAACATTTGGGTTTGACACCAAAATGTGAATATGAGATAATAGATCAACATTTCAGCTTTCATTTCCAGGTATTTACATCTGGATCTGATACACAACTGAGAAGATAGCTTTTTTTTGTCAAGGAACACCACATTTTTAAGTGAGCAAAAGTATTGGAACAAATTAAAATGAATAAAACTTAATATTTTGTCACAAATCCTTTGCTTGCAATAACTGCATCAAGCCTGTGACCCATTGACATAACAAAACTTTTGCATTCTTCTTTTGGATGCTTTTACAGGCTTTCACCACAGCCTCATTCAGTTGCTGTTTGTTTTGGGGGGTTTCTCCCTTCGGTCTCCTCTTTAGCAGGTAAAATGCATGCTCTATAGCGTTTAAGTCTGGAGATTGACTTGACCAGTCTAAAACCTTCCACAGGGTATCTGCAGGATTCAGCATGTCAAATTTAAGACCTTTTTAATACCACCTTGAATGAAATTTAAGACCTAAGACACAATACATATAGGCGATATTTGGGGGGTCCAGTTGTATTACAACCCAAGCATAGCTTGTGTGTCACTGTGTCTGTTTATTGAACATAAAGTGATACTCATTATTATCAGAAGCTAGGAAGAAAGTAGCCTCTCCTAGATACTATCTCAGGGTATCTGCACATTTTAAGACCTCTAATGAATACCAATACCTTGGCAAATCTACAAACTACACTACAGTATATGCTCTGTTAAGAGTTCTATTAAGTTTGAATATCAAAGATTCAATGCACTTTAGCCAACAACTGCTGTTTAATTACAGAAATTAAAAAAAATTCAGCAGTCTGAATGAAGACAATGTCCCCCCGCATTTACCATCAAATAAATATAAGATCACTGTAAAGGCAACGTGAAAACCCATCATTAGGCTACCACCTTTTCAACCTATTATAGAGCTGTATCAATTGGTTTACATTTTCTGATTAATCGAGTCACAAGAACAGTTTAATCAATAAAGAAAATGTTAGCTGCAGCATGCAGTAGGCTATTAGAATGAAATACAAAAATCTGGTAATTTATGGGGAATGTCCTTCAAATTTTAATTAGCCTACTTATTCAATAAACAACAAACTTAGTCCATTAACTTTATTTTTCAGAATTTATGGCAGAAACTATTTAAAAATTGGTTCCACAGGTGAATGTTTTTGCACTTTCAAAATCTGGAAATAAATAGGCTACTGTAAAGTAGGCATAGCATACTGTATACAGGTTTGCATAACTGGGGGATGCCCACGGGACCTGCGGTAATTTGCTAAATGTTTTATTTTCTTAATATTGTTGCAGGCAGCCAGGTTAATAAACTGTGGGTAGGGCTGCAACTAACGATTATTTCAATAATCGATTAATCGGTCGATTATTTTTTCGATTAATCGATTAATCGGATAAAAAAAATAAACATTTGTAAATGCCGCATCTTTATTCAAAAACTGAACATTACTTCAAATTCAGAGTGCAGACTGAAGTGTCAAAACACCAGGTTATTGCTCCAACGTCCCGGAACTATTAAAAGTAACATTAAATGATAAATTAATAATAAACTTAACTGGGATAACACAAAAAAAACATACAATGTATGATATACATTTATACAGTATAAGGGATGTCCATGGTAAACCAGTCAACCGATATTTTTTACCGGTAAATACTAACGGTTAAAAAAATTAAATCATCTTAATTTCTCTCAGATGACAGGAGATCGTTAATTTGTATTGATATTGATACCATTTTCAAGACTCCTTAACGATCCAAGTCTTTATTGATATCACAATTGATCATTTTCTATTATTTTGTTGAAATAGAACTTGTATTATTGCTTTAATTGCTGATATGATCATAGCTCAAGATAGGAAATTAAACAGGTCATAATTCCATATTTACTATCTATTTTATATTGCTGGGAAAACAAGTTTCGCCAAAATCTCAAATTTCTTTTTTTTTTGTGTTGCATTTGAACACATCAATCATATTACTGAGCCGGCCTGAACACATCACAGTTGACACTTTTTTTAAGCTAACTAGCTCTATATCCTTCCGATTTTAACATGGATTTAAAATCTGGATCACTATTTTTAACTGACGGGACTTTCTACACCGTTCGGTTGTGTGATTACTGCTGCTGCTTTGAATGACTGTTGATGCGCCGATGCCGACTCTCCGAGCCCGTCTGCACACCGTCTGCAGCAGAAGCAGCTGACAGAGTTTTTTTGGACGAGACGGATACTGAGTTGAAGGAGTTTTTTTTAACCCAAAGAAAGCAACGGTACAACACTTTTATATAGGCCTGCAGTCCAGTGTTAGATATGACCAAAATACAAGCTGTGGCCGCTCACACTATAGCTTTCCCGCACATGAAGCGAGCCTTCACGGAAGGACCTGTCGGCGGCTGGATGTAAACAGTGCCGCGCCTGCAAGTGATTTATTAATCGCGCGACTCAACGAATCGATTACCAAATTCGTTGCCAACGCTTTTAGTAATCGATTTTAATCGATTTTATCGATTCGTTGTTGCAGCCCTAACTGCGGGTATTATAGGGTTGTACCGAATGGCGATGGAAATGTAGTCTACTGTCTGCGATTGACGGGACGATCGGCAATAGTTCTTAAGTAGCCGTCAGAGAGACGAGCGAGGGCAGAGTGGAGAGAAAGAAAGCGACAGACAGAGAGAGAAGATGAGACTCGCGTCTCACTGTGAGCTCACAGCAACGCGACCTGAATTAATAAATATAGATCCATAAACATTTTTACTAAACACAATAAATCTGTTTGTTTCTGTGTGATTTGCGTTTGGGTCATTAGCCTACCTCCATCGCCAGCGGGCGGGTGGTTGCACACCTACGGAGTAGCGGCAGTGTGTGGTCGCGGGGTGAATAAAGCCAGCCATGATATTTGTCGTCCACCCTCCACCTCTCACTGAATTTATAATAGCAGGGCATGCGTTTCGCTGGGTCATTCTCCCCTTTCTTGCTTTCACGCGACCGACTTAAAATTCGGAGGCAGGGGACACACATTCTTCTTCTACGTTTATATGCGGATCACAGCCACACACGGCCATACTGCCTCTAGCGTAGTGTCGGACTTTTATAGCAGTTAGTAGTAGCCTCTCTACATCTCCTTCTCAGAAAGTCGCGGAAGAAAAAAATATATAACATTGAATAGTCCTGCCCCGACAAATTTAAGACCTTTGAGTAATAGATTTAAGACCAGCACATCACATTTTTAATGAATTTAAGACTTTTTAAGGCCTTAATTTTAGATACATGAATAATTAACGCCTGGTGTCACAAATATGCAACAAACTGTTTTAGTCAGTCAACCAGCCGAGATAGCATCTGCATTCCCCCAATGCCGGTTAGTGCATATTCGCTACGGACCTAGGAACCTTCGACAAGCAGTTGTTTCCCGTGGGACCGCAAAGTGACGGACCTGTTAACTCTTTATGCACAAGGATACATCCGGTTATGCTGCTCACGATAGGAGTTGGGGAAGTTCAATCCTGTGATAATTTTAAGGTAAGTTGTGGTTAGATAAAAATACTCACATGCTTATTGTGTGCTTATACACTTGACGTAATGAGGTGAAATGTGTGTGATTCGTATTTTTGAAGTTATTATCATATTTAGCTTTGTAGCATATTAGCGACAGTAGGCCGTTAGCCTAATGCTAACCACTAATCAGCGCTATTTAGTAAAACTCTTTTTGGGCGGCTTATCTAGGGAATCCACTGTATTTTGCTAAGTTATTTCAGATAATCATTATACTGACACTACGCTGGGATGTGAATACAACTGCCATTTATTTTTATGCAGACCTGAATGAAAGCCTCCGTTTTTTACGGCAAGCGCGCAAGCGCGCAATCGCGCGTAAGGGCACTCCCACAAGACAGTGAGGATAGTTGTCTGAGTGACAGTGCAGGCAGCGATGAGGAATATGTGCCAAGGCCAGGTGATGAGAGCAGCAGTGAAAGGGACAGGAGCAGCAGTGATGAGGATGTTGCCAAGCCAGGTGAAACAGGATTCAAAATTAGCACCAGCCAATGCTGGTAAATTAGAAGAGGTTGTTTCCAGAACACTATAGAAGCCATTTTCATTCATTTTCAGAAATACATAGTCTATATATTTACATTTTGTGTTTTAGATATATCAGTGGATATGCATTAGGCCTACAGTTGTACTTGATTTATTTATACATAATTAAAATCTGGTCAAACATTTCTAAAATCTTAATTTTGGTGTTGGCTGGTAGATTTTCTAATGGCTTATTCTGATCCCTGCAGATGAGGGTGAGAGGAGCAACAGTGAGGAGGAGGAGGCTGAAGGAGACGCAGGCAGTGTGGGCAACGGCGGTGAAGGTGTTCCGGGGAGAAGGAAACAAAATAGACGAAACAAAGAAAAAGTGACATGGAAAACAGTTGAACAGACTCAAAGTTCTAAAAAAAACGTGCCAGTGTGGCAAGGGTCCCTCCCCGACAGTGACTCAATTAGACAACCCATTGATTATTTCAGAGACTTTTTTGACCTTGACCTTTTAGCGCTTATTGTCAATCAGAGCAATCTGTACAGCACCCAAGAAAACCCCAACCACGCCCTGAAATTAGATGTGAAGGAACTGGAACAGTTCATTGGAACCGTTGCGTATATGAGTGTGATCCGCTTACCACGCTCTAGGATGTACTGGTCTAATGCATGTCGAGTAAACCAGGTCGCTGATGTGATGCCCCGTGACAGGTGGGAAGAAATCAAACATTACATTCATTTCAATGACAACACGGCAACCAACAACAGTGACCGGCTGTTCAAAATTAGGCCACTAATTGATTCACTGCTCCCCAAATTCCAAGCTCTCCCTCAAGATCAGATGCTGTCAATCGACGAACAAATGGTGCCATTCAAAGGCAGATCTGTTCTAAAGCAGTACATCCCCAAAAAGCACTACAAATGGGGATACAAAATCTTTGTTTTGTGCGACACAAAAGGCCTGGTGCACTCTTTTGACATTTATGCAGGGACATCTGATCCTCCACCAGGTTCACCAGACATCGGGGCAAGCGGGAACATCGTGCTAAAACTTGCACAAGTTATTGAAGGCTCAGTCAACCACCTGCTGTACTTTGATAACTGGTTTTCCTCACTCGATTTGTTTGTGGCTCTTGCTAACAGGGGGATACCAGCCCTTGGCACTGTGCGGGAGAATCGTCTGCGAGGCTGCAGTTTCAGCAAAGACAAAGAGCTCAAAAAGAAGGGAAGAGGGACATTTGAGGAGCAACAGGCTGTTGTTGACCGTGTGGAAATTAGGGCTGTCAAATGGTTTGACAACAGAGGGGTGAACGTTGCCAGCACTTTTGCAAGTGCCCAGCCTGTTTCCCTCGTAGAGAGGTGGGACCGAAAGCAAAGGAGGAAAGTGTCTGTGGAATGTCCAAGCATCATCACCCTTTATAATAAGTTCATGGGTGGTGTTGATGCACTTGATGCCCTAATCGCCTACTACCGCATCCACATCAGGTCTAAGAAGTTCTACCACCGATTCTTCTTTCACTTCGTGGATATGGTGGTTGTGAATGGCTGGTTGCTCTATCGGCGTGATTGTGACAACTTGAATGTTCCACGGAAGAAGCAGAAGGACTTGCTGGCTTTCAAGGCTTCCATTGCACAGTCCCTCTGCATGCAAGGCAAAGATCTGTCGGCCAAAAAGAGGGGGCGACCTTCGTCTGACGTGGAGCGAGAGTTCCAGAAGAAGCGGCGCAGGGGACCAACTAAGGCTATTCCCACAAAAGATGTCCGTGCTGATGCTGTGGGTCACTGGCCTCAAATCGACAGTGTGCGGCAACGCTGCAAGTTCCCAAAGTGCACAGGCCACACAAGCTTCAAATGCGCAAAATGTGACGTTCACCTGTGCCTCAATAAGAACAAAAACTGCTTCTGTGCATTCCACGAGTGTTAAAAAAGGGGGAAAAAAACATGTGCACGAACCACGTGTGTGTATGTGTGAGGGGTGAGGTTAACCCTAAGGGCTACATAGTTACAGAAAAACACTGTTTTTTAAACCTTCTTACATTGTTTACATTGTTACATTGCTGATGTGTGGTATGATTGTGTGTGTGTTTGTGTGTGTGTGTGTGTGTGTGTGTGTGTGTGGATTGGGGGTGGGTTAGGAAGAAGGATATGCATTGAAAAGGGGTGTGTGTGTGTGTGTGTGTGTGTGTGTGTGTGTGTGTGTGTGTGTGTGTGTGTGTGTGTGTGTGCGTGTGTGTGTGTGTGTGTGTGCGCATTGGAATAGAAAATAATTGCTTCAAATGAATGAAAGGCTGTACCTGCCGTTGCAGGTTTATATAAATAAAGGATGATAGGATGAAATAAAACATTGAAAAGGATTAAATAAAATATTGTTTTTTCACTGTTATATCACTGTGTTATTGTTATGTTATTATTGACCATTATGCCTGCTGTAGAAAATTTGCAACATACCAAATTGACCCCAAATTGACCATTATGCCTGTTGTCGCAAATTTGCAACATACCAAAATTTCTATTTATTTTTTGTGCAAAAGTGAAAATAATAATCTCAGCATTATTTACCATCTACTTTAAGGTAAAAACACAAATAAAATATTGTTTTATATGCAGCTATATAAATTCAGGCGTTAAGGGGTTAAGACTTTTTAAGACTTTTAAGACTTCTGCGGACACCCTGTTCCATTTGTTGCCCCTGATGAACTCCTTTGTTGTTTTTGCATTTTTTTGGGATCATTATCTTGCTGCATGATGGAGGATCTTCCAATCAGTTTGGTTGCATCTTTCTTTAAATTGGCAGACCGAATGTTTCTGTAGACTTCTGAGTTCATTTAGCTGTTGCAATCATGTGTTACTGTGTTGTTGTCAAGATGAACCTTTACCAAAGTGATGGAAAATCTGTGAAACACGGCGGAGGCAATGTCATGGCTTAGGCTTGCATGGCTTCTTCTGGGACGGGCTCATTATTCTTCATTGATGATGTAACACATGAGGGCAACAGCAAAAGGAACTCAGAAGTTTACACAGACATTTTGTCTGCCAATTTAAAGAAAGATACAACCAAACTGATTGGAAGATCCTTCATGATGCAGCAAGATAATGACCCAAAACACACTGCAAAAACAACAAAGGAGTTAATCAGGGGCAAGAAATGGAAGGTTTTAGACTGGCCAGGTCAATCTCTAGACTGAAATCCTATAGAGCAAGCATTTTACCTGCTAAAGAGGAGTAACCCCCCAAAACAAACAGCAACTGAAAGAGGCTGCGGTGAAAGCCTGGAAATGCATCACAAAAGAAGAATTCAAAAGTTTTGTTATGTCAATGGGTCACAGGCTTGATGCGGTTATTGCAAGAGAAGAATTTGCAACAAAATATTAAGTTGTATTCACTTTAATTTATTTAATGTCCAATACTTTTGCTCACCTAAAAATGTGGTGTTCCTTTAAACATAATGCTATATTATGTGTTGTGTATCAGATCCAGATGTTAATACCTGGAAATGAAAGCTGAAATGTTGATTTCTTGTCTCATATTCATCTTTTGGTGTCAAACCCAAATGTTTCCTGTCTACAGCAAAAATAAAGGAATTGGCCTCACTGTTCCACAGGGTTGCCGCGGATCTTGAAAAGCATTAAAAGTCATTAAATTTAAGTTTCAATATTCAAGGCCTTAAATGTCTTAAAAAGTCTGGAATTATTGGGTGGGCGGCATTAAATTTACTCGGGGGCAGAATTAATGAGCTTTCCTTATTTGTTTCATTCTAGTTTTCTAGTTTAATTGTTAGATTTCTATGTTTTTATTTTATCGGTGTTTTATAGCCTATACTTCAGCGATATCCGGCAAGTCCGACACCTACGCTAGAGGCAGTACGGCCGTGTGAGGCTGGGTACCGCATTTAAAACGTAGAAGAAGAATGTGTGTTCCCTGCTTTCGAATTTGAAGTCGGCCGCGGTAGAGCAAAAAAGGAGAGAACGACCCAGCGAAATGCATGCGCAGCTATTATAAATTCAGTGAGAGGTGGAGGGAGGACGACTGGCTGGCTTTTTTCACCCCGCGACCGCGACCACACACTGCCGCTGCTTGTAGGTGCGCAACCACCCGTCCGCTGATGATATAGGTAGGCTACTGTCGCAAATCACACAACACGTTGATTGTGTTCAGTAAACAATGTTTATGTATCTATATTTATAAATAGCTGCTCATCAGACGTTCATTCAGCTCATTCAGGTCGCGTTGACTTGGCGTGAGCTCATGGAGTGAGACGCGGGTCTCTTTCTGTCACTTTCTTTCTCTCCACTCTGCACTCCCTTTCTGACAGCTATAAAAACTATTGCCGATCCTCCCATCAATCGCAGATAGTAGCCTACGTTTCCTTTGCCAATCGGTACAACTCTAATACCCGCGGTTTATTAACCTGAACGCCTGCAACAATACTGTATGAAGAAAAAATTACTTTGCGCAAATTACCGCAGGTCTCGTGAGCATGGATTTAAATCTACAGTGGGCCAACATACACATACGATTTTGAAATTGCAAAAACCTCCCTTGACCTGTGGAACCAATTTTTAAATAGTTTCTGCCATAAGTTCTGAAAAATAAAGTTAATGGACTAAGTTTGTTATTTATTGAATAAGGAATTAAAATATGAAGAACATTCGGATTATTCTTCTCCCAAAAATATCCCATTTTTAATTTAGCCTAATTAAAATATTATATGCTGCACCTAACACATATTTTCTAAATTGATTAAACTGTTCTTGTTACTCGATTAATCAGTAGGCTAAATGTAAACCAATTGATACAGTTCTGTAATTGGTTAAAAAGGTGGTAATGATGGGTTTGCAGGTTGCCTTTACAGTGATCTCTTACACTGTGTGTGCAAATTTTTTAGGCAAGTTGTATTTTTGAGGATTCATTTTATTATTGAACAACTACAGTGCTCTCGGTCAATCCAAAATGTTAATGAACCTAAACCTGAATGTTTACGAAAGTAAAGGTGAGGTTTTGTCTTTCTTACGAGAATATATATATATGTTTTGCTATTATTAGGCAACTATTAGTGTGCAGAATTATTCTGCAACTAAATAAAAAAACTAAAATTTTCCCATCTCACTTGTTTATTTTCATCTGTTACAGTGAGAATAATAAAACAACTCAACATTTACAAATAAAAATGTCCGACATGTCAACAAAAAAAAAATCAGTGACCAATATAATATAGCCACCCTTCTTTTCAATAACTGTCACGAGCCTTCCATTCATGGAGTCTGTCAGTTTCTTGATCTGTTGACGATCAACTTTTTGTGCAGCAGCAACCACAGCCTCCCAGACACTGTTCCGAGAGGTGTACTGATTTCCTTCACTGTAAATATCCCGTTTAAGCAGGGCCCACAGGTTCTCAATAGGGTTTAGGTCAGGTGAGGAAGGGGGTCATGTCATTATTTTTTCATCCTTAAGGCCTTTACTGGCTAGCCATGCAGTTGAGTACTTCGATGCATGTGATGGAGCATTGTCCTGCATAAAAATCATGGTCTTCTTGAAAGATGCAGACCTTTTACTGTACCACTGAAGAAAGTATCTTCTAGAAACTGGCAGTAGGTTTGGGAGTGGATTTTGAGGCCATCTTCAACCCGAAAAGGTCCAACTAGCTCATCTTTAAAGATACTAATAGTTCCCTCAAAAGATCAGCTAGTTGGACCTTTTTGTTTTTTATTTTCTGTAATTAGACAGCAGTTGTTAGCTAAAGTGCATTGAATATTTGGTAGTCAGATTTAATGCAACCCTTTACGGAGTATAGTGTAGTTTGTCGATTTCTGTTACCGCGGTATTGGTATTATTTTTTCATTTTAGAGGTCTTAAAAAGGTCTTAAATGTCTTTAAATTTGAACTTTAAAAATTGGCAGATACCATGGTTCCAATACTTTTGTAGGGGACAGTACACTCACTGGCCACTTTATTAGGTACAGCGGTTCATTTTCTTGTTAACACATATAACTAATCAGCCAATCACATGTCAGCAACTCAACAGGGTATGCAGAATACCATCTCTGAAGGCAAAACACGTGTGAATATGAGACAATAGCTCAACATTTCAGCTTTCATTTCCAGGTATTAACATCTGGATCCGATACACAACTTAGAAGATAGCATTTTTTGAAAAGGAACGCCAAATTTTTAGGCAAGCAAAAGTATTGGAACAGATAGACTTTAAATAAATTAAGTGAATAAACCGTAATATTTTGTCGCAAATACTTTGCTTGCAATAACCGCATTGGGGCGACTGTGGCTCAGGTGGTTAAGCTGGTTGGCCAACGATCCTAGGGTTGACGGTTCGATCCCCGCCCGGCCACTTGTGTCATGGTCGTTGTGTCCCTGGGCAAGACACTTCACCCACCTTGCCTCCTGTGAATGTGTATGACTGCTGTATGTTTGAGGTGGTGGTCGGAGGGGCCGATGGCGCGGAATGGCAGCCTCGCTTCTGTCAGTCTGCCCCAGGGCAGCTGTGGCTACTATCGTAGTTTACCACCACCGGTATGACTGTGTGTGAACGAATTGAACCTGGAACCCTGTAAAGCGCTTTGAGTACCTTGAAAAGCGCTATATAAATCCAATCAATTATTATTATTATTATTATTATCAAGCGTGTGACCCATTGACATCACCAAACTTTTGCATTATTCTTTTGTGATGCTTTTCCATGCTTTCACCGCAGCCTCATTCAGTTGCTGTTTAGTTTGGGCGGCCCCAAACTTGGGACCTGTCTTCAGAAAGAGCGCGGCGGCACTTTTAAAATCTCTTTGGAATTTTTCTAGTTTTATACTACTATCAAAGAAATCATCCTTTTATGACAACCAGAGAGCATCTTTTTTACAAATCCCACACACAGGAATTTGTTTAACCTTTTCAAGTCCAGCCACAAATTCTCAATTGGGTTGAGATATGTCGTCAGAATTTAAAAACAGATTTATTAACACAGATGATAGACTATCAACCACTATCAAGCAGTTATTAATGGTTAGTTCATGCTCAGTTAATGTTTACATATCATTAACTAAGCATTAACTAACAGTTAATTAATGTACCCTTATTGTAAAGTGTTATCAATTACTTTATAAAAGCTATGTCAGATATTGCGGCAGTGTGTGGATGTGCAAAAACAACTCACGTTTTCTAGTGATTGGTCTAGAATGATTGCTCCATAAGTAGGTACACCCATCTTGTACTCCTTCCACTGTTCCAGTACTTTCTGCACATCCTCTCCGTGAGGCAAGAGAAATGGACAGTGATGGAAGAGTTTACAGCTGTCAAGGAAATGAACACTCGGCTAAACAAATATGAGCAGCACATTAGGCTCCTGAAGATGAGCCTAAAGAGGATCCAAGGAAACAACACTGTTGACGTTCGTTTGTATGAAAAAGCATTTCATTACAGTTCAAAGAAATTGTATGATTTGAAATATGTGCAGCACACTCCAGTGGAGTTAAATATCAATGCACATTCGTCAGTACGAAACATTAATACATTAAAAAAAGATAATTTAACATCATAATTCACATGGATTTAAGGATATCAGCTTTGGCAAATTCTCTTATCCCACAGTGAGGAAGTCCTGGAGTGTTCTGCATGCAGAAGTCCAGGTAGAACCAGTGGGCCAGCTCGATCTGGAAACAGACCCGGATAGCGTTGTCCCTCTCCTCACTGGGGATGTGTAGGATGAACCGGCTGAAACACAGGACAGACGTCATCATGTCTGGTTCAAAATATGAGCTGCAAGGGCTTTACTGAAGACCTGCATAATGTTACTCCAATTACACACATATACTAACAGTGGACATTTAACAGGAATACAAAATGAACCTAAAACCAAAAAAAATTCTGCAGGAAGACTCAAAGATTTTTTTAGTCTGTTCAAAGATCAACAGAGGGTTTTAAGTAGTTTGCCTTTAGAGGACAGAGCGTTTTTAAAATTGGCTTATTGCACGTGATATCCCTCTGTTTCAATCAACTAAAGGCCCGTTAACACATGCAAACTTGGGTACAACACACAAGTGAAATGTAGCCTATGCATTATCAGTGTATTTTTGTTGTGTGTCAAGTTAACAAGTTATTCAGTTGTCTTGACTTCAGATCCTTGATGTTGTGATCCAGTTCATTGAGTGTGAGTGTGCGTGTGTGTGTGTGTGTGTGTGTGTGTGTGTGTGTGTGTGTGTGTGTCTTTGCAGAACCTTTTCTCAATGCTGCACGTGTTGACAAATTGATGAAGATGTTTTCTTAATTTGCTTATGTTTTCTCTATTAGCATAATGCCAGTGATTTGAGCTCTCAGGGCCACCGTATGGAATTGTTAAGTACATAATGTAAGTAGACCAGTAAGGTCGGTGAAGTGCTACTATCGGGGTCCAGGGTGAGTTTTTGTCCAAGTCCAGCCCTGGTGGACACTGAGGGTACATCTCTAAAGAAATATCTGTGTGTATGTTTCATATTTCAATGTTTGCCTCTAGGTACACATCTATGTAGCCTACTGTCTTCCCCCTGACTTCACTTGATTTGGTTGTTGATCTGTATAGTCGCTGTTACCTTAGCTTATAGCATGTACTGTATAAAGCTTATTCTCGTGACGGTGTGCTTATGGTTGTTTATAGAAAAACACATGTAGGCAACATGAACCGAACAGAGCGCTAGAGTCTGGCTCACCACAATATACAGCTAAATCATCCTTTTATTTGATTTAAATGCACAATGACGACGGTAGTGGTCGGTTACCTGCAGAGGTCGTCCAGTAGCCCGGGGGGGATCTCCACTCTTTTTGTTTCCATGTTGGTTGAAAACATCTCGACTTTATCTCAGAGCATACGGGTGCCACGGCCATAAGAGCTGCAAGCTACGCCCGCATTTTCAATATAGTTGATCCCGAGCTTCACATCAGCTACAGGAAAGTATGTAGTCCGAGTCCGTCCAACCATAGACTGTAAAAATGACTTCCTCTTCTTGTTACTCCACCGGGAACTGGACGGACGGAGTGTTTTGTTTATGTCGCGTTCAAGGCGCATGGGAGCATGTTCTGGAAGATTCCGACGTCATCAACAGAGTTGGTCCTGAGAAGAAGTTTGGTTCAGTGAGGTGCAGTTTCATTATAACATACCATACCTTTTGAATGTCAGTAAACGCTGTATTTACAGTTGCATGCTCTTCTTTATTGTCAAGTCAGATAAATCGGATTTTTTCTGTTGTTTAAAAATATGACTTCGACTTGGAAGTTGACGTGCAAGTCATTTACAAGTGTAGCACTCGGAATTACAATGACTCAGTTATGACATGAACGCAGCATTGGTTTACAACCGGAAGTAAATTAGCCAATGAAGTGCTTCTAATGAGGGCGCGAATTAACTAGACGAAACACTATTGGTACATGTTTCTGTCTGTCAAAGGGAGAGCAATAGGCTCGTTCGACCCCAGTTTCGGCTCGTCTGGAAAGTAGACGAGAGTAGCCGAGTGCAGTCGGGGGAGTGACGAAAAAGCCTGACTGAAGCCGGTGTAGCATGGTGTAGGCGTAGAACTGTTAAGCGGAAGTGCCTTACTTCCGGGACATGGGACCTCTAGGCTCGAAAAATTACAACGGTAGTCAATGGAAAGAAATGTATTATTTTCTGGTCCCAGTCATGAAATGCCTTCGATTACACATATGTTTTGTATGGATTTAGATCAGGGGTGTCCAAACTTTTTTCACTGAGGGCCACATACAGAAAAATCTACGAAGGGCCGGGCCACTTTGCAAAAATAACACATTTATCAGGACATGTAGCTGCTCTGATGTTTAGTTTCATAGTGTCTTCGTAAATTGTAATCCTTCTTCACGGCAACACTTTACTTGCACATTAAAAAGATACATCCCCCCTCTTGTTAAATGCCATTAATACACCCAGTGTTTTCTGCTTTTACGTCTAATGTCCAGCTTGGTGAAAATAGTAGCCAGCCGAGATCCCGCCCCTCCAAGAGAGTCCAGGGGTATGCCTCCCCGGGAGATTTTTTTAAGTTTTTAAAGTGAAATACATGAATCTGGTGCACTTTGAGAGGGAAATTAAGAGGCTAAAGCTGAAGAATTTTGTATGAAAAAAAAATGTAAACACTGTGTCAGATGAATTAGAAGCTATTGGAGAAGGACACATGGATTTTCCATAATAATATTAATTTAAATTAAAATATTATGCAGGGTCCTCTGGGATGGCCTTGGTGCTCTTTTTCTTTTATGGGACATATTTCTCTGTAATATAATGAGTGCATTTAGATTATTTAAAAATTAAAAGGGCCATATTACATTATATTTTTAAAATCGGCCGCGGGCCAATAAAAAGCCCGCGGGCCGTAGTTTGGACACCCACCCCTGGTCTACTAGCACCATAACCGATGGAAACTGTGTCTTGTTATTATTCACCGCTAGGTGAACGCCGGCAGTAAAACCAAAAGAAGAAGAAACGCTGGGTGATCGCCGCCAGTAAAAAAAAACGAAGAAGAAATTACGTATTTCCGGTGGAGCTCCGTTTCTCCATGGGTCTGCAAATAGGTACTCTTGCCCAACGCGGCGTCTATCCTTTAGTAGGGACTTCGTCTATAGAGCTGTTAAGCGGAAGTGGCGGAATTACGGGGCATGGGACCTCTCGGCTGAAAAAAAATGAATGGGAGTCTATGGAAAGTAATCTACTATTTTCTGGTCCCAGTCATTAAATGCCTTGGATTACATATATGTTTTTGTATGGGTCTAAATGATAATTTTTCATGTGAAGAGTTTGACGGTATGTTGTATGATTATTCGTCTAACGGCTTTTGAAAAAATGTTACGAGAACAATTACAAGTCTTGTCGCCTCTGTGACGTCACTTCAACACATTCCCTCCACTTCTCGACTGACAGTGCTAATGCTAATGCTAATGACTGGCGTGGACAACGCCAACAATCTCCCCACTCGAGAAATTGAAACTCTCCACATGTCCACTTGTGTAGTGGTTTTTGCCACGCTGAAGACTTTTGTCTTGTCATTAAAAGAAGGCGGTAAAGTGCATTAAAGACACAGCCATGTTTCTGAGCTAAGCGGGTGCGAGTGGTGGTGACGTATATCATAAGTGTCAAGAGCAGCGAAGAGCTGTAGTCCACAAAAGCGCTCTGCACAAAACCTGACCGTATCCAGCTTCTACTCGCTAAATTGTTCCATTCTTTGCACGAAAAAATACCATCTAAATCAGGGGTGTCCAAACTGCGGCCCGCGGCCCGCTTTTTATTGGCCCGCGGCCGATTTTAAAAATATAATGCAATAAAAAAAAAAAAAAAAAAAAAAATTTTTTTTTGCATTTCTTAGTTAACCCACTAGTGCAGGGGTGTCAAAACTGATTGATTGGCCCTTGGCACATTTTAAAAATATAATGTAATATGGCCCTTTTCATTTTTAAATAATCTAAATGCACTCATTATATTGCAGAGAAATATGTCCCATAAAAGAAAAAGAGCATCAAGGCCATCCCAGAGGACCCTGCATAATATTCAAATTTAAATTAATATTATTATGGAAAATCTATGTGTCCTTCTCCAATAGCTTCTAAATCATCTGACACAGTGTTTACATTTTTTTTCATACAAAATTCTTCAGCTTTAGCCTCTTAATTTCCCTCTCAAAGTGCACCAGATTCATGCATTTCACTTTAAAAACTTAAAAAAATCTCCCGGGGGGGCATACCCCCGGACCCCCCTTGGAGGGGCGGGATCTCAGCTGGCTACTATTTTCACCAAGCTGGACATTAGACGTAAAAGCAGAAAACACTGGGTGTATCAATGGCATTTAACAAGAGGGGGATGTATATTTTTAATGTGCAAGTAAAGTGTTGCCGTGAAGAAGGATTACAATTTACGAAGACACTATGAAACTAAACATCAGAGCAGCTACATGTCCTGATTATTTTTGCAAAGTGGCCCGGCCCTTCGTAGATTTTTCTGTATGTGGCCCTCAGTGAAAAAAGTTTGGACACCCCTGCTATAGACTAAACACAGTGCATGGGCAACTGAGGGCAGCCCCTTTTCCAATTGTTTTTGAATAAACTCAATACACACTGTGCATGGATGTGAACGTGACATGATCAGATAATTTCGGATTAACTCCCAGATGAACTGATTACATTTTTAGGCTATTAATTATCTAGACCAAAACATTTTATTCCTTTTCTTGTATGATAACTCACATTTGCATAATATGATGTTAATATCTACGGTGGCGCTGAGCATTCACCAAATAAAAAAAAGTTTCACAGCAGGATCTCGTAATTACGAGATAATATATAAAAAAAATTTTTTTTTTGAGGGGGCCCCCCTGGCGTTCGGGGGCCCTAAGCGACCGCTTAGTTCGCTTATGCCTCGGGCCGGCTCTGGGTCACAGTGTTTGTTATTTTCGTATAGTGTTTTAAGATGTGAGTTGTTCAGTGCGGATGACATTATAGCTGTCAGTCAGCGGCCGTGACGTTAGTCAGCCGGAGCGTCTGTTAGGTGAAGTTTCCTTTTCCTTCTCCCTCCCTTCTCCCCCTCGCGTGCAAGTTGGCGCAGTAAACTATCATTCCACGGTTGAAACGTGCTTCCCCTGAGTTTGTTTTGCATCACCTGTTTGAGTAAGTGCATGGGGTTTCCCGATCGCTGTATAAGTTATAATTAATGCACGTTATTAAACGGTCGCGATTCGCCGTTCGCAGCAGCTGTTTAATGTCTCATCACGAACGTATTGCTATAATGTTCTTTTCCCGGGATCTGTATGCTGCTGTGCATGTTAAAGAAGGAAATAAACGGCGGATACATCCTTACTCCTCGTCTCATCGTCTCATGCTTCATATTCTGACATTTTGGGCGGTGTATTGGCTGTGTTTTGGCCGACACTTCTGAAGTAAAACAAGTGATATTAGCCGATCAGCACTGTAACATAGCCTACATCCACCAGTTTCCTCTACTACAATTTATTTTTGTGAATGACACGGGATCTAGCAGCATTGTCATGGATGTATTGTGCACGTGCCGCGCAGCGGCCGCCTGCATTCATTGTGTGGCAGCGCTCATCACTGCTTTATAACTGCTATACCGGTGACAAGGTAGCGTCAAAATCCATATCATAGCGCAACTTCATACCGGTTTACCTTCTGTACCGTTTATACCGTACACCCCTAGCTGAAAGCATACACTTCCGCTGCAGGCTTTAAACACATCTCTTTAAACTGCACTCTTTAGATTGTACTATAGTACTTGTGTGATTCTTGCTGTTCTGAGTTTGTACCTTCATGGTTGAATGCACTTAATGGAAGTCACTTATATGCAAGGGCTGGAGAGGAAAGGGGAGGGACTGGAGGGGAAAGGGGAGTGTCTGGGGAAAGGGGAGGGGTAGGAGTGAAATGGGAGTGGCTTCATGGTTAATGGGAGGAGCTGGAGAGGAAAGGGGGGAACTGGCTGTGAAGGGGGAGGGGTTTTGTATGAAATGGGAGGAACTGAAGGGGAAAGGGGAAGGGCTTGAGAAGAAAGAGGAGGGCTATAGCGGAAAGGGGAGGGGCTGGAGAGGAAACCCTAACCCTAGAGAGGAATGGGGATGAGTTGGTGGGAAAGGGTAAGGGTTGTAGAAGAAAGGGGAGTGGATGTAACGGGAAGGAAAGGGCAGGGCTGTGTTCGGAACGCCATACTAGCGTCCTACATCCTACATACTGCATACTCTCTACTCAAAGATCGATTGTGTATGCGAGCTGCGTCGAAACGTTTTCAGTTGAAGTATACTCAAGCAATGAAGAATTTCTTCTTCTTCTTATAAGATTCAGGCAGTTTAGACACTGTTAAGCTTATAACCGCCCTCTACAGGTCAGATATTGAACTAGATTTTTACAGTCCTGTGTTCATCATCTGTGTTTTAGACCTCTTGTTTTATAATTATGTTTTGAGGCGGAGGATCCCTCCGATGCTCTCTGTCCGGCTCATCAGCACTCAGCTGTCTGTGAGTTGAGCTGGACGAGCCCTGGTGTCTGGAACAGCGATCTGTTCTAATCTCTCTCCACTATCAGACTCACTTCACTCATTTCACTTAGTGACTCTAATGTTGTTAGGTATTTATCTTCATCTCTTATCTATTGTAAGAGTTTATGAATGACTGCACGTACAGTTGTCAGATCGCGGAACCCCAAACAATGTTGTTGCCTAGCAACTTGCTCGAAAATATTTCATTTTTCTGGGCGGGTAGAATTGACCCAGTGCATTGTGGGGCGGTTGAGTAGGAAAAGTATACAATCGATTCATACCCAAAATCTTCCCGGAAGTTAGTAGGCTACTCATCCGGGAATTTCTCACATACCCAAACTCGCATACCCAACCGTCACATACTCAAATTGAAGTCAAAATGAGTATGGCCGTGTCTGAACTGCCATACTAACGTCCTACTCATACTCATTTTGACTTCAATTTGAGTATGGCCGTGTCTGAACTGCCATACTAACGTCCTACTCATACTCATTTTGACTTCAATTTGAGTATGTGACAGTTGGGTATGCGAGTTTGGGTATGTGAGAAATTCCCGGATGAGTACTAACTTCCGGGAAGATTTTGGGTATGAATCGATCGTATACTTTTCCTACTCAACCGCCCCACAATGCACTGGGTCAATTCTACCCGCCCAGGAAAATGAAATATTTTCGAGCAAGTTGCTAGGCAACAACATTGTTTGGGGTTCCGCGATCTGACAACTGTACGTGCAGTCATTCATACACTCTTACAATAGATAAGAGATGAAGATAAATACCTAACAACATTAGAGTCACTAAGTGAAATGAGTGTTGTGAGTCTGATAGTGGAGAGAGATCAGAACAGATCGCTGTCCCACACACCGCGGCTCGTCCAGCTCAACTCACAGACAGCTGAGTGCTGATGAGCCGGACAGAGAGCGTCGGAGGGATCCTCCGCCTCAAAACATCATTATTATAAAACAAGAGGTCTAAAACACAGATGATGAACACAGGACTGTAAAAATGAAATCTAGTTCAATATCTAACCTGTAGAGGGCGGTTATAAGCTTAACAGTGTCTAAACTGCCTGAATCTTATAAGAAGAAGAAGAAATTCTTCATTGCTTGAGTATACTTCAACTGAGAACGTTTTAGACGCAGCTCGCATACACAATCGATCTTTGAGTAGAGAGTATGCATGAGTATGTAGGATGTAGGACGCTAGTATGGCAGTTCAGACACGGCCTATGAGTAGGACGTTAGTATGGCATTCCGAACACAGCCCAGGTGTTGAGATTAAATGAAAGGAGCTGGAGATGAAAGGGGAGGGGCTGGAGTTATAAGGAGGAGCTGAACGTAAAGGTAAGAATTGACCAAATGATATCCAATTATATGGCATATCTACTTTAGTTGAAAATGACACCTTAAATGTCTAATTACATTGCATGGTTCTTAAATATGAGAGTTTGAACATAGGCTTGTTCGACCCCAGTTTCGGCTCGTCTGGAAAGTAGACGAGAGTAGCCGAGTGCAGTCGGGGGAGTGACGAAAAAGCCTGACTGAAGCCTGACAGCTCCGAGTCGGCTCGACTTACATGTGCCGTAGGAAGTAGCGTCTTTGTTGCGGATTCAGTTCGTTTTCTAGTTTTATTTTGAAGGCCTATTAGAAACTTGTTCGTAGAAGAGCTACACATGCTACAACCGATTAGAAGCAGAACAAAACACAAAGAGGAGTAAACACTTCAAAAGCGAGGGACATTTTCAAAACAAGAAACGAGATATAATATCCCCATTCCCCACACATCTTTATCTTTCTTGTTATTTTACTAGAAAACCTACTTTTAAGTGATAAAAAATAATTTACAAATCCAAATAAAGGAGGTTTAGTATTTCTTCACATAACGAATATGATCGGCCTAAAGACAGTTAAAGGTCTAATAAAAGATCCCTTATTATTACTGTAGATGGCTATGATGAACTTTATTATGATGTGTAACATGTAACATACAATTTCCAGAGCATTTAGATCACAAGAAATAATTATTTATTTCTCTGTCAAGGGTTCAGATCAGTGGAGGTTTAACTCTGATTAAAAATATTTCTGCTTAAATGCACTACACTTCGGAGTAGGCCTAAGGATTAAACATAAATTAAAATCAAAAATAATGGATCGTAATTAAATTTTGAGCGGTGATGTCAGACTTTTGCATAACCAATCGGGGAAACGCATCAAAGGCAAAGGGTTTAAACTCCCAATTAGCGCCTGTCAGCAAGACGTTTCCCATCAAACATTTCGCTCCCGCAGCCCGTGGGGAGAAACTGCAGCGACTTGCTCCAGTGCGTTTCCATGGCACAACTAAATTGGATTAAGACATATATCTAACTAGACACTCGAACGGACCATGTTACTTGTCTGAGTATACATGGCCTTTCAGGAATCGGATAAATGTCCGATGCATGGCTGTCTCCGCTATGCTAGGTGGCGCTGTAAGCCCTTTCAACCATGCTTTCAACAAGTGGTTTTAGGGCCACGTCCGGTTCCCTTCCAGCAATAACCCATGGTGCAGCCTATAACGCGCAGGCACACAAGCACAGAACGAGAAGTCCGATATGCGATATCCGATCCCTGTATACATGCAGAGAGAATACCGACAATGAACGAGTTATCTAGGTGTTCTTATCCGACTTCTCGTCCGTTATTGTGCTGATTTGTGTGCGAAGTAGATCGGATAAAGGTGTTTACATGCAGTTTAAAAGTCCTGTTGAAGTCTTATTCGTTTAGTTACCCGATTATGAGTCTGCATGTAAACGCACTGAGTGTCTGTGCCCGCCTTGATCCCGCAGGTGCAAGTCGGACAAAAAGTCTAACCATAATGCTGTGCGCTCAGCAAGACGAGCGTCATAATTGCGCAGGTCTTAGCAAGATGGCTCCATCTCAAACGAGGCCAATACCCAGCGGAATGGCGGCCATCTTGGATTTGGTCTCACTGTCCGCATAGGTACAATCTGACTTCCCTCCACATCTGAAAATAAAATGTATGGCATGTACTTACCATGGTAGAAATGTCATGCTTTTTTCAAAAAGTACACAATTGTTATTAATATGTGAATTAATCTGCTGTACTTTTACCTCTAGGATATTTGAGCAAACAGATGGTCTCAGGTTTATTGTAGTTAGCCTTTTACAATATTTTTTTCAGAGGACATGAACTGGCAACCCAGTAAACATTTTTTCTAGACCATATAGGTTTTTAGGAAAACCTCCTTGTGAATAAAAACATTTCAAACTGATATAAATATAGTGAATATCGAAAAACATAGTTACATTTGCCAAAATTTGCCATCACATGGACCACAGCTCTACCTGCTCAGTCACAGCTAAACTTTCCTTGTGACAGCCGACATATAAAGAAGTTAATCCACATGACTTTAAAAAATGTGACACTTTGAGAGAGTTGGTACGAGTGAGTACAGTGATTGATTTTAATGGCTTCATACACAACTATATAAAACGGTTCATAAAAATTCATGCACTTTCAGTGTAAATTCATTTTGAAATATAGAGGAAATTTATTTACAACATGGTAAACCGTAACAGTGACTTCATTCAGTTGGGTGGTTCATCACCACAAATATACTTGGCTGCATAGAAACATTGACATTATTGCCTACCGAGAAAATAAAAAGGTATAGAAACAAAAATATGTAAAAAGTCTAGTTTCATTAAAATCTAACGGGTGCTTCTAATGAAAGACAACTGGTTCTTTTCAGACTGATTTCAAAAGTCAGTTTCTTCCAACTCAATGATTTTGACAAAATGAACTCAAAACTAGTAAATTAAACTGAATACTTTAAAGAACTTTCCCTTTCCCAAAAGTTACATTCTGAAAGCAATATCATGAAAGAACTATTTTACAGAAACTCACTCATAGAATGACAAAAGCCTGAGTTGATGGGGAAAAGTAGAGTCATAATAAATCCCAAAAAGCCTGAGGAAAAAGACCACTGATTTACTATTTTACAAAATTTACAACAGCATTACTGAAGGAAAAGGACATGATACAAGTTGCTCTAAAAAAAAAGTCCAGGTTATTTTCTTTACATCTAAAATATGTTATTAAATAATTCACACCTGGTGTAAAAAGAAGAAAAACCTGCTGAGGAAATGCGGTAAATGAGGTACTTAAGGTGGTGAGCCTGAGCTCAGACTGGGTTCAACCAGACACCTTTACATCATAATGTGATTCATGTGACAACCGACTTCTCATCGGGTTAACACTTAAATAAGGTAGAGACTCACATTAAGCATGATAGAGACAGACAGACAGACAGACAGACAGACAGTCAAATACAGGATCCAGTGTCATGGATTGGTGGGAATATGAGGCAGCACTGGGGTAAATTGTGTTCGTTTCCAGAGATAAAAAAAAAAGTTTATAAAAATTAAAAACACATTGTGCTGCACACTGTTGAGCCTAGAAAACAATGCAGCTTTAAAGTCTTGAATACAAAAATATGTTTTGATCATTTCTCTCTGCTCCGTGGGTGTTCATCTCCAAGGTTCCCGAGATGAGCTGAGGCGAGCAGATGACTGACGCACAGTGCTTTAAAGAGCTGCAGGAGTCCACAGTCCCTGTAAGGCCTCTGCTGTGTTGCTGTGAGTGTGGAGCAGCTCCTGGTATGTCTCTGGTTCTGCAGCAGACTGGGCCAGCTCCGGGTATGTCTCTGGTTGCTGCAGCAGACCGAGGCAGCTCCTGTTATGTCTTGCGGTTGCTGCTCCAGAGGTGCTCCGGTGTGCTCTTGTGGTCTGATGAGTAGTCTTTAGGTGAGCGCTGGCCTATGGGTGATCGGGCGTCATAGGGGGAGCGTGCCCCGCCTCGCTGCTCTGTCTGCCAGTCTGAGTGGTAGCGGTATGAGGAGCCACGCTCCCAATGGGAATGATCCTTCAGGTCTCTGCTGGGGCGGAACTCCTCCAGCTTCCTGTGCTTACTGTCATTGTAGTATCTGCAAACACACAGCACAGAGCATCAGTACATTGACATTTGATTGAATATATTACTGAAGACCTTTTCATCATCCCAAAAACAGCAGACTTAAAATATTAATTAAACATCAAAGCCTTAGCCAAACACTAATCTAAAGAACAAATCCTAATTCTTATCGAACTATCTTCTATCTATAAAGCAAGAAACGTCTGTCTGTCAGTGGCTCGCATATCTCTCGGACTGTATGTCAGATTGGCCTGAGCTTCCTGATATGGCTTGCGCACGGCACAAAGGTGTGCATCCTTGATTGGTTGTTAGGTTTTTTGGACCAAATATGTAGAAGTTATCATATTAATATGCTGGCGGCAAATACATGCGCGCACTGAAGGCCACAGTAACGACGGGCAAGAAGTAGTGTCCGGCTAAACCCTCTGATTTGATTGGCCGCTGCGACCAAAGCATGAATTTACGAACGGGACACACACAGCAGATCGACACAGCCCGGTGTTACTTCCTCATTCAATGCACCCAACTCGCCAAACAAAACGTTCTTAAACCTTTCCACAGACATCACCAAACCCTCAAACCTGTCCGCTTTAGTGTTAAAGATCGCATGTTACGCTATTTTCACTGTTATAGAGTTAATGTTGATGGCACCACGGTCTCCCCCTCCCCCCAGGCCCCTCTCCCTTGAACCCCACATCCGTCACACCGTCAAAACCTCCTTCTATCACCTCCGTAATATTGCAAAGATTAGATCCTCCCTCACACCCCACGCTGCTGAAAGACTCATCCATGCCTTCATCTCCTCCCACCTTGACTATTGCAATTCACTCCTCGCCGGCATCAGCACCACCTCCATCAACAGACTCCAACGTGTCCAGAATGCAGCTGCCCGTCTCCTCACTCACACCAACTTGTGGAACCACATCGCCCCAGTCCTCAAAAAGCTCCACTGGCTCCCCATTTCATTCCGGATCGATTACAAACTCCTGGTCCTCACCTACAAAGCCCTCCACCATCTGCCCCCCCCCATATCTCACTGACCTTCTCTCCCCCTATCAACCCCCTCGGGCCCTCAGATCCTCCTCAGCCAGTCTCCTCTCCACCCACACATCAAAACTCTGCAGATCTGGTGACAGAGCTTTCTCCAGGGCAGCTCCCAGGCTCTGGAACAGCCTCCCCCAACATATCCGTGACTCTGAGTCCCTCACCATCTTCCAGTTCAAACTCAAGACCCATCTCTTCTCCTCTGCCTACCCCTAGTTCACCTACCAACCCAACTCTACATGTTCTTTTTGTTTGTTTATCGTTTTGTTTTTGTAAAGCGCTCTGAGTGAGAGAAGAGCGCTATATAAATAAAATGTATTATTATTATTATTATTATTAATGTATAGTTAAACACTTCCGCGACAGTGACGCTAATTTCAGTTAGCATGTCAATAGCGGTTTCCATTTAAACTAGCACGGTCTCGGATAGCTCTGCTACCGGTGAATGTAAACATGATCGCTTACACAGAATGTTTTAAATTTGTTAGAAACTAACACGAGTTAAAGACTATGTAAGATGCCAAAATGCCCTTCATTTTGTTTGCAAAGATAAATGCTGCTGCCTTCAAGCTGCAATTACCAATGAAAAACTATTTTCACCTGCTATGGCCATAAAGAATAGAGGATTATATGGCGCAACAATTATTAAAGAAAGAAAATAAGTCCCATTGACGAGCGATGTGACATCTGTTTGTATGTCCTACTTTCATAGACGGGTTACATTTAAGCATGCATAAGCTACTGCTTCCTACCGGCACTGCACTAGTACATACTGAAAACAGCCTGGGATGTAAACAAATCTATCATGTTCTACCAGTTTATTTAATCAACAAGTCCCAAGTAAAAGAGCCAAGCCAACAATTAAGTCAGTGTGTGTGTGTGTCCCAGGGAAATTCACGACCTGGGGCCTCTACAGATTCAGTTTTTGGCAAAGTTTCCTTTCCTAACGAGTTGACCCGGAAGTACTTGGAGGAAAGGTGGTTCGAATTCTAAAAATGCTTAGGAAAGGTCCCTTGATGCAACCTTTAACATGCCCTTTAACCCTCCTTTAGCATAGCTTACTCCTGACCAACCTTTCCGAAAGGAAAAAAGATATTTGTATCCCATAATCCTTTACGGCGGCAATATTTAAAGCAACAGGCCACCGACGAAGTTTACCGACTCTACGCGAATACGAATGAGACGTGGTAAAATAGAAGAGAAGAGAGGAAGATTTTATGCTGGGGTGGAGGATTTGGGGAGAAAATGGCAGTTGGGATAAAGATTCGAATCCAAATACCTCAACCGCTCCACTTGTTCTCTTTGGTCCCTCCCCTATTGTCCCGCCCTGACACGCTCTACACCATGGAACCCCATTTAGCGGCCATTTGGCTCTCGTGGGCCGGATCTGGCCCGCGAGAGCCAAATGTCCGGCCCGCGCTGACCCAGTGCATTCACATGTTATATTAAAAATAAAAAAATAAATCAATTTGCGTGGTCTGCTATATTTTGCCCCCAGCCCGCACCGTCCACTTGACCATCGACGTTGGGGAAAAACTGACACGCTGGCAACTTTTCTGGTATCAAATTGGTGATTACGGGATGATTTAGCTGCAGCAGCCTATTTGAATGACATGCTGTCGGGCAGGCTCCGCCCGGCGAAGCTACTTGACTCTCGGCCGGGTGCGAGGCAAAAATAAATAAATAAAAGGACTCGCCGCATCACTAAGCTACATAATAGGCTGGCCTGCTGTGAAACTTCTCTACATGCGTTTTTGCGCTGGGAGAGAGAATGCGGTGGGCTGAGACTATAGTAGGCTATAAAAAGCCTTTCTTCTCGACAACGTTAACGTGCAGGAATCCCCGGTGATCATTTTAGTCTTAAACCACATAGTTTTTCTGCACGGCGGCTCGCGAGGTCTCACTGTGAACTCATTGCCACATGTTTCACCGGGTGATGCGCTGCTTCGCTCGGACAGAGGCTTTGAGTTTTCTTAAAGTGATTTAACATCCTGGTCTAGACGAGTGCTTCAACGTTGTGCCTTATATTTCGAATAGCCTGAATGTGTGATGTGTGTGTGGGGGGCTGCCCCCCAGCACCCCTACTTCCCGCGGTAGGCCTACTGGTCACGCGCATAGGCCGGGATGAGACAGATGTGCGACGAGGAATGCTACATTCAGGTGCTCCTCAAAAATCCAGAATTTGATATTCAATAACTTTTAAGATGTAGACTAACCCTAAGAATAAGAACAGCAGTAGGCTACAAGGAAGATTTAATTGTTAGGAGCGTTTAAAGAAAAATATTAACAGCTGTTTATTGCAATACAGTTTTACTTTAACCCCCTTTTAATAAAGGGGGTTAAAGTGACTTTGAACGTGGCATGGTTGATGGTGCATGGTAGGATGGATCCATACTTTCATGTTGTTTACGCCAAATTCTGAACCTGCCATCTGAATGTCGTAACTGAAATCGAGACTCATCAGACCAGGCATGATTTTCCAATCTTCTATTGTCCAATATTGGTGATCCTGTGAGAATGGTAGTTTCCTGTTTTTAGCTGACAGGAGTGGCAGTAGCCCATTTGCTTCAAGGTTGGTCGTGTTTTGCGTTCAGAGATGGTATTCTGCATACCCTGGTTGTAACGAGTGGTTATTTGAGTTACTGTTGCCTTTCTATCATCTCAAACCAGTCTGCCCATCCTACACTGACCTCTGACTTCAACAAGGCATTTTACGTCCACACAAATGCCGCTCACAAGATATTTTTTATTTTTCGGCCCATCCTCTGTAAACCCTAGAGATGGTTTGAGTGAAAATCCCAGCAGATCAGCAGTTTCTGAAATACTCAGACCAGCCCTTCTGGCACCATCAACATTGCCATGTTCAAAGTCACTTAAGGCCCACTCACACTAGTGCCGTTGGCCTGTTCCGTGCTGCAGGAAGATTCAGCACGATTCCCCACTCCCCCTGCTGGCCTGTGCTCACACTGCTTGTGGCCTGGGCACGATTGCACCTTGCCAACGTCACCGTGCGCGTTTAGGATTTGGAGCGTAGTCTACTTGTAGGCTATACGACTGTTTGTGAATATTTTCATCCGGACAAATTTGCATCATATATTCCACTTCCACATTAGAGCAACGAGAATCCTTAAGCTATTGTTTTTTTTAAGTGTAGCCTTGACGTAATAGGTCGCGGTGGACAGTCTCATATTTGTGCAGCACGCTGTTTATTATTAATATAACGGCCCGTCATCAGACCATACGTACCGGATGGTTTTATACACATCGATCGCTCCATCAAATCCAAGTCAGAACTTTTTGTATGGGCAGAGATCGTTTTTTTAAGTGTCTTTATAAAGTTTCTTGTTAAACCTTAGTGTAGGCTACTGTTTCCTTAAAACCGGACCGCGGAGTTCCGTTGTGTGTTCGTCTCCACCGCCATGCGTAAAGGCAGTTATGACAGCTGACGGGAGGAAAAAGAAAAAAATCATCTGACGAACGTGAGTAAACACGAAAACCTTTTTGCTTTGCTTTCTGCGCTCACCTATTTAGCTCTCTCCCTCTTTTATTAGCCCACACCTAGGCCTACACACACGTTAATTCTCACACATTTTATGTAGCTACAAGTCCAAGTGGTGGGCAATTATGGTGCCGACTAGTAAGGCAGCGGGCGTTAAAGGACTATGCGCATCCTTAATAAATTCACGTCAGGAACTCCGCCTGTGCGCTTGCTTGTGCGCGTGTCATCTCATTAGCATCTGTACTTTGGCCACGGCACACCTCTCCCAGGTGTGCCGTGGCCAAGGGGCTGTTCCGTGCTGGAATACGGATGGCGTGGTCACACTAGCCAAACGTTCTAGACTTTAGTATGCTAATGAGCTTTGGCACGGGGCCGCGGCCCTAGTGTGAGTGGCCCCTTAAACCCCCTTTCTTTCCCATTCTGTTGCCCGGTTTTAACCTCAATAAGTTGTCTCTTCCAGGTCTACATGCCTGAATGAATTGAGTTTCTTCCATGTGATTGGCTGATAAGTTATATGTGTTAAGAAGAAAATGAACCGCTGTACCTAATAAAGTGGCCGGTGAGTGTATATATACATACTAGTAGGGCCCGACTGATTTAACGGCCAGCGGATTAAATCGGCCGATAATAGCATATTTTCGGAATTATCGGCAGCAGTTTTTTTTGCCGATTTTCTCTCTCTTTTTTTTTTCAAGCAATCATGTGTGAAATGTATTGCTGCCCTGGAGGTAGCCTAAATTAATAGCATTAAGGCTAAAGCCTATTTACAGCAGCAGCAGGTGTGTTGTAATACATTGGATTAATTTACAATTGACAGTTCCCCCTGCAACCATAGCAGAGGCATTGGTTAATAATAATTGATAGAATTTATATGGCGCTTTTTTGGAGGTCACTCAAAGACACTTTAAATCATAGAGAATCATACATGCAGAAAAAGAAAACAAAATACAGAAAAAATAAAAATAAGGTTTGAAGTGGTGTCAGGTGTCATTTTGCTTCCTTAAAGAGGTGAGTTTTGAGTTGACTTTTGAAAGAGTTTATTGAGTCTGAGATGCTGATGTTTGCACTTTATTTTTTTTAGACAATGCGTATTTCAATAAAGAAAAAGTTCCTGTACACATTTTCGACAGTAAATTGTACATATATATTTAAGGGTTCAAAAGTTAAAAATCTGACAAGATGGCGACGCGCATAGGCCAGGACGATTGGATGCAGTTGGTATAATTGAGGTCAGCCCGGATGCTACATCCATTTTATATATTATCTATGGTTCCACCACATTATATGGAAGTGGTTTGGCTATCTTAAAAGTGATGAAGCACAGGATAAGACCGTCTGTAAAATATGCCGTCGGTTGGTGCCAGCACGAATGGGAAACACTACAAACTTATTTCAACATCTGAAAACGTACCATCCCATCGAACACACAGAAAGCATGCAAATGCGCGCAACAAGTTTTGCCAGCCGTCCTACCGCAGCTGTCAGCAACGCGAGTGGGGCTGTTCCAAAACAGCAGTCTATCGTGTCGTCTTTTGCGGCAATTACAACGTATGAAAAACAATAAAAAATAAATAAAGATATAACATACGCAGTTTCTTATTGTATAGCAAAAGACATGATGCCCATGAGCACAGTGGAGGAATGGGTTCAAAAAATATTTTTCCAAAACTGCACTGCCTCGTCTGTATGAAGAGTGCAGGGGAAATCTGGAAATCCAGCTTGGGTGTGTGAAATACTTTGCCACAACCACGGATCTATGGTCCAGTCGTACATCCGAGCCTTACATGAGCCTCACTATCCATTTTATCGACGAGGAGTGGGCTCTTCAAAGCAGGTGCTTATAGACGGCATATTTTCCAGAGGACCACACTGCCGAAATTATCAGCCAAGGCCTGGAAGAGGCACTTGCATCATGGGGGCTTAGTGAAGACCCACAGATGTGCATCACAACTGACAACGGGGCGAACATTGTCAAGCCTGTCTCACTTAAACATTGGACTCGCCTGAAGTGTTTCGCTCATCGGCTTCATCTTGCCATTGGTAAGTAAAAAAACACGTTAATAAAGTGCCTAAATGACTAAAGCTACTTAACGTTTTTGTGATGGGATCAATAATAGGCCTATAGTGCTTCTTTTTTTCCTTCCCCTCAACCCACAACATATTATTGGTCTCTCATCAGATACATTTGAACATTTAAAAGGTTTCCTTTTAATCAAAGGAATTTGATCAAAATAATTTTTCAGATTCTTAATTTCATGGCAATATTATAACTTATTATCACGAAATAATAATTAAATAATTGTTGTAATTTTTCCTTAGTAAAGTTTTACAATGTGTGCCTATATTGTGTTTCTTTTTCATTTTCAGAGAGAAGTGTAATAGACCAGCGAATCCAAAGAGCCATGGGTGTGTGCAATAGAGTGGTCAGTGCTTTTTTTTTCTCATGGAAAAAAAAGAGAACTAGCAGCTGCTCAAGAGGAGCTCAAACTACCCCCTCACAGGTTGATTACAGAGTCACCCACAAGGTGGGGGTCCCGTCATGCTATGATAGCAAGGGTGCTGGAGCAGGAGAGTTCACTGATGCCCTCTCGGGTGAAGCATATGCGAGTGTCTCTTACCTGAAACCTGTGCTGCAGCTCTTTAACAAGAAGCCAGAAGCTGATGAAACAGACCAAGACCATCAAGGCTACTGTCCTCAACTACCTTAATGAAAAATACAATGATGCTGCAACTGATGACCTCCTGAACATGACATCCCTAACTGATCCTCGGTTCAAGACCCGCTTCATTGAAGATGACAAGGTTGAGGCTGTAAAATCCAGAGCAGTGGCTCAGATGCTGGATGAATGTCAGACCACATCACAAGCTACTGCTCACACATCCACATATACAACGACAGCTGTAGGTGGGGAGATGCTGGGCAGCTTTTTCAAGAAGTCCTACTCTGTTACTACATCTGGTCTTACAGACGAGCAGGCTATTAAGGCTGAACTGAACAGCTACCTACTGGCACCTGAGGTAGACAGTGAGGCCGACCCGATGGCATGGTGGCAAAACCATTCAACAACTTATCCCAGAGTAAGCATCCTCGCAAAACGTTACCTGTGTATTCCTGCCACTAGCTCACCCTCAGAGTGTGCTTTTAGCACTAGTGGCAATATTGTGACTTGCCACAGGGTAGCTTTGAAGCCAGATGCTGTGGACAGACTAGTCTTTAATCTGTAACGTGATTAACAAATGATGTAGCTTAATGAATGGTTTAAATTGTTCAACTTATTTTTATTTTTTGTTTCCTTGTAAGCCTACCTCTACAAACATTTGAGATTGTTGCCTTCCTGCCAAAGGACTTTGATGTGATAGTCACTCACATATCTTTTAGTTTTAAACACATTATTTTAGGTAGCATAATATCTGGTTTCACAATGTTTACATTTTGCACTTACATAAGCACTACGTAATTCATATTTTAGATCTTAAAGTTCAGTACATAAATGTGCCAGGGCCTTTGTTGATCCACTGTTTTACTTTTTATGTAAAGGTTTTGTTTGATATTATCTAAATTGTGTGAATTTTATTTAATAATAGTTTATTTTTATGTTACTTCTATTTATATTGTTTAAGTTAATTGTGTTGGCACTTGGTATTTTGGGTTTTTAAAGTATCGGTAAAAGTACCGTTTAAGCACCGGAACCGTTTCAAAAGTACCGAGTAGTAACCGGTATCGAAATAAACCTAACCGATACCCAACCCTAGTTAGAACACATTTAAAAAGTGCATTTAGCATAATATGTGACCTTTAAGATGTTTTCTGCAGCCCTGCAAAGGGAGTTTAATGTGAAAGAAATCTGGGGCCGTATTCACAAAACATGTTATCTTAGCGCTAAGAGTACGCCTAAGGAGCACTAAAAGTTCTTAGTAAGGAGTAATTTCTTAAAACCTATTCACAAAGCTGATAAGATCAACTTTTACTAAGGAATGGGAGGGACTCCTAAGCTAAGAATAGAGGGCGGTGTTGACCCTGTTGCTATGGATGATGTCATGTTCATACCTTCTATGCCCACAGTGATTGGCTGAGAGGGAATGAGAGCTAAGAGTGAGTTTATGATAGAAACACTGTGGGAGATATCCATATCGTGTCGCTGTATTAAAGTGAAGAGTTTTTATATACAATTAATGACAAGTGACACTGATTTAACATGAAACCAAGATACTGCAGGTTTTCCCACACATTCGTTCACAATTAACCTACAATAGCGCCACATAGGTCTATTCATTTAAAATGTTACAATGATTTGAATCGGAAAAAATATCCTCATTGAACAGCTGCACGCCATGCACTCTCACTGTATTTCCCTCAACGGCTGACTATGCCGCAATAGTCAGACAGTAACAAACCAGGAAATTCGCAATTTAGAAACAACAACTGGCGAAATCGTAAAGTGCATGCGGAAGGAAAAAGGCGAGACACGCAACTATACAGTAGCGGACCTGTGGAATGGAGGAGATGGAAGCGCCACATATGGGCCTACTCTAGTAACAAATTAAACCCAAACGTGACACCAACAGTAACTTTCAGTGCATCGTAAACCCAAAGCAACTGCAGGAAAAGGAGCTTAATACATAATTTTTTATATAAATATAATAAATATAAATGTGTCTATACTTTCTAAACATAGCTTTACTAAGATCATTAAACCCTTACAGCTATTAAGGTACCTTTTGTAAAGCTCACTAGCATTAAATCTCTCCAAAATGCCATCAAATGAGTGTCTGTGATTTACTCTTAGTGACTTAGGAGTCCTCTCGAGGACTCCTAGCTTTTCATAGATTTAGGAGCTAGTTTTAGCGCTAAAATGCTTTGTGAATTACACTTATCTTAAAAAGTTAGGAGTCCTAAAATTAGGAGTGAAACGCCCCTTATTTTTGAGAGTTACTCCTAAATCAGCACGTTAGGACCTACTCTTAGCCTTAAAATGTTTTGTGAATACGGCCCCAGAGCTTTTTATTTTTATTTACATTATTTTAAATAATTCAAGCTATCTTATATTGTTTTGTTAGGGGCAGATAAAACATGTTTGTGAAGTTAAATGTGTATATTTAAATGTGATTCAATGTTCCTTCATCACAAATATGCTAATAAACAACATTGTATGTTTAAACTTATGAACTGCTGATTTCTTCAGGCTTCAGCAGTAGCAAATTATATATCGTGATTAATATCGATCAATATCGAAAAAATAACTGATAATAATTTTTGCCATTTCGCCCAGCCCTACATTGAATAGACAGATTTCTGAACTGAGTTTTGTATGTGTGTTACACTACCGGTGTTGCAGCCAGACTCTACTATTCACGACAGTGCAGTTGTATTTTGGCTTTTAGATGTCGCCAAAGCAAAATTTCTACCGGGTGCCACTTCATTACACAAATGGCCTGAATCTCAATGTAGTGGGGAACAGGCAGGGGTAGCCTACACACTGTGTAATCTCCCAACATGCTGGTGGTTTCATAAAGAAAATATAGAGAATAAAAATATAAGAGAAAAGTTACATAATATTAGCTTTGGTGGCATCTAAAGTTCCAGAGGGCTTTACTTTGTAGTCCTCCTTAGAGTAGAACAAGCCAATTATAAACCGATCTTCATGAGTAATTCATCACTCAAACTGGAAACATTTAAATCACTTATCCCTATGCCCAATCCTGCAAAAATAGATTAATACCCTTATAGGGGAGAGTGGCCTAAGTTGTGCCACTTTTTACTCAAAGTGACTTTAAAGTGAGGCCTTGATAGTAAAGTCTCCAACTCGAATATGTACATATATTTCAGGGTGTTGTGCATCCCTGGCAATAAAAACTTTGGATCTGGAATAAACTGTTAAAGAAATATAGCTTTCGGAAAAAAAGTTGTCTTGTGGCACAACTTGCCCCCGGTGTGGTGTAAGTTGTGCCGTTGGAGAGAATACCATGGGGTGAATTGTGCCATTGATATATATCTCATAAACAGTAATTCAAGATAAATCCATAAGACAATTACTTATTTAAGTTTTATTTAAAGTAAATATTTTACAAAGATTGAAGGACAATTTTCTTAAACAAGGCCTAGCAGATCTAATGGTTTTACCTGCAAAGCTCACAATGACAAAGTCACCATCATCATCTTTCTGGCCATCTGGGGCCTCATTTATAAAGCTTTGCGTGGGATTCACATGGAAGCTGGCGTACGGAAGAAATGTAGGATGTACGTGCGAACAAAAATATTCTGATTTATAAAACAGTGCGCACTCACGTCCTACGCCTGTTTCCCTTTTTAAATCACAAAAAAGCCGCGAAAAATTAGCACAGTATGTGATGTACAGTAGGCTTATGATTAGTGTATGAAACGGTGCACTCCTGTCTGCCTGACTGAGGCATCGAGAACAGCGTCAGTGTAAAAGTAATAGGTTGTATTCCACCTCAATATAATCAGAATAAATCCAATAACATGCAGATAGGTTATTCTTTAATAACTGCAGAGCTTATTCAAACGTTTTTTTTGTTTTTCAATTTGCACTCATATATCTCCGTTTGTAGGCAATTTAAGATCCTAATTCTTTTTGTTTTTTGTTGGTATCACTCCATGGAAAAATCCGTGGAGGCATTTTTTTTATTAGTTGTAAGAATGGCTTCATCCGTTTTGCAAAGGAACTCCCTATATGATAGACCTACATGGCTTATAGGCCTATATCTGGATACATTTTACACAAACATCGTTCTCGCACTTCATATATGTGCCGACGGGGTCGCCGTTTCTCCTCTCTCCACTTTCTGTGCGTACGCATGGGTCAGAGTTTGCGTGGAGGACTTCCCGTCAAGTTTGCTTTTAATAAATCCCAATGTTTGCGTAGAAATTGGCGTGCACCCTCTTCTGGGCGTACGCCACGTTTATAAATGAGGCCCCTGAACTCTCATCAGTGGTGTCGTTAAGAGGAATGGGGATGTCAGTCTGTTCTGAGCTACTGTAGACAATAACTTTCTTTTGGTGACCAGCGTAAACAGCCATGCCACTGGCACAACTCTCAGAAATGTACTTTGCACTAGCTGCTCCGCCCTTGTAGAACCAACTGCCACCTGGCATATGCAATTCCCCCTACATTTCTGCCTTTAAATCAAGGCTCAAAACCCATCTGTACACCCTGGTTTTTCCTCCCCATTAACTATCTTACCTCTGCACTACTATCTTTGTTTATATGTGTATGTATGGGCTTTATGTCTTTTATTTTTGTTATTGTTATTTCATTGTCTACCTACTGAATGCACTATGTACAGCACTTTTGACAGTGCAAACTGTTATACATGTGCTTTTATAAATAAATTTTACTTACTTACTTATAACTCACCTAGGCCCTCTGGCACAAATCACCCCAACCCCAGAATTTTGGATAATAAGCATGATGCAGCAGTTTAGGGCTGACATTGTGCTCACTATATAGACACAAAGTGTAGCATACTGAAGCACTAAAACATGTGTCAAATGTTTTCAAACGTGTCTATAATTGTTCAGACACAATAATCAAAAAACCTTGATCATGGAAATTTTCCTTTTAGAGGCAAAAAACAGTTTTTTTTAGCTTAAATGTCCTTATATCTTATTCCACGTTTCTCCCTTATTTACAGGATGAGTTAAATGAATGGCTCTTCTTAAATACAGGTCCTTCTCATATAATTAGCATATTGTGATAAAGTTGATTATTTTCCATAATGTAATGATAATAATTGAACTTTCATATATTTTAGATTCATTGCACACCAACTGAAATATTTCAGGTCTTTTGTTGTTTTAATACTGATGATTTTGGCATACAGCTCATGAAAACCCCAAATTCCTATCTCAAAAAATTAGCATATCATGAAAAGGTACTCTAAACGAGCTCTTAACCCAATCATCTGAATCAACTAATTAACTCTAAACACCTGCAAAAGACTCCTGAGGCTTTTAAAAACTCCCAGCCTGGTTCATTACTCAAAACCGCAATCATGGGTAAGACTGCCGACCTGACTGCTGTCCAGAAGGCCATCATTGACACCCTCAAGCAAGAGGGTAAGACACAGAAATACATTTCTGAGCGAATAGGCTGTTCCCAGAGCCTGTATCAAGGCACCTCAGTGGGAAGTCTGTGGGAAGGAAAAAGTGTGGCAGAAAACGCTGCACAACCAGAAGAGGTGACCGGACCCTGAGGAGGATTGTGGAGAAGGGCCGATTCAAGACCTTGGGGGACCTGCGGAAGCAGTGGACTGAGTCTGGAGTAGAAACATCCAGAGCCACCGTGCACAGGCGTGTGCAGGAAATGGGCTACAGGTGCCGCATTCCCCAGGTCAAGCCACTTTTGAACCAGAAACAGCGGCAGAAGCGCCTGACCTGGGCTACAGAGAAGCAGCACTGGACTGTTGCTCAGTGGTCCAAAGTACTTTTTTCGGATGAAAGCAAATTTTGCATGTCATTCGGAAATCAAGGTGCCAGAGTCTGGAGGAAGACTGGGGAGAAGGAAATGCCAAAATGCCTGAAGTCCAGTGTCAAGTACCCACAGTCAGTGATGGTCTGGGGTGCCATGTCAGCTGCTGGTGTTGGTCCACTGTGTTTTATCAAAGGCAGGGTCAATGCAGCTAGCTATCAGGAGATTTTGGAGCACTTCATGCTTCCATCTGCTGAAAAGCTTTATGGAGATGAAGATTTAATTTTTCAACAAGACCTGGCACCTGCTCACAGTGCCAAAACCACTGGTAAATGGTTTACTGACCATGGTATTACTGTGCTCAATTGGCCTGCCAACTCTCCTGACCTGAACCCCATAGAGAATCTGTGGGATATTGTGAAGAGGAAGTTGAGAGACACCAGACCCAACACTGTGGATGAGCTTAAGGCCGCTATCGAAGCATCCTGGGCCTCCATAACACCTCAGCAGTGCCACAGGCTGATTGCCTCCATGCCACGCCGCATTGAAGCAGTCATTTCTGCGAAAGGATTCCCGACCAAGTACTGAGTGCATAACTGAACATAATTATTTGAAGGTTGACTTTTTTGTATTAAAAACACTTTTCTTTTATTGGTCGGATGAAATATGCTAATTTTTTGAGATAGGGATTTTTGGTTTTTCTTTACTTTTTTGCCAAAATCATCAATATTAAAACAATAAAAGGCTTGAACTACTTCAGTTGTGTGTAATGAATCTAAAATATATGAAAGTTCAATTATTATCATTACATTATGGAAAATAATCAACTTTATCACAATATGCTAATTATATGAGAAGGACCTGTATATATATATATATATATATATATATATATATATATATATATATATATATATATATATATATATATATTATAGAGGAGAACGGGGGAATCTGAGGCATCGGGTAATGTGAGCCACCCCCTGTATCCAGGCAACGGAAAACATTTGTGGTCATGTGAGATATATGTTTTCAAGCCCCTCTCATTTCCCCATGGCCCTGAAAGAGAGGACCTCATGGTGCTGTGGTAAGCATGTTTTTTTCACCAAAATAGGTATTTTGCATGTAAAAGTAAATTTTCTTGTTGTCAACTTAATCAACTGTTGTGCCAAAGCAAATGTTTTCACGTAGAAAAACTTCTATCATACGTGTTGATGAACTACCAACATATGAAACCATGTGATGCTGATAAATGAAGATTAGCCTGAAATGATGAGAGGTAGTTTTTTCTCAAATTGTGGTGGTGGGGGAAAGTGAGCCACTGTCTCACTTTCCCCCACCATGAGGCACAAGTTAAGTTTAGTCTTAAACATATTTTAATGTAATATTACATGACATGTTTTATTTTAATGTCATACACATTGTAGAAAAGCCATAATGCCAAGGAAATACACCAGGAAGACGACCTGGGGCAACCACACGGAAAGAGCACCTTCTCATCTTTCCCTGTAACGGTCAGGGCTGGAATGTAGAGTAGGCCTAGTTGTAGAGTATGACAGGCTGATGTTATAATCCAGTTGGGTCTTCTCCTGTGTTCTGAGTCCCAGGCTGTTCTCGCTGGTTCTGATTTTCCTATGATTTGACCCCCAGACACTAGCTGGCTCTAAGGGTCCTGTGTTCTGACCCCCAAACTGTGTTCTAATCTAACTGGTTCTATCTTTAATTTGAATCTTATTAAAACCTTTTGAATTATAATATGTTGTATTTGATTTTGTTCAGAGTTACTTTCAAGTGTTTAGAAAATTTGCTTTGCTTAATTGACCAAACCCCATCATTCTTTTACTAGTCCGACATTAGTTCTGGAATGTGTGGCTAGCTTTCAGGATTCTTACTGTTAAAATATGTGTTGTTATGGTAGTTTCATAGTGGAAAAAGTAAGTAGATCAGTTTACCCCACAGCTGGGGTAAAGTGAGCCAAATGACAACTTTTTTAAAACAAATCATATTTTCACTGCCCTTTGTCTTGAAAGAATTCTGCTAATGCCCATTTCTAGGAAACATCCTGAATTAATGGGAAATGTGTAAATTTGAGTGATAAATCATTTTAGCTAGCTTAGAGGGGAGCAAATGTAAAAAGTGGCTCAGATTACCCCGTTCTCCCCTATATATATATATATATATATATATATATATATATATATATATATATATATATATATATATATATATATATATGCACATTTTTAAAGTTCAAATTTAAAAGACATTTAAGACCTTTTTAAGACCTCTAAAATGAAAAAATAATACCAATACCGAGGTAACAAATCGACAAACTACACTATACTCCGTAAAGGGTTACATTAAACCTGACAACCAAATATTCAATGCACTTTAGCTAACAACTGCTGTCTAATTACAGAAAATAAAAAACTAAAAGGTCCAACTAGCTGATCTTTTGAGGGAACTATTAGTATCTTTAAAGATGAGCTATTTGGACCTTTTCGGGTTGAAGATGGCCTCAAAATCCACTCCCAAACCTACTGCCAGTTTCTAGAAGATACTTTCTTCAGTGGTACAGTAAAATGTCTGCATCTTTCAAGAAGATCATGATTTTTATGCAGGACAATGCTCCATCACATGTATTGAAGTACTCAATTGCATGGCTAGCCAGTAAAGGCCTTAAGTATGAAAAAATAATGACATAACCCCCTTCCTCTCCTGACCTAAACCCTATTGAGAACCTGTGGGCCCTGCTTAAACGGGATATTTACAGTGAAGGAAATCAGTACACCTCTCGGAACAGTGTCTGGGAGGCTGTGGTTGCTGCTGCACAAAAAGTTGATCGTCAACAGATCAAGAAACTGACAGACTGCATGAATGGAAGGCTTGTGACAGTTATTGAAAAGAAGGGTGGCTATATTGGTCACTGATTTATTGCTATATTGGTCACTGATTTTTTTTTTTTTTTACATGTCGGACATTTTTATTTGTAAATGTTGAGTTGTTTTATTATTCTCACTGTAACAGATGAAAATAAACAAGTGAGATGGGAACATTTTCGTTTTTTTATTTAGTTGCAGAATAATTCTGCATACTAATAATAGCAAAACATATATCTATTCTTGTAAGAAAGACAAAATCTCACCTTTACTTTCGTAAACATTCAGGTTTAGGTTCTTTAACATTTTGGATTGACCGAGAGCACTGTAGTTGCTCAATAATAAAATGAATCCTCAAAAATACAACTTGCCTAAAAAATTTGCACACAGTGTAAGAGATCACTGTAAAGGCAACCTGAAAACCAATCATTACCACCTTTTCAACCAATTACAGAACTGTATCAATTGGTTTACATTTACTGATTAATCGAGTAACAAGAACAGTTTAATCAATTTAGAACATATGTGTTAGGTGCAGCATACAATATTTTAATTAGGCTAAATTAAAAATGGGATATTTTGGGGGAAGAATAATCCGAATGTTCTTCATATTTTAATTCCTTATTCAATAAATAACAAACTTAGTCCATTAACTTTATTTTTCAGAACTTATGGCAGAAACTATTTAAAAATTGGTTCCACAGGTCAAGGGAGGTTTTTGCAATTTCAAAATCGTATGTTGGCCAACTGTAGATTTACATCCATGCTCACGTTACCTGCGGTAATTTGCGCAAAGTAATTTTTTCTTCATACAGTATTGTTGCAGGCGTTCAGGTTAATAAACCGCGGGTATTAGAGTTGTACCGATTGGCAAAGGAAACGTAGGCTACTATCTGCGATTGATGGGAGGATCGGCAATAGTTTTTATCTAGCTGTCAGAAAGGGAGTGCAGTGTGGAGAGAAAGAAAGTGACAGAAAGAGACCCGCGTCTCACTCCATGAACTCACGCTAAGTCAACGCGACCTGAATGAGCTGAATGAACGTCTGATGAGCAGCTATTTATAAATATAGATACATAAACATTGTTTACTAAACACAATCAACGTGTTGTGTGATTTGCGACAGTAGCCTACCTATATCATCAGCGGACGGGTGGTTGCGCACCTACAAGCAGCGGCAGTGTGTGGTCGCGGGGTGAAAAAAGCCAGCCAGTCGTCCTCCCTCCACCTCTCACTGAATTTATAATAGCTTGGCATGCATTTCGCTGGGTCGTTCTCTCCTTTTTTGCTCTACCGCGGCCGACTTCAAATTCGAAAGCAGGGAACACACATTCTTCTTCTACGTTTTAAATCAGCCTCACACGGCCGTACTGCCTCTAGCGTAGGTGTCGGACTTGCCGGATATCTTTGAAGTAGCCTATATAAAACACCGATAAAATAAAAACATAGAAATCTAACAATTAAACTAGAAAACTAGAATGAAACAAATAAGGCAAGCTCATTAATTCTGCCCCCGAGTAAATTTAATGCCGCCCACCCAATAATTCCAGACTTTTTAAGACATTTAAGGCCTTGAATATTGAAACTGAAATTTAATGACTTTTAATGCTTTTCAAGATCCGCGGCAACCCTGATATATATATATATATATATATATTTTTTTCATTTTTTTTTTTACATTTCTTTTGCAAAGGTAGCTCAAACTGCAGTATATTTTGTCAGCAAATAATATTTGGATACACAAGTTATAAAACAATTGTAAAATACAAATTAGACGTTAATTTAAAATATATTATCAAATTATTTGAACTTTGACCTAGTTGGCCGCTGAGTGAGGCAAACTAAAAGCGGCACCAAGCGCAGGAGGGAGAGAGATGGAGGAAGAATATATTGTGTTCCTAATAACTCTATAGCAGGGGTGCCCACTGTTTTTCAGCTTGTGAGCTACTTTGAAAATGACCAAGTCAAAGTGAGCTACCACCTACTCTTAGGGGTCAAAAGTCACGGTTCGGTACGTACCTCGGTTTTTAAGTCACGGTTCTGTTCTGTACGGTACGGTTCTCAGTTAAGAGGAAAAATGTGTGCAGAATTGCAGCCTAAAGGTATTTTCCAGTATAGAAAAGAAAAAACTGCTGCATACAACCAAAGTCTCCAATAAATAAAATACTTCTTAAATAAAAGTGAAAGTTCTGCACCTCAAACCAAACAAGCCTGTACATATTTATTTAAACATATTGAAAATTAATGTACAATATAAGTTGGTGTACCGTGCATAACTGCATGAACCTAGGGATGCACCGATCCACTATTTTTAGTTCCGATCCGATTCCAATATCTGGGTTTTGGATATCGGTCGATACCGATACTGTCCGATACAATATCATAATTGTTATACATTTTTTTGTTGGTGGTGATGTTATGTATTAGGCTAGGAAGGCTTAAGCAATTCTAATTTAAAAGAGCAAGAAATATACACAAATGCATATAGGTTTATCTTAAAGGCAGAATTATAGTCATACAAAAAAAATCCTTCTCAATCGCGATCGACCTAGTGGGCACCCCTGCTCTATATGCTACCACAACATTAGCGCGATTTCGGAAGGAAAGGTAATGCTTGGCGTAATGCTAATGTTAGCTTAGCTCAGCTGTTTGTTTACATTCAGCGCTGCTATTGCCCATCATCAACCGTGACTTGCTTGCATCATGGGAATAGGCGGTCAATAATGGATATAATATGGACACAAAAGACTTTCAATATTGGATCTTTGTATGGATTTATAAATCGCCGAAAAGATGCACGTTCCTGGATGAATTGATAAGCTCCTGTACGGGTTACGATGGTGCAGAGGACAGCTGATTTGGAACGGAAAAACAGCTGTTCGCCTCCACGGGGAAAAAGTAAAGAACTCCGACTTTACTACCGTTCCAAAGTTATTAAAGCATCAACAAACTACGCAGCTTGCTGTCTCGGCTCACACACTCGGTTTCAGTGAGTACATTGGGATTATTAATGTTGGTTTGATGGTGTGTTTTTCTGGAACGAATATCCGAATATTCGCTCGGAAAAACCAACGAATATTCGAAGCCTGAAAAATGGCATTCGGGCCAGCCCTATTTGGGTCTTAACATGGCAATTTTTTACTACAAAAGTGAAGAATAATATCAGCGGTATCTATCTATCTATCTATCTATCTATCTATCTATCTATAAAGCAAGAAATGTCTGTCTGTCTGTGTGTCTGTCTGTCTGTGACTCGCATATCTCTCTCACTGTTAGTCAGATCGGCTTGAGCTTCCGGATATTGCTTGCGCACGGCATGAAGGTGTGCATCCTTGATTGATTATGAAGTTTTGGACCAAATATGTAGAAGTTATCATATTTATATCATGCTGGCGGCGAATACACACTGAAGGCCAAAGTAACGACGGGCATGAAGCGACATGAAGTAGTCTCCGGCTAAACCCCGCCTCCCTCTGATTTGATTGGCTGCTGCGACCAAAGCTTGAAATGAGTGACGAGCGGGACACACAGCAGACCTGCTTCCTACGGGCACTTCACTAGTATATTCAATTCAATGGTCTTAACAGCTTCCTTTAGGCTAGATAATGAGTGTGTGTTGTGTCCACTGACCTGTCCTGTCTGTCTCGGTCCCTGCTGTCTGCTCTGTAGTGGTCTCTGTCTCTGTGGTCTTTGCCGTTGCTGTAGGAGGAGTAGGGTCTCTTGCGGGCCTCTCCTCCTGCTGCTGTCTTCCTGTGGGCCTCTGAGCTGTGTCTGGACTCAGAGCTGTGTCTGTCCTTGCTGGAGCTGCTGTCATGGTGACGCCCTGAAGGCTGGTGTCTGTCTGAGCTACAGCTGTCCCTACTGCTCTCGTCCTGCTGACAGTTCTCCTTTAGCCGTTCGATATCTGAGGATCGGAGCGCAAATCAATCCACCAGGGCACACTGACGGATGGCTACATACACACACACCAACGACAAACTGACCGTACCTGCATGTTTATAGCCGTGGGCGTTTAGACTTTTAGTGTTCTGCTCCATTGCCTGAAGAAATAGAATCAAAATCATCATCATGGACTTCCAAAGTCAGTACATTATGTTTTCTCTTGTGAACCGTATGAAGAATTACAGTGGGGTGTTCATATACCTGGGCGTTCTCTTGTCTTTTCTTGATCGCATGCTTATACAGTTTATGTAGCTTTCTAGCATCAAATTCAGTGAATTTGGAAACAAATATCCATAGGTTTCTGTAAAAGAAACAAACACCATCAGTTTAACATATGCAACATGTCTTTGCAGCCTCGTTCACACTAACACAGGGACCGAGATTTAATCTGCGTTGATGGTTATCTTTAAGTTTGTGTGAAACATATGAACTACATCAGTAGAAGAGAGGTGAGTGTGTACTGACTTTCTCCACTGTTTGATCAACTCTGGGTTTGAATACTCCTTCAAACACTCAGTGATGTGGTCTCCGATCTTTATGAGGCACTGTCTGGTGTGTTCCAGCTGCTCGCGCTCAGACAGCCCTTTCTCTGGTCTGTCCAGCTGCTTCAGGGCTGCCTTCACCGGCCGCATCCTCTCTTTACACTGACACATTTAAACAAAAGGTCAACGCCGTCAGCACCAAGAATTCATTGGATTCAAGCTTTTGGATACAACCCGTTAGGCCTTGCGTGCTCTTATTCATCAAGGTTTTAATGTTGCTGTGTTTCCACTGATCAGTGACATATTACCCACTAAGAGAATATTAGCCAAAATAAATCAGATTATAACCCTACTATACAAACCTACCCATAACCGACTATGTTTTGCCATTAGCTAAAGCTTTATATTTTTGGAACTTACAACACTAAAAGTCCTCTGGTCTAGTTCCTCGGACTCCTCCGTTACTGGCACATTTTCTCCACCTGCAGTTATATGGACTGGCACGTCAGAGGCTTTCTTTGTTCGTACCTCGGTCTTTACTTCATTCTGTTGAAAAGGATGGGAGAATTCTTAACTACATTTATTTTTTCTCTGTACTTATGTACAGAGACAGACTTTAGCAAACGCATCATTTCATGAATAAAGACTATGTTCCATAGTAGTAATAAAAATATAGGACATGGAATGACTCTTTCACCTTTTCAAAGCTGTCCTCTTGTAGTGCCTCCAGAGGCTCTTTTTTCTCTTTGGGCTCCTTTGGTTCTTTAATGTCCCAGTTGTCCTCCTTTTTCTCCCTCTTTGTTTCTTTCTTCATGTCTTTTCCTTTGAGCTCCCTCTCTCCTGATGAAGACAGCTCCTCCTGCTCAGGCTCCTCCTCCTCTTCATCCTCCTCCTCCTCCTCCTTCAGCAGCAGCCTGTCTGCTCGACTGCGTCTGTTTACTGCCTTCACTGGATCCACCACCTGAGCAAAGCAACGCACCTTTAGAGTAGTCTCTCTCACAGCCTAACCAAACTACAGCTAACAGTATGCTCTGGCACCACGCTATCTCATTTCTACCATGGAGGGAGAAAAAAAAATCGCTCTGGCTTGTTTGCATTTCTTTAAACCAATCACATTCAATTTGGGCTGAGCTGGGGGGCGGGGTTTGATGGAAAATTAGCATTTTAAGAGGTTGGCATTGAAATGGCTACTGTACTTCAAGCCAGTCACCATTGATGGGCCATAGCAGCGAATGTACAGGAACAGCTAAGCTAAGCTAAGCTAATGTTAGCATTTCGCCGAGCATTACTTTTCCTTCCGAGCTCACGCTAATGTTGTGTTATAGAGGGCAAACAAATAATCTATTCTTCCTCCATCTCTCCCTCCCTACTGTGCTTAGTTCTGCTTTTAGTTTGCCTCTGGTAACGTCAGGTAGCCTACAGCTGGTATCTCACCGGTTGCGGTTTGAAAGGTCAGCGTCAAACTTGATAATTTATCTTAAATTAGTGTTTAATATGTATTTTACAATTGTTGTATAACTTGTATATCTAAATATTATTATTTGCTGACAAAATATATTGCAGTTTAAGCTACTTTTGCAACAAAAACAATTGTTAAAAAAAAAACATAACAAAAAAAAAACCCACACGAATATTCCGAATACTGAATTGAGCTCAAATGAATACTCAAATAATTCGGGCCATGTCGCCCATGTGATGTTAGAGAAAGGGGAGGAGTTTTCCAACAAATGCTCGGCAGGCTTATCTCAACTATCTACACTCAGTTATCTTACTTTTTAGTGAAAACTTCAAATATGGGTATTCTACAGCAGGCAAAATAGTAAATGTACCTTTTCCTCTTCAATTTCATCCTCTTCATCTGACCTCTTGTCCGATGAGGGATCTGAGGACGCGCTCTTCAGCACCTCTTCTGTCTTTGTTGGCTTCAGAGTTTTGCTTCTTTTACTTCTTGGTTTCCTCTTACGTGAGCTGGCCTAGACACGTACAAAGAGGCAAAGTACATTCAGGTAGACATTTTATCATATTTAATTGTAAAGTGAATTTAGTTCATGAAAAAGAGGAAGCTTGAGATAGTAGAGTAAGTGAAGACTTACTGTGCCAGCTTGTTTCTGAGCCTCCTTTTTGGCCAGGTCCTTGCTAAGCAACTTGATGAGGTAGTCTGCTCTGGTCTGCAGCTGTTTGGCCTGTGGCTTTTTGTCAGGGTCGTCTGGTAGGAGCTGGTCAACAGTTGATACAGTAAACATTAGGGAAAACTAATTCATAATCAACAGGAAAATGATAAAAACGGTTATTCCCTTACCCAGTCCCAAGACTTGTAATCAAAGTCTTGACTGGTATAAAACAATGAGAAAAAAATCAGGTCCTGTTTTTATTTGTAGTGGTAAACTATGAAATCCAGCATTTGAGTTAGCTGCTGAATAGCACTGAAGGTTCAAACAAAGTTACGTTTCCTATGGCTGCAAACAAATGTATCACGTTCTAATAGGGCTGTACGGTATGGCCTAAAATGTATATCACGGTATAATTTGAAGCATAGACAGTAACGGTATTATATCACGGTATTTTCATTTATCTTTAAATGAATGCTTGTGAAGAGGTAAAATACTTGCTATTACTATAGGCCTAGACTCTTGTATTTATAGGACATCTATTGCTTATAAAATAAATACAATTTGTCTTAACAAGTAGAGCACAGTAACACAACACAGAATAAATTATCCAAATTGTTCAAGATGTTTTTGACTAATCAAAAAGCAAGTGTTACACTTGCCCCCGGTCTCCCATACAGAGGGATTTAAACAACATTAATTGTGCAATCTGCAATGTTCTGCTCTGTGGATGGGTATGGGAGGGGGTCAATATGTTTTTATATGTAAAGCACTCTATGCTGACTTTTTGTGTATGAAAATGACTATATAGTAAGTTTGATTTGACTATGACTAACTGGGGATGCTGCTGATGCTCTGGTGGCTGCCTTTTCTTTTACAATCGGTTTATGGTTCTATCATCTCTTAACTTTCATTTCAGTTTAAACTCCTTGTGTGGTGTTTATTTTTTATAAAAACTGACATGAAAACCACGCGCGCACAGAACAGTTTCCGCGAGTGGACAAGCTTCATCGCGAGGACGCATTTCTCACCGGGCTGTGAGTGAGGAGCGCAGCTTGACCCTCTCTAGGCGCGCGTAAGTGTTGTTCAACACTCGCTTACGTTTGTAGTTTGTCAGACTGGTCGCTCTTTATGTCATGACTGGATGAAGCTTTTCCCCTCGCGGATGCAATTCTTTGTACACCGCAAGGAGCATTTCTCAGCGGGCTGTGAGTGAGGAGAACGAGCCCGACCGTCTTGAGGCGCGCGTAAACCAGTGTTCAACACGCTCACGGTCGCAGTATGAAAAACTGATCGCTCTTTATAGGTCACAGTGTTTGTTATTTTCGTATAGTGTTTTAAGATGCGAGTTGTTCAGTGCGGGTGACATTATAGCTGTCAGTCAGCCGGAGCGTCTGTTAGGTGAAGTTTCCTTTTCCTTCTCCCTCCCTTCTCCCCCTCGCGTGCAAGTTGGCGCAGCAAACTATCATTCCACGGTTGAAACGTGCTTCCCCTGAGTTTGTTTTGCATCACCTGTTTGAGTAAGTGCACGGGGTTTCCCGATCGCTGTATAAGTTATAATTTATGCACGTTATTAAACGGTCGCGATTCGCCGTTCGCAGCAGCTGTTTAATGTCTCATCACGAGCGTATTGCTATACTGTTCTTTTCCCGGGATCTGTATGCTGCTGTGCATGTTAAAGAAGGAAATAAACGGCGGATATATCCTTACTCCTCGTCTCATCGTCTCATGCTTCATATTCTGACATTTTGGGCGGTGTATTGGCTGTGTTTTGGCCGACACTTCTGAAGTAAAACAAGTGATATTAGCCGATCAGCACTGTAACATAGCCTACATACATCCACCAGTTTCCTCTACTACAATTTATTTTTGTGAATGACACGGGATCTAGCAGCATTGTCATGGATGTATTGTGCACGTGCGACGCAGCGGCCGCCTGCATTCATTGTGTGGCAGCGCTCGTCACTGCTTTATAACTGCTATACCGGTGACAAGGTAGCGTCAAAATCCATATCATAGCGCAACTTCATACCGGTTTACCTTCTGTACCGTTTATACCGTACACCCCTACGTTCTAATAACTTCAGTTAATTTGCACTCTCTTCTTCTGTACTGTACAACAAATAATAATATTAATATCATTAACACATGGTTATTAATGTCCCTGAAAAAAGACTAGATTAATTCAGATAATCATTTCATCGTAATCTGAATGTAATATTTTTATGTCTGGACCGCAGACTATTTAAAGATGAAGTAAGCAAAGTGTTAAATCGCTCTTTATTCATACAGTGATCACTTACATAGTGTGCGCATTTCATAAAGCCGATCTCTCAGTCACCCCTCTGCATGTAATCGTCAAATAAACTTTTCGGGGATCCCGAAACTGATATCCAATCACAAGAGAGAACGCTACAAACCGGCACCCGTCTCACTGCCGGTGCACGCGCAGAGCGACAGATGGGTGAATGTTTATGTGCTTACAATGGCAGAGCAGAAAATCCTTCCCAATGTCTGTTTTGATGGTTTTTATCATGTTTTATCACACTTACTTATCTGAGATGACGCTAGATAACTCGCTGTTTGAAGACCACAGTGCATTAATGTGGTGACGTGGGGACGAGGGAGGGGACTGCTAACTGCAGTCAGTGACAGGAAGTTAGCTAAACTGACCATTCCGCTTACTGAACCTTTAATGAACTTCAATGGAGAGCGTCCAGACCAACAGGCGCAGCAAATTTTATTTGACAGCGCCTAGCGGCAGGTCCGGATTTCCAGGCTAAGTATGAGCTGCTTCAGGAAAATAAAATGATCGAAACATTTAAAAAAACTTCAGAAATTGTATGTCGGTTTTGACATATCATGGTTGTGACGCAGGACTTTCAAGTTTCAACTTTGGAATGTAAAATATTCTAAAACTACAACACTTTTCAGAGCCTGTCTGACTCTAATGTACTCTGCAGAGGTAGAATGTGACAAGAGGTCCATAGTGACAGCTGCCCCTTATTTTGCCTGATTTTATTAAATTTTAATGGATTGTCTGATGGTGGTGACAAAAGTGTCCCACCACTTAGAAACCTTATAAAACATGAATATGTTGTAGAAAAAAGCTCTTTTTAATTATTAACCCATTGATGACTATGGCAATCTAGGATGCATGTCCTTAATGCCTGAGGGTTTTCTGAAAAAATAGTACGAATTGTCAAGTCTACCAAAACCTTAAAGGGATAGTTCAGGATTTTGGACATAGGGCCTTATTCCCAAGTTAGCCTAAGTGTTCTTTATCATTGGAGACAGTTTTCAACACATTTCATTCAGTCCTTCTAGTTGCAGAGTTTGCTCGTGCTAGGCTAGCGCACCTGATTGGGGTCAAACCTAGCCTGCTACTAAAACAGTCTTACCCACTCCACAGTACACCCGAGGCAAATCAATTATAACGCCAGGCTATCGATGTAAATGTCTGTGTTGATAGAATAATGTTAGAAATAAAACCAACCTCGCATCGCTGAATCATCGCATTTTGAGGGACTACTTTCTCAGTAGCAGCGGAATTTTACTTTGCTCCGGCTAGTTGTGTAACCGAATCACTACAGCAGAAAGTAAACAGAGCAGCGTGGGACAGAAGCGGAAACGAAGGACTAGGCAACACGGTGGTTCAGTGTGCATTTAGGAATTGTAAAAATAAACCCTACAGATGTGCACCACAAAGTTTCCACCAATTTCCAGTGGCTTGTTGCTTCTGGTTTGGACATAAAAACACCGGTGGAAACTGTTTGCAAACGGAATATTTGTAGCGATAATTTCGACCGGACGAAACCCCGCAATCTAAAGAGCATTACATCACTGAAAACGAAAGCGGTGCCATCCGTCTTTTCAGATGCATCAACAGCCACTGATGAACAGGTAATAACGTTTGGTAGGCTACACTAGCTAATAAAGCGGGCCCCTTTCATAATGTTAGCCTACTGACAGATTGATGACAACGTTAGTGGAGATTATAGTGTTGGATACAACAAATTCCTCATAATCGTCTTCAAAAGCAGACGCATCGCTAAGTCCTCCAAACGTGGCCATATCTTGTTAATTAAATAGGCTAATAAAATTTCTTTGTGCACTGTACTCTGCGTCTGTAGCAATGACAGCGGCAGATAAACAAACTATTAGAGCCTCTAGGTAATATCAATCCGCCGCTACCGAAGCCTACTACCAGGAATATAACGCTGCTGCTGAGACACAGCAAGCCCCTCAAAATGCAATATGCAAGGTTGGTTTTATTTCTAACATTATTCTATCAACACAGACATTTACATCTATAGTCTGGCGTTATAATTGATTTGCCTCGGGTGTACTGTGGAGTGGGTAAAACTGTTTTAGTAGCAGGCTAGGTTTGACCCCAATCCCGTGCGCTAGCCTAGCACGAGCAAACTCTGCAACTAGAAGGACTGAATGAAATGTGTTGAAAACTGTCTCCAATGATAAAGAACACTTAGGCTAACTTGGGAATCAGGCCCTATGTCCAAAATCCTGAACTATCCCTTTAATATCTAAGCCTGCGTAGCACATAGAAACATGAAATAAAATACATTTAAAAGTTAAGGTTTTATTTAAACATGCTCCCTTAGAGCTTACAAACCAACACATTTTTCTATAAATCGTCAAAATTAGATGGGGGAGAAAAAAAATAATAATAATATAAAATATTTAAAAATAATGTGCTAAATGAGGTTATAATCCTGCTTCCTTTTAGCATGGATACTAGTGACTGAGTGTGCAGTGGAGGGATAAAGATAGACAGATATAGGAAGGAGAAGATAGCTTTATTTTATTATTTAGTTCAGTTATCACTGGCACCATAAATCCGACTTCCCAGTACAACTGGAACGCAGACTGACTCCTGCTGTCGGGAGCCGATCAGCTGGTCCAAACGGCTGTATACCACGGAGATGAAAACTAAACTGAAACTTAACTATCGCCTGGCCAGTGGAACAGTTAGTCTGGAGCCATTGGCACAAAGACAATAAAACATGATCCTCTGACAATCACACATGATCCTCTGACAATCACACTAAGAGATTTAAACTAGATTTTGTGTGAATTTACCTTGTGTGTGAGATTGAGGTCCGGGTCCATCTTGATCATCTCCCAGCTGCCATAACCGTACTCATAGATTCCTATGAGAAGGCTGGAATCGTCCTCTTTCCCCCACTCGATGTCAAAGTGTGCTGCCTTTGAGTGGCATGGAATCATATACCTATTCAAATACATACAATTACATTCCAGACATATGTTATGATTGATGTATGAAAATTGTGTGTGATAGAAGTCAATGGCTTTCACACAGATCTAAATTGTGTATTGTGGTTATTACTTCTTTCTCTCCTCTGGGTCAGCAGGAATGGCCTTGTGGAGTGGAGCCAGCTCTTCTTCGTGGGAGATAACAAGCTTTGCATTGACCTGGACTCCAGAGATCCTGAAAGTAGGGCCTTTCACCTTCCCTCTTCTGCCTCCTGAAGGGCCGAACAACAACTTTAGTAGCCGTTTCTCCCCACATTCCTCTCATTGTTAATGTAAAGAAGGACGTAGCGTAAGTTATTAATTCGAGGGCCGTCCTGTTGCCAGGCAGATTTCAGTCTTCGTTAAACTAAGGCTGGAGAAGTTAGGTTGAAAAGTAAAGTTCATAGCAAATGGAGAGAGGAGCTGCTGAAGAGTGCGGTGCCTAGTTTATAGATTGACATTTTAACCCATTGATGCCTGATGCTACGCAAAGCAACATTGTATCCAATGCCTGTCACGCAGCATCAGGCATCAATGGGTTTTAAGTGTGTTTGCTGACATTTTAACCTCCAATAGAATAAAAACTAGCCTGCTCGAAAAAAAATCACCCCCCTCAGTGTTGAAATGGAGATATGAACTAATACAGACTAGAATGTTTTTTTGTACCAGGCCTTAAATAGGTTTAATAATGCTGTGAAAACGGCATTTTTAACATGGGAGTCAATGAGAAATTGCTCTGTTTTGAAACTTGCCCTTAGTGGCCACTTGGTTCACTGCAATGTATGTCACTTCCACATTGGATGCTGGCAGAACTTGCTGTGGTTGGGGCTTGGGTCAAACCAGCGTCTTCTAAATCTATTCCCCGTGTGTTGTGAGCGTATAACGCCGGTAAATGCACAGAGACGGCTCGGGGTGAACCGACAGACACAGTGAGCGAACTGCGCTGGTTCTACTTGCTTGGTTTTCAAGGAAAATAAAATAAAATGTATGGTTTTGAAACACTTATATAAATTTAAAACATAAACATTAAAAATTGAAAATATAAAAAATTAAGCTTGTAGCCTAGCGATTGTGATAAGATTAATTGTGCGGCACATCCATCTATTTTATATTGCTGGGAAAACAAGTTTTTCACCCAAACTGTTTTATTCAAGTTTCTTGCCAAAAGCTCAAATGTCTTTTTCTTGATGTTACACTGAAACACCATGATGACCTTTATAGACCTTTGCCAAATAATCATTTTACTGAGCTGACCTGAACACTTGCCCAAATATTATTTTTAGTTGCCCCGGGCAAGCTGGTAACCGTTAGTGTCAACCCCTGGGATTACTGTTAAAGGTGCTCCCCAGATTAAAACGCATGAAATGATTTGGACATTGCATCGTTAACGCTATACCAGTATGGGAAATTACATAATGGAATGGTTAAAAGGGCAAATGTTCTGTTTGGTTACCTGACGTCTTCTCTGGTCCACTGGGGTTATCTCTCAGTGTTCTAACACAGCCGTTGTGAACTGTTTCTGCCAAGCGTTTCAGGTCATTTTCAGACTTATCAACAAGTTCAGCATCACGAGCAATAGCGTCCAACCTGAGTGGAAAAGACACATGTTGCACACTGTTGTTTTTTGTCAATTCAAATAAATACATTAATTAATAATAATTCTGTTGCAGCTTACCTTTCCAGTGGTCCTCCAAATTTTTTGTAACTCTTGACAAACCTGTTAGAACATAAAGATGTTAACTGGAACATGTTATGAGGAGTAAATGAATAGCCTCAATGAGAAATCTGTTATTATAATAACACCTTCATTTCCAATTTGGGGAAAAGTTGATCTTAGTATAATCACCTTCTGATCTCAGCATCACTGAAGCCCTTGATATTTTCCCGTGGAATGGTCCGAGGCCTTCCTCGTTTCTTTGGCCTCTTTCGGTCTGAAGGGGAGTCACTGTCAGACCCAGAGTACCTCCTGTTCCGGCTCTGCCGACCCCCACCAGCGTTAAAGCTAGACTGTTAATACAAACGTGGAAGTTCATTAAGCCCCAAACACACAGACAACCACTCAACAGTACAACGATTAAAAAAGCGAAGTCATGAGTCCTTGTTATACAGTATGACGCATGCCTACTTGGGTACCTGTTTGGCACATTTCCTCATACGTGGCAGCAAATAGATTTCCTCCAGCTCCTTCTGTCTCTCCTCTTCCTCCATGCGTCTCCTCTGCTCTTCAGGAATGATACTGTCCCAACTCCTCTGACTGCGCTCTGAGTCCATGTCCATCTCTTCCTCCTCCATCATGGTGAAGTTGGCCACCTGCACAGGTCAGGACATCAGACAATTGTAAATGCTCACTTGCTCAACCACTTTCTGGAACAAGAAACCCAATTGGTCTGATTTGATTTTTTTTTAATTATTATTATTTTACCTTGAACTGAGATAACAGTTCTTCACCCACTGTGGAAGGTCCAGGGTCATTTTCCCGCGTCTCAGCTCTTTTGAGGATTTCGTCAATGTCCATCTCCTACAGAGCAGAGGAGGCCATGCCATGCTGCACTATTAGATTTCAGAAGCAAAGTGATTATGTAACTTACATTCAGTATGCCACATACCTGAGGCTCCTGTTCCTCTCCCTCTGGCTCTTTGAAAAGCTCCTCAGCACCAAACTTCAGAATGGCAGACAGCTCCTCCTTGTTGAATGGTGCAGAACTGCATGGAATACAACAACACATAAAAACCAACCCAGGACAGGAGTGATACAAAGTCTGCACAAACAAAGTGTCTGCAGCTTGGTAAAAAAAAAACAATAAACCAACAATTCCAATGTAAATCACTCAGAGAAGTGTATGTAGCTTGCCTGGAGGGAGCAGCACCGGTATGGAGCACAGTTTTCCCTGTGGTGTCCATCCTCTGAATGACCAGGTGGTCCAGCACCATCTTCTTCTTGGCCCGCTCAATGATTTCCTCCTCCACTGAGCCCTTTGTCACCAGACGGTAGATATTCACCTGCCAGAACACAGGAAAACAGTCACATAAATCAAGTTTACTGTGTATATCAGGGTGAAATGATTGCTAAAAAAATTGTTCACATTCACTGAAGTTCTGTATTTGATTTCATATTTGAACTACCCACTTTGAGTAATTATTTTTATGCTTCTTTATACTTCAACTTCATTACATTTTGGTTGGGAAATTGTGCATTGTAAATATTTGACAGCTATACTAGCGTACGCTACTTTTTTTCTCCATAAAAACACATCTGGCTATCTCATTAATATGATGCATTATTGTAGATGTAAGTGACAATCAAGTTGTTATAATGTACTCCAGCTCGGGGCGCTCCGGTGGCATAGTGGATAGAGCACGAACCATATTGGCTCCGGCCTTCGTTGCAGTGGTCACGGGTTCAAATCTGACCCGAGGACCTTTACTGCAGGTCATCCCCCCTCTCTCTCTGTACTATCTAATAAAGTTTAAAAATTCCAGAAAAAAATCTTTAAATCTTTAATTCAATCATCACAAGTGAATAAATCAATACTTAATAACATAAACCAAGGAAATAGGTAATTCCGCATTATGGCTCATTTTTAACTAATGTTTCCCCTATGTTCATTCAGACACAGCGACAGTAGTTATAATGGTTCAAACTTAACTGGAAAACCGTACACATAATTACTGATAGTGAAATCATATTTCAAGTTTCAGATAAGTCTGATAAAGGGAGATGGTGACCATGGAGTAGCTTAAGCTAGTTAAGTAAAAAGATTTTAATGTATAAAATGTGTTGGTGATTATACAGAAAGGACAGAATTAAATTAGCTTGTTTCTTATCTTAGTGCATAATGTGCCCCCCACCACTGACCTCCCCTTATGACTAAGGGTGAATTTAAAGAAATGTAACTTAACCACAACATTTTTGATATTATGAAAGTCAATGTCCTGTTTTATTTGTTCAAATGTTGTACGAAAATGCTGTTTGTTTAGTGACATAATGTAGTCTTAGCCAATCAGCTGCTTGAGAAACTGAGTTCACTATTTGGGGCGGGACTTGGCTGGAGAGATGGAGTGGAAAAAAGACTGCAAGAAATAAGAATGATTGTGAATGATCAAAAACGAGGTAGGCAATACTTAATACTTAACGGCAAAGTACTGGCACAAGTATTATTTTGCAGATTGAAGTGTTAATAACTGGTCCATGTCAGCAATGAGTTGATCTTTTCTTTGAAAGTTCCAAACTGTGAAGGTTAAAGACTTTCTAGCCAATGTGGACGTTTGATGCTAGAGCCCCTGCGGAGGGACCGTCAGTTTAAATTTTAGTGACTAGTTTTCACCAAGAGACAGAGAGGAAAAACATGAGCTGGAGTTAACATGCTAACTAGCACAAGCCTTTGAGGACTAGCTTTGCCCGCTGGACCGGCGTCATTAGAACCAACCTACTGTTGCTGTCTGTCGCTGCATCATCTTGTGGATTTTTCTGACTGTATCTTGGTCTCATGAGTGTTTCTGGGATCATTTCAGATGTGCAACAGCTAGGGCCTTAACAGTCAGAAATCCAAGTGCTTGGTAAATAGTGGAGATATTGAATGCTTTAATCCCATGGGTGTTTATTTGTGACTTGGAATCCCAAGTTATTTTAATAAATATTCATTACCGATATTTGAGTTTCAATCTGAGGGTTTATCTTTACCGGAGTTTTTAAAAGTCAACTCGCATTTGGCTAGTAACAGGCTTTTAATGTGAAGGCGCACAGGAAATATTCTGTTCACACATGATACAGTAACTTAACTGCATATAGAAAGCCGTGTAGGCTACTGGTGGTGGTGACAAGAGTGTAGGCAGACGTTAGAAAAGCCGCCCGGCGAGCAACAATCTTTCACCAGCCAAAGTGGCGTAATAACTTACTCGCATAAGAGTTTTTACTTTTATATATGTAACACAATGAAAACGAGTAGTCATGAGCAGTATGGATGATGGTTAACTTTATTTTATTTATTTGAGTATTATTGTTTGCTGTGATTTCCCTTAATGTAATACCTTTGCTTGCTGTGGTTTTGTATTGTTTGATGTTGTGGACTTTCATCATTTTGTTTACCTCTCCCATGAACTGCCTGCTACACACAAGTCATGCCACTAATTGACACACCTGAACCTCGTTTAACAATCAGCAATCCGATTGGCTAGTTGAGCAGATCCTTCCTTTAAAAGACATGAAGGAACCATAGATGAGAGAAAGGAACTGGGGCGGAAGGAACTCCGAGAGAGGACTCTCAGAGGAGGGCTCCCTGAAAGGAGGGGAATGGCCTCCCGGGAAAAACTCTCTAGTGAAGGACTCGCTGGTGAGGAACTCTCTGGTCGGACGAACGTCCTGCCCGCTGTCGCAGACTGGATCTCCTCCCCCAGTGTTGCTGCTGGTGGGATCTCCTGTGTCTCGGTGAAATAGTCTTCCAGCGGACTGGATCTCCTGTGTCAACGCTCGCAACACTCCAACTAAAGGGAAGTGGCCTCTTCCTCCATTGGTGTGTGTGCTTTTTATATTCAGACACGAGAGGAGAAGCTGTTGATTCCTGTTCCTGTTTGATTTAGTGAGGTGCCAGATCCAGAGGCGACGGCGGAGCGGTGGTGACGACGGCGGAGCGGTGGTGACGACTGCACCTGTTGATGGGCTCGTATACATTCACGTTAAGGAAAGTTGTAACGCTAACCCACAGAGAGTGAATGTGGTTTTAAATGTACCGCGCTACAAGGCACACATTGATTTTCCTGTCTGTCTGACAGTGGCGGAGCGGCCCCTAGGAATCGCTGGCGCTGGACCTCCGGATTGGAGCGGCCCCCAGGAATCCCTGGCGCTTTTGGCGTGTGTTAATGTAGAGCCCTTTAAGCAGTGTTGTGCATCACTCCTCCTTGTATAAATGAGACAGTAGCATATCTCGTCAACCTAGACTTATTATCTTCGCACGTAATGCATTTTAATAGCAAATGCGATTAAAACCGTGTCACTGTACAGCCCTGCAAGTGTGAACACACGGACAGAGCTGTCCACTTGTAACCAGATTACCAAAATCAGATGTGGAAACAGGGTCTAAGAAACTGGAAGGGATTTATTTTGATTATAATAAATAATAAAGTATGAGGAGATTGCACTTGATGTTTTTTATTTTCACTTTGAGCCGTTTCATTACTTATTTTATTCACTATTGCATCATTTTCAGTTAGGGGAAAGGAAAGAAAAAGGGAAACAAGATAATGAATTGGAGTTTATTATCCCTTTTACATTGGTGTCTGTTACATTGTTTTGTGCATTTATTCAACATAATTGATTAATTCTGGAAGTTCCGGTGAAGGCAGTGCACTTTTATTCATTCATTATCCAGTATCCTTATACTTCCAGTGCTTCGTTCAGTTTTAACTGTCTCGCTGTGAAGTTTGACCAAAAACCAGCTGGCTCCTCTTTTCCTGGCTGCAGCCCTTGTCTATTTATCCATAGCCATTTTTTATGGTAAGTGTTACATTTTAGCAACTTGTACATCAACTGCTAAGACTCAGGATCCTGTTGGTTTCTAAATGTAGATAGTAGCCCAGATATAGTTGCCACTTACCTGTCTTTTCTGTCCGATCCTGTGGGCTCTGGCCTGGGCCTGCAGATCATTCTGGGGGTTCCAGTCTGAGTCAAAGATGACTACTGTGTCAGCTGATGCCAGGTTAATACCCAAACCACCCGCACGTGTTGATAACAAGAAGCAGAAATCCTAGGCACACACAAGTGGAGGTTCATTATATCGTACAGTCCTGGTTCATTTAAATGAAGCACAGAAGTGTAGTGTCTGTACCCAGGGAGAAAAAACTTACCTCTGAGCCCTCAGCATTAAAATGATCCAACGCCTGCCTCCTCATCTCCCCTTTGATCGAGCCATCTAATCTCTACACAAATAAGAATAGGAAGATGACATTAGAACTTTTTTGGTGAGCTGAATCTAAATTCCAGTAGTGTTTTATGGGGGCATGCATGTACAGTGTGTGTAATGGTGATGTGAGAACGGAGGGGTAGCTACCTGAAAGAGAAACTGCCTGCTCTTGAGGTAGTCAGCCAGGATATCAAGCATCCGTACCATCTGGGAGAAGATGAGAACTCGGTGTCCTCGCTCCTTCAAACGCAGCAGCAGTTTGTCCAACAGAACCAGCTTCCCACTGCTGCGGATCAGGAGCTGCAAGAGGAAGAGACACGCTTACTGTTCCCATCCCATTCAGATACTTTAACGAGCTTCCTCTGTCAGTGTTTCCCGCAGGATTTTTTCAGCAGCGGTGGTGTGGTCCCCTGATAGTGTTGTTTTTGTCAACGAAATATATGACAATTTCGTCGTCAACGAACATGTATCACGTGACAGAAACGAGACGAGACGCAACGTAAATGGTGGTCATGTGACGAAGACTATAATCAAATATATAATGCTTTATTGTTGACTAATAAAAACGGGACTAAATGTGGTTTACAAAAACAAAAACTCTGATAAAATATCTCTTCGTGTTCATTGACAAAAAGGAGAGGACACGAAATGTTATAAGGCTATTTTGTCTAGCCATTATTATTATTTTTGCATTATTTCTGTTTCCTGAGTCTCGGGGCTGCAAACAGGCTACGGCTTCAGATTAAAAGCATTTCACTGGCTTAACATGAGTATTTAACAAGACAAACATGAGTTGGCTTTTATTTTGAAATAGCAGGAAGTTAGCAGGCGACGTTACTTCCTCAATCCCCACTCGCGGCAATATGGAAGATGCAGCTGCGGCGGTGGTTTATCTATAACGACTAACCAGCTGCAGCCTGAAGTTACTGTATAGGCTAACTGTCAATATGCGGCCAAACGTACTCACGTCATCTTGACTGGATTCCTGTCGGATATTAACCATGACTCCTGTGTTCCCTGCTCTCCTGAGGCATGTCGAAAAAGTATTCCATTGTTTTCTGAACGAGTAGTAGCCCTGTTTGTGGACGTCTATCCATCAAAACTATGACGTAGGTCCTTAGCAACGGTCATTATACCCTTGACAGAGGTCTGTCTTGCTGGAAATAACAGACCTGTAGAATGCTGTGATTTACATAGGATTTTCAAAGTGCCATGTAATAAATTCTGTCAACAAATTCCACTGTATGCAGTCTGTGCTTCCAATCTCATGGTTCAAACCATTTGTGTTATATCTTGTAATACAAAATCTGACTTCAGTTTACAAGCAATACAAGTCATACACAAACATTTTATTTGCACTTTGTTATTATGTTATTGTAGCCAGGGCCGCTGCTACACTTTTGGGTGCCCTAAGCAGAAATTGTCAGTGATGCCCCCCCCCCCCCGAAAAAAAACACCCAGAAGCTCGCGTCCGCAGGGCGCGAGCGAAATTTTTTTGCCCTTGCAAGATCTCTGCGACTGCTTTTTGGCACATTTGCCAGCATTTACTAACAGAAAGAACAGCTTAACTTGTGAAAAAACTGCCTTTGCAAAGGAATTGAGTGATAGGATCATAGACTGATTATGAGATAATGGGCCCCTGGGCTTACACTCTTAAAGGGCCCCCCACTTGTCCCTATCCAGTCAGGTACACTGAATTTTCTACACGGATACATACAATTAATGGCAAAAACATATTAAGGAAGTCAGTGTTTTCCACAGGATTTTGGGGTATTGTTGGAGGGACCCTGTACCTTGTTGGGGGGTGGGTGGAATTTTTTTACCTTTTTAAAGTAAAATGCATCAATCTGGTGCACTTTGTGAGGAAATTTTAGAGACTAGAGAGATATCAAATCCTGAGATGCAGAAGGAACATTATTTTTCAGATTTTTCTTAAACAGGTAGCACTCTTTACTCTGCAACTGTAAAAACAGTAGATTGGTCTGCAGACCCATGTTCTATGATGGAGGGGCCCATTTCAACAGATAAAGGGTGGATATGAACAATTTAGAATTCACACATATAAAGTTTATTTGTGTATGTGTGAGGGGGCCTTCAACCCCCTTAGACAGAGCTACTAATGCTGTTGTTTTTAACTTGCTTTTGTATTTCTCCCCTACTAGTTGAGGGGCCCATGATGATTTCTATCTTGTTACATTTTAATGAGTATTTATATTTAGGTTATTCCTTTTTGGACCCTGTTATTGACATCAGTGACTGAGCTCTTTGACTATGCAACATGAAAAGTTACTATCAGTATCTCTGGCTAAGGGCCCCCCTGAGCCCTTGGGCCCCTGGGCCTGTGCCCGGTGTGCCTGTGCAGTAATCCACCCCTGGATAGGTTACACAATTAAGAAAAAACAACGATGGGCCTGTTTATAACTAATTTATATATTTTTTGTAATGTAATGATTATCATGAACTTTTAAAAAAATAAGCTATTTTGGGGGGCCCCCGGACCATCTCTTTTTCCTTTTTAATTAAAAAAAAAAAAAAAAATATATATATATATATATATATATATATATATATATATATATATATATATATATATATTTTTTTTTTTTTTATATATATATATATATATATAATTTTTTTTTTTGGGGTGCCCCCCCAGGAACTTGGTGCCCTACGCAGTCTGCGTATAGGGAGCGGCTGCCCTGATTGTAGCACTAGCATTCAAGAACCTTTTTTCTCTTAATTAAACTTGAATGTAATGTCAATTTTTTCTGGCATTGTCATTTGAAGCTATTTTATTTAGGCATATTTATTTTATGTAAATGTATGTCATTAGACAGGAGATTTTGAAAAACAAAGAGAAGCTGTCCGAGCTCCACCAGACTGCTGTTCAGGTTGAGGAATCCGGCATTCTTACATGTTTGGTAGCTCAAATAAATATGATGTAAATTCAATCAGAGCGTCTTCCGTGTCTGGAATTGCATGTATTCTTGAGTCTAAGGTAAAAATAATACAGGTCCTTCTCATATAATTAGCATATTGTGATAAAGTTGATTATTTTCCATAATGTAATGATAATGATTGAACTTTCATATATTTTAGATTCATTGCACACCAACTGAAATATTTCAGGTCTTTTGTTGTTTTAATACTGATGATTTTGGCATACAGCTCATGAAAACCCCCAATTCCTATCTCAAAAAATTAGCATATCATGAAAAGGTACTCTAAACGAGCTCTTAACCTAATCATCTGAATCAACTAATTAACTCTAAACACCTGCAAAAGATTCCTGAGGCATTTAAAAACTCCCAGTCTGGTTCATTACTCAAAACCGCAATCATGGGTAAGACTGCCGACCTGACTGCTGTCCAGAAGGCCATCATTGACACCCTCAAGCAAGAGGGTAAGACACAGAAATAAATTTCTGAGCGAATAGGCTGTTCCCAGAGTGCTGTATCAAGGCACCTCAGTGGGAAGTCTGTGGGAAGGAAAGAGTGTGGCAGAAAACGCTGCACAACCAGAAGAGGTGACCGGACCCTGAGGAGGATTGTGGAGAAGGGCCGATTCCAGACCTTGGGGGACCTGCGGAAGCAGTGGACTGAGTCTGGAGTAGAAACATCCAGAGCCACCGTGCACAGGCGTGTGCCACTTTTGAACCAGAAACAGCAACAGAAGCGCCTGACCTGGGCTACAGAGAAGCAGCACTGGACTGTTGCTCAGTGGTCCAAAGTCCTTTTTTCGGATGAAAGCAAATTTTGCATGTCATTCGGAAATCGAGGTGCCAGAGTCTGGAGGAAGACTGGGGAGAAGGAAATGCCAAAATGCCTGAAGTCCAGTGTCAAGTACCCATAGTCAGTGATGGTCTGGGGCGCCATGTCAGCTGCTGGTGTTGGTCCACTGTGTTTTATCAAAGGCAGGGTCAATGCAGCTAGCTATCAGGAGATTTTGGAGCACTTCATGCTTCCATCTGCTGAAAAGCTTTATGGAGATGAAGATTTCATTTTTCAACAAGACCTGGCACCTGCTCACAGTGCCAAAACCACTGGTAAATGGTTTACTGACCATGGTATTACTGTGCTCAATTGGCCTGCCAACTCTCCTGACCTGAACCCCATAGAGAATCTGTGGGATATTGTGAAGAGGAAGTTGAGAGACACCAGACCCAACACTGTGGATGAGCTTAAGGCCGCTATCGAAGCATCCTGGGCCTCCATAACACCTCAGCAGTGCCACAGGCTGATTGCCTCCATGCCACGCCGCATTGAAGCAGTCATTTCTGCGAAAGGACTCCCGACCAAGTATTGAGTGCATAACTGAACATAATTATTTGAAGGTTGACTTTTTTTGTATTAAAAACACTTTTCTTTTATTGGTCGGATGAAATATGCTAATTTTTTGAGATAGGGATTTTTGGTTTTTCTTTACTTTTTTGCCAAAATCATCAATATTAAAACAATAAAAGGCTTGAACTACTTCAGTTGTGTGTAATGAATCTAAAATATATGAAAGTCTAATGTTTATCAGTACATTACAGAAAATATTGAACTTTATCACAATATGCTAATTATATGAGAAGGACCTGTATAAGATAAGATAACCTTGTTTGACTTGTGGGACTTAAAGAACATTTTGATTTTGGCTGTACTATACTAGGTACTTGTACTATATTAACTGTGTTAAATATAATTGCATTACTAAAAAGACTAAAATACAAATGTCATTGACTTAAGACTAGACTTAAATGTCATCAGTTTTTGTTGACTAAGACTAGACGAAAATAGTCCCAGATAATTCTGACTAAGAGAAGACTAAAAAGCTCAAGACTTTTAGTCAACTGAAACTTGACTAGACTAAAAAGAGTTTAAACGTGACTAAGACTAATAAAAACTAAAATGACAGTTTGACACAAAGACTAGACTAAAACTAAACTTAAAACAGGCCGCCAAAAAACAACACTACTAGGGGCATGCCCCCCCCGAACATTTTTTGTACCATTTAAATTTGAAAGCATGAATCTGGTGCACTTTGAGAGGAGAAAATGCATTTAAATCCCATTCAAGGAGTCTTGTGTATTACTATAGATAGGATAATTGATGCTGACTCTTAAACAAGTTTAACCCTATTAACCCTAGCCCCTTAGCTATTTTTTAGATGTTTTGGTTCGTCTGGATTTATTCTCTTATTAAGATTGCATTCATCGCCCCTTTAACGCACAGCAGTCAAGCTATGAACATAAGTACAGAATATGTACTGCACTGATGCTGTTTGAATGTAGGAAATATCAATTAGACCAAGGGTGTCAAACTCATTTTCACAAAGGGCCACTCTACGATATGATAATCACACTAAGGGCCAGACATGTAGTTTACCGACATGCCTTCTTTTTAATCCAAAAAGTAAAAACAACATACCTATGAATATATTGTAAACCAACCTGCGTACAGGGCAAATAGGCTAGGTTTTGTTTAAACATTTGGGGGTACAAATTATAGGTGGGGGGGGAGGGGGTATGGGGGCGACCCCCAGAAAATGTTGAACTAAACACAACATTTCCTGCATTCTGGTGGATAAAAATCAACCGATCTGTGCCTTTTCTAGAATCAATTTAGTGGAAATTTATTTTTTTTCTGTGAAGGAGAAGACAATATTCAGGTTCATTGAGGCAGAGCTATTATGGAATATCATTTTTCTTTAGGAATCATGACCCAGGCCTGCACCGGTGTTAACTATTTATGACAGTTTACATTGGTAATGAAATGCAAAGCCACCACTGGAAACAAAAGGGATGGAGTATCAGTAGCTACATAACACATAACCAGATAATGTTTGCATTCATCCTTAGACACTTGACACAATCAAACACCAATATTAGCATGCTATTTAGCCACATAGATTGGCCTATTTAAAGCCCTTTAGAAAACTGACATCTTTTTCATTGATGCAAGTTCATCAATTCATGGCTTAAAATCCTGAGCTGTAGAACTTTCAGCAGACATTCCTAGCGGTAAGCTGCGCGAGTGTCCACCCGTTGGGAGTGTGGGCGACGCGCGGATATGACACAGGCTTCACATGCAGCAACAAATTTAAAATGTTTAACCTAAATTGATATGCAAATGATTTTTATAGTAGCGGCGGGAAAAATATAGCAGCGGAGGTGCACCGCTGCTGTGTGAACCTGGGGGAAACACTGTCTTTTGTATGAGTAGCTTGCAAGCTAACAGAGCTAACGGGCTAACGCAGCACCACTCGGCAGCCGCGTTCAAGAGGAAAATAGCAATAACAGCAAGACTATTTTCATCTATCAAAGTATTTATTTTTTCAAACAAACCAGAGTTGATGGATTTTTGAACAGGGGAAGTGCTAACCAATGCTGTATTTGTGGGTTTTATTTCGTCCTTTTTATACTTTTTGTGGACCTTTTTGTTGCCGATTGACAGTTGCATTGCTTTTAAATTTGACATTTAACATTGATAACTTTTGTTATTATTTTGTATCACAGGTCTAGTGCTCTCATTGCAGGTGAGGAGCACTCCACTGCACCTGCCGACACTGCTTTGACTTCAGCTGATATCTTGTAATTAATTCACATTTTATCAACCTTGACAACATATAGTACCCCTCTACCTGTTTATTAATAAGTGTATATTGAAGGATTTATTAACCTTCATAAGCATTGTTCCCGATTTATAACAGGTACCTGCAAAATTTTAATAAGAGCATAGTTTACTGCTAATACATTAATAATAGTTATGTCTATAGATTAAAGAAAATTAACTAATTAATCACACATTTTTCTGTAATTAGTCTAGATTTATCTCAATTAATCAATAAATGAATCGCGATTAATGTCATTTTTCTACTTAAGACCGAAGCTTGTAATAGGTATTTACTTGAGTAAAATCATGGAATTAGTGTAGAAAAAGGACTGGGCGATATGGGCTAAAATATTCTTTAGTGCTTTCCATTGGAAAGATTTTGCGCATTTTATTGATTGTTCCACCTCCTTATCCACTCCAATACAATGGATCCAGCACTATTTTATTTGGAAAAAAAATTGTCTTTTTCCGGTAAAGGCATGGGGTAAAGGTAAACACACATACAGCGTGCACCGCAGACTACATCACACTCACTCACCAAGGAGACTAGTTGGGAGGGGAGAGTGAGTATGTTTCCAGTGACTGTCCTATAACCAGGCGGCTTGCTTTGTGTAGTTTGGCTGCACACGTGAACACGTGACAGGAAGTAAACAAAACTGTGTTAACGGCGTTCATTTTTTCAAACATGTTTCATTATTTAAATTAATTTACAAAATTAACGCATCCATTTTGACAGCCCTAATTAATAGGGATGCACCGAAATGAAAATTCTTGGCCGAAACCGAAACCGAATAAAATTAAACAGTTGGCCGAAAGGCCGAAACCGAATACCGAAAGAGGCTTTTGCAGTTTTGTTTATTATTTAGTCAATTATTTCAACATTGCATACATGAACTCCCAAATGTTCTCCTCAAACATAGCCTACAACTAAAAAGCCACCCTAAATAAATAATTAAACAGTAAAACCTTCAAATCTAAGAGTAAAATTAATATTTTACTAGGAATTAATTTGTGAACCTCTGACTGATTTTTACCTTGACTTATATGAAGATGAATCTACAAAAAGATCGACTTATTGCCTTTCTTCATTTTTTGCAGTGCAGGTTGAGTTGCTCTAAAAAAAACTGCACCACAGCTCCCACCACAATGTTCAGACTTCAGAATTTGCTTCAAAGCCCTGATCATAACAATGAGAGGCTTTAAACGATGTCCATTCTTAGGAGGTGATTGTAACCTTTTCGTCTGTAGAATGAAACTAACGGGGGGAGGCGGCTTGCTGGACATATATTTAGTCGCGCTGTCAGTTTGCCGACTTGGCTCTGTGTATTCAGGCTCGAGAAATGCAATCAGAACGTAGGAGCCTTGAAACTAACTAAAGTTTTTATTGGCGCGGCGGCCCTCACCGGCGAGGTGTCACTGTGAATGACACCGTTACCAACTGTCACACTGTCACAGAGTTTCACCGGGTGAATCGCTGCTTCGCTCGCGCAAGGCTTTTGTGTTTATATGGTGATTAAACATCAGTCTTGGACGAGCGTTTTAACTTTATGCTGCATTAAGCATTGCACTGTCTGCGCCGTGTTTCATCCAGTTTGAAAAAATTCTCCCACACTGGACTCTGACATTTTCATGCACGCTCCAAACTGCTCCTGCTGCGCGCTCACAAAGAGACGTGGACTCGCATACACGGTTACGTCTCTCTTTACTGCCATTTCCTGGTTTACAAGCGCGCAGCTCTAAAAACAACTCTTTAAAAACATATTTCCTTAGTGTCATTTAGTTCGCCAATTTTCGGTAATGTTGTTCGGCTTTTTAACTGTTTCGGGCCTAAACCGAAAATGACTTATTTTGCCATTTTCGGACGAACTTTTTCGGTGGCCGAATATTCGGTGCATCCCTACTAATTAATAACAAAATGCTTAGTAAAGGTATGTTTGTAAGACTCCATAAATGGGTTTTTAATGCCCTTATTAACAATGAGAAACTCATAAGACTTTTGTTAATGTAAATAAGCAATCAATAAATAGTCTTATAAGTGCTTATACATTTCTTATTATCTCACAATAAACATGTTAATTAGGTTATCATTAACACTTATATTCTTATTAACACAAATTAATATTAATAAGCATCTATTAACCCATTGATGACTATGGCAATCTAGGATGCATGTCCTTAATGCCTGAGGGTTTTCTGAAAACAATAGTACGAATTGTCATGTCTACCAAAACCTTAATATCTAAGCATGTGTAGCACATAGAAACATGAAATAAAATACATTTAAAAGTTAAGGTTCACAGGTCAAAATTATATGGGGGAGAAAATAAATAAATAAATAATATAAAATATTTAAAAATAATGTGCTAAATGAGGTTATAATCCTGCTTCCTTTTAGCATGGATAGTAGTGACAAAGTGTGTAGTGGAGGGATAAAGATAGACAGATATAGGAAGGAGGAGATAGCTTTATTTTATTATTTAGTTCAATTATCAATGGCACCATAAATCCAACTTCCCAGTTCAACTGGAACGCAGACTGACTGTCAGGAACCGATCAGCTGGTCCAAACGGCTGTATACCACGGAGATGAAAACGAAACTGAAACTTAACTATCGCCTGGCTGGGCTGAATTTGAGTTGGAGCAGCAACATATAGCCGAAATTCATAAATATTGTTAATAAATAGATGCAATGTGTTGCGTGATTTTCATCAGTAGTCTATAGTAGACTTTGATTCTGCGCACAAAACGCCACTAACTGTTCTGTAATACACTATCGCGGACACAGCCGGCGTATTTTATTTATTTATTGATTTTATTTATTGATTTTTTGCGTGATTTTCGGCAAACCACACAACTTTTGGGTGGTCACGTGGTCTTAAAAAAATCAACAAAACCCACCTCATTTGTATTTGAACCAATGACGGTGCATTTTATGCTGCGCATGCCATGAAAAGTAGATAAAGTAACAATGCTGCGCTACGCAGCAGCCGGCAGGAGATATATGGAAGTAAATGAGTGTCATCGGATTTTGAAAATAAAAAGCCATTGAATTTTAAGCACTGAATATTTATGCATTGAAATAACGTATCTGAATTTTTTGCAGCATTGAAATAATGTATCTGAATTTTTTGCCGCATTGAAATAATGTATCTGAATTTTTTTGCCTCTGAATTTAACTCATTACATTTTAAACAACTAATTTTCACCTTTATTTTACAATGTTCTCAAATTCAAATATTCAACGTGCCAAATTCAACTGCAAAATCCCATGTATGAAATTCAGAGTAAAACTTTGGGGACCCAAGGAAGAGCAATCGATCATAGATGCTAGATCGCGTTCAAACAAAGAGAGCTAGTGGGAATATTAGCTTGTTGCCTTGGATACCCCTGACTGATACAGGAAGGCAAATCAGGTTTTAGCCATGTCAAACGGCAACGCAAGTAACGATGGTGCTTGGGTGAGTACAAATAGGTTTCTATATGGGGAAGAATATAATGGCTAGCATATATATATAGAAACATGTCTGTACTCACCAAAGCACCATCGTTACTTGCGTTGCCGTTTGACATGGCTAAAACCTGATTTGCCTTCCTGCATCAGTCACCTGTTTAATCTGCATAAACATGGACATGTAGAACAAGATATTTGCTGTCTGTTCACAGTCCGGCCAAACACGGATCAAGGAAAAATAAGCCTTTCGGCGCCAATCACTCGACAGGCCAGTCAATTGGTGCACCTCTGATTAGTTAAAAAATCCCAAAAAGCAGATGTCACATATGTCTATATTTTACACTCAACACAAATATAAACGCAACACTTTTGTTTTTGCTCCCATTTTTCATGAGATGGACTTAAAGATCTAAAATTCATTCCAGATACACAATTGTACCATATCTCTCAAACATTGTTCACAAATCTGTCTAAATGTGTGATAGTGAGCACTTCTGCTTTGCTGAGATAATCCATCCCACCTCACAGGTGTGCCACATCAAGATGCTGATCTGACATCATGATTAGTGCACAGGTGTGCCTTAGACTGTCCACAATAAAAGGCCACCCTGAAATGTGCAGTTTTGTCTCACAGCAAAATGCCACAGATGCCACAAGCATTGAGGGAGCGTGCAATTGGCATGCTGACAGCAGGAATGTCAACCAGATCTGTTGCTCGTGCATTGAATGTTCATTTCTCCACCATAAGCCGTCTCCAGCAACTTCGCACAGCCATTGAAGAGGAGTGGACCAACATTCCACAGGCCACAATTGACAATCTGATAAACTCTATGCGAAGAAGATGTGTTGCACTGCATGAGGCAAATGGTGGTCACACCAGATACTGACTGGTTCTGAGTCCCCAGACCCCCAATAAAGCAAAAAAATGCACATTTCAGAGTGGCCTTTTATTGTGGACAGTCTAAGGCACACCTGTGCACTAATCATGATGTCAGATCAGCATCTTGATGTGGCACACCTGTGAGGTGGGATGGATTATCTCAGCAAAGCAGAAGTGCTCACTATCACACATTTAGACAGATTTGTGAACAATGTTTGAGAGAAATGGTACAATTGTGTATCTGGAATGAATTTTAGATCTTTAAGTCCATCTCATGAAAAATGGGAGCAAAATCACAAGTGTGGCGTTTATATTTTTGTTGAGTGTAGTTTAACCCATTGATGATGGCTGCTGCGCGATGCCACATTGTATCTCCTGCCTGATGCTGCGTCGCGCAGCATTGTTACTTTATCTAATTTTCATGGCGTACGCAGCATAGAATGCACCGTCATTGGTTCAAATACACATGAGGTGGGTTTTGTTGATTTTTTAAGACCACGTGACCACCCAAATGTTGTGTGGTTTGCCGAAAATCAGCCAATAAAAAAAATAAAAAATAAAAAAATAAAAAATAATAATAATAAAAATACGCCAGCTGTGTCGGCGATAGTGTATTACAGAACAGTTAGTGGCGTTTGGAGCGCAGAATCTTGGTCTACTATAGGCTACTGACGAAAATCACACAACACATTGCATCTATTTATTAACAATATTTAAGAATTCAGGCTATATTTTGCTGCATTAACTCAAATTCAGCCCAGCCAGGCGATAGTTAAGTTTCAGTTTTGTTTTCATCTCCGTGGTATACAGCCGTTTGGACCAGCTGATCGGCTTCCGACAGCGGGAGTCAGTCTGCGTTCCAGTTGTACTGGGAAGTCGGATTTATTGTGCCAGTGATAACTGAACTAAATAATAAAATAAAGCTATCTCCTCCTTCCTCTATCTGTCTATCTTTATCCCTCCACTACACACTCAGTCACTACTATCCATGCTAAAAGGAAGCAGGATTATAACCTCATTTAGCACATTATTTTTAAATATTTTATATTAGTTTTTTTTTCTCCCCCATCTAATTTTGACGATTTTTAGAAAAAAGTGTTGGTTTGTAAGCGCTAAGGGAGCATGTTTAAATAAAACCTGTGAACCTTAACCTTTAAATGTATTTTATTTCATGTTTCTATGTGCTACACAGGCTTAGATATTAAGGTTTTGGTAGACTTGACAATTCGTACTATTTTTTCAGAAAACCCTCAGGCATTAAGGACATGCATCCTAGATTGCCATAGTCATCAATGGGTTAAGCAAATTAAATAAAACCGGTAATGACAAACTTGTACGAATATCAAGCCAATAGGACACTCGCTGTGAGAGACATGGGCTCTCAATTTTTTTTCCTTTGGAGCTTAATAACAGCGCCACCATGCGGTTGATTGCACTCCTGCCCTGGTGGGAACGTACACTTGGATGAATTTCAGATTTTCTGTGTGCAGTGGAGCCAGAGCACTAGCATTTAGACAAAGTGACAGAAGTATGCAGGGTAGGACATGTGTGCTGCCTTTCAGACACACAATAAACAGACCTGTAAGGCTTCAGCTCTGTTGAGGAACTCGTTGTCCTCCGGGGGCTTGATAAGGTAACAGTGGTTACAACACTTCTTCAGCTCCATCATGACGTTCAGGAAGCCTGAGGTGCTGCCTTTGGTGCCTTTACTCAGAGCCTTGTAGTTCCTGGTCAGAATCCATCTTAACAAACAAAGAGAGAAATGTTAATATTCTATGAGTGATGGTTAAAATGAGATCAACTCACAATGTCCCATTCCACAATGTCTGAGCCTTTTCTTTATCACTCAAGTAGGAGGGGAACACAGATCAATTGATTGACTGAACAAGTTGCAGGGCATTTGCAACAATTTTTGAGACTGAGGTTGAGAAGTAAGGCTGTGCTCATTCACAATATCCCTGCATTTCCAAGTCATTTCAATAAGCCTACAATGGTGCAGCGAAACACACACCCTAATCTTGGACAAATATAAAAGGTTCATGTCTTTTTTCTACACATAACTGGTACTAGTATTAGGGTTGCAAAGGGGTGGAAAGTTTCCGGTAAATTTCCGGAAACTTTGGGAATATTCCACATTGGGAAAATAGGAGTTAACTGAATGGCGGTAATTTAAATGATCTGTTTCATATCCAAACATACAGTGGAGGAAATAAGTATTTGATCCCTCACTGATTCTGTAAGTTTGCCCACTTACAATGAAATGAACAGTCTATAATTTTAATGCTAGGTTTATTTTAACAGTGATAGACAGAATATCAAAAAGAAAATCCAGAAAATCACATAAAGAAAATATATAAATTATTTTGCATTTCATTGAGTGAAATAAGTATTTGATCCCCTATCAACACATTGCTTAGTACAGTGATTCTCAATTATTTTCTGTCATGCCCCCCCTTGGGGACAGAATTTTTTTCACGCCCCCCTCCCCCCTAAATTGAAATACTATTGAGAACCTGCTAATATTTATTTATCTGTACAAAACAACTGTATGAGTTTCTGGCACAAGCATTCTGCATACAATCACCTTATTATCAAATTAGATAACAAATTAGCTGAGATAACTTCTGCAGCAAAAAAAATCAAAGTTCAGTTTATTAGCTCAATTTGTAACATTTAAACAAGACTGCTCAGTCTGTGTGAATCTCAGGACAGAGAAACAAGAGCAAATGATTCACTGAGGTTTGCATTTAATTCAAAACATTTTTAAACTGTAAACATAGTTAAGGTGGTGTTTTTTTATCATTATAGGCCAATAGGCCTTCTGTGATGCGATAACCAATAATTAATTAATGTTATTATTAGTCTACTTGCTTGATTTCTTTTTAAATAGCCTAAAAAGACACTTGGAAACACATGTGGACATTTATTTACTGCAAATCGCGGCCTTTCGCGCGGATATGACCATACACAAGCACACATCGGCTTGCTAGCACAATTTATTTTTTGTCAGTTGGAAATCAAGGCAGCCCGCGCCCCTCCCCCCCCCCCCCCCCCCCCTTGACAACTCACGGCGCCCCAGGGGGGCGCGCCCCACCATTTGAGAAGCACTGGCTTAGTACTTGGTGGAGGAACCCTTGTTGGCAAGTACAGAGGTCAGACGTGTCTTGTAGTTGATGACCAGGTTTGCACACATCTCAGGAGGATTATTTGGACCACTCCTCTTTGCAGATCCTCTCCTAATCTTTAACCCATTGATGACTATGGCAATCTAGGATGCATGTCCTTAATGCCTGAGGGTTTTCTGAAAAAATACTACGAATTGACAATGTCTACCAAAACCTTGATATCTAAGCCTGTGTAGCACAGAAACATTAGAATACATTTAAAAGGTAAGGATCACAGGTTTTATTTAAACATGCTCCCTTAGCGCTAACAAACCAACACATTTTTCTAAAAATCATCAAAATTAGATGGGGGAGAAAAAATAAATAAAATAATATGAAATATTTAAAAATAATATGCTAAATTAGGTTTTAATCCTGCTTCCTTTAACCCATTGATGACGGCTGCTGCGCGATGCCACATTGTATCTCCTGCCGGCTGCTGCGTAGCACAACATTGTTACTTTATCTAATTTTCATGGCGTGCGCAGCATAAAATGCACCGTCATTGGTTCAAATACACATAAGGTGGGTTTTGTTGATTTTTTAAGACCACGTGACCACCCAAAAGTTGTGTGGTTTCACGTCAATAAAAAATAAAATAAAAAAAATACGCTGGTTGTGTCCGCGATAGTGTATTACAGAACAGTTAGTGGCGTTTGGTGCGCAGAATCAAGGTCTACTATATAACTGAACTAAATAATAAAATAAAGCTATCTCCTTCCTATATCTTTCTATCCTTATCCCTCCACTACACACTCAGTCACTACTATCCATGCTAAAAGGAAGCAGGATTATAGCCTCATTTAGCACATTATTTTCAAATATTTTATATTATTTATTCTTTTTTTTATAATTGACGATTTTTTGAAAAATGTGTTGGTTTGTAAGCGCCAAGGGAGCATGTTTAAATAAAACCTGTGAACCTTAACTTTTAAATGTATTTTATTTCATGTTTCTATGTGCTACACAGGCTTAGATATTAAGGTTTTGGTAGACTTGACAATTCGTACTATTTTTTCAGAAAACCCCCAGGCATTAAGGACATGCATCCTAGATTGCCATAGTCATCAATGGGTTAAGCATGGATAGTAGTGACTGAGTATGCAGTGGAGAGATAAAGATAGACAGATAGAGGAAGGAAGAGATGGCTTTATTTTATAATTTAGTTCAGTTATCACTGGCACCATAAATCGCAGAGTTACGTATGTAACTCCGGTTCTATGAATCCTGGATGACCGCCAGAGGGGTGCATTAAGCACTGGATATATCCATCTAGCGCACGCGCAGTTCGAGTACCTACATCAACAAAGTCACCTGTGACCCTAGTGACACCGGAAGGACTATATAGCCCGGTGTCTACAGAGGACCAAGGTTTTGAGTCTGTCGCTTGAGCTTCAGCTCCCTCTACATATTATCTATTGGATTAAGGTCCGGAGACTGGCTAGGCCACTCCATGACCTTAATGTGCTTCTTCTTGAGCCACTCCTTTGTAGGGCTGGCCCAAATGCCATTTTTTAGGCTTTGAGTATTCGTTGGTTTTTCCGAGCGAATATTCGGATATTCGTTCCAGAAAAACACACCATCAAACCAACATTAATAATGCCAATGTTCTCACTGAAACCGAGTGTGTGAGCCGAGACAGCAAGCTGCGTAGTTTGTTGATGCTTTAATAACTTTCGAACAGTAGTAAAGTCGGAGTTCCTTACATTTTCCCCGTGGAGGCAACAGCTGTTTTTCCGTTCCAAATCAGCTGTCCTCTGCACCATCGTAACCCATACGGGAGCTTATCAATTCATCCAGGAACGTGCATCTTTTCGGCGATTTATAAATCCATACAAAGATCCAATATTGTTAGTCTTTTGTGTCCATATTATATCCATGATGCAAGCAAGTCACTGTTGATGATGGCTGAATAGCAGCGCTGAATGTACAAACAAACAGCTGAGCTAAGCTAACGTTAGCATTACGCCAAGCATAAGCATTACATTTCCTTCCGAAATCGCGCTAATGTTGTGGTAGCCTATAGAGTTATTAGGAACACAATCTATTCTTCCTCCATCTCTCTCTCCCTCCTGCGCTTGGTGCCGCTTTTAGTTTGCCTCACTCTTGTAACTTAGCCTACTACAGCTGATATCACCGGTTGCGCAAAGGGCAGCGGCCAACTAGGTCAAAGTTCAAATAATTCGATAATATATTTTAAATTAACGTCTAATTTGTATTTTACAATTGTTTTATAACTTGTGTATCCAAATATTACTTGCTGACAAAATATACTGCAGTTGGAGCTACCTTTGCAAAAATTTGTTTTGAAAAAAAAAACGTAAAAAAAAAAAAAATATCCCGAATACTGAATTGAGCTCCGAATACTAATTTAACAAACGAATACTCGGATATTCGAATAATTCGGGCCAGCCCTACTCCTTTGTTGCCTTTGCTGTATTTTTAGGGTCATTGACGTGCTGGAAGACCCATCCATGACCCATTTTTACAGACCTGGCAGAGAGAAAGAGGTTGTCACCTAGTATTTCATGGTACATGGCTCCATCCATATTTCCTTTGATGCAGTAAAGTCCACCTGTCCCCTTAGCAGAGAACCACCCCCAAAGCATAATGCTTCAACCTCCATGCTTGACTGTGTGGATGGTGTTCTTGGGGTCATAGTAAGAATTCCTCTTCCTCCAAGCATGGCGAGTCACTATGATACCAAATAACTTGATTTTGTTCTAATCTGACCACATCACCTTCTCCCAAGCATTCTCTGAGTCGTTCAGGTGCTCATTGGCAAACTTCAGACGGTTCTGTACATGTCCCTTCTTGAGCAGGGGGACCTTACGGGCACTACAGGATTTCAATCCATTACGGCATAGTGTGTAACCAATGGTTTTCTTGGTGACTGTGGTCCCAGCTGCTTTGGGATCATAAACAAGCTACTCCTCTGTAGATCTGGGCTGATCCCTCACCCACGAGGTGAGATCTTGCATGGAGCCCCAGACCGAGGGAGATTGAGGGTCATTTTGTGTTTCTTTCATTTTCGAATACCTATTTTCCGCACTATAAGCCGCACTGGACAGCCGCACTGGACAGCCGCACTGGACAGCCACAGGTGTTATAATGTTTAATTACCATATGTAAGAGTTTGTGCACAGAGGGGATTGTCGGGAAAGAGATGGCTGCTTGAGGAAGCTCCCATTTATTAACATTTCAACCAATAAGTTGCATATTTGCATAACGTATTCAAGTGTTACCATTTAGTGCAATAGTAGCTACTAGGGATGGGCACGAGTGTTTTTGCTACTCGTGTGATCGCTTGCATTCCTCGAGGATCAATCGATTCCTCTTTAAACTTTTTTCTATTTTTAGAACGCAACGCATCTGTCTACAGAACAACGGTTGACCGCAATAAAGCGCTCAATGCTTATGTCAAACAGTCACAGTTGCCATATGATATTAAGGATTTTTTTCCACAAGTTTAAAACACATTTTCCTCACTGAAAGTAATTAAATAGACGGGCCACAATTTAAACCGATCGAGTAGGTCTGCAATGGGGAGAAAAAAAGAGAGAAAAAAAAGCATGGGCTGTAGTTGTAACAAAAAAAAATAGCCTAAGTCACCATTTAAAATAAGAAGGGCAGCAGATAATATAAAATGATTGTCATACAATTTAAATACATATAAATAACTCACCCAAAGCAGATAGTTGTAGGCCTATATCCAACCGCGTAATGCTCACTCCATGTCCGTGAATAATTACCGCGACTAATTCCTCATTAACGGAACGTTACACCGGTCGGTTTTTGAATCTTATCCCCATATTCCCTATTGAAGGCTTCTTAACTGTTGTTGGCTCGGAGCGAATGTGCCTGAAGTAAGCCTTGCTTCTTCTTTTCTTTCCAAGCAGACAGCACCTTGCATGCTCACCTGGAGTCCACTCATTACTAACTGAGAGTAACAGGTGTCATCTCCCCTTTTTATAAACGTAACTTTATCATCTGCTTTGAAATAATTGGACAGTTATATTCCTGAAAATGTTCTGGAGAAGAAAGGAGAGACCGTGTTCAGCTCTGCGGTGCTGTGGAGAACACAGGCTGCGCTGGCACAGAGGTGGCAGTTATTTGCAGTTGATGTTTGACACAACGCTCAGTTTATTGCACTTGCATCAAAATATTTAATTTTGGTAAACTTTATTTTATCCGTTTTGTACACGTATATAACATTTTAAAATAGGGGCGGCCGCGGCCCGGTGGCCTAAAGGCTACAGACACACACAAAAAAAACGATTTTCCTCATCCACCAATCGAGTTCATTTGAAACGAGGAGTACTCGAGTACTCGATTACTAACGGCCATCCCTAGTAGCTACAGAACATATACTGTGCTGTGTAATAACAGGGTCGAAAAATGGGGGAAAAGTCGCGGCTTATAGTCCGAAAATTACGGTAATAAACAGTTGTCTCCTTCTCACCCAGCTTCTCTGAAATGGTCTTGTAGTCTATTCCGGCCTTGTGCAGGTCTACAATCTTGTCCCTGAGGTCCTTAAGGCCAGGACACACCAATCCGACTACCCGAAAATCGCGACTGCCGATCCAGGGAGCTCCAGTCTTCCCGTCGCGGCCGAAAAAGTGCAAAGAACACACCAAACCGACTGCTGACTTTCCGTACGCTCTGCGCTTGCGCGGGACGTAATGTCTCCATAACAGCAGGCGGCGCTAATCTGTATTGTGGCCCGAAAAAATACGGAAGCCGGAAATGATGGGACGGCTCTCTAGACCATACACAGATATAAATACGTATTTATATTTATGGACCATAACGAGCACAATTTTTAGCAGAGAGTGTCGATCATGGTGTCGAGCAGTCAACAAGGGTTGATGCATGCGAGTACTCGCTGAACGAAACAAACAAACACATTAAAACGATGGCTAACTGTTGTTAGCTGTTTGTGCTACCCGCCTCACTTCCGGACTTCACTGATTCGCTAGCCCTCCACAAATCAAATTGCTCCAACTGAAAGACTGTCCGCCGCCGATTGAACATGTTTGAACAAGAAGCCCGACGACATCTACTACGACCGATTTCACGGCACACACCAAACAGACCCCTCCCGACTCTACGACGGCGATTGTCGGGCCGGTGTGTCCTGGCCTTTAGACAGCTCTTTGGTCTTGCCCATGATGGAGATGTTGGAGTTTGATTTATTGACTCTGTGGACAGGTGTCTTTTATACAGGTAACAAGTTGAGACAGGTGTTTTATACAGGAAACTAGTTGAGATTAGGAGTACTTTTTTAAAGCACGAGGACTAATCCGTGGGAGCCAGAATTCGTTATGGTTGGTAGGGGATCAAATACTTATTTCACTCAATGAAATGCAAAATAATGTATATCTTTTTTTAATGTGATTTTCTGGATTTTCTTTTTGATATTCTGTCTATCACTGTTAAAATAAACCTGGCTTTAAAATGATAGACCGCTCATTTCTTTGTAAGTGGGCAAATTTACAAAATCGGTGAGGGATCAAATATTTATTTCCTCCACTGTGAATCTAAACATATAAACATTATGTCATACAACAACAAAAAGATGAATGTTGATTAAAATATTACTCATCCGTCTGATCCACCCATTCAATAAATTAAGTAAAATGCCCCCCCCCCCCATGTGATGGAGGATTGCACAGTGCACGTAGGGGGCGTGGCTGCTAGTGTACACTTGACAAGTGTACTTGAATAAAATCTGGTTGTTTGAGTCAAGATTATGCTAAAATATATTTACCCCAAATATATTTAAAATCACTGTTTAAGCCTCCGTAAACCTTTAAAGGTATCGTAGCATTGGCTCATAGCATCGGGCTTTAACCAGCGCTGCATTTTATTATTATTTTATTTTAAAAAGTTGCCTCGTCTTAATAGAATGTTGTTTGCCTAGAAGATCTTGGAATAAAGATGTAATTGAGTAAAAACTTCTTGTATACAGTCTATGGTAAAAACGCTGTATTTTGGATGTTCTGTTGGCATTTTTTAATATGTAAAAAGATAACGATTAATCGATAATTGATCGTTAATTTTCCCGATGATCGATCAATGAAATTTCTTAAAATGCCCATCCCTACTTTTTACTGTCTAGAACGTTTGCCAGGACTGAAACAACATAGTTAGAAGCAGTGGCGGCTCGCCAATAGAGGGTGATAGGGCGCCACCTTCCTTGACCCATATCAGCAAAAAACAAAAATATAATAATTAGGGCTGTCAAAATTAACGCATTAACGCAGGATGATTAATTTCTGGAATTAACGCATTCATTTTTTTAACGCAATTAACGCATGTGCAGAATGATCCACCCCATACATCCCACCCGCTCTGCACTACAGTCACTCTACCGTTGTGGCTGACCCAGGATCAGTAGCTGCGCGCAGCCAAACATAGCAGCACGTTAGCCCTTGCCGTGTTTTAAACTGCTAACGGCCACGTCTGTGTCGCGGGCAAAGATAGTATACAAAATCAACTGCCGCGGGTGGCAGTTGATGTCGAAGCAACAGGAGGAGAAACATTGTCCGCTCTGTTCAGAGCCCGCGAGGACACAAACGTCTGCAGTTTTCAGAGGTGTGTGTGATTAGACATCAACATAACGTCGGCTTCCTGGCACAAATGAACAGTCCCCTAGGATGTGGTCGCGCATACATACAAACAAACACAAACACACACACACACCGCGGACTGTAATCAACTGTATTCAAGAATGCACAACCTATAGATTCACCAAATAAATGCCATTATATAGCCTATATTTGCTTAAAAACATAGTGAGAGAGACCGATTGAATTATGGTGTGGTAGGTATATATTTTAGTTTGATTTAAATTTATTTTCAGTATTAAAACCATCATTTGGATTTTAAATTAATAAAAATACTAGGGATGGGCACGAGTAGTGTTTTCGCTACTCGAGTGATCGCTTGCATTCCTCGAGGATCAATCGATTCCTCGTTAAACTTTTTTCTATTTTTAGAACGCAGCGCACCTGTCTGCAGAATAACGGTGCAGCGCAATAATGCCAAGACCCAGCGCTTAATGCTTATTGTAAAACAGTCGCAGTTACCATATGATTGTAAGGATTTATTTTCCACAAGTTTAAAACACATTTTCCTAACTGAAAGTAATTAAATAGGCGGGCCACCATTTAAACCGATCGAGTCTGAGGTGGGGAGAAAAAAAGAGAAAAAAAAGCATGGGCTGTAGTTGGCTAACAATCAAAAAAGACACCATTTAAAATAAGAAGGGCAGCAAATACAATAAAATGATTGTCCTACAATTTAAATACATAGATAAATAACTCACCAAAGCAGTAGAACTATTAGTTGTATATCCAACCACGTAATGCTCACTCCGTGTCCGTGACTATAATTAGCCTACCGCGACTAATTCCTCGTTAACGGAACGTTACACCGGTCGGCTTTTGAATCTCAATCCCATATTCCATAATAAAGGCTTCTTAACTGTCGTTGGCTCGGAGCGAATGTGCCCGAAGTCAGCCTGGCTTCTTTACGTGACTTTCCAAGTTTTCCAGCACCGCATTCAGTGCCGCGGTGCTGTGGAGACCACACACTGGCTGCGCTGCATGGAGGTGGCAGTCAGTTATTTGCGGTTGCTGTTTGACACAACGCTCAGTTTATTTAACTTGGATCAAAATATTTAATTTTGTTAAACTATATTTTATCCGTTTTGTGTCGTTTTTTTACACGTGTAAAACATTTTAAAATAGGGCCAGCCTACAGGCTACAGACACTTAAAACAAATTAAATAAAAAAAAAATCGATTTTCCTCATCCACCAATCGAGTTCATTTGAAACAAGGAGTACTCGAGTACTCACGCCCATCCCTAAAAAATACTAATTTTAAATGTACATATCCACCTTCTGTAATTTATCTTTCTGTTCATAAAACTATATACAGAGAAAATTTGAATTTTTCGGGCATATTTCGAATTGTAAAATTAATCGTGATTAATCCACAGAATCCTGTGATTAATCTGATTAAGAAATTAAATTATTATTATATATATATTTTTATATATTTATAATCATAATTTATGATTTCAATACAGTTTTTAACGGCATTTAAGTTTGAATTTCATTGTACAATCAGCGTCTGTGCTCTGTACCGTCACTCTGGGGTGATTTCAGGCTGGCTGAAAATCACCCCGAGTGCTCTCATAGACTTGAATGGAAAAGCTTTTTTTTCAAACTGCAGGCCTCGCAATGCAATCTCTATGGGTTCCGGGAGTGCTTGCCCCAACGTGTTGTTGTCATACCTACAGTAAACAATGAACCAATTACAGTGACTGATACAGTCACATGTCCGGTTTGCTGCCCAAAGCGGTCATATTCAAGACCAACACAGATAACTTTATATCAACTCAGGCTAGGCTGGCAAGCTACTTGATCGTGTCATTAAGGGACTAGGTCCTTCCCAGACAAAATTTAACCATCAAGCAAGTATCTACCAAGATGGATTGGGGGATCGTATAACCGCGGATTTTCACGGGGCTCGTTTGAACGGATAACGAGGCTAGCAGGATGCTAAGGAGCTAACGCTCTGTTCTGCTGCCGCTGCATGATGACTATGGACTGTATAATGGCTTTTTATCCATCCTGATGGCAGCACAGACACCGCATGGACAACTTCGGATGTCACCACTATGCATCATCTCTCCGAAAAGGTAAAACAAACATTAAACATCAATCTGCATATGGACTAGCCAGCGCCGTTCAACAGCTGATCCATAGACTGTTTACTTTGACAGCTGCTATCACCGTCCGTCATAAACCCGCTTATAGGTAACGGTGCTTTGGACACTAGTAACCCAAACCAATGTGGTGATTAGCACTGTTAATGTTGCACATATGCTATGCCAGCATCCATTTTTGTTTAAATCAGAACAAAACTGCTGCGCCTAAAATAAAATGTTATCAGATTAAGTCAATCTGATTATTGTGATTAATTGTAGAGCAGGTCTCGTAACTTTTAAAGGAAGCCTATCTGAGGAGCACACTCGTAGATGACAATGTATCTGTGATGGTCACAGCCGGATAATTCAATCATTTTAGAGCTAAAATAATATTATTCAAGAAAATAACTAACTTAATGTCCAAAGATACTGTAGAGCAGGGGTCACCAACACAGTGCTCGCGGGCACCAGTGCGCCCGCAAGGACCATTTGAGGCGCCCGCAGGCCTGTTCTAAAAATAGCACAACTCTCCAGTGAGCTGCGTCTAAAAAAAAATTTAATTCATTTTAAAATATTTTTTTTTAAATCACACTTGCATTTATATGTATATAAAAATGACAAGATCTTTAAAATAAAATAATAAAAAATATTTGTACAATACATAACCCTATTCTAGTTCAAAGATGAGTGCGCATGACAAAAGAAGCTTCAGTGTTCGCGGGGCTGAGCGTAAGCTAGCGGGAACAGCGATGATGGGGAGCTGAATCCATGAGCTGAATGCACATTACCCCAAAAACATGGCAGAAAAAAGGAAGAGAACCTATAATTTTCACAGCGAATGGGAGGAAGAATTCTTTTTTACAAGTGTGAAAGAAAACTGCGTTTGTCTCATTTGCGGCGCGACTGTGGCGACGGCAAAGCGGCACAATGTGGAGAGACACTTTGCTACACACAACAGCTACCATGCTAACTACCCCGCGGGAAGCGCGCTACGGGCAGAAAAAGCCTGTGAGCTAAAGGCAGCTTTGGGAAAGCAGCAGTCTTTTTTCACGAAGCCGGCAAAGAACTCCATAAAAGCAACCGAAGCCTCGTTTAGAGCTGCACATTTTCTGATAAAGAAGAAGAAGGCCTTTTCAGACGGAGAAGTGTTCAACGAAGCAATGATGATTATTGCCAACACTGTACTTAAGACGAGAAAAATGGAGCCAATCTAATCTCCACTCTCTCCGATGTCCAACTGGGGGCATCGACGATGACTAGACGGGTGTCAGCTATGTCCACTAACCTGGCAGAGCAGCTGGACCGGGATCTGGCGCGGTGCAGGTGGTTTAGCATCCAGTGCGACGAGTCCGTGGACAACAGCAGTACAGCATCATTCACCAGCAGGCGTTATGTGCAAAAGTGATCGGCTTTGAGCACGTGATGACTCCCGTTGTGAAAATCATCAACAGCATCCGCTTCAAAGCGAAACAGCACAGGATCTTCAAGGTGCTATTGGAGGAGATGTCAGCAGAATATGGCGACCTGCTGCTACACACAGAAATCCGATGGCTGAGTAGAGGACGAGTTTTGCTTCGTTTTTTGTCACTTTTGGGTGAAATCAAGGAGTTCATGCAGTCCAAAGGGGAAGATGTCTCGCTGCTAGAGGACACAGAGTGGACACTTGACCTCGCATTTCTAACGGACATTACTGGGAAACTAAACCACTTGAACTGCGAGCTGCAAGGCAAAGGTAAGACTGTTGTTGACATGATAAGTGCTTTAAATGCATTTAAAGCCAAGATGAACATTTTCTCTGTGCATTTACAGAGAAAAAAAATGCTGCACTTTCCCTCTGTGCAGTCGGTGCTGAAAGACAATGCTTCTGCATCTGAGGCATTGGACAAAAATGCAGAAAAGTACTGTCAAGTCATAAACAGACTTGGACAAGAGTTTGAGGATAGGTTTTGTGACCTTGATCAGCTTGAGCCATGTGTCTCATTCATCTCCAATCCTTTCATGAACAAGGACATAACTGACATTGCTGAGCAACTAAGTGCAACGTTCAACTTGGATGCTGGACAGGTGGAGATTGAAATTGTAACATTGCAAAATGACCTGCACCTCAAAGCCCACCAAGCTGCACCAAACTTTTGGAGCCTTGTTGACACAGAAAAGTACAGTGGTGTAAGCACAGCAGCTATGAAGGTTGCCAGTCTGTTTGGTTCAACCTATCTCTGTGAATCAGCATTTTCTGACATGAACTTCATCAAGAACAAACACAGAACCCGCCTCACTGATGCACATCTGCAAGACTCACTCAGAGTTGCAGTGTCAAGTTACACACCAGACTACAACACACTGGTGAACAGCATGCAATGCCAGTCTTCCCACTAACAAAGTGCCAGTTGCAAAGCTGAATCAAAAATAGGACACATTGTGTTCAATGTAATAGTGTTCATGAAATGTAACAGATATAATTTTGTAAAAATGCAGCACACTTGGTCATTAGTTCAAAATGTGATAAGATTTATTTGAAAATATGTAAGTTGATTTTTCTTAAACATTACATAATTGATTGATTTTTCTTAAACATTACATAATTGATTACTTTTTCATACAAGGTGCAATACATAGTTAATGATTTATTAAAAGAGTTTGTCACTGACTAGTGAAAATTTGAGATTTTTCCTATGAAATGTTGTGAATTTAAAATAGGAAAAATTGTGTTCCATTCAAAAGAGTATTCATGAAATGTAAAAGAGTATTTTGTAAAAATGCAGCAGACTTGCTCATTAGTCAAAATGTGATTAGATTTATTTGAAAATATGTAAGTTGATTTTTCTTAAACATTACATAATTGATTACTTTTTCAAACAAGGTGCAATACATAGTTAATGATTTGTTAAAAGGGTTTGTCACTGGTGAAGATTTGAGATTTTTTCCTATGAAATGTTGTGAATTTAAAATTGGAACAATTGTGTTCCATTCAAAAGAGTATTCATGAAATGTAACAGATATCATTTTGTAAAAATGCAGCAGACTTGGTCATTAGTCAAAATGTGATTAGATTTATTTGAAAATATGTAAATTGATTTTTCTTAAACATTACATAATTGATTTATTTTTCAAACAAGGTGCTACATAGTTAAGATTTGTCAAAAGGGTTTGTCACTGGCAAGATTTTTCCTATGAAATGTTATAGTGATCCTCTGAAAAATGTAAACAATTGCTGAGATTAATAGAAATAAAGTGTTGAATATTGATATAATAATCTGTTTCCCACCTTTTTTAAGTCATTGTTGATAATTATTGTGAGAAATCATTAACATGATCAGTGTCTTCACATAGATCAGGGGTTGACACTAAGGTTTCAAAAGCACTTGCCCTATGGGCAGATAATGTTTTACTTGCCCGAATGTCGTGTTCACTTGCCCAAAAAAACTGTTAAACAATGATATATATAGGCTAATTAAATTATACATTTTAGCGAACCGTATCTCTTAAATGCAAACACAGCTTACTAGTCTCATCCTGACCACATACAACCAACAACAATTCATATAAGCCTAGATATCATGACATCACACTACACCAAGCGCTTGGTCCTGCTGCAGCATCGACTTTTTGCCAGGCACCTGGCCTGGTTTTGGGGGGCTCAGAAAACTCAGTCTAGCTCAGAGTCAAGCTGAAGGTAAGCTTCCACACAAAAGTGTTCAGAAAATGTAACTTATTTTACTTATTTAAAACGGTCACATTGTGCGAAAAAGTGATAGTCTGCCATAAAATGATTAAAGTCCACCATGTTAAAGCTATTGCCCATAGGGAAGGGGGATCATTAATTTCTATTCATATTGATACCATTATAAAGACTCCACAATCCAAATCTTTATTGATACTTTTCTATTATTTTGTAAAAAGAGAACTGGTATTATTGCTTTAATTGCTTATAAGATTAGAGGAGCTAAGGATAGGACTTTAAACAGGTTATAATTCCATATTTAGGCCTACTAATAATGTTATATTGCTGGGGAAACAAGTTTTTCACCCAAACTGTATTATTCAAGCTTCTCACGAAAAACTTAAATTTCTTTTTTTCTTGATGTTACATTTGAACACATCATGATGTCATTTTATTGACCTGTGCCTAATCATTTTACTGAGCCGATCTGAACACATCACATTTGAACCGTTTGCGATTTTTTTTTAAGGCCAACTAGTTCTTATCCTGCAGATTTTAATATGGATTTAAAAACTATCAAATGTTTTAACTGCGGGACTTTCTACACAGTTTCTCGTTTGCGTTTGTTGATCACTGCTGCTTTGAATGAATGATGAGACGTGCCGAGCCCGTCTGCAGCATGGTCTGCAGCGGCAGCGACTCAGCGGACGGATTTATTTTTATTTTTTTTGGAGACAGAGTTGAAGCGGGTTGAAGGAGTTTCTTCAAGACAGTCGAAGGTACAACACTTTTACAGTCTATGATGCAGACCAGTGATGGAATAATTCGCCAAAGTAGGCCTAATTAGTAGAAGATGACCCGACTCTACTCGATATTTAAAAGTACATCATGTGACCTACTGGACTCCATAGCGGTATCGATAAGCTCAAACGTTATTGATTTCTGGGGTTTGAATATAGCGGAACCAGGTCCGTAGCCTAATAGAGCCGGCTTTCGGAACATAGACAGCGAAACTGCGCGCACACAGGCTGTAGTGTGTGTGTGTGTGTGTGTGAGAGAGAGAGAGAAAGAAAGAGAGAGAGAGAGAGAGAGATAGAGAGAGAGCGAGCAAGAGAGCGTGATGCTGCTGGCTGCCGCGCGCAGCTGCTCAATAGTAAATAGGCATAGCTATAGCCGATCTATTTAGTGTGCGTTAACGGGAAAAAAATGTTTTGCGGACTCTAAAACACATGAATAAATAGCTTAGACTACTGACAACTCATCTAAAATCCACTTGCCCGGTCGGGCAACCAAAAAGCAATATCGACTTGCCCGAACATTATTTTCACTTGCCCCGGGCAAGCGGGCAAGCGTTAGTGTCAACCACTGTAGATGAATATCATTAATCATTAATAACAATATATAACTAAAGGCAAACTGAGCAAATTTGTTATTTCAGAAGAGTGTATCAAACTGGGTGCCCTTCGTATGACTCAGTACCCATGAAGTAGCCCTCAGGTTCAAAAAGGTTGGTGACCCCTGCTGTAGAGTATGAACAATGCTTGTCTGATGTTGCCATATAGTGGTTATGACTGATGAACAGGAAAAACAAACTGTTTAATGCAATATGACACTGTCATATTAGCTATCTGATTTAGGTTAATTTACCCATTGAATGGGTCATTTTAGCCATCATGGCAACAATTGCCCCCCCCCCCCGAGATTATTGTCAGGAGCCGCCACTGGTTAGAAGGATTTAGTGCATTTGGGTTGCCAGGGCCTATAAGGGCCAACCTTAAATTGAGTAAATTCACGTTTATTTTCAAAATTCCCATTGAAAGTTTTCCGATTTTGCAAATTCTCGGAATTTTGCAACCCTAACTAGGATACACTTTATATTCCTTCACGGTTTACTTAAAGGTGTAAGATCAAATATCTACACATTTTCTTCAGTTTAAAAATAGTTTTGAGTTTTTACTTGTAATACTGCTTCTGGATAGCACTCATCTCCACCCGGAGGATCTGCTCCACTTTGGCAGGAAGAGATTTCTCCACGTCTTTCTTGACTCTGCGCAGTAGAAAAGGTTCCAGCTCTTTGTGCAGACTAGCGTAGCCAGAGTCTCTGCCTTTACCATGGGCTTCTTCAAACAACTCCCAAGAGTGAAACCTTAAGAAACAAGCAACAAGGGGCAGAAACCAGTTAAGACTCAGAGATGTATCAGTATCATATAGCATTTCATGACATATTGTTATATCACTTTTAGTTAAATTTTGTGTGAAATGGGCTCTGACGAGGGGACTACAGATATGAAAATGAGCTTAGGGCGCACTCACACTAGGCAAATTGGTCTGTTCCGTGATCCAGCATGATTGCCCCCCCCCCTCCCACTCCCCTGCTGGCCTGTGCTCACAATGCTCGTGGCCTGGGCACGATTGCACCTTGCCTACGTCACCGTGCGCGTTTAGGATTTTGAGCGTAGTGTACTTGTAGGCTATACGACTGTTTGTGAATATTTTCATCCGGCCACATTTGCATCAAATATTCCACTTCCACATTAGAGCAACGAGAATCCTTAAGCTATTGTTTTTTTTTTTAAATGTAGCCTTGACGTAATAGGTCGCGGTGGACAGTCTCATATTTGTGCAGCACGCTGTTTATTATTAATATAACGGCCCGTCATCAGACCATAAGTACCGGATGGTTTTATACACATCGATCGCTCCATCAAGTAATCCAAGTCAGAACTTTTTGTATGGGCAGAGATCGTTTTTTTAAGTGTCTTTATAAAGTTTCTTGTTAAACCTTAGTGTAGGCTACTGTTTCCTTATCACCGGGCCGCGGAGTCCCGCTGTGTGTTGTTTTGGGTTTGTCTCCACCGCCATGCGTAAAGGCAGTATTATGACAGCTGACGGGAGGAAAAAGAAAAAAAAAATCATCCGACGAACGTGAGTAAACACGAAAACCTTTTTGCTTTGCTTTCTGCGCTCACCTATTTAGCTCTCTCCCTCTTTTACTAGCCCACACCTAGGCCTACACACACGTTAATTCTCACACATTTTACAAGTCCAAGTGGTGGGCAATTCTGGTGCCGACTACTAAAGCAGCGGACGTTAACGGACTATGCATCCTTAATAAATTCACGTCAGGAACGCCGCCTGTGCGCTTGCTTGTGCGCGTGTCATCTCATTAGCATCTGTGCTTTGGCCATGGCACACCTCTCCCAAGTGTGCCGTGGCCAAGGGGTTGATCCGTACTGGAATACGGATGGCGTGGTCACACTAGCCAAACGTTCTAGACTTTAGTATGCAAATGAGCTCGGGCACGGGGCCGCGGTAATTAATTTAATTTAAATTATCCTGTATTTCACAATAGAAAAACCAGAGATTAGGGAAAGGCAGAAAAAGGAGGGGGCATATTCATATTGTGCAACCCGAAAAATACAAATGTCCGAGGATGAGGGAGAAAAGTACATTTAAACAACGACAAAAATGTCTGAAAACTGAAGGGATAAAGAGATCCACGAGCGCCGCCCGCTCCCAAATAACCCAGAGCATTTCTATAATATGTGAACGTGTCCTACAAGTGAGAACAGGAAAATCTGCACAGGCTCCAGGTCACACCGTTTGGATATTTTCAAGAGTTTATGTGTGAAAGGGTCTATACTCTTGGAACATCTCTAAATCACTAACAACATTTTATACGCCTTACTTGTCGGGCATAATGAAGTGCAGAAGGGACCAGAGCTCTTTCAGGGAGTTCTGCAGTGGCGTTCCTGTGATCAGAAGTCTGTGGTTGGACTTAAAGTCCATCATGGTCTTGTAGAGGAGAGAGTCATCATTCTTCAATCGGTGCGCCTCATCCACACCAATGAAGGACCAGTTAACATTTCCCAGAAATGACTGAAGACACATTTGGAACAGATTTTACATACACTTACATCATACTGCACAGCTTTGGATCTGACCTCTTACATTTGATATGCAAGTGTCAACTACACAACTGTGACCCATGATAACGTGAAGTAGCTACTGACCTTGTCTTTAAGAAGAATCTCATATGTTGTGAGGATGATGTTGAACTTAAGTCTCTTGTTTTGGACATGCATCCACTCATGTGTCCTGATCTAAACCAAAACACAGTAAATAGGAAACGTTAAAAACGACTAGGAGTAGTGAAATCGATTCAAACGACCTGTGACCACAAGAATCAGACCGAATCGTGGGATTCCAAAAGATTCAAAGCACTAGTTAAGACATAGCCTGGCACTGCCTGTCTACATACTTCCGCTCAATTTTCATTTCCCTTCAGTAGTCAGTCTGGGTGTGTGGTATATTAGTGGGTTTTCTCCAACCAGATTTTTGCCAGTCCAATCAGCGAACAGAAGGACTGGCTCAGAAGCTGGCGCATGACATACGTCACGACCAAACAGTATGCGATTGGTTGGCAGATCCAGAGTGGCACTGGGCAGATCCAATAGTTTTAAACTTCAACAGATACCCGTCTTCAAGTGAGTTTACGTTTGTCAATTGAGCGACTCCAGACCTTCTGTACAAATGACATGAAGTACGATGGTCTGGTAGGACCAGGCTAGTTAAGACAGCGATTAAACTGAAGAATTTGCTGCTTACATCTTAACCTTTACAGCAAGATGGAATATGAAATTGCATCAATGAGTTGTGTGTGTTCGTGTGTGTTCGTGTGTGTCTGTGTGTTACCCCTTTACCATATTCCTGCTGCTGATGTCTCCCAGATAGACCACAACATTCATCTGAGGGGCCCACAGCAGGATTTCTCTCTGCCAAGAGGTGAGTGTAGACAGAGGCACAACCACCAGAAAGGGTCCATAGAGTTGGTGATCGTTAAACATGTAGTTAAGGAAGCTGATGGTCTGAATGGTCTTCCCTAAGCCCATCTCATCAGCAAGGATGCAACTGTTGCCTCTATAAGAGAAGGCAGAGAAGAAGAGAGCAAAGGCAGAAGTTCAGATTGTGGACCGCCAACAAACAGCTGAGTAACAAGAAGCTTTGATCGATAGATAGCATATGATCAGGGGATATTAGGATATTATTTATCTAGAGATATTTATATATAAAGCACCACTATAGTTTTGTGGACATCCAGAAACTCTGATAACTATGGTATTCAGCCACCCAAATAATAACAGAACGGACTTTTAGACAATACAAATTGAGAATTTACAGACAGCTAGAGTCATACTTGCACCAGGAGTGGGCCATCCAGTTCAAGCTGTCTAACTGGTAATCTCGGAGCTCCAGTCCTTCTCCTCCTATGTAAGATGGCTGCTTCTTCATTGGCACAAACCTGGGTCTTTGTTTCAGCACCTACAGCAAAGGAAAGCAGCTGGTGAGGTCAGTGTTCACAGTTCAAGTGTTAACCCATTGATGCCGGCTGCTGCGCTTGTTGATTTTTTTAAGATCACGTGACCACCCAAATGTGTGGTTGGCCGAAAATCACGTCAATCAAAAAATAAATAAAAAATTATAATAATAAAAATAAGTGTTGGCGAATTTTTTTTACAGAACAGTTAGTGGCGTTCGGAGAGCAGAATCTAGGTCTACTATAGGCTACTGACGAAAATCACAACACATTGCATCTATTTATTAACTATATTTATGAATTTAGGCTATGTTTTGCTGCTCCAACTCAAATTCAGCCCAGCCAGGCGATAGTTAAGTTTCAGTTTCGTTTTCATCTGCGGACCAGCTGATCGGCTCCCTACAGCAGGAGTCAGTCTGCGTTCCAGTTGTACTGGGAAGTCGGATTTATGGTGCCAGTGATAACTGGACTAAATTATAAAATAAAGCTATCTCTTCCTTCCTCTATCTGTCTATCTTTATCTCTCCACTGCACACTCAGTCACTACTATCCATGCTTAAAGGAAGCAGGATTATAACCTCATGTAGCACATTATTTTTAAATATTTTATATTATTTTTTTTTTTCTCCCCCATCTAATTGGCGATTTCTAGAAAAATGTGTTGGTTTGTAAGCGCTAAGGGAGCATGTTTAAATAAAACCTGTGAACCTTAACTTTTAGAAGTATTTTAGTTCATGTTTCTATGTGCTACACAGGCTTAGATATTAAGGTTTTGGTAAACGTTGTCAATTCGTTTCTTCAGAAAACCCTCAGGCATTAAGGACATGCATCCTAGATTGCCATAGTCATCAATGGGTTAACACATTACCAACATGGTGACTTCCAGCAGAGATTTGGCAGTGAGTTTACCTTGCAATCTCTGAATGGGATGTTCTTTGACTGGTTCCTGCTCATGTAGTCATCGATGAACCTTTGAAACTTTTTAGAAAGCAGAGCACCATCTTCCCAGCTACACTCCGAGTATGGTAAACCCTGCCACTTGCACAGGTAGTCTGGGTAGCCAGCTGCCGATTTCTGGTTTGAATGCCCTGCTCAGAAGAAAATCAGAGACCTATTTACTCACACAAATCCAATGGTATCCGTTTCATTCAAACAAAATATACACTGTAGAAAGTGTACCTATGATTCGCTCAACAAGCTGGTACTGAGAGTGCAGGTCGTCCATCAATTCCTCCTGACAGTTGAGATACTCAATATCTTCTGGTGACGCTGATTTTAACCTGGGGAGAAAAAAACATCTTGACAAGGTAAACAATCGGCTGTATTCTGTTCCCATTCAGGAGATTCTACAGGAACAAATGTGATGGTGGCCAATAGGGATGTAACGATATGAAATTTTGAGTACGATACGATATTGCGATTGATATCACGATACGATATTAAGCGCGTAATTCATTTCTACCCCCTCAAATTAAATATTGTACCGCTGATTTAAATAAAACATAAACGAATAATTCAAATTTTTATATCTTATTATGAAGAGATTTCTGAGAGATTTAAACAACTTATCACCAAAACAAAGACACTGCTTCTCTACTACTTTTTTAAAGAAGCATTACACCTATAATTTTAAAATTAAATAGGAATTTTAAATCTAAACTTTAGGCACTTGTCTGTAACTGTAAAAGTATGCATAAAATAAAATAATTTAACAATAGTGTGATCATTTTCCCATGTCTTATTTGCTTATCAACTCTATTTTATTCAACACTATTTTTGCAAGCCATGCTTTTACCTTAATAGGCCTACATTATGACAGGCACAATGAAATCAGTAAAATATTAAATTATGATTTTTATTTGTTATTAATTAAAACTGCAGTCTCAAAATCAATGTTTTTGCAGTGCACTCCTCTCCCTCCCTCACACTTTCGCAACGTCACCTATGCTTGACAGTAGTGTCACCTAAGTTTGACCTAGTAGGGATTCCATAGTATTGCGCAACATGCCGGTGTTACGCCGAAAGCTGTGACCTGCCAGAATGTGTGATATTCTGGCAGGTCACAGCTTTCGGCGCAACACCGGTATAGCTCGTATAGCTGAGTTCCTATGCAAGTTCACGTGAAGTTGTGATGAACATATAAAGGATCTTTGGACTTATTTCCTTCATCTGCCTTTCACCAAAGTTCGCCGACTTTACCTGGGATTTAACGCGCGGTCGCGGTGGATGTTTTTTTTTTTTTTTTGTATCTCATTTCCTCACTATCACCTGGATTCATAATGATATAACTCACCCGCGAGCAACTTTCTCTTCAGTCTGGTAAGCTACTATGCCGATCTTTTTCTCTATCTCTCCCTTTTCTCTTTCTCTCTCTTCTTCTTTGCTGCTGCGTGACTCAATGTGGTGAAGCTGCACGCGTTGCTCTGCGTAGTGTAAACAACAGCCCACGTGAGACGTGACTGTTCAGTTTAAAGTTAGAAGTCATGTTTCAGTGATAAGATGTTATGTCAATGTGTTATTGTTTGGTTTCCAATGTTGGTGTGACCCATACAGTGTTAGATTGAGTGCTACGTTTATGACAACGTTGCTTACCAGACTCTCCACAATGACGGAGCGCATTTACCATGCACGCTCGCCTCAATACCGTGACACAGTATAACAAGAAAAAACGTACGGTTGACATTCGTGGCCTTTTCATATCGCGAACGACCGTTTTGCGGTATATTGTTACATCCCTAGTGGCCAAACAATGTCCTCAGTCAAATGGGGAAGAGGTTAGCTTAACCCATTGATGCCTGATGCCATGGACAGAGAGGAGATACATGTTGCATTGCGCAGCATCAAGCATCAATGGGTTAAGGCTTTCTACTGATTACAAAGACATTTCATGGAGTCTTGTAGCATGACAATTATGTCAATGGCCCTAACTGCCAGTAGTAGGGCTGGGCGATATGGACCAAATCTTATATCACGATATGGATATATATCACGGTACAGTATTTTTCCTTTAAATTCAATGGATTACAATAACCGTAATGAACTTTAATCACATTAGATTATTTTCATCTTTTGCTTGGAACTTAAATTTCCATACAAAAGAAAAACTGGTGCAAAATACCACACCAGTCTGGCTTTAGTCAGTCAGTGCAAAATTTAAATGACAGCATCAACCAAATAGCCTACATTGAGCCTATATCAAAATAATGAAAGACTCGAATTTTCCTGCAGTATTTGCTCATCTTCATTTAAAAAAGCTGTCAAAATTAACTAGTGAGCAAATGTCTGGTAATACTTTAACTCCAGCTTCAACACAAATAATATTTTCAAGTTTGACATGTTTTAAAGTTACATAAAACCAGCCTTGCTGTAGATGCTAAAGATGTAATTGTTAGCCAGCTAGCTCACGAGAGCTAACCCATGTAACCCCTTAAAACAAGCCAACTCTGCGTCACGGCAACAGCAGCAAGTTTCCTTTGCCCGGTGACATTTTTGACCGTTAATACCAGCTGCTCTGCCACCGTGACACGTAGTTGGTTTGTTAACTGTAGTGACGGCGCACCGGAGCTACACAGCTAGAGAGCTAGAGCAACAGATGAGGCTTCTTCTGTTGAGGCTAGAGAAGCTGTATTAGAGCCCAGAACTCTGCTGCAGAGCCCCCGTGTGGCGCGGCAGTTATGTAACTGTAGGGACTCGGAGGGATAGCTGCCTCCCGCTTATCTATGCTCCCGCCACATGAACTTTTTTTCTCCGCGGTATAAACGGTATGGCCAAATCTCTCCCGGTAGACACTTTCATATCGTCCACGATATGATACCGTCATATCGCCCAGCCCTAGCCAGTAGTATGTACGACAGGCTCCAATGGATAAAACATTGTTTTAGTATCTTTGGTCAGTAAAAGACCGGGCTGAGAAGCTCTTGGTCTTTTCAAACAAGGCCTCACCATTTCTTCCTCTCCTGGTCCTTCTTCTTGAAATTGTCCAGTTTCTTCATGCCCTTTACGTTCTGCAACTTGAGTGTCTCCTCTGTCTCCCAAGTGTTGTGTATGTGGGCCCAGTTCTTCCACTTGATCAAGAACTGGATGTCACCAGCTTCTTTGTTGGAATTGAAGTTGGCGTTGGGGTCCCCGTCTGCTTCTACAGCATATACAGTGGTTGTACTTCCTGTTGCTATTAGGAAAAAAAGTAGGAATACAGTGTAACTTATTCATGTATTTATCATTAGAACCAGGATAGAAGAGCTTTGTCTCGAACAATACAGTGCGTTCCAAATTATTATGCAAATGATATTTTTCTCAGATTTTCCTAAATAGTCGATGCAAATGACAGTCAGTATAATTTTCAAGTCATCAACCGTTATTTTATTGAACAAACCTCCAAATGATAACGGTATTTTTTTCAAAAATAAACTCAAAATGCACCGTTCCAAATTATTATGCACAACAGAGTTTTAAAACATTTTATAGATTGTAAAGAAATAAAAATGGTAATTTGTTGAATTTGCAGGATGTGAAGGTCAGATTTAGTGAAATCAAAAGCTAATTCAATCAAAAACATCTTAACAGGCCAAGTTACATGTTAACATAGGACCCCTTCTTTGATATCACCTTCACAATTCTTGCATCCATTGAACTTGTGAGTTTTTGGAGTTTCTGCTTGAATATCTTTCCAGGATGCCAGAATAGCCTCCCATAGCTGCTGTTTTGACGTGAACTGCCTCCCAACCTCATAGATGTTTTGCTTGAGGATGCTCCAAAGGTTCTCAATAGGGTTGAGGACAGGGGAAGATGGGGCCACACCATGAGGTTCTGTCCTTTTATGCCCATAGCAGCCAATGACACAGAGGTATTCTTTGCAGCATGAGATGGTGCAATGTCATTCATGAAGATGATTTTACTACGGAAGGCACTGTCCTTCTTTTTGTACCACGGAAGAAAGTGGTCAGTGAGAAACTAAACATACTTTGCCGAGGTCATTTTCACACCGTCAGGGACTCTAAAGGGGCCTACCAGCTCTCTCCCAACATGACTCCGCCACCTCCTTGCTGCCGTTGCAGCCTTGTTGGGACATGGTGGCCATTCACCAACCATCCACTACTCCATCCATCTGGACCATTCAGGGTTGCACGGCACTCATCAGTAAACAAGACTGTTTGAAAATGAGTATTCATGTATTTCTGAGCCCAGTGCAACCGTTTCTGCTTGTGAGCATTGTTTAGGGGTGGCCGAATAATAGGTTTATGCAGAACTGCAAACCTCTGGAGGATCCTACACCTTGAGGTTAGGATGCTCTGTAACGGCATTTTAGCAGCTGCTCTCCTAATCTGATAAATTTGTCTGCCAGAAACCTTCCTCATTATGCCTTTATATGCACCAACCCGTCTGTGCTCTGAATCAGCCACAAATCTCTTCACAGTACGATGATCAAGCTTAAGTTTCCGTGAAATATCTAATGTTTTCATACCTTATCCAAGGTATTGCACTATTTGACGCTTTTCGGCAGCAGAGAGATCCTTTTTCTTTCCATATTGCTTAATAATGTGGAACGTCCTTCTTAAGTAGTTTTTCCTTTGATTGGGCTCACATGGCAAACTAATTATCACAGGTGTATGAGATTAATTTCAATGATCCAAGGCATCCTGAGACACAATATCATACATAAGTTTAAAAAAAAAATGACACTTCAATCCAATGCATAATAATTTGGAACGCGGTGTACAGAGCAACAGCAAGTTGGAGTTATTTTAGTCACAGAGACATTCTAAACGGTCTCCCCATTATCTCATTATTTCTCCAGAAAAATAGGCCAATTCCCTCAGTTTTCCAACAACACTTGATGATAACCCTTAGATTCCATATACCTGGCTCAATTTCTCTCTATGTCGGCAATTCAATCAGAGTGGATAACATGGATCTCACCTCTTTTCCTTCCTATCCTGCATTCCATCACTCTCTCCAGTGTTTCAAACTCATCCTCCTCAGGCGGAGGCACGTCTTCCCCCAGGACTTCCACCAGGTCGTCAGAGTCAGTCTTCAGCTCCTCGTCCTCCTTGTAGCTGACGTTGACTGTGGCCTGCCGCCGGGGGCCGCCGGCCGCAGCATGCTTATACTTCTCATCCTCGTCTGAAGAGGAGTTTGGGGCTTTCTTCCTCTGGGTGCTGCTCTTTTTCCCATTACGATAATTCATCCTGAGACAAAGAGGTAAGGCATGTGCTGAGTCACACTTCTTTGTATTCCTCTAAACATTATGATCAATACATAAACAGATGAGGGAAGTGACCACCACAAAGGGAAATGCTTAAAGAGAATAATGTAACACTGTGTGTGTGTACCAGGTACGGGCATGATTGATCGACCATTGATCGTTAAGAATTTTGAGAACGTGCTAACCTCAGCGTTCCTACTCCGCCTTCATCAGGGAACTTATTTGCACATTTAGTTTTTTTGGATCTTACAAGGCTCAATTGTGTTTAGAACAGAGTTGGCTCATAGCCTCCGGCTTTTACTAGTTTACTACTACTTAAACTGCCTGGTCTTATTGGATTGTTGATTGACACAAAGTTCTTGGAATCAAGATTTCATTGATTAAAAATTGTATACAGTCTATGGTAACACGCTGTATTTGGGATTTTATGTAGGCAATTATTTATATGTAAAAAAACAACGATTAAATCGAGAATTTATCGTTAATTTTTCCAATGATCGATGCCAATCTAGTGAGGGAGCCAATGTATTTCAATAGTTTTTAAATGTTAATGTCTGGAAAATTGTTGGAATGTCTTCAGGGTTGATTGAATGTTGAGAAAAAGGTTCTCTCCATTTTTTCTCGTAAAGTTTATATTGAGTACCCAATTTGCACCTTGAAATACGGTTGCAATGCAAAGCTCACTCAATTTATTAAATTAAGTTCCCAGGGAGTCCTCTTCCAGGTTTGATTATGTTTATTAGTATTTCACAGATGTCTTAGTACCTTTTTTTTAATGTAGAATAGGCCTACTTCTAAATACCAGCGTCAAACACCTCAAATGCATTTGGTATTTCATACTAATACACTGTAATATATCAGCGCTTTTTGGCAGAGATAACCATACTACTGCACTAGTGGAAGCCCAATCGGAAGGCATGATTTAAAGAGGACCTATGATGCTTTTTGACTTTTATGACCTATAAACGTTGTTATGATGATTCATAGTCATGCTTAACCATACTAAATTATCAAATAATGACTTACATGCATTTCGACGTATTCCCTGCTGACCGTCTGGGGTGTCTGTGCAGAGCACTAAACACTATTCTAGCCAGTCGAGAAGTCACGTCTTCAAAGCGGTCTACCCTTTCATAATTGGTGACGTCGCATAAAAATTGGTGATGTGACCACGCGGATGTTTCCATGTATGGTAATGCTGTCACTTCCCTGTTCGCGTCTGCCTCGCGCCCTTATAGGTCCATGCTCGCGCTTCCCGCCACTGAAAGTGTTTCGGAAGGAAGGTAACCAATCACAACGGAGTGGGGTTTGCAGGAGGGGGGGGGGGGGGGGGGTAGCGGAGATGGCCGATGCACAGGCGGAGGGAGCGGAGATTGCCGAAGCACACACACTCAAGTGTTGACAGGATGTGCTGGATCGCCAAAATAAGAGAAAGAGCTTCCCGAAAATCTACATAGTTTTTTGTGATGTGATTCGTGTCAGGTTGCTCTATAGCAGTGTAAAACAAGAAATTAAGACCAGAAAAGTAGTATAATAGGTCCTCTTTAAGGCTAAAACACATGGCAGAATTTGACCTACGATAGATTTCACCAAATCAAACGGGGAAAAAATTGAGACATCTTTATTTGCCTTCCTAGGAAACACAAGAATCTAGAAAAAAATTAACAATAAAATTGAAGGTAACATTGGCTTGGATACACTGGCTCTCCTACTAATCCCTAGTTTGTACCCCATGCAGCCATTAAAAGGCAAAGTGGTCCACTTACTTGGTTGGAGGTTTTCTGCTTTTGATTTTGTGACTGGGCTCATAGTCCGATGCCGTTTCCTCACTTTTGGCTGCTGTTGAATCTGATCCAGACCCACTCCCAGATCCAGAGCCAGATCCAGAGCGAGAGGAGCCAGAGTTTCTTCTCCTCTTGGATCCACTTGATGAGTCAGAGTCATCGCTACTCGATGAGTCCTAGAAAAGGATATCATCAAAGACAGCAGAATCATATTAGCGTCCATTCATTTTACACCTCCATTTACAAAATATATTCAATTTAAATACAATCAAAGGGGCTAATTGGTTCCCATCTTAAGGGTGTTGGGGAGAAGTTTAAAACAAACCTCATCAGATCCACTGTTTGAGGAGCTTGGTCTTTGTTGCTGCTGCTGTTGAAGCTGTTGTTTCCTGAGCATAGCAGATCTTTGCACCGCTAGGATACTTGGGTTGGACTTCCAGAACTGCAATCAAGGAGTGGAGTGGAAGATTAGCCAAAAATATGTGTACATGTCAAAGAGCTTTCACACGATACACCCAAAAAGAACTGTATGCCACTAACAGTGCTCTGAAATTGTGTCTAACTGGGTCCAAGGTCAAACCATCTGAACTCTGAGTACTCCGACTCACAAAACGCTGAGTATTGCAACTGCATTTTTTTAAGCAGTTGCTGCAGCAATGCAAGGACACTCTGTATTTTGTCAAATAGATTTACAAAATGATGATCTTTTTGTCAGAATAATTTCAATGTCCCTACATGTTCAGCAGGCGTAACCAATAGGAGTCCAGCTTTGATTGTTTCTTTACCTCAGCTCCATCAATGTTTGACTTATTTGGCGGGTCCATCTTCTCCTTGCTTTTCTTCTGGGGGTCAGAGTCTGACTGGCTGCCAGAGTCTGAGCCACTACCTGAGTCACTGCTCCCTGACTGACTGCTGCTGCTGGAGGAGCTGGAGCTGGAGCCAGAGCCTGAGCCCGATCCAGAACCTGATTCATCATCAGAATTACTGTAAACAATGAAAAAAGAAAAGAAAAAAACACACACACATTTGTTCATTATTAATTCAAATGTAATCAGTTATACTGGACTTATTCAAAACATTTATATACCTCTGAAAATATAAAACACACAAATGTTAGCCATCTCTATACCTCTCTTTGCCAAGTATATTCAACAATGTTACATTTTCAGTGTTCTGCCTTTTATACTTTAAACTATTAGCATTATTTCTGGCCTTGTAGACAAATAAACACAATGGGACAGATACAAAGTGTTGTCAGCCACTTTCCAGATAGAGGCGCCCTGAACCGAGAATTTGAGGCTTGATTTTTTTCTCTGTAGAAACGGGCGACGTAACGGTGGCTACATCCATACTTTATATACAGTAGGGCTGGGTATCGTCACGGACTTCGCGATACGATACGTATCACGATACACAGGTCACGATACAATATATCACGATATATTGCGTATCTTGATATATCACGATATATTGCGATATTCCATAAACAAGTTGCCTTGTCAAACATAACAGCACAATATATTGATAATTGCACAGACAAATGAAGTCAAAACTATTTCATTCACAACTTCCTTTACTATTTTCTTCTTTTTTTTGGTTTTGACAAATGAACACTGCTGCAGCTGCCATAACATCAAAATAACAAATCCAATTCACTCTTGTACTAACTGTACAGGACACAATGAAAATGAAAACACATCAGTGTGCTTTTGTGACACAGTGAATCTTAAGTGTTCTTATAAACAAAACTGATTTAACTTCAATAGTCAGTATCCTAGAGGCTCAGGCCTGACAGCAGACATGGGTTTGAATCTGAAAAAAATAAAATAATAAAAAAATATAGTTTTTTTTGTTATAAAAATCGATACTGATATCGCGAAACTAAGTATCGCGATATATCGATATTTAGATTTTTTGGCACAGCCCTAATATACAGTCTATGGTCCTATCATACAGCTGAAAGACAAGGGCCGCAATGGGCCAGAGGGGAAGGGATTACCGGATGTGCAAGCTTTGTTATTGCACAGCTTGCACACGATCAATCTCATGATGCAATGCGGTAGCTCATTACATATGTGAGAATGGACATTTGAGTTAGATAACCTGTGGAACGCCAAGTTAAAGGTGAAGTGAGCGATTTAATATGTTAATATAAGTGTTAAATTGCTCTTACATACAGTGATCATTTATATAGTGTGCACGTTTCATAAAGCCGATCTCTCAGTCACTCGCTCTGCATGTAATCGGCAAATAAACTTTTCGGGGATCCCGAAACTGGTATCCAATCAGAAGAGAGAACACTATAAACCGGCACTCGTCTCAGTGAGGGTGCACGCGCAGAGCGACGGATGGGTGAATGTGTCTGCGCCTACAATGGCGGCGCAGGTAAAAATCCTTCCCAATGTCTGTTTTGATGGTTTTTATCATGGTTTATCACACTTATGGATCTGAGATGATGCTAGATAACTCGCTGCTTGAAGACTGCAGTGCATTAAAGCGGCAACGAGTAACATTTAAATATCTTTTAAACAGCCTAATTTTTCCTCTGATAATCATAAATTACCTTTAACAGCAAACGAGACCATCAGTGCAAAGAGAGACGTTTTTATATAGTTTTTATTACTGCATTTGATCTGGTCGTACACCCAGTCCGATTTTCGGTTCACGCGTGCATGCTCTATGGTCACATATCCGTATTGGTCGCAGATTTCAGTGTGGCGCAGGAACGTGAATTGAAAAGCCTATCACTCCAGGTGAGGGAAGGGGAGCGGGAGACCAGATCCCAATTCACCAGATGTGGGACAAAGACTACGTTTGTGCAGGACAATGCGGGACAAAGTGCCGTTTTTTTAGCAAAATAAACTCGTGTCACCACCGGTAATGCCAGAGACACGGCTTTCTAAATTAAAAAAACACTATCTTTAGATCAGCGTGCAGCAGTTAAGTTAGCTACTGTTAAACAAATAGAGCATTAAGGCTGCGGCTTCACATTAAAAGCATTTCACTGGCTTCACATTAGCATTTCACTTGACAAACGTGAGTTGGCTTTTATTTTGAAGTAACAGGAAAGTGAACGTTGAAGCACTGCAGGCAGCACCTTCACAGAGCCACTGAGCCCAGCAGCCCGATACACACACACAGACAAACACACACACAGACAAACGGAGACTGCTGTCTCCTGACAACTATCGGATAAATGCCAGATTATAAAACACGCATTTAAAAAGGGGGGCTCACTTTCAATAACAATGCGGGACAACGTCTCAATTTGCGGGACGTGTGAAAAGTAATGGAAATGCGATCTGGTCATCCTAGAAGGGGAGCGGGAGCCTTGTTTGAGACAGTTATTTGTCGTCATAATGACTGATAACGGGGCTGAACCATCAAAGAAAAAAAAATAAAATGCAATGAAGAAAAGCTCAAAGGGAGAGTGATAGGCGGGCGGGAGGGCGTTGCCAAGCAACGTATACACAATTTCACGCAGCGAACCTAGACTGCAGTGTTTACTCCTAAATGAATGAGCGGTAGCCTACTAAAACAAAGTTTACTTTGCCTCACCAGCATCATCAGATGACCATTATTCATCTGAAATAGTCATTATTTACAACAACATAAACACATTACCTCATCGTGATCCATAACTAACTGCCGTCTCTCGTTCATTCGCTTTGTGTTGGGGACTGGGGACACATACTCGTTCAGCTCCGTGAGAGGTGACAATGGATCAACTCATTGCAATCAGGTGTAGTTGATGCTGTGTCACTAACCACTCTCACCGAGCCGAAAAGAGTCCGGTGCCCTCACACTTTCAACACACGGACACGCACTATATTGCTTCCTGATTATTTGAATCTTGAGGCCCTGCACGAGCTAGAAAACAGCTTCACGACAGCTGGCGTCGTAAAAATACTACCGCTTTTGTTCAAAGGTGTCGCCAACGTGCCGACTTACTCGTTGTACCTTTAATGTGGTGACGTAGGGACGAGGGAGGGGACTGCTAACTGCAGTCACTGACAGGAAGTTAGCCAAAACTGACCATTCCGCTTACTGAACCTTTAACTTGTCTTGCAATAATAAAGATAAGGAGCTATTGCTGTCTTCACTACTTTCCAGATTTGTAAATACAGTATAGTGCTGTGAAGCATAGACGGTATCGGTAGATATCAGTCTACATTCATTTAATCGGAAAATAAATGCTTGTAAAGGGGGAAAAAGACTAGCAATTACTGTAGGCCTATACTCTAATAATAGGACGTCTTACATTGCTTGCAATTTAAATACAGTTTCTGTTAGGGGTGTAACCATACACGTATTTGTACCGTACCGTGACGGTACAGGCACGTATTTGGTGTTACAGAGGTGGACCGCGGTCCGTATGTGGAGTATAACGTCCAGGTGTTTTTCTTTTTTATACTGAATATAAACAAGCTGTCATTTAATTAATGCTGCAGTAGCACCTTTATTTGATAATTGTTATATTTTCAAGAGCACTTTAGAGTTTAAGAGAGCTGCAGCAATATTTTCTTTTTTTAAAGTCAAAAAGACCCTTAAAGATGACATACCCTTTGTTTACACCAGCTTACAGAGCCTGCTAAGCATTAACACTATATTTTTTCATTGCAATTTTAGTTTATGCTGCACCTACACTAGTATTTAATAAGTATTTTATTTATTGGAGAATTTCAGCAGTATTTTTATATTTGTTATGCATTTTATTTGTATGTTACATATTGTCAGCTAGTTACTGACAGCTAAAGCTGTTCATTCTCCGTTAACTATGAACCGTACCGTACTGTACCTTCAAAACCGAGGTACGTACCGAACCGTGACTTTAGTGTACCGTTACACCCCTAGTTTCTGTTAACAAATAGAGCATGTGTGTTGTATGATTTAACACACGTAAAACACTAGGTAGGGAAGAGCACCCGTTTAGTTTGTACTAAATGCTTCAAGAGCCAGACACACACTTTTTAAACTTCCTGGCAGGATGCTTTTGCATAATAGTCAAGACGTCCTTGTGCCCCCAAATCAAATGCCCCGCCTCTATGTCTCAATCCTAGAGGAGACACTTTAAAAGGGATAAACGTGTTTCGATTTCACATGTTTTTAAAAAGGTTAATTCACGTAACCAACTGTAGGAGAAAGCTTAAAGATCTGGCTATTGAAAAGGTCCTCAGACAGAGCTGCGTGCAGCACTAGATTTCTTTTTAAGAATGACAGGAAATCAGGGGACGCCTTTAGCTCAGTTGGCAAGGCGTCCCCCCCATGGGCCTCGGCCAGCAGCGGACCCGGGTTCGATTCCAGCCTGCGGTCGTTCTCTGCATGTCACTCCCCTCTCTGCCCCATTTCAACTCTGTCTCTACACTATCAATAAAAGCATGAAAATGCCAAAAAAATATCTAAAGAAAAAAAATAGAACTTGTAAAAAAAGAATGACAGGAAATCTACCAGCATTGATGTATTGGGCACCTACGGGCTGACGATGACGCAGCGGCCGCCTGCACGCATTGTGTGGTAAGGTCATCAGTACTTGTTTATAACTGATCTACCGGTCACACGGTAGAGACAGAATCCATACCGGAGCGCAAATTCCTATTGGTGTACTTTCTATACCGTTTGTATCATACACCCCTGGGGTAAACGGCTGAATTAATCAGTGGCATACAGTCCCCTCCATAAGTATCGGAACAGTGAGGCCAATTCCTTTATTTTTGCTGTAGACTGGAAACATTTGGGTTTGACACCAAAATATGAATATGAGACATTAGATCAACATTTAAGCTTTCCTTTCCAGGTATTTACATCTGGATCTGATACACAACTTAGAAGATAGCATTTTTTGTAAAGGAACACCACATTTTTAGGTGAGCAAAAGTATTGGAACAGATAGACTTAAAGTAAATTAAAGTGCAGGGTTCAACATAACTTTTTTTTCCTACTGGCCCGCCGGGCCAGTGGATCCGAGTTTTACTGGCCCCTTGTATATTTTCACTGGCCCTGCGCACACTTTTTTTTCTTCATAATTTAGTGTCAATAATTATAATACCTGTATTAGAAAAATAACCAGATCTAAAGGGAATATCTATACTGTAACAGTATAGATATTCCCTTTAGATTTGGTTATTTTTCTTTTAGTTAATTATATGAAATGTTGATATTGCTCATACACATAATATAAAACCAGGCAAACATATTGAATTTGAAGCCTACAAATGAAAGTATGTTGAAAGAGTGGGCCAGTATTTTAAAGTCCAGTAGTTTGATGGTTGTTTTTATTCTTGAATTTGGGCAGTTTAATGAATAGTTCACCTGCAGAAGTCATGATCAAACATACAAAAAAAATAAGAGATGAAGGTCTGATCACTCTTTGTGGTGTGGTAGGCTGTTTTTATTACTTTCTCATTTCGCATTAGGGATGTGAATGTGTCGACCGAATGACCGGTTTTCCACTTGCGCTCAAGTTGACTTTAAAAATAGAATAGAAATCTGAAAATCAGTGGGTTATGCCGTTTTTTTTAATGGGTGATTTCACCGTATATGCGAGTTCACGTCTGGTCGTGAGCGCGCTGCAGGAGTGTCACTTCTCCATGAAGTGTCAGCTTCACATAAGAGTCCGGTGTGGGACCATTTTTTCAAACTATTGATAAAAAACAATGCAGTGCAAAATATGCAGCATAAGTTAAATGCTCGTCTAAGACTATGACGTTAAATCACCTTAGAAACACACAATGCCTTCGTTCGATCACAGCAGTGTTTCACCGTGTGATCTCGCCAGCGAGTGAGCCGCCGCGCAGATGAACTTTGGTTTGTGGCTAAAATAATAACCGGGGATATTCCCCCCGTTAGCGATTTCAATGGGAAAGACTTCCGCGATCTGATTGAATGTCTCGAGCCTGAAAACACAGTGCCAAACTGCGCGACTATAGGAACTGTCCAGTGAGCCGAGTCCCTCCGTTCGTTTCTGTCTACAACCGACACAATCACCAGAGACGCATTCACAGCGTTTAAATAACGCCTCTCATTTGTATTACCATTGGGGCTTGGATGCAAATACTGTAACATTACGGCGGCAGATAAAGGAAAAGTGCAGTTATAATGTTCTGCACCTCAACCTCTGCTGTGGGAAGAAAGAAAGGGGGCAAAGCAAGTCGATTGATTTGTCGACTCGCAGGCGGACGGTAGGCAGCTCTGCCAACGGAGCGAGAGTGCACCCGCTTGTTGCTCCGCCTTTCAAAACGCCCACGCATCGTTTGTCCACTGGCCTTTCATTAAAAAATATAATTTATATTAGGTTTATTATATTGAGTCTTAAATAAACACTGCTTTCATTCCGACTCTCAAGTCTCAACGCGCATTTCAATGAACCATGATATAGTCTACAAAAAGATACTGAACTGTGATTGGCCAGTCACTGGCCCGGGCGGGACAGTGATTGGCCAATCAACTTGCCCTGCATATGATTTTACTGGCCCCGGGCCATACGTTATGTCGAACCCTGAAGTGAATAAAACTTAATATTTTGTAGCAAATCCTTCGCTTGCAATAAATGCATCAAGACCCATTGACATAACAAAACTTTTGCATTCTTCTTTTGTGATGCTTTTCCAGGCCTTTACACAACCTCATTCAGTTGTTGTTTATTTTGGGGGGTTACACCCTTCGGTCTCCTCTTTAGCAGGTAAAATGCATGCTCTATAGGGTTTAAGTCTGGAGATTGACTTGGCCAGTCTAAAACTTTCCATTTCTCGCCCCTGATGAACTCCTTTGTCGTTTTTGCAATTTTTTTGGGTCATTACCTTGCTGCATGATGAAGGATCTTCCAATCAGTTTGGTTGCATCTTTCTTTAAATTGGCAGACGGAATGTTTCTATAGACTTCTAAGTTCATCTTGCTGCTGCCATCATGTGTTACTGTGTCGTTGTCAAGATGAACCTTTACCAAAATGATGGAAAAGCTAAAATTTGGAGAAAGAAAGGATCTGCTCCTGATCCCAAGCATACAAGCTCATCTGTGAAACACGGTGGAGGCAATGTCATGGCTTGGGCTTGCATGGCTTCTTCTCGGATGGGCTCATTAATCTTCACTGATGATGTAACACATGATGGCAACAGCTAAATGAACTCAGAAGTTTACACAAACATTTTGTCTGCCAATTTAAAGAAAAATGCAACCAAACTGATTGGAAGATCCTTCATGATGCAGCAAGATAATGACCCAAAACACACTGCAAAAACAACAAAGGAGTTAATCAGGGTCAAGAAATGGAAGGTTTATGACTGATCAAGTCAATCTCCAGACTTAAACCTAAAGAGGAGACTGAAGAGAGTAAACAAACAGCAACTGAATGAGGCTGCAGCGAAAGCCTGGAAAAGCATCACAAAAGGAGGATTCAAAAGTTTTGTGATGTCAATGGGTCACAGGATTGATGCAGTTATTGCAAGCGAAGGCTTTGCAACAAAATATTAAGTCTTATTCACTTGAATTTATTTTAAGTCTATCTGTTCCAATACCTCACCTAAAAATGTGGTGTTTCTTTACAAATAATGCTATCTTCTCAGTTGTGCATCAGATCCAGATGTGAATACCTGGAAATTAAAGCTTAAATGTTGATCTATTGTCTCATATTCATATTTTGGTGTCAAACCCAAATGTTTCCAGTCTACAGAAAAAAATAAAGGAATTGGCCTCACTGTTCCGATAATTATGGAGGGGACTGTACCATTAGACATCCTTCTTAAACTTCATCAAATTACACATTTTAGTATAACCAAACTCTACATGGCAATATCCCAGACACAGAAATGGGAGATAAGATGTAGGAAAGTATTCTGCTCCCCTCTAATGTGTAAAAAAAAAGTAAGATGTAAGTGACGCTTAAATAAAAACAAAGTTATGTATTTCTATCAACAAAAATTATTTGGCGATGAGTTGATTTACCTTGATTCGCCACTGCTGTTGCTTTCCTCCTGACTGCGTCCAGCCATGTTGAATTCCAATTATATAGACGCCCCCCTGACAACCTGTAGTATTGTGTTCCACGTGATTCACCTGTAATATGGTATAATTACATTAGAAATAGTATATTGGACTGTGACTTCATTAAAACTGACTAAATATGTAACATTATGTTTCCCTGTAGTATGTTGAAAGTGTTGGTTAAAATACACAACATGGCAAAATACACTGCACATAACAATAGCTCATGTTTTTAAAGTAAAATTCATAAACCGCTCAGTAGGTCAAATACAGCTCTGGAAAAAACTTAGAGGCCACTCAAAATGTTCAGTGTCTCTCATTTGACTATTTATAGGCATATGTTTGAGTATAATGAACATTTTGTTTTTTTAATATAAGCTACTGACAACATCTCTACCAGTTTCCAATACATTTTTTTGTCATTAAGAGCATTTTCAATGAGTTATGTAGAGATGAGATTTAAGAAAAATGCAGACAGGTCTTTTCCCGGAACTGTAAAATCACTGCATCAAAGGAGCTGTCAACAAGGTTTCGCACTAGACCTTTGTTGTGAATAAAAATGTATCTGAATGCATTTATACTTTATTTTCTTCTTCAGTCTGACAGAGGTCAGCCGTCTCTGTAGAACACCAAAACAAAAGTTTTCACTGATATCTTGAGTTGAACCAGAACAGACAGAACTGTGCTGATGGCGGTAGCATACATCTTAGCTCTATTTGTCCCCTATCCATAGGCCTATCACGCCTGAACAGCGGCGGGTTTTCACATCCATATAAAGCTCTAACTAATCACTTTAACATAGACCAAAGGGATACCATTCAGTGATCACCATTTTGCCAAACTTTGAGTCATCGATTCGGGGTGCTTTTTAGTTGCTGTTGCTTCAGTTTAGCTTTAGGCTACCTAGCTAATACCGGCTTGTGACGCCAATATTAGCTATTGGCGGGGTACGTAAGCAGTAATGTATGCAGACACAGCTATCGCGCCAGCCAATATTTAATCCACAATTTCAAACGCAGAATAATACCCCACATACAATCGCATCACAACCAGTAGTTTGGTTAATGATAGTAAATAGGTTGATACATTATAATTGCTATCCCCATGTGTAACCAATAGCAGTTTCCCAGTTCTTATGTTATGCTAGCATTTTCGCTAACTGTTACTTATACATGTAGTAACAATTAGTATTATAATTCTGAATCATGTGCCGATTTGACGTAGCGATGGCCGCGGTACACGAATTTCACTTTTCGTCAACGCGTGTTCATTTAACATGAAGTGAGAAGGATCGCCCAGTGATAACTGAGGTTGTCAGGGAAAAAGCATTACTAGCCAACGTTATGAAGCACGAGGCTAGCACGGAAGCTAACAAAATGACAAAACTTTGCGCTACTTCACCTTAGCAGGGAATCGCTGAAAATTAAATGCTCACTTTTCGATTCAAGCCAATACTCGGTGTGAAGCAGTCAATGGTATTTAACTAGGCAAATGTGTGTGCAAGTAGTGGAACACTGTAAAATGCTGAACGTTTATAGTAGTCATTATTAAACCTACAAACCCAAATTAGCTAACATAACTTCACCCTCTTCCATCTTGTTTTCATTCGCCGCTCACTTCTCGCGGCTTTTACCGCATCAACATGCAACGTTAGCTTACTTTCTCAGTGAACTAGGATAAGTAACTCGTTACTTTATGTTATTTAATGTTACCTGTGAAACTTCAACGAAATGGTTGTCTCAATCCGACTTTCCACGTCAGAGGTCCTTTCTTCTTTTATTAAACTAGGGAGCTAGTAGCCACTGGTAGTTAATGCTACCTTATGCTAGCTAGCTTGTAGCTAGCTGGCTAGCTATCTCCCAGTTCGGGAGAGCAGCCCCGACCGATTCAGTTCGAAAGAGCTGTAGCAATGTTGCTTTTCCTCTCCCTCCAAAAAATAAAGTAAGTCCCCTTTCCCGTTTAAGATGTAAGCAAAGTGCAGTGCTCGACGGTCAACTGCGATTGCAGAAAGCTGGCATTTCAATCCAGGGTCTTCCGACAACCGGCCTCCGCCATGACGCCGTAGGGTTTACTTCTCTAGGAAACCCCGGACTGTGACGTAACGACTGTGCTTCTCTACTCAATGCAACAGCAGCAAACATCTGGCAGTGGATATTTTTAGACAAGAAATACTTTGAATTATACATTGATATGTCAGGTTCACCTCAACAACAAGGCAGTGCATTTGCAAGTTGTAGGGAGAAAGAGGTCTTTGTCCTGGTAAAAGGCAAGTGAATCGGAAGAAGATGAAAGAGGATGGACTGAAGGCTGACCTTATAATGCAAATAATAATTTAATACAGTCAGGAATCCAGAATGAATGAAAAGGCAACAAAAAGAAAAAGGAACAACGATTGAGACGTAATTCATTTATACAGATGTTGTTCTTCCTGCATGGCACTAGGCCTGGCTGGCGTACCTCCACAGGTGGGGGTGCAGAGGGGACAACTCACGGTTCGGAAGGTGTCACAGTTTGAGTCACGGATCGGATAATTTTTCGGATCAACATAAAAAGAAAGCAAAGATAACTAGACAATTATAACTTTGAATTCAATTTATTTAGTGATTTTATTTAACTCATGGACAGTGAATAAAAAATAGCCTGTAGGCCTACTGTCCACATCATTAAAAAAAAATAACTCAACTGAATCTGTCCATCCTAATATTTAATAAAACCTTAAATTATATGAAATTAAATAAAGTGCTAAATGAGACATTCAACTTTCTTCCTATCAACATGTACAATGAGCTTATGTCCCCATCATCACCTTTACCCTGGGCCAATCCGAATAGTCTTTTTTGCATAGGAAATTTCCTTTCCTATCGAGATGGACCGGAAGTAGGCTACTCGGCGGATAGGTGATTCGAATTCTCAAAATGCTTAGGAAAGACATAGGAAAGGAGCCTCGATTCATCCTTTAACCCTCCTTTAGCATAGGTTACTCCGGACCAACCTATGCGAAATTAAAGGAGATAGTGGTATCCCATAATCCTTTACGGCGGCAAGATTTAAAGCAACAGGCCACCGCCGGAGTTTACCGACTCTACACGACGAGAGGTAAAACAGAAGAGAGGAAGATTTAACTCGGCTAAAACAAAATACCCCCTCCCCCATAAAGATAATAAAGAACTCATAAAAGACCAACATCATAATAGTTATTTTCGTAGCACATAATTTACACCATACAAAAATAAAATACCAACTTCACATTTAATGAAGTTACTGGGGGCAGTTCATTTCAACATCAACAGTGTAGCCTCTTTTTATTCCACATGTGAATTGGGATATGGGAGTGATTCTCACTCTGTTGGCGACAACCTGATTAAAATCAATATGAAAAGAACTCATGGATCAAACAAGCGCTTGTTGTAGTCAATTTTCGGAGAATAGGCTATAGCAGGTGTGGCCAACCCGCAGCTCGTGAGCCGCATGCGGCTCTTTGCCCAGCTTTGTGCGGCTCTTCAGTTCATATCAAATTATGTGATTATATATATATTTTTTTTATACTTTTTTTTGTGTGGGCCTATGTGTGTGCATGTTCGCAAACGTTTCATGCGGCTCTTACGTTCGTTTTACATGTTGTCTATTATTTAATTTTTAATTTTATTAATGTGTAGGCCCTATGTGTATGCCTGTTCGCAAATGTTTAATTGAGGACGCAACATAACGTTTGCAAACGTTTGGTGCGGACGCAACATAAAACTGCCCGCTCAGCTTGGAGGGAGGTTTTCCGTGAGTAAACTATTTGTGTCAAGTTCGCTCCGAAACAGAGTGGGAGAGTTCATATTTTTTGTTGAACGTTATGCCAAGCCATTCTGCCTTTTTTTGCCAGGTGTCATTTGCGCATTTCAAGGCTTCCAATCTTCAGCGCCACTTCAGCTCTCTCCATGCTAAAAGTAAGTCCCACAAAGCAACATGCATAGTAAGAGAAAAACGCTATTTTAAATTGTTATATTTTTGTTTGTGGACTTGGTTGAACTGAGAGTTTGTGTGTGAGGCAGTGCACACAATGTTTCATTGTTGAAAATGACTGCCCTGTCGTCTTTAGCCCAGTCCTGTCATTATCACAGGGGCGGCCTTAACGATCTGGGGGCCCGTTTCAAGTCCTAGTGTGGGGCCCCCTTTTTTTTTTTCAATAAATAATGCTTGTGCATGCATGTGCAAGCTCCCCGCGAAAATAAAAACGCCCCCCCCCCCCCCCTGAAATCTTACTGGCCACCCCAGTTCAAATGTTATTTTTTATTTTCATTTTATTTTTTTAATTACATTTTTTTCCTGATATGTATCCTAGTTCAGAGATGATATGTATTTATTTTTCTTTCTTAACTTTTTTTGATAGGTAGTTGCCAAGTTCATCACACAAACACTCCAATCCACTGATATGAGATCAGTTTGCAATTTTCAATTACTAAATTAATGGTAGGACTGTGGCCACTAGAACTGGTCTCTGGTCAGCAAAGGTCTTGAAAACAGCATAAGTGTGCTTGTGACATGCGTGCCACCCATGCATGTGTATAAAAAAATTAAAGTTTGTTGTTAGCGAGTGTAACACGTTCTTAGCAAGGGCAGACTTTCATAAATAAAGGTTTATTTTTTTAGCAAGATATTTGGTCAAAAGCTAGTGGTCATCCGTCCCTCTGTCCAGTTGTTAGGCATCTGGCTGCTAGCAAGTTATGTTGTCTTGCTAATTTTACTATTCATCTGAGCTGAAATAAATATTGACTTTTTCCTTTATTATCTTCGCGAGAATGCACCAGAATGCTTAGATTACATGTTAAAAACACAAAAAAATCTTCTGGGGGGGATGCCCCCAGACCCCCCTTCAGGGGTTTAGTTTTCTGACAAACATTACAATGGATACTAACATGATTTGGGCATTTGGGATTATAAATCATCTTTGAATTGGTTGTACAGCATATAACATGCTATTCATTCAGGGGTGCGATGGCCACCCCACTCTAACTCTGTGGCCCACCTTGGCCATCCCCCAGTCAAAATTTCCTGGAATCACCACTGTGTGTACCCATGTGTACGATGTGGCTCTTTGCAGTAACACAGTAAAAAATGTGGCTCTTTGTCTCTGACTGGTTGGCCACCCCTGGGCTATAGTGTAGTTTCACGCTAGTGACTCACGTCAGCAATACTCGCCGTCGCGCAATGACGTCGGTTAGGAAAAGTGGAGTCGAATTCATTTGAAACAGTGCTGTCTTTTCCTATGTTCGATAGGAAGCACCTTTCACCTCTCCTTAACCCCGATGACGTTTAGGGGTTAAGGTATAGGAAAGGAGGCTTATAGGTTAGGAGATTGGACTATTCGGATTGGCCCCCTGAGTCTTTCTAAGCCGACCTGTCTCACCGGCATGCTAATGTGTGAGGGCCAGTAAGTCACGCGGTCTGGGTAAGAGCTGGGAACCGTGCCGCCAAACCCGAAAGGCAAACGCCTCATTACCCGAGCAGGGCTGGAGCACACGGTCAGCACAGAGACGTGAAGTGTGAGTATGCACCGAACAGCAGTTTGGAGTATTCAGCCTTTTTGGACAACCTAAACTGAGTCATGTAGGGGGCTCCACTAGGCGACATAGGCCCAATCCCAAATGACTCCCTAGGCACTCCCACTCCGTGAGCGAGTGTGACTCGCTGTGGAGTCACACTCGCGGCTGTGAAGTGCCACTCGATCATTAAGGGCGAGGGTATAACAACTGGTGCGGCTTTGGCAAGCCCTCGCCTTTGCCAGACGGAAACAGGAAGAAGACACTAGTTTGTTAAGTCTTTATTTCTCACCCTAAAATAGAATTCCACCACATTTATATTTGACCTGAAACACTCTTTACATTCATAAGCTACGCATGTGAGAGTAAAATGTAGTATTGAATAAAAACAAACTCACTCCCATGCTTTTTTGGCTGCATAATTTATTTGTTGTTAAACATTTTCTAACTGCATATTCTTAATTTTCCAGCTCAGTCTGTAGTGGAGAAAACGGGTGGGTGTTTGATCCGCTGTTTAATTATCCTTTTAGTTTACATGCACAGCATACAAAATCAGGGAAAAGAACAATAGTCTGCTAAAGCATGTATTCCACTTGTCATGATCTGCCATTACGACCGGCGAATCGCGGCAGTTAATTAGCGTGCATAAATTATAATGCACTGCAAGGGTGGTCATAAATAAGAAAAGTCATGCGCTCCAGCTGACTGAGGTCACCGCCGCTATTACTACCCCTCATCGGCTGTAACAGAAACACAAATCTTACTAACAATTTAAGGAAATAATAATCACTGTCCCTTATTAACTTGTGGGCATTTTCTTCATCTGCTTCGTTTTATCTTTTTCCACGCCTTGAAAATACACTAACGGTAGACAAGTGGCATAATCAAATCAACAAGTGTAAAACAACATGTTCGTTCCGATATTGTAGGCTACCCTCCGGTTCCGTCATTTAGGGCTATGCATAAAAATAATCAATCAAATGTCTGTTTGAGGTAAGAGTAGCTACGTTTCATTTATAATTCGGGAAACAAACTCCCTGGAACTCTCATTTGTAAGTTGGCTCTTCCATTCCGGACATAATTGATTGGCGGACACCTGTGTCAAACGTAGGGCTGAGCCAACGTTGATGCAGACTCGATGATCGAGGGCTTTATCACCCACTTACACTCGAGGCTCGATGGTTTGGGACGACACTCAATATGGCGGGCCCTCCCCGCGAACGTGCAAACGGAGGGATAGTGGATAGGGTTAGGGTGTAGGGGGTGGATCTAGATTGGGCCATAGTGTTGCTGGGAGACTTCAACATGGGCAACGATAGAGACACCTGGAGAGGCCTGATTGGGAGGAACGGCTTCCTGCTTTGCTTTCATGCCATAATTTGCCACAACGCCTCTTAGCATACAGTGGACTAGTGTAGATCCTGAAATCCTCGTTTCAGCTGCATCCAGAAATCGATTTTGAATAGGGAATCATTTTGAATCAAGAATACATTTTTAAACGAATTGTGAACACAAGAATCGAAATCAAATCAAATCGTGGGATTCCAAAAGATTCACAGCCCTAGTCGTCTGTTATTAGACTTCTGTGCTGGTCATGGTTTGTCTATAACGAACACCATGTTCAAAAATAAGGATGCTCATAAGTTTACGTGGCACCAGAGCACCCTAGGCCCGAAGGGCGATGATCGGTTTTGTGATCGTATCAGCTGATCTGAGGCCACATTTTTTGGACACTTCAATGAAGAGAGGTGCCGAGCTGTCAACTGATCACCATCTGGTGTTGAGTTGGGTCAAAGGGTGGGGGAAGACTCTGGACAGACATGGTAAGCCCAAATTGGTTGTGTGGTTGAACTTGGGATGCCTGGAGCAACTTCCATTGCTGAAGCCCGCAGCTCTGTGGTCTCAAGGTCTTGGGCGCCTTGGGATCCGCCAGTTAGAGTTGGTTGATGTGGGCATGGAAAGAGAAGTTTGGGGTCCCCTGCTCGAGCTGCTGCCCCAGCGACCCGACCCCTGGTAAGCGGTTGAAGATGTGAGAGTGAGAGAATGAGAGGGAGTTTACTCCTTTCTGCAGCCAGCCTCAAGTGGCCACTCGATGAACTGCAACTTTTTGCAACTCTTCCGGGGCTTCAACCTGAAGTCCCATAGGTTGCTGTTGCTTCGACCCAGGAGTCAGGAGCTTAAGGGTGCAGTTAACTTAGGACCAGTTGCCTCGTACCATGCCGAATCACGATTGTCCCCCCAGGTTACCTCTTGTTCCTCATCACGTAGTAATACCATATGAAAAACGCATTGATTGACATCGTCAATTGTGTGCGTTACTCACAACATTCTCACAAGCATTTTCGCAATGTTATGGTGTCATGATGAATGGTCCTAGCAGTTCTAATGGAAATACCATCATCAATCTAACGTCTTAGAATGTAAGAGGTTTAAATAACCCAGCTAAAAGAGCCAAGGTATTCTCTCATTTGCAAAGTCTTCATACTGATATTATGTTTCTACAAGAGACACATATTAAACATTTAGATGACATGAAATTGAGATGCAACTGGATAGGACAAACCTATCAGTCAACCTTTTCCGCTAAAGCATGTGGCGTGGCCATACTAATTAAGAAGACTCTTCCTTTTCAACATTTGTCCACCAGGGCTGACCCAAATGGTCGATTTATTATTGAGACGGGCACCATTTTGACGCTTCATGTCACCCTGTTAAATACAGTATACAGGTATATGCACTAAACTTTGATAATCTAGGCTTTTCCCGTAGTGTTTTCAGTCTCATTTCTGACTTATCAACAACCAGCTTGATAGCAGGCGGAGAGTTTAATTGCATTTTAGATACATTTATGGACAGATCTCCCTCTTGCCCAGTTAATCCTTCGGACTCCACAGTTGTATTGAATAATCTGGTGAAATCACTAAACCTTGTTGAAATTTTGATAATTCAGCATCTCACGAGAAAGAATACTCATTCTTTTCACAAGTTCATGGCACCTACTTAAGAATAGACTACTTTTTGGTTGGCTCTAAATTGGCATCAGCAATCCATGCATCAAAATACCATAACATATTCACCTCAGATCATAGTCCTGTCACCATTGGCGATGGCGAACGATGTTGGATGGAAAAAGGAAGACCCCTTACAATTGGCAACGTAATTCCAATTTACTTAATGATGAAGTATTCTGCGAAAAATATTCAGGCTTTTATTAAGGACTATGTGGCTTTAAATGACACAGGCGACGTTTACGATTCAAGTCTGTGGGAAGCTTTCAACGTACTACTAAGAGGATTTGTGATGTCATTTGAAGCCGAAAAAAAAACAAAGGAGATGTAGGCTGTCAGAATTAGATCAACGGCTCACTTTGCTTGAAAAACAGTATAGAAAGGCTCCAACCTCACCTGCGCTTACGGACATTGTCAAACTGAAACATATAACAGCATTCTTTCCAAAAAAGTTAGTATTTTACTTCTGAAAATTAAGCACAAGCAGTTTGAATTGGGAGAGAAACCTGGAGGTTTGCTCTCGCGTCAGCTGAGAGGTGAACAACAAGCCAGTGGGGCTATTCCCAAGATTAAACCTCATTCAAGTTCTTTAGTCACAGACCCTGTTAAAATAAATGACTGTTTCAGGAAGTTTTATGAAGAATTGTACTCCTCCCATAATCTTGCACAGGAAGAGGATATTCTTAAATTGTTGCATTATCTCCCACTTCCCCAACTATAGATTCAAATGCCCAAACTGAGATTAACTCAGAAATATCATTACAAGAAGTTCTTACAGCAATAAAATAATTCCCAAATGGAAAGACAGCTGGCCCTGATGGCCTTGGGATAGAGTTCTATAAGGCATATGCAAATGACGTGGCCCCTCTATTGTTGAGAATGCTTAAAGAGTCAATTAAAAGCAAACAGCTACCAAAGTAGTTATATAATGCAAATATTTCTTTAAGTTTAAAAAAGGAGAAAGACGACACCGACCCGTCATCATATCCCATATCCCTTCTCTGTAGCGAAGTAAAGATGACCAGGTGGGTTTTATCCCTAGGAGATGTTCTTTCTGTAATGAACGTATAGACTAATGAATATTGTATATAGCAAACAGAACTAGTCAAAATCTGGAGTCCTTGCACTTGATGCACACAAAGCGTTCCATCAGGTGGAGTGGAGGTACATGCTGTTAACCATAGAAGAGTTCGGCCTGGGCAAAAATGTCAGTGCATGCGGGTAGAGATGCTCTATGCTGATCCAACTGCATCTATTCTTACCAACTCGGAAAAGATCTCCCTCTTTTAGTTTACATCGTGGTGTCCGACAGGGTTGCCCCCTGAGCCCACTGCTGTTTGTCCTATGCATAGATGTAGATCCTGAATATCTCAGTAATCTACCAGTTAAAGTTACTGAACATATAAAGCCTACCTAAGAGCCACTATTCCCAAACAATCAAACCTGCTTCACAAATTGAACTACTATGTACGAAAGCTTTGTCTGTCCATTATGGGATGGTTATTGCTAAAAAAAGTGTTCTAGCACTCTATATATGGAGAAAATCCGTTATGAGATATCAGTGAAAGCAGACAAATATAAGCAGATATGGCAGCCTTTCCTGGACTGTATAGCAGCGCTGAAGTGACACCTTTCAGACTTTTTTTTTTGCTTCAGATTTACGTTTAGTTTAAACAATGTCTTTAGAAACCTGTTTAGTAGAGTACGCCATTTTAGCTGTTTATTTTATTCAGTCTTTTGTTTGTGTGTTCACTTTTACAGTTGTGTGTTTGTGTTCTTAAAAAATCAAAAAATAAAGTAGGCTATTTAAAAAAGTTTGAACTCCATCGGTCCTCCCTGAGGCAAATCATCTACAAATGGAGAGCAATAAAAGTGACTGCGATTAAAATTAAATAGGTGAAAGTACAATATAGCCTAATTAAAACAGTTACAGGTAGGCCCAGAGTTTGACAGATTTATGATAATATGTCGAATTTGTTAAAGGATGATGGGAAGGGATGAGAAGAGTAAAACACATAGGCTACTGGACTGTGGGCAATGTGGACAAGGCAGGACGTGACTGATCAGCTTTGTATTGAGAACTACACTCAAGGAAACACATTACAAACTGGACATTGTAGAGGTTAAATCATTCCAGAAGGTGGCAGTAGTGCGACGTTATAGAAGCAAGCTGCAGTAAAAGACCAAAGAAGTCTGCACTGCTGAGCAGAGCAGCGAGGATTCCAGTCATGGACCTATAATAACCATGGACATATAAAGAAATTATAACATGTTCCAGTCCTCCTGTCCCGGGCCACTAACAGACGCATCGCGCATTCATGATGATTCCAAGGCAGCCTTACTGCATAACAACAACGGAGAGGACGGCCTGCATTCAAAGAGTGAGTAGCCTATGAGCCGTTCATTTAAGGCTAACCAAAGCATCCGGAGGTTCATTGGGAGCGCATCGGTCACATAGCATTTATCTAGCGTTAAATATGAAAGAGCAGAGCTGGGGAGAGTTGAAGCCGAGCTATATATCCAGGAAGGGGAGATAATCTAGTAGACAGGCTCACCCTGATACAGTCTGATACAGTGTAGATCCCACAGCACAGGAATGAAAGCACGGGGGGAATGCGGAGGAAATACTGATACAAACCACAGACCCGCGTCCCGTCTGATAATCCTCACTTCAAACAACATTCCGATTATTTAGATCATTAACTCTTAAACCCCTTGTGAAGCTTGTGCATCATTAAGCACAGAGCATAAAGCATGGCTGCCCCCATACCTTTTGTTCCTTTTGGGAAGACAAATTCAATATTTTGATACCTTAAAAACTATTTAAAAAAACAATTTACAAAACAATTTATTCTTACTACAGAATCGTTCAATTAAAGATATTTCAATCATCATTATGTGTATTATGTAATGAAGCAGAGGAAGTTGCATTTGTTTTTCTTTTGCCCATTCGTTTCTTGTTTATGAACTAATAGCCTAACAATAATTGGCAAAGGCCACTAACTTCTTATCTTAAAGGCCTACTTCACCGGTTGGAATATGAAGGTGTATTGAACTCGGAGATCCTATGAAGTATAAATGTGCAAACATTTTTTAAATCGGATCATCCTAGCCTGAGAAAAGGCAGAAAGAGTGTTTTATGGTCTCACTGTCTAACCCTACATTTCTCTTTCTGTGACATCACAGAAAGAGAAATGTTATCAAATACGAGAATAATGGCCTAAATGTTGATTTTGAAAAATACATGTTTCAATTTAGTGGTCGAGGCTCCGGTGTTGTGCGAAAGTTACCTCCGTGTGTGTGTGTGTGTGTGTGTGTGTGTGTGTGTGTGTGTGTGTGTGTTCATTGTCATGGTTTAGGGGAAGGCTACAAGAAGCTTTCCCAAAGGTTTCAATTGTCAATTTCGACTGTAGGGAACGTTGTCAGGAAATGGAAGGACACAGGCATAGTGGCAGTTAAACCCAGGCATGGCAGACCAAGAAAAAAACAGGAGCGGCATAGGTGGAGGATTGTGAGAATGGTTGCACACAACCCACAGATCACCTCCAAAGGCCTGCAAGAACATCTGGCTGCAGATGGTGCATCTGTACATCGTTCAACAATTCAGCGCAATTTGCACCAAAACATCTGCTTTTTATAAAGACCAAATAACTTAATTTTTGTCTCATCAGTCCAAAGCATTTTCTTCAAATATGAAGCTGGCTTGTCTAAATGAGCTTTTGCATACTCCATGCAACTGTATCTGTGGCGTGGGCGCAGAAAGGGCTTCCTTCTCATCACCCGGTCATACAGATGTTTTGGTGCAAATTGCACTGAATTGTAGAACCATGTACAGATACACAATCTGCAGCCAGATGTTCTTGCAGGTCTTTGGAGGTGATCTTTGGGTCGTGTGCAACCATTCTCACAATCCGCCGCATATGCCGCTCTTGTACTTTTCTTGGTCTGCTAGACCTGGGTTTAACTGCAACTGTGCCTGTGTCCTTCCATTCCCTGACAACGTTCCTTACAGTAGAAATTGACAATTGAAACCTTTGGGAAAGCTTCTTGTAGCCTTCCCCTAAACCATGACAATGAATAATCTTTGTTTTTAAGATCTTTTGGGAGCTGTTTTGATGATCCCATTCTGTCTCACTTCAGCAGAGAGTCAAAGAGAAGTGGAACTTGCATTTAGGCACCTAAAATACATTTTCTCATGATTAAACAGACAATTCTATGAGGTTCAAGGCTTAACAACATAATCCAACCAACTTTGTGTTTAAAATCATCAGTTTTACATGCTGTTACAGGCATTAAAATCAACAAAACCACAAGGGTACCCATATTTTTGCACAGCCAGTTTTTCACATTTTATTTTATTTCATACAACCAAATACTGCTTTTCAAAAAATCTTTGTTTGGAAAACATCCCAGTACTTAGCTGTTCCTGGTAAATTAAAGACATACCACTTTTATATTTTTTTTGTGAAAGCAGAGTCAATTATAATGCCGGCTGAGAGGGGTTCCCAAACTTTTTCAAATGATTGTATGTATGCTACGCATATTGAATGAGATATTGCCTCATTTGCATATTTTATTAAATTTTTTAGACAAAGTGTAATACAAAAAGTATTTCTCTTAATATGAAGATTAATCTGGTAAAAAAGTATGAGGATATCTATAAAGGAAAAAAAAGTCCCATTCACCACGTAGTGTGATACTAGTGTCACCTGTTGTGGTCATTGTCAGGACTTTCGCCCCGGATAGAGATTTTGTCACACATCCCACGTTGTTCACTGGGGTCATATTAGTCTATAACAGTTGAGATATTCTTTGCTAAATGAAGTGCATACAAAACTTTCCCAGCACCTAGAATATAAGTGTTTCACAAGATAACAAGCTTAAAACAGATAAAAACCAGAAGAACATGACAGAATTTTGTGTTCCAAAGATATTTTTTATGTTTTGTTTTTTCCCTGACTAATCTATCTCTGTCTGTCTGTCTGTCTGTCTGTCTCTCTGTCTGTCTCTCTCTCTCTCTCTCTCTCTCTCTCTCTGTGATCACTGCAGGTTGGCATTTACTACCATGTGTGATTCTGCAGATTGAGGTGGGTGGCAGTGTCTTTGTGTGAAGCAAGGGCAAGCAGTCAGCTTAATGTTATTGTATCCTAACAAAATATTTTGTGGTCATTAGCATGCTCACAGTGGCAGATCAGTGTTTAACAAAGACTGTATATAAAAGATGTTTAGGTTATTCAATAATATAAATGATAGGCATTTAAGCTGAGCATAGAAAAGTAACAAAAATGTCATATCATTACCTTTGTTTGCGTGTGTGTGTGTGTGTGTGTGTGTGTGTGTGTGTGTATGTATGTGTGTGTGTGTGTGTGTGTGTGTGTGAATGTGTGTGTGCGCACTCACATGTAGGAAACATTTCTTTGTGTCACTCTGAAATATTGGAAACAGTCTCAAATTTATTTACACATTTTTATTTGCCTCCATCGTTTTGCACTTTTACTTCTTTTACAGTTGTATTTTGTCTATATTTTCTCATTTTGCTTTTCAACATAACTTACTCAAAAAAGAAAATGACCTCGGTGTTTGAAGATTGAATCACATATTTCTTTAAGTAGAGCAGACAATAAAAAAACAGGTGTGAACATTAACGGCATTCTAAATTAATAATATAAAAAAATCTAGCAGTTTTGATTTGACCATTCACTGTTCAATATGCTTTGGATATTCACTGTATCTATTGGTCCGTACACACATGCCTGATGACATACTTTAGTGTAGAAATGGTTCAGAACTGTCTGTAAAGCAGAAGAGAGTTTAATAAAATATAAAGCGTCAAACTGATCTCACTTGTCATTTGTCATCTTTGATTTTGTCATTCTGATCATCACTTTATGTTTTACAATCCCTTACCAAATTATGGAATGTTCTTTGTTTTTTTGTTATTCATTTTTATGTTTACAGAGGAAAATATATACAGGTATGTATGTGTGTGTGTATATACATATCAGTGATTCTTGAGAAATGGGACAAAACAGGGTGCAATGTTGAAAAAATACAAACCCTATGTTTCGGCAAATTAAATTACATGTTTGTATCCAACATATACTAAGCTACTGAGCTAAGCTTTGACACAACCTCCCAACTTTTGTTTTTTTTACCGTCATTGGCCTATCACCACCGTCAGATGTTAACTCCGTCAGATTTCCTGTCTGACGGTGTTGACATATTTAACATTTCTTAAACATAACAAATGGAATTTATCTAGTAGCCATTCGGTTTTTCTGTTGATGTTAGGTGCTAGTATGAACTACTTCAGGAAAATAAAATGATCAAAAAATTTCAAATAACTTCTTCAGAAATTGTAAGTCGGTGTTGACATATCATGGTTGTGACACAGGACTTTCAAGATTCAGAATGTAAAATACTCTAAAACTACAACACTTATCAGAGCATGTCTGACTCTGTACTCTGCAGAGGTAGGCCCAATCTAGATCCACCCCCTACACCCTAACCCTATTCACTATCCCTCCGTTTGCGCGTTCGCGGGGAGGGCCCGCCATATTGAGTGCCGTCCCAATCCACCAAGCCTCGAGTGTAAGTGGGTGATAAAGCCCTCGATTACCGAGTCTGCATCGATGGAGGCTCAGCCCTCCGTTTGACACAGGTGTCCGCCAATCAATTATGTCCGGAATGGAAGAGCCAAACCTACAAATGAGAGTTCCATGGAGTTTGTTTCCCGAATTATAAATTAAATGTGCTCTTACCTCAAACAGACATTTGATTGATTATTTTTATGCATAGCCCTAATCAGGGGCGTAGCACCAAATTCTGGGCCCCTATACAAAAAGTCCTGATGGGCCCCCTGAAAGGCGGTCTTACAATACACATGGCTCTCTGAGCCAGACAACTCCACAATACATTTATTTGAGGAATGACCACATCATTGCTTTTACCGGTGTTTCCCCCAGAAAATGTCTTAGTCAAGGTGGTCACTGGCCAGGGTCACAGGAGGCGCGGCGCAACGCGCCTCGGCGAAAATGTTGGGGGTATTTTGCTCAAAGATGCCAATGCGCACTATAGAAATAAACAACAGTTTATTTGAATACAAAAATACAACAGACACTGACCTTACAGTTGTGCAATTTTGTTTGCTATGTGCAGGTAAAATTTTACGGACAGTACAAAACACAATTAAAGAAAACTTCTACTGTTTTGGTGCAATACTATGCAGACACACTAAATACAAATAATAGACCATACACTTGTGTATGCACAACAAGTGCAAATTCAACTTTTTAAAGTTCCTTTATGGATGGGGGGCTGTGATTATTGTGGACAATAGGCCTACTGTGATAGCCTGGCTCCGCCTGCCCGCCTACTTCTGGCCAAATTTCATTTTCCCTTCAGTAGTCAGTCTGGGTGTACAGTGCATTTCCCAGTTTTCTCCGGAGAATCTACAATCGTCCAATCAGCGAGTGGCTGAGAACGATGACGTCGAAGTCGCGCTCCAGTTTCAGTTGAATGCTGCGTTCCTTTATACTCGGAAGAAGGAGATTTCTGACTTGGTAGTTCCGAGTTCCGACCTGTCTGTGTTCCAGTGCATCTGCTCGCGAAAGTATGGACGCCTAAAACCTTTCTCGTCCAAATAACTAAACGTTAGGCTCTAACAAGTTACTGCTGCCAGGTACCGGTAGATTCATAGACTACAATATGTAGTGAAGTCGGAAATTTCCGAGTTCCCTGTCCAACTGGAACGCACCGTCAAAAGCCAGCTCATGATACACGTGACGACCAAACGTGATGCGATTGGTTGGCTAATCCAGAGTGGCACTGGGCAGATCCAATAGTTTTAAACTTCAACAGACACCCGCCTCCAAGTGAGTAAACGTTTGCCAATTACAGCACTTCCAGACCTTCTGTACAAATGAAATGAAGTACGATGGTCTGGTTGGACCAGGCTACTACTGTGATGTGATAGCCTATAATTCATTAATGGTTATTATTAGCCTATTTGCTTGATTTATTTTTAAATACAAAGGTTATTGGTCGTTTTGGAACATGTCTTTCCCAATTTAAAACATAAAAATAAAGCAGCATTGAAAATTCAGAAAATAAATCTTGTTGGTCTACACTAGCATGCTGTTCTACAAATAACTCAATAGTTGAAATAATAAATACAATGTGTTTTCCCCTTAAAATGTCTAAATGCATTTCAAATACAGTAACAGTGTGGCACTTCTTTAAACTTACTGAAACTTGCAGGGGCCATCACTCTCATGTATTTATCAGACTTTTCTCTGCGCTTTCTGAGCTGATAGATAGGTTGTGTTGCCACAGTGATGTGGAGTCTTAAACTGTTCTAGCTTTGCCAGCACTTATATCTGTACAGCTAAATATCCCCATAGAAACATAGCTGCGTTTATTTTCGCCACCAGTTCAATTCAATGTCGGCTTGCTCCTGCTTACTCTCCCGCACACATGCCTTAAGGCCAGGACACACCGGCCCGATAATCGCCGTCGTAGAGTCGGAAGGGCTCGGAGCTCGGAGACACGAATCTGTTTGGTGTGTGCCGTGAAATCGGTCGACGTTGATGTCGTCGGGCTTCTTCAATCGGCGGCGGACAGTCTTTCAGTTGGAGCAATTTGATTTGTGGAGGGCTAGCGAATCAGTGAAGCCTGGAAGTGAGGCGGGTAGCACAAACAGCTAACAACAGTTAGCCATCGTTTTAATATGTTTGTTTGTTTCGTTCAGCGAGTACTCACATGCTTCAACCCTTGTTGACTGCTCGACACCATGCTCGACACTCTCTGCTAAAAATGGTGCTCTTTATGGTCCAAAAATATAAATACGTATTTCTATCTATGTTTATGGTCTAGAGAGCCGTCCCATCATTTCCGGCTTCCGTATTTTTTCGGGCCACAATACAGATTAGCGCCGCCTGCTGTTATGGAGCCATTACGTCCCGCGCAAGCGCAGAGCGTACGGAAAGGCAACAGTCGGTTTGGTGTGTTCTTTGCACTTTTTCGGCCGCGACGGGAAGACTGGAGCTCCCTGAATCGGCAGTCACCATTTTCGGGTAGTCGGACTGGTGTGTCCTGGCCTTTAGTCATGCGCAGGCCCCTGATCTCCTTGCAAGGGTCAGGGGCCTATCATGAGCCAGTCAATTATTTATTTTTTTGGAATGGCATTGTTCAGGGCCTTCGAAGATCGGGGCCCCACATTCAGCTTTAAAAAAAAATAAAAAATAAAAAAATTTTGATGGGCCCCCCTCTGCCTTGGGCCCCCCCGTGACTGTCGCACTTTCCCCCGCAGTCCGTCGGCCCTGGCCCTAATTGACGGAACCGGAGGGTAGCCTACAATTTAGCATATTGGAACGAACATGTTGTTTTACACTTGTTGAATTGACTATGCCACTTGTCTACCTTTAGTGTTTTTTCAGGACCTTGGATAAAAGATAAAAAGAAGCAGATGAAGAAAATGCCCACAAGTTAATAAGGGACAGTGTTTATTATTTCCTTATATTGTTAGTAGGCTAAGATTTGAGTTACTGTTATTTAAAGCCGATGAGGGGTAGTAATAGCGGCGGTGACGTCAGTCAGCCGGAGCTTCTATGCATGACTTTTCTTATTTTTGACCACCCTTGCGGTGCATTATAATTTATGCACGCTAACTAACGCGATTCGCGGGTCGTAATGGCAGATTAACGTAACGGCAAGTGGAATACATGCCTATCAGACTATTGTTCTTTTCGCTGGTTTTGTATGCTGCTGTGCATGTAAACTAAAAGGATAAACAGCGGATCAAACACCCACCCGTTTTCCCACATACTGAGCTGGTAAAATTTAGAATATGCAGTTAGAAAATGTTTAACAACAAATAAATTATGCAGCCAAAGAAGCATGAGTACTACATTTTATTCTCACATGCGTATATTAGCCGATTATGAGTGTAGGCTAGAGTGTTTCAGGTTAATGTTTTGTATACGATTATCATCAATATCCTTTCTGAAATGTTCTGTGTACAGGTTAGTATACAATAACTAGGACTTGAAGAGATAGCGAAACAGGCCTAAAAAAATACAAAGTTCTTATCGTTACAGAATTTAAATATTGCTGTTTAAAATATAAATGCGGTGGAATTTTATTTTATGGTGAGAAATAAAGGCCCTTTCTAGAACCACCCCCTACACCCTATCCACTATCCCTCCGTTTGCGCGTTCGCGAGGAGGGCCCGCCATATTGAGTGTCATCCCAAACCACAGAGCCTCGAGTGTGAGTGGGTTATAAAGCCCTCGATCACCGAGTCTGCATCGATGGTGGCTTAGCCCTACGTTTGACACAGGTGTCCGCCAATCAATTAAGTCCGGAATGGAGGAGCCAAACCTACAAATGAGAGTTCCATGGAGTTTGTTTCCCGAATTATAAATGAAATGTTCTCTTACCTCAAACAGACATTTGATTGATTATTTTTATGCATAGCCCTATATGACGGAACCGGAGGGTAGCCTACAATATCGGAATTAACATGTTGTTTTACACTTGTTGATTTGATTATGCCACTTGTCTACCGTTAGTGTATTTTCAAGGCGTGGATAAAAGATAAAACGAAGCAGATGAATAAAATGCCCACAAGTTAATAAGGGACAGTGATTATTATTTCTTTAAATTGTTAGTAAGATTTGTGTTACTGTTAAAGCCGATGAGGGGTAGTAGGCTAATAGCGGCGGTGACATCAGTCAGCTGGAGCGCATGACTTTTCTTATTTATGACCACCCTTGCAGTGCATTATAATTTATGCACGCTAATTAACTGCCGCGATTCGTGGGTCGAAATGGCAGATTAACGTATCATGACAAGTGGAATACATGCTTTAGCAGACTATTGTTCTTTTCCCTGGTTGTGTATGCTGCTGCGCATGTAAACTAAAAGGATAATTAAACAGCGGATAAAAACACCCACCCGTTTTCTCCACTACAGACTGAGCTGGTAAAATTAAGAATATGCTGTTACAAAATGTTTAACAAAAAATTAATTATGCAGCCAAAAAATCACGGGAGTGTTTGTTTTTATTCAATGCTACATTTTACTCTCACATGCGTAGCTGAATATGAATGTAAAGAGTGTTTCAGGTCAAATATAAATGTGGTGGAATTTTATTTTAGGGTGAGAAATAAAGACTTAACAGTTTAACTAGTGTTAGTTAGTCTTCCTGTTTCCGTCTGACAGAGGCGAGGGCTTGCCAAAGCCGCGCCGTTGTTATACCCTCCCCTTAAAGGCCTACTTCACCGGTTTGAATATGAAGGTGTATTGAATTCTGAGATCCTATGTAGTATAAATGTGCAAAAAAAATTGAAATTGGTTCATCCTAGCCTGAGAAAAGGCAGAAAGAGTGTTTTTTTAACCCTATATTAATCTTACTGTGACATCACAGTAAGATAAATATAGGGTTAAAAAAAAACCTTACTTTGTAAATATTACTGTGATTTCTCCTACTGTGACATCACAGTAATATTTACAAAGTAATTTTTTTTTAACCCTATATTTATCTTACTGTGATGTCACAGTAAGATTAATATAGGGTTAAAAAAAAACACTCTTTCTGCCTTTTCTCAGACTAGGATGAACCGATTTTCTTTTTTTTTGCACATTTATACTACATAGGATCTCAGAATTCAATACACCTTCATATTCCCACCGGTGAAGTAGGCCTTTAATGATCGATTGGCACTTCACAGCCGCGACGGTGACTCCACAGCAAGTCACACTCGCTCACGGAGTGGGAATGCCTAGGGAGTCGTTTGGGAAAGGGCCAAAGACTGAACAAACTTCCTGTTCCTGTCTGACAGAGGCGAGGGCTTGCCATGGACCTCATAGACATTATAATGTCTATGATGGACCTAGCCGCGCCGTTGTTATACCCTCCCCCTTAATGATCGAGTGGCACTCCACGGCCGCGAGGGTGACTCCACAGCGAGTGACACTCGCTCACGGAGTGGGAGTGCCTAGGGAGTCATTTGGGATTGGGCCGTAGAATTTGACAAGAGGTCCTTCAAAGTGAAAGCTGCCCCTTAATTCGCCTGATTTTATTACATTTTACATAATGAAATGTCTGACGGTGTTGACTTATAGTAATGTTGTCCCACCACTTAAAATCTTTATAAAACATGAATGTGTTGTAGAATAACTGTTTTTATTGATATGAGAGATTATTTAGTGTTACTTTTGATGAAAAAAGCTCTTTCTAATAGGTTTTATTGCATATGAAAGATTGAAACCTTCTCTGAGGACACACTGTTTTTGACGTTGTGAGAAGGTAACAAGTGTCATATATTTGACATAATAATGATAAAATTAAATTTAAGGGGATAATTGTGCTCCAGACATTTTATTCTTAATCCCTAATAACATTTACAATTTTAAATATTTTTTGTTTTAAACATAACAGCAGTTACATATGGAAGACGGCCTTTTGTCCCGGTTCTCAAGAATCACTGATATATATATAATATACACTCACCGGCCACTTTATTAGCGCTACACCAGTTCAATTTCTTGTTAACCCATAACTAATCTGCCAATCTCATGGCAGCAACTCAATGCATTTAGGTATGTATACCCATGGCCGCCTTAATGCACGGTCTTACCTGGGCTGAAGCCCCAGGGCCTACGAAGATCAGGGGCCTCTCTCAAAAAAAAAATATATATATTTTTTTTTTACTGTCTCAATATAGGCCTCTGATCTAAGAAGGCCCCGCACATTGTCATTTAAAACAATAAATTATTGACTGGCTCATGATAGGCCCCTAATCTTCGTAGGGGGGGCGGGCGTACTGAGAACAGGGGCCTATCATGAACCATTAAAGAAAAAGGAAAAATAATCACATTATTTTTGGCCTATGAAGATCAAGGGGCCTATCATTCACCAGTAAATTTTTGTTATTTTTGTTTAATAACATTGTTCGGGGCAACGCAGATCAAGGGCCTATATTGAGTTGAGCCATTAAAAACAAAACGAATAGTTCAAAGAGAGAAGTAGCTTTGGGATAAGGGATTATTTAAAAAAAAAATTGGAATGCTGACTGACTGGATTTTTTAAACCTGTATATTTTTGTTTCTGCTTTTTGGTATTTCTGTGTCTCCAAATTATTCCAGAAACTAGCTCACATAGGACACAGTTGATTTAGCCTTAGTTTTCTTGTCAAAGTGCACCAGATTGATGCATTTTACTTTAAAAGGTTCAAATTTTTCTTCAGGGGGGGCATACCCCCGGACCCCCCTAAAAGGTCCTGGGACCCCACCGCTGTCTCCTCAATAACTTGGAAAAACACTGTAACCAACCATGTGTGTTTGGTTATTAAAAGTCATTAGACCAGGAGGGGGTTATGTACATGTTACCTTAAGTGATTTTGTATTTCATCAATAGAGATATTGTGGTGTAGACAAACATGGCTTTAACGCATCTGTATTGTAAGACCGCCGCCCGGGGGGGCCTACGAAACCTCTCAGCCCCAGGGCCTAGTGGCAGGTAAAGGCAGCCCTGTGTATACCTGGACAGGACAATTTATTGAAGTTCAAACAGAATGGGGAAGAAAGGGGGTTTAAGTGACTTTGAACGTGGCATGGTTGATGGTGCCAGACGGGCTGGTCTGAGTATTTCAGAAACTGCTGATCTACTGGGATTTTCACGCACAACCATCTCTAGGGTTTACAGAGAATGGCCCGAAAAAGGAAAAATATCCAGTGAGTGGCAGCTGTGTAGAGGAAAATGCCTTGTTGATGTCAGAGGTCAGAGGAAGATGGGCAGACTGGTTAGAGATGATAGAAAGGCAAGAGTAACTCAAATCACCACTTATTACAACCAGGGTATGCAGAATACCATCTCTGAATGCACAACACAACCAACCTTGAAGCAGATGGGCTACAGCAACAGAAGACCCCACAGGGTGCCACTCCTGTCAGCTAAAAACAGGAAACTGAGGCTACAATTCACAAAGGCTCACCAAAATTGGACAATAGAAGATTGGAAACATCTTGCCTAGTCTGATGAGTCTAAATTTCAGATGTGAAGTTCAGTTGGTGGGGTCAGAATTTGGCGTAAAAACATGAAAGTATGGATCCATCCAGCCGTACACCATCAACCATGCCACGTTCAAAGTCACTTAAACCTCCTTTCTTCCCCATTCTGATGCTCGGTTTGAACTTCAGCACTTTGTCTTCCAGTATACATGCCTAAATGCATTGAGTTGCTGCCATGTGATTGGCTGATAAGCTATTTGTTTTTACAAGCAATTTAACAGGTGTACTCAATAAAGTGTCCGGTGATACATGGCCGGTGATACAGTGGAGGAAATAAGTATTTGATACCTCACTGATTTTGTAAGTTTGCCCACTTACAATGAAATTAACGGTCTATAATTTTAATGCTAGGTTTATTTTAACAGTGATAGACAGAATATCAAAAAGAAAATCCAGAAAATCAGATAAAAAAAGATAGAAATTATTTTGCATTTTATTGTGTGAAATACAGTGAGGTAGGGGAGAACGGGGTAATTTGTCACACGGGTTGGTTGTCACAATCGTTATATCTCGGAACCAGAAGGCGCTGTCTGTGAAATTTTGGTATGTAAATATCCAGAATTGGGATCAGAGGTCACCTACATAGTCTTCCTTGGAGTTAGACTGCTGAATTTGAGGTGAGAGGACTGTTTTTGTTTTTCATGTCAAATTGAAAATATTTAGCTCCTCAGTATTTTTCTTCTAGGCTTTTACAGAATGGGTTTATAACAAAACACTTGTTACCCATAAAAAGTGTGAAGGGTAAACTATAGTTTAGATTGTGGTTAGCAAGCTAATTAGTTGTCAGATGGTTGTTGGCCTTGATGCTAGCAAAAAATTCAAGTTGGGGTTGGTCGTCACATTCTTGGGGGGGTTGGTTGTCACAAGTTATCCAAAGGCTACAGCCAGAAAAGGAACCCAATAACGAAATAAATTGTCAAGCTGTATCCTCACTGACACCCCACAGAAGGAAAGAATAGAGCAGGAAAAGGCAGCTAGCATGCAAAAGAAAAAAGGGCAACAAAATCAAAACAACCCAGTGCATCCCAAACTAGACAAGCTGCCAAGGCTACATTAAGTTATATAGGCCTATTTGTCAACTTGACAATGCAATTATTTAGCTACTTTCTTTCCTTGTTTTCAAGATTATTCCCATTAAGATAACATTGTGACAAACAACCCCATAGTGTATGACAACCGACCCCTTGATGGGGTTGATTGTCACAATGTGTAAGGGTGTCTTTAATGATTAATTTCTTCTTTATTACAATAAGATAAAAAAGTGAGGGGTACACATTTCAAGCCAACACTTTAAGCTTCAATGTAATGTAGGAATGACTATCGAAAGATGTTTAGGTGATGAGCAATTCTCAGTAGAGTAAAAAGTGTGCTTACTTACCCCGTTCTCCCCTACAGGAGCCTGAAGAGCAGAACCAACAGACTGGCTAACAGCTTCTTCCCTTGGGCAATCAGGACCCTTAACTCTCATAAAACATATAACATTAAACAGACATACATATCTACCTCACTTTCCACAAGTGCAATATGCTTTCTGCCTTTTAGATTTATTTATTATGACATTGCCTGTCCTTGTCTTGTTTTTTTTGTTATTTCTGTGTCTTGTTTTTATACTATTATTAACTTAAGGGCACTTTACACGAAACGGTGCATACACGAAAATATTTTCGCGGTTGCACTATATCATTTACATGAAAACAGCAAACGCAGGCATGAAACCGCAAGTTTTTGAGTTCTATTTCGTTCCTACTGACCGCCAGAGGCGGTGCTTACAGCACTGGATGTTCCATCGCGCGCATGCGCAGGTCGAGATCTTTATACCAACAAAGTCACCTGTGACACCTGGGTGACTCCGGGAATGTATATATTCCGGAAGTCACCAGAGGTTCTGTTCCTTCTATATTCTCGCGGACTAGCAGGTCGCACACATTGTTGTGTGCTAATATACCATTAGCTTGTCGCAAGTAGCTCGTACCTAAGGGTTGGTGCTTCGATTTGACTTCGACCACCAAGGGCTGCGACTTGCAATTCGTTCGACTTGGCTGCGGCCAGTAAGGGGTGAGTAAAGTGTGAAGGCTACGCGTAGCCCGAGGCTACCGCGGAAGCTAATATCACCTTTCCACCTTGCTTTGATTAGATCAGGCGGCGGCTGGGTTCACAGTCGCCGTGTTATTCTTTCGTTCGCACCGTTGCTTGTGTGTTTCGCTAAGCCCGGTTGCTAATTGTATGCTCGAATGTATTGTCTTTCTAGCATTGTGCACTGTTGATCGGGTGCTACGTTCGCCCCGACCGGTTGCCTACTCTGATTTAATCGATAGCGAGCGGCTTGGGGTACCAAGCCGCCGCCACAGTACTTTGTAGCATTGTCGCACTGTTGCTCGGCTGCTGAGTAGCCTAGAGCGGCTGCATAGGCTACTTAATTTGCTCGTCAGGTGCGGCTTCGGGTCAGAAGCCTCTTTCACTGTTGTTCGCACCGTTGCTTGTGTGTTTTTTGCTAAGCCGGTTGCTAATTGTATGCTCGAATGTATTGTCTTTCTAGCATTGTTGCACTGTTGATCGGGTGCTACGTTCGCCCCGACCGGTTGCTTACTTTGATTTAATCGACAGCGAGCGGCTTGGGGGTACCAAGCCGCCGCCACAGTACTTTGTAGCATTGTGAGTAGCCTAGAGCGGTTGCATAGGCTACTTAATTTGCTCGTACCAGTGGTGAGCCGTGCCACACACTAGTATGCTGTTATACACTGTATGCTGCTGTATTGCTCGCCGGTGGACGAATTAGTTTCCTAAATCGCCTTCACCGTGTTATTTTAGCCGTGTCACACTGTTGCGTGTGTAGGCTACTGTAGTGTGTCGCCAGTTGGCAGCTTAGTTTCACGGCACGGGTGTCGTGTCTGTGCCGCTGTGTTATTATAGCCGTGTTGCACGGTAGCTCACGCCTTAGCCTGACTGCATAGGCTACTTAATTTGCTCACCAGTGAACGTCGTTGCCGTCACCAAGAGCCGCTGACACTGCCAGGGGACTGCAGATGGAGAATAGCATTTTGGCTAATTCTAGCATTTTTTAACCCATGTATGATCATGTGGTTTATTGATTTGCACTGTCCCCTTCTTAAGTAAACTGAATTCAATTGAACTGTGTTATTTAGGGGGTCGTGGGTGCGCTCTCGTAAAGCTCGATTGCCTAGCCTACTGTAATTATGCTCGCCAGTGGGCAGCATAGTTTTACACAACAGGTCGCATCGTTGCTTGGGTGCTCTCGCCTAAAGCTCGATTGCCTAAAGCCTACTGTAATTATGCTCGCCAGTGGGCAGCATAGCTTTACACAACAGGTTGCATTGTTGCTTGGGTGCTCTCGCCTAAAGCTCGATTGCCTAAAGCCTACTGTAATTATGCTCGCCAGTGGGCAGCATAGCTTTACACAACAGGTCGCATCGTTGCTTGGGTGCTCTCGCCTAAAGCTCGATTGCCTAAAGCCTACTGTAATTGTGCTCGCCAGTGGGCAGCATAGTTTTACACCGCCACCGTTTTATTCTAGCGGTGTCGCACCGTGGCTCGGTTGCTCTCGCCTGAAGCCCGGTTGCATACATTAGTGCTAGCCAGTGAGCGTCTTATGTTTCCAAGGGCCGCCTTCACTGTGTTATTGTAGCTGTCACACAGTTGTCGTGTCTGCGCAGGCTACTGTAATTGCTCGCCAGTGGGCGCTATAGTTTTGCACCGCCGCTGTATTATTCTGGCGGTGTCGCACCGCGGCTCGGTTGTTCTCGCCTGGAGCCCGGTTGCATACCTTAGTCAGATGCATATTTAGTTGGCTCGACAGTAGGCAGCTTACGCCTTCATGACCTCCATACAGTGGGGAATGGCCATGACAAGTGCCCTGCAGGTCTCAGGGTTGAGTACCTGAGGGAAGCGCTGTCAGATAGCCCATGCATGAACTGTAGTTTCATGTCTCAGGCACTTAGGTTGCTAGGTAGAGGCTCTTCTACTGGCCTCTAACCAGCGGCAGGCCCTCAATCCTCCGTTCCTGTGTGCCTCCCTCTGAGCCTTATTCCGCTCAGCTCCGTAGATGCTGGCCAGATTTAAGGGCTCTCTCCCATCACACGGTGACAGCAGAGCTCTGGCAGCCAGGCACAATGCTGATAGTTAGGGCTCGGACTGGTTAGCTCCGATTGAGCCTGCTATAGCATCCCTGGTTGTCTCCCCAGACGAGGCTCTGAGAGCCGATGTGCGCTGCCCTCGGCCCCAGTGCCGGATTTCAGGCAACCTCCTTACTAGGAGTTATGACATTGCTGCCTGTGTGGGCCATCTGGGAATTTGCTTTCTCACACAGTCCTGGCTCGGTCGCTAACCATACAGGGGCCAGGTGCTGGTCACTCAGCATGGACCCTCAGTGATGCTTCACTGCAGACTTTGCATTATGACTAGGGAGCTAGGCAGGTTGATGTCAACTGTGACGTCGTCCCAGTCGGAGGTGTGTCGACTGACCCTCCATTCTCTTTCAGTGATCCCAGGCCAGACGTTCGGCCAGCTGCTCTTCAGGCCCGGTGCGAAGTGTCCAGGTTGACCAGGCTAGACAGTAATTGCACGCTGCGACGTGCACCTCTGCCTGATTCCAGGCCGGGAACCTCTGTGGTACCCCGTGCCAATAGCTTCAACCACGTTCAGGTGGACAATCAAGGGGCCAGTGCTTCTCAGCACATTCTGCACAGTGCCGTACACTGCGCTACAGCTGCATTTCAGGCGCCAGGAGGTCGGCGTCCAGCCTCCGCCCTCCCCCAGAGTCCTTGGGGGTGCTACTCGATGCTCGGTAGGTTCTACTCAACCGAAGTTCAGGTACCAGGAGGTGGGGCGGGGTCGCCCCGTTCTGGACTAAGACGGCGGAATCAGTGCCTCACGATTCTTCCTTTCCCCATGCTGCGTGTTGCAGGGGTACTCCAGTCTATCGCTCAGGCGGACTGGGTTGTGTCATAGCCCTGAAAGATGCTACTTCAAGTCCCTACTGCCCAATGTCACAGGTGGTCCTCCCCTTTGCATTTCTGGGCAGGGTGTACCAGTTCAGGGTTCCTCCGTTTGGGCCGTCCCTGGCTCTGCGGATATTGGACAGTGTGTGGCAGCATCCCTGCCACCATTACAGCTCAGCTGGTGCTCGAGTCGGCGGCCATGCGAGCCTGCCTTTCTCCATAGCGCGTAGCTACCGTTCAGCAGCTACTACAGCACTCCATGCAATGGAGGCTGCTGGAGTACAGCCTCTTCCTTCGACTGATAAGTATGCTGACCTCAGCATAATCTAATTATCACTATCCAAGCTGTCCAAGTTCCAGGTGTCCGGAACACAGCGATAGAAAAGGGCCACCCCCGGGGAGTGGAGACTCCATCCGGAGGTGGTGGGCATGATTGGGACAAGTATGGCAGGGCAGTGGCATATCTCTTTGCTTCCGAAGAGATGACCCACTGTCCCCCTGGGTTCTCCTAGATGGAGAGGACCAGTCCCCTAAGGCAGGATGCTCTGGCTAGTGCTTGGCCAGTCATCCTGCTTTGTGCATTTCCTTCGCACCGTTGCTTGTGTGTTTTTCACTAAGCCCGGTTGCTAATTGTATGCTGGAATGTATTGTCTTTCTAGCATTGTTGCACTGTGATCGGGTGCTAAGTTCGCCTAGACCGGTTGCTTACTTTGATTTAATCGACAGCGAGTGGCTTGGGGTGAGCCAAGCCACCGCCACAGTATTTGTAGCATTGTCGCCTAGAGCGGTTGCATAGGCTACTAATTTGCTCGTCAAGTGGGCGGCTTCGGGTCAGAAGTCGCTTTCACTGTGTATTGAGCTGTGTCCCACCAGCGTGGGCTCTCACCTAAGCCTTGCGTGCATAGCTTACTTATTGCTTGCCAGTGGATGAGCCGTGCCACACACTATGTGTGTAGCTTTTGTACTGACAACACTGGATGGGGTCCAGCATTGCAGTTACAGCCTACGTTTGGTGGCTCCACATTGGCCAGGAAGGCCATGGATCCCAGCGTTACTAAACTCCTCAAGGAGAGCCTTGGTGCCTTCCAGGGAGACAGGACCTTCTGTCTCAGGTAGGCGGACACATGTGGCACCCGAACTCGGGGCGCCTGCAGCTGTGCGTGGGGCTCCTGGTAGCCAGGACCCACTGTTGACGTATTGCGACCAGTCAGAGGTCCATACCGTTTTAACTTCAGGGGCACTCGCCACTACATGGCGCTATGCAGACAGGTGGAAGTTGTTTTCACAGTGGTGCATGGCACATGGCGAAGTCCCATGGACTTGTCAGTGATAGTGATACTACACTTTCTGCAGTCTGTGTTGGGCAGCAGGACAGCTGCTTCCACCCTGTGCGTCTATGTGGCTGCGATATCGGCCGCACATGCAGGGGTGGACAACCAGACGGTAGGGTCCCACTACCTAGTCAGGCCAGAGGCTTCATTCAGCCACCATGACCCCTGAGGGCACCATCATGGGACTTACAAGTAGTCCTGAGGGCCTTAGGTCTACCCCCATTTGGGCCGCTGAGTCAGGCAGACCTGACGCGGCTGTCTATGAAGACGGCATTCCTCCTTGCCATTGCGACTGCAATCGGTCGGTGAACTCCATGCCTCGGCAGTGAGCCAGGCGTGCTTGCTCTGGCATGCAGAGGGGTCAGGAGTGGTGCTCTCGCCAAATCCATCCTTCCTATCCAAACGATTGTCTCCCCACCATGGAAACCAATCGATCGAGTTGGCTGCTTTCAATCCCCTGGGCTCACCAGGGGGTGCAGAAAGAACGTCAGACCCACTGTGCCCGGTGCGGGCGCTTAGGGCATAGGTTGTGGCAACAACCAGCTTGCGTAAGACAAATACCTCTTTGTCTGCTATGGGAGCTGCAGGAAGGGGGCTGCCCTGTCCAAACAGAGACACTCCCACTGACTTGTGGAGGTGGTCTTGAATGCATATAGAGCACAGGGGCTCCCCATGCCTTGGCCGTTGAGTGCCACTCTACCAGGAGTATGGCTACATCAGGGGCTGCCTTGAAGCGGATTTCACGGCAGGACATTGCGCCACGGCTACATGGTCTTCATCATGTACGTTGCGCGGCTCTACAGAGTAAATGTGCTGCACCTCATCCGGTGGGATGACAGCTGTCTTGTTGATGGCTGCAAGCCCTTAATTGATGAGTACTCTTCGTGACCTTTTTGGTATAAGTCATCCAGTGCTGTAAGCACCGCCTCTGGCGGTCAGTAGGAACGAAATAGAACGATAGTTACGTATGTAACTACGGTTCTATGAGTTCCGGATGACCGCCAGAGTTCTCTGTCACTCAGACTTCTCAGACACCGCGAGAAGATCCAGTTGGAACAGAACCTCTGGTGACTTCCGGAATATATACATTCCCGGAGTCACCCAGGTGTCACAGGTGACTTTGTTGGTATAAAGATCTCGACCTGCGCATGCGCGCGATGGAACATCCAGTGCTGTAAGCACCGCCTCTGGCGGTCATCCGGAACTCATAGAACCGTAGTTACATACGTAACTATCGATCTACTCCCAGGGAGGATTTTTTGGAAAACACAACGATTTTGGTTTCTTGTAAACACCGAAACCATTTTCCCTGGTAACGCTGACGTCACGGCTCCACTTAACGTATGCTTAGTCTATAACATTTGCTGTCAAAATACCCACACGCGAGTTATAAAGTTAGAAGACAACATAGCATGAAAGGTGTCTCCGCGGCACTATCACTGTGATCAGCGGAGAGTGTCGTGCAGGGCTCAAATATAACACTCGCCAATTTAGACCACCCAACACTTTTTCTGGGGAAAGATGTGTGCTCTGCCGGTTTTTCTAGCAAAATAAACGTGTGTAGCTTCTATATGCCAGGGACACGGCTCTCTCTACATTAAAAAAACACTATCCATAGTTCAGCGCGCAGCGGTTAAGTTACTGTTCAACAAAAGGAGCATTAAGGCTACGGCTTCACAGTAAAAGCATTTCACTGGCCAAGCATTAGCATTTCACTGGACAAACGTGAGTCGACTTTTATTTTGAAGTACGCCTAACAGGAAAAGTAGCCGCTCACAAAGCCCCTTCACTATCAGCATGTCTTCTGTTTTCACGAGTTCAGTGCGGTGAAATAAGAGGACAGAAAGCTTGTAATTTACAATACTTGCAACCCCAAGCTTACACCAACCGCTTTATGAACGTTAATTACTTTTCGGTTACAGTAAGGTTTTATGCATCAAATTGTACTGGAAGAGCTATCTACTAGGCTAAGTGTCACCGCTGACTATTGGCTTGGCATGCCTATACACTGCTAATACAGCGATTTTGTCCCTTTTCCTCTGAAAACATGTGTACGAGTGAAGATGTCAGATAAATTGTGTCTGAACAGGGTTTTTTTTTAAACCAAAAACGGGAAAACTGTCACGTTTTCACCGTGTAAAGTGCCCCTTAAATTGCTTGTCTGTTTTTTCTGTATGTGTAATGCACCTTCAGTTGGCAATCCCAATTTCGTTGTATAGGTGACTGTACAATGACAATAAAGACTATCTTATCTTAATAAGTATTTGATCCCCTATCAAAACATTGCTTAGTACTTGGTGGAGAAACCCTTGTTGGCAAGTACAGAGGTCAGACGTGTCTTGTAGTTGAAGACCAGGTTTGCACACATCTCAGGAGGATATTTGGACCACTCCTCTTTGCAGATCCTCTCCTAATCTTTAAGGTTCGAGGCTGTCACTTGAGCTTCAGTTCCCTCCATAGATCTATTGGATTAAGGTCCGGAGACTGGCTAGGCCACTCCATGACCTTAATGTGCTTCTTCTTGAGCCACTCCTTTGTTGCCTTTGCTGTATTTTTAGGGTCATTGACGTGCTGGAAGACCCATCCACGACCCATTTTTACGGACCTGGCTGAGAGAAAGAGATTGTCACCCAGTATTTCATGGTACATGGCCCCATCCATAGTTCCCTCGATGCATTGAAGTCCACCTGTCCCCTTAGAAGAGAAACAACCCCAAAGCATAATGCTTCAACCTCCATGCTTGACTGTGGGGATGGTGTTCTTGGGGTCATAGTCAGAATTCCTCTTCCTCCAAGCATGGCGAGTCACTATGATGCCAAATAACTTGATTTTGTTCTAATCTGACCACATCACCTTCTCCCAAGCATCCTCTGAGTCGTTCAGGTGTTCATTGGCAAACTTCAGACGGTTCTGTACATGAGCAGGGAGACCTTATGGGCACTACAGAATTTCAATCCATTACGGCATAGTGTGTTACCAATGGTTTTCTTGGTGACTGTGGTCCCAGCTGCCTTGGGATCATAAACAAGCTCCTCCCGTGTAGATCTGGGCTGATCCCTCACCTTTCTCATGATCATTGATACCCCACGAGGTGAGATCTTGCATGGAGCCCCATAGCAAGGGAGATTGATGGTCATTTTGGGTTTCTTTCATTTTCGAATAATCGCACCAACAGATGTTTCCTTCTCACCCAGATTCTCGCCAATGGTCTTGTAGTCTATTCTGGCCTCGTGCAGGTCTATAATCTTGTCCCTGATGTCCTTAGACAGCTCTTTGGTCTTGCCCATGATGGAGATGTTGGAGTTTGATTTATTGACTCTTGATACTTTTTTAAAACACGTGGACTAATCTGTGGGAGCCAGAATTCTTTATGGTTGGTAGGGGATCAAATACTTATTTCACTCAATGAAATGCAAAATAATTTATATATTTTTTTTAATGTGATTTTCTGGATTTTCTTTTTGATATTCTGTCTATCACTGTTAAAATAAACCTAGCTTTAAAATTATAGACCGCTCATTTCTTTGTAAGTGGGCAAACTTACAAAATCGGTGAGGGATCAAATACTTATTTCCTCCACTGTATATACTGTATACGTATATCATACATATATATAAGAGGGTTACAAACTAGTGTTGTCTCTTAAAAGTGAAAGGACTGTAAGTTAGACAATTAATAACAGTGAGTCAAGTTTGCAGCATTTAAATGTCTCCAAGGCATCTACTTCTAATAACAGAAAACAGGAACTTGACAGAAGCAAAAACTGCACGTGACAAAAGCAGACTGTGAGAACATGCAACTAATCTGAAGAACTCAATGAACAGCTCTTCTGCTCGAACCAAACCCTCTCAAGCATTTTCTCATCATTATATAGGCTACTGCACTAAGAATGAATAGGTATCATTAAATAGGCTACTTCACTCAGAATGAATAGGTATTGATCAGTTCCACCCCAGACATTTAGACTTGTCATGTCAGTGAAAGAAGAGGTGAACAGCTAACATGAGGGATGACTCTGTATGGATCAGGTCTAGTGCCTCTAGAGGCCACTAAAGACTGCACACTGCTGTGGGCACTGCTATTTGGAAACTTCACTTAGCAGTGTGAATCCACACTGATGCTCCTCTCCAATAGCCTGGAAATCCAGACCTGCCGCTGGCAAAAAAATGCTCAGCATGTTGGTCTGGACACTCTCCATTGGTAATGAAATTTATTTAATTATCTATTTTACCTTTATTTATACTCAAGATATCATTGAGGGGTGACCCTCATTTGCAATGATGTCGAGAAACAAAAACAACAATACATGCACTATATACAATGCAAATACATCAAATACACAACAAGCTGGTAAAGAGAAACATTGGTAACACTTTATAATAACTATCCGTTGTAACTCGTTAATAGATCATTAGTAAACTCTTAATTAATGATTATTAATGATTTGTTAAGTGTTTGTTAGCAGTTTGTTAAGGATTTATAACAATGGTAGATAGTTAATAGCTTAATAATTGAATCAGTTCATCTGGGAGGTAATCCGAGATACCGACGAGGCTGAAATAGGCTATAGACTATACACAGTGCATGGGCAACTGAGGGCAGCCCCATTTTCAAATATTTTTAAATAAACTCAATACACACTGTGCATGCCATGGACTTGAAGGTGACGTGATCAGTTAATCTCGGATTACCTCCCAGATGAACTGATTCAATTATTAAGCTATTAACTATCTACCATTGTTATAAATCCTTAACAAACTGCTAACAAACACTTAACAAATCATTAATAATCATTAATTAAGAGTTTACTAATGATCTATTAACGAGTTACAACGGATAGTTATTATAAAGTGTTACCGAAACATTTTGGACAGAGGTGTAGAGTGGCTGGAAATAAAATAAAATTGGTAAAAGTACAATATGGCCTAATTAAAACAGTTACAGTTACAGGTTGGTAGATTTAAGATAGTATGTTTAAATTGGTTAAAGGTATTCATGGTATTCATTTCATATATTTTGTTTTGTCTGTACTTAGAACAAGCCTGAGGTCCACTAGACAGTCCTGCAGGGTGTTAAAAGAGCTCTGTAGGTTCTGAACAGATTGGTGCACCGAATCTGAAATGCAATACAGTACTGTGTCGTCAGCATATAGATGGGCGTGACCGTTTTTTAGCGATGAAACAATGTTATTTATATAAATTGTGAATAGGACTGGACCCAAAATTGAGCCCTGTGGGACACCATCTGTAACTGTAAAAAACTCAGATTGGTATCTTCCTAGTTTAACTGACTGCTGTCTATCGTCCCTAAACCAGCTACATGCAGAATGATCAAAACCAATGTCATGCAGCCTCTGCAAAAGTAAATGGTGGTCAACAGTATCAAAGGCCTTTGAAAGATCAATAAAAAGTGCTGCACAGCGCTTTTTCTTGTCTAATGCTCCAACAATGTTGTCTACAACCAAAGTCACAGCAGAGACAGTACTGTGACCTGCCCTAAAACCAGATAGGAACGGGTTCAAAATGGAAGCACTAGTTAGAAATGTTTTTAACTGATTATTAAAAAGTGATTCTAGGATTTTTGCCAGGCATTGGAGATTGTAAATTGTCCTGTAATTATTAAGATTATTTTTGTCACCACCTTTATGTAAAGGAATTATGTGAGCTTTTTTCCAAATTTTAGGAACTAAACCAGAGGAGATGGAAATATTAAAATTATGGGTTATTTGTTTTGATATGATATGTGTAGAGAGCTTGATTGAAAACTGGTCCAAACTGTCCTCCCCCATGTACTTCTTGGGGTTGATGGCGAGGAGAGCATCTACAACAACACAAAATGCAGTCGTAGGTGCCGCCCCTTGAGTTGGGAAGGTCTATTGATCGTGGCCAGACCCTGTATCGTTCTAGATGTGGGTCTGGCTTTCCAGGCTACCTATCCACAGCACTGCAGGTGAAAAGGGTGAACATTTTAACTTATAGATATCATCATAAACTTTTGCCAGTTGATCACTATTATTTTCTTGATTACAATTTTTTTTGTAGGCGCATACACATTCACCCATCTGTCGCTCTGGCGTGCACCGGCAGTGAGACCACGATTGAGACGGGTGTCGGTTTGTAGCGTTCTCGCTTGTGATGGATATTCATTTTGGGATCCCCGAAAAGTTTATTAGCTGATTACATGCAGTGCAGCTGACTGAGAGATCGGCTTTATGAAACGTGCACATTATGAAAGTGATCACTGTATGAAGAAAGAGCGATTTAATACTTATATTAACATAAATAAACCGCTTACTTCACCTTTAATGAAAAGTACTGTAGATAGAAACATCTGATCTTTGTTGAAGATGCCAGCCATAATCAGGCATCATAACAATAATATCAGTTTTCTCATACCAGTTGATGTATTGTAATAGTCCTGTTGTTCCACAAGGTGGGGCCATATGGACTAAGCTTAAGGGTAAATGTAATTATCTAGCACTGTCCTTTAAAAAAAAAAACCCTATAAAGATTTGGCGTAAAAAATATAGATCTTAACAACTTAAAACTTCTCTTTAATTTTTGGGGAAAGTCAAGTCAAAATGGAGTAAGTGAGAGCGGAATGTGATGGGACTCCAGGTCAGTGTCAGCACATCACATACAGTAGGCCTGCTTATTAAACTATTGACAATTCTAAATAAGTCAATGTGACACCTATGATGGATTTCATAATTTTAGAGCCACTTGGCCATTTAAGGTCATATTTCAACAGAGGAAGTAAAGAAGGGGCACTTCCTTGGGCGGAAAGAGACTTGAGCAGTTTGACACAGTTACAGCTTGACTACACTACAAAGAGCCAGAAGATGTAAAGCAGCCTAGTCCCCATATTGTGAGATGCTCCATCCTAAACCTAAACCCCCTCACCTTCAACATGAACCAAAGTCTATACATACGTAGCATATCCAGCTAGACATGTGAAAGTAGGCTATTTCACAATGTCTTTCTTGTAGAACGCACTGCTGTTCTCCTTTACACCTTTGCTCCAACATGTCACTCACATCGCTGCAGCAGGAACAAGAAAATTATTCTTGACTCAAAGTATCATGAAGTATTTTTTTCTAAAAAGAAAAAAAAAGGAAAATGTTTTGAGATTAAGAAGAGACCAAACTAAATATTGTTGTGGTGCCAGCCTAAACTTAAACCACAACAACTACAGGCCTCGTCCCAAACTTTAACACAGACAAACATTGGCCTTATGCTTTAGACCTAAAGTCACAGTTTAAACCTAAAACAGACCATGAAGAACTGGATTCAATATTCTTACTTTCGAAAAAAAATCCAGTATCTCAGCCTTTTTAAACAAAAGTTTCAAATTCAAATTGAATTGAAACTACATTTGAAGAAAAAAGGTTCAAACGATAAAAGGCTGCAGCCTCTGGACGCGTGTATGAGTTCTACTGACAGTTTGTTGTGAGCTTTAAACACACCAAAGCCTTCACTTCCTGAGTGGTAAACATGTTCTGCTTTTGACACATGGCTGACTATCTGCCCCTGCTTACGCTGCTCAGTACACACACACACACACACACACACACACACACACACACACACACACACACACACACACACACACACACACACACACAAACACACACTCACACACACACACACACACACACACTCACACAGACATGCAAACACACACACACACACACACACACACACACTCACACAGACATGCAAACACACACACACACACACACACACACACACACAGACTAAATAAATAAGCTTAGATTTTCATAAGCCATGAAAAAGCCATGAATGTGTTTTAAACATGTAATCGAAGCATTCTGGTGCATTCTGGTGAAGAGAATAAAGGAAAAAGTCAACATTTGTTTCAGTTTAGATGAATAGTAAAATTAACAAAACAACATCAGTTGCTAGCAGCCAGATGCTTAACAACTGGACTGAGGGACAGATGACCACTACCTTTTGCTAATGTTATTGGGGCTGCTAACCAAATATTTAGCTAAACAATTCTGTCGTTACTAAGAATATGTTACACTTAGAATATAGATAATTGAAACTACACACACAATTTTTTAATTCTGAAAAATCTTCAAAAATCTGTTATTACTGTTAAACATATTCAGTTTATATGGGTATGACGCCACTGAGTACTTGTACTTCAGATTTTGAATATATGACTTTACTTGTATCTGAATACTGTCTATATTTGAATTCAGTAATGGATCTTAGTATTTGTTCCACCACGGAACAAAAAGCAATAATCTTAGGAGGAAGAGCAACACAAAGACATCATACTTGTTGGCCAAAAATAACAGTTATATTAACAATCTAATACAATTTTTATTATTTTGCTGTTTTCCAATAATACATTTTTTGGGTTGCAACATTTAAATGTTAATTTATTTGGTAACGCTTTATATCAAGGTCCTTGTAATAAGCATTAGTTAATAGGTAATAGGACCCTTAATGGATCATTAACATTAATTTGTGGTAATGTTTTTACCTTCATAAAGCAGCAAAAAATGCTAAGTAAAGGTTTATCAATGACATAATAGGTAAATTGGAAAGATTCAATAAACTGGTTTGTAATGCTTTTATAAACAACTTGAAGAAACTCGTAAGACTTGTATTAATGTTAATAAACAATCAATAAATGGATTAAAAATAAAACAGGGCCATTACCATACTGATTTATAACATGTAACAGCACAAAACAGACACAAATATTGTTACCTATATGGCCTGAACAAAAATAAAATGTTTAATAGACAAATTGACCATTGTAATATTAACATCACTGACAGCAAAGCTTAGCTACACATAGAACCATGGAAAACATTAATAGACAAAAAACACATGGGACAGTAAAAAACTCAATTATAATCATTTAAATAACTATAGTTATTAATAAATATTTTGGAAAAGCACACTCACATTTAATGTTACGAAAAATTAAATGCTAAAATATTTAGTTTGCAAAACAAAAACAAAAAACTCAAGGTCCAAGTATTGTCTTTCCACCACATGTCATTGTCCTGATAGAGAGATTGAGATATAGCTACTGTTCCCCAGGTCAACAGGGAACGTTCAATTCAAATACATTTTAAAAATGGGATTAAACACTCTTAATATGTGCCTCAACAACAAACAACGTCATGTGTGCTGTCATTGCAGTCACCACATCATTTCCTGCACACATGTTTGCCAGTGTTAAGATTAAGAGAAAAAAAAAGAAAAAAAGGGAAGTAAACGAATTAAAATGTCAAGGAAGTCGTTAAAATGAGGAAGCTTGAGTACTAGTGTGTCAGTCCTCAGACTCCAGCTGGAATGAACAGTGAGTGTTTGACTGTTCTCAGGTCTGCTGTTTGTCAGGAGCCGGCTCAGTTTAAGATGACCTTTCTACATGTTCAGACGGCTGCTAGCTGATATGCTGAAGGACTAGAAGAGAAACATCAGCACATTGCATACAGTAAGTGCAGTTATAGTTTTTTTTTTAGCCTTGTGAGGTCAAACTCTTTGGACTTAACTCCTTGTTTCAAAATGTTCAACTTTTTGGACCAAGTCAACCTTTGTTTTTGTATTAGGCTTGTCTGTCTTACCAACTAATTTCATCTTTCACTCCATCACTTTTTTGATAAAAGGAGAAGAATATGCCAAAGGGGCTGAGACTCTTCCATTTTTTTTTCAGTGCAGCTGACCTTTTCTTATTTTATGATAAATATACAGATAACAGCGTGTGTTGGAAACGGAAGGCCAAAGTATTGTTTTATTAATTTGCCCACTGTGTGACTCCTTAGAATTACATGAATATTTTAGGATTATGGAAAGGAATAAAAATAAAAAATAATTCATGCATAGATTTTTTTTTCTTGGTCTTCACTACAGGACTTACAGGTGCAATTTAAGAAACTTTCCATTTACGTTCCTGCTACGTTTCGATGTCTACTACGTTTAAAAGGAAATCATTGAAAAAATGTTCTCCAATTGCCAGCTGCAAGTTAAATAAATGTGTAACCCCTAAAGTGATCAAATTAAGCCGTATTTCAAATAAATAGATAATAATAAACGCATATTTGTCTTATAGTTCAATGTACAATCTAAAAATCTATCGTCATATGGGCCACTTTTTACTTTAACTTTTTACATACATTTAGCTAATAACACATATGGTTTTACTCCAATAGAATTTTAAATGCAGGACTTTGATTTGTGATGGGGCATTGTTTTTTTTTGTTTTTTTTTATATATTTTTTTGGCATTTTTATGCTTTTTATTGATAGTGTAGAGACAGAGTTGAAAATGGGGCAGAGAGGGGAGTGACATGCAGAGCACGACCGCGGGCTGGAATCGAACCCGGGTTCGCTGTTGGCCGAGGCCCATGGGGGGGATGCCCTACTAACTGAGCTAAGGGCGTCCCCCTGATGGGGCATTGTTCTATTGGTCCTAGCACTCAGTGCGGTTACATGGGACAACTAGATTGGATTAAGACATATACCGAACTTGCCCCTCGAACGGACCGCGTCACTTGTCTGAGTATACATGGCCTTTCAAATATTCGATAAATGGCCGGAGCATGAGTTATCCAGTTGTGTTCTTATCCGACTTTGCTTGTCCGTTAATGTGCCGATTTGTGTGCGAAGTAGATCGGATAAAGGTGTTTACATGCATTTTACAAGTCCTGTTGAAGTCTTATTCGTTTATTTACCTGATTATGAGTCTGCATGTAAACGCACTGACTGAAGTAAAGGGTCTGAGCTTTCCACCACTCTTCTTTATAGTGTACAAACAACAGATAGCTTCTGTTGTATTGTGAACCAGCTGATTTTGCCTGGCATCTTCATACTTTCATGTGTGTTTTGAGCTGCTAGAATGCTGATCACAGGAGGCAGAAAGCTAGCTAATTGTCTTAATCACAAATCGGCACTGTTCAATCTCCTCCATGTTAAAACATTCTTTCCATTGTCGGCCAAGGAGTTCTGAAGTGTCGTTGAGAGAGAGGCCTCATCATGTTAACCTTTTTTAAATTCCCTGAATGAATCAGTAAGTCTCCCAAACAGGCAGACATTAAAACACACTGCAGCTCATACACAGCTCACATCAAACCATCCAAAAATACAAAGATAAACCCTAGAACATCTGAGCTCAGAAACATTCCCCAGTGAGACGGACGTTTCACAGCCATAAAAAGGATGTTTGGTCTATTAAGCTGGAACCCTGAAGTACTGGCCAGGTGGCAGTTTTCTGTCTTAAATGTCAAAGTGACAGTACATTTAGGCCCCTCAGATGTGCAGCCTTGTACAGCCTAGTTGCCCGCCGTCTGAGTGTGCATGGATTTGCATAATGGGAATGAGAGACTTTAAAGTGCTTTGTGCTCTGCTCAGATTAACATGGGATGTATAAGTGCTATCCATCTACTATGCTTTTTTTTTGTTGAACACCATTGTGTTTTATATGAAAAGGTTGGGTGGTCCTCTCTTAAAGAAAGATGTTACTCACATTGGCAAGGCAAGGCAAGGCAAGTTTATTTCTATAGCACAATTCAAACACAAGGCCACTCAAAGTGCTTTACAGGGGCAAGATTAAAATACATAAAACACATTAGAAGACATTTAAAAGCGAATGAAAATAAGTAAAACATTTAAATAAAATAAAAAGTACAGGTTAAAATGGAAACAGAAAAGTCTTCAGACTCGATTTAAAAGAACTGAGGGTTGCAGCAGACCTCAAGTTTTCTGGGAGTTTGTTCCAGATATTTGGTGCATAAAAACTAAAAGCTGCTTCTCCTCGTTTAGTCCTAACTCTTGGGACTGTAAGTAAACCTGTCCCAGACGACCTAAGGGCTCTGGACGGTTCATAACGTATCAGCAGATCAGTATTTTGGCGCTAAACCATTTAGTGCTTTATAAACCAACATCAGTATTTTGAAATCAATTCTTTGAGTGACAGGAAGCCAGTGTAAAGACCTCAGAACTGGGGTAATGTGATCCACTTTTTTGGTCCTAGTGAGGACTCGAGCAGCAGCGTTCTGAATTAGCTGAAGCTGTCTGATAGATTTTTTTGGAAGGCCTGCAAGGACACTGTTACAGTAGTCAAGTCTACTGAAGATAAATGCATGGACAAGTTTTTCTAAATCTTGCTGAGACATAAGTCCTTTAATTCTTGATATGTTTTTAAGGTGGTAGTATGCTGACTTATTAATTGATTTAATGTGTTTCTTGAAATTCAAGTCGGAGTCTATGACAACACCAAGATTTCTGGCTTGGTGTGTGGTTTCTAGCATAACAGATGTAAGCTGTGCGCTGACTTTTAATTGTTCATCTTTGGCACCAAAGACAATTACTTCAGTTTTGTCGTTGTTTAATTGAAGGAAATTTTGGCACATCCAATCATTGATTTGTTCAATGCACTTACTCAGTGCTTGTATCAGACTGTAGTCTCCTGGTGATATGGTTATGTAAATTTGTGTGTCGTCTGCATAATTATGGTAGCATAATTTGTTTTTATTCATAATCTGAGCTAGTGGGAGCATGTAGATGTTAAACAGAAGAGGCCCAAGAATGGAACCTTGGGGGACCCCGCATTCAATATGTGTCCGCTCAGATGTGAAATTGCCTATTGACACATAGTAGTCTCTGTCCTTTAAGTAGGATTCAAACCAGCTTAGTACAGTTTCAGAAAGTCCAACCCAGTTTGCTACTAGTCGATCTAGTAATATGCTGTGGTCAACTGTGTCAAAAGCGGCACTGAGATATTTTTTGGCATATTTTTATTTATAAAGCCCTGACCGGGAAGCTACCACACTCAAAGAAATGACTCATTGGATGAACTCAATTAAATTGTGGGCAGTATTTCCATCCAACAAATATATGTTACCCCAAACTAAAAGAAGTCCATACATTCAATATTATGTATTTGAGTTCCTCTACCAAATCTTTTTTAAGTTGGTCTTAAACTAAATTAAACTAAATTTTATTTAACCTTTATTTAACCAGGAGAAGTCTCATTGAGATTAAAAATCTATTTTGCAAGAGAGTCTTGGCCAAGAGGCAGCTGCACAGTTCAACAAGAATTTAACCTCAAAATGACATTTTAAGGTCTATTTATTGTAGCACTTGTGACATCGGTGAGGACTTTCACTTCTTCATTGACGACTCCAACTTCATCTGGCTCCAAAAACTGACGGACTGTGTGAATGCCCATAACTGTGGCAGCAATGACGTTCTAGGCATCTTCAGCAGCAGATGGCGGAAAAACAAAAATACACAACACTCTTTTAACATAAAAGACTATTTTTTATATAAAGCCATGTTCCAAATAACATATACCTCAAATAGGAATATTGATGAATACAGTGAATATTGCAGATGTCTATACTGTAGATGAAGAACAATGGCAAATATAGGTGCAGGGGCGAGTGTTGACTCAACTTGTGTGTGCAGGAGAGCTGAGAGACCTTTTTTAAAAGTGTCTGTGTCATTTAATCTTTTTTGAAGATAATCTGATTTTGAATGCAATTTCTCTTCTGTGCTGCTGTTTTCAAAATCAGGTATCTGCTGTGTTTACCCGTCATGTTAACTTTAAGGTGCATCCCAGCCTCAACCTGAATATATTCTAGATTCATTCAGCTGAGCCACATGTGACAGGCGCTGCTCACAGAGGCAGTGTGGCTGCCAAATTTCCAGTAAAAATATTTTTTAAAGTTCCTAGCTCAAAAGTGAAATGAGGCCTCACAGCCAGGGCCTGCCAACTCAACCTTAAAAAAACGTGTGAAACTCGTCTGTTCTTTACATTATCACGGCAACTTTACAAATACCAATTTATAAAACAACATGAACAATATCTCACATTTTGGGACTACTGAAAAAACTTACCGAGAGTAGTAGAGTTATAGTCGCTCGCTGCAGGAAGAGGGACAAAATGGCATGGAAATACTCAAAGGGCGTGGTCACCTCACCTGCGCATGCTCCCCTAATTGACCTCAATCTTTTTGGGTTGAATGGATGGGTCAGCAGAGAGATGAATATATTTTAAGTTACACATGTTAAACTAGTTTGGTTTTTATTTGAAATAATACAGTATATATTTCATTAGACAAATAGAATATTAATGTGTCACATCTAAGAAGGGCTTGAATAATTTTTTTGAGTTCACATTATTTGACTGCAATGCTGCAAAGTTCAGATGGGCTTTATCAGACCCACTCTACTGACATGCTCATGTTATATGTCCCACAAGCCCGGTCTGAGCTTGGAAAGACAGCTTTTAGCTTCAGTGCCCCTGACTCCTGGAACAACTTACAAATTAAAATAAATACCTTCATATGTCTATATTGTAAGCTATATATTTCAGCCACATCATTTTCCTTGCAGTCATTGTACGTTGCTGTCTAAATGTTGTTTTGGCTCTGTATCAGCTTGTTGTGTATTTGATGTTGCACATTGTGTTTGTGTTTTTGCTTTGCATTCGTTTTGTTTGACTTGACGTTGTTGGAAATGAGGGTCGGTCACCCCTCACTGATCTCTCCAGTATTCATAATGAATGAATGAATGTTTATGTGGATCATGTAGCATTGTGTAGGGCTCAGATATTAAGTTAAGAGAGAGAATATAACATGACAAGATGCCGTAGACAGGTTCAGATTTGGTCACCAATTCATTCTGCTTTGTTTATTGAATAGAATCAGAAGACGTGATGATACAAATGGTCATGTTCATTCATGGTGTGTGACAGTGAAATAGGATGATGTTTGGGATGGTAACAGAGAAACATCATTGTGAGCATGTGTTGGGGGTGTCTCTAAAATATTCATAATTAGCTATTTTTGCTTTGAATTTTTATTTTTCTACATCTTCATCCTCATGACTAGTGCGTACAGGGCTGCCTTTACCTGCCACTAGGCCCTGGGGCTGAGAGGTTTCGTAGGCCCCCCCGGGCGGCGGTCTTACAATACAGATGCGTTAAAGCCATGTTTGTCTACACCACAATATCTCTATTGATGAAATACAAAATCACTTAAGGTAACATGTACATAACCCCCTCCTGGTCTAATGACTTTTAATAACCAAACACACATGGTTGGTTACAGTGTTTTTCCAAGTTATTGAGGAGACAGCGGTGGGGTCCCAGGACCTTTTAGGGGGATCCGGGGGCATGCCCCCCCTGAAGAAAAATTTGAACCTTTTAAAGTAAAATGCATCAATCTGGTGCACTTTGACAAGAAAACAAAGGCTAAATCAACTGTGTCCTATGTGAGCTAATTTCTGGAATAATTTGGAGACACAGAAATACCAAAAAGCAGAAACAAAAATATACAGGTTTAAAAAATCCAGTCAGTCAGCATTCCAATTTTTTTTAAAATAATCCCTTATCCCAAAGCTACTTCTCTCTTTGAACTATTCGTTTTGTTTTTAATGGCTCAACTCAATATAGGCCATTGATCTGCGTTGCCCCGAACAATGTTATTAAACAAAAATAACAAAAATGTACTGGTGAATGATAGGCCCCTTGATCTTCATAGGCCAAAAATAATGTGATTATTCGTAGGCCCTGGGGCTTCAGCCCAGGTAAGCCCGTGCATTAAGGCGGCCATGAGTGCGTAACATCAGGCTTATTATTGATGCATGCAATTCATCACTGTTTCACTTTAATAAAGATACTGACATAACCGTGGAAGTGCAAGAACAGACACATCACTTACTTTAACTTTAAGCTCAGTAAAGCAAAGATCCTTAGTCAGTCTGCATGCTGAGTCACCATTATTCACTTGTGTTTTGTATTCAGATATGGCAACAACAAAAAGGAGGAAGTTTATTCCTGTAATCCACCCGCTCAAGTGTAAAGAATGTCACTTTGAGGCACGCCAACCTCACGCCTTCACACGTCGTGGGTGGCCATCGAGTAAAAGCCGTGAAAGAACATCCATTTAAATACAAGAAATTAATATGTGAAGAAAAATACAGTAGACTCGAACTCAAGTGAGCAGACCAGCAGATATGTTTGCCATATGTTATACATCCTTGTCAAACGTTGGCGATAACGAGCTTTAAGCACAGTGCACTATTTCTACTTGAGGCGCAGCATTGGACTTTTTTTTTGTAAAGTAATGCTTGACATTGTGTGTGATTTCATGTCAAATAAACTAAACAAAGAAAAGGAAAATGTTTTGTACAATTCTGCCCTGCTTAACGGGCAGGGCTTCACGAGAAATTTGGTGTTGATACAGTCAAATTTCAGAAAGTTGTGGATAACACCCTGTTTTTCAGTTTATGCTAATTAGCGGGAAATATTCCCTGAAGAATTTTTATGGTCCCAGAAGACAACTTTTTTTCCGAAAGCTATATTTCTTAAACAGTTTATTCCAGATCCAAAGTTTTTATTGCCAGGGATGCACAACATCCTGAAATATATGTACATATTTGAGTTGGAGACTTAACTGTCAAGGCCTCACTTTAAAATCACTTTGAGTAAAAAGTTGCACAAATCACCCCACCTTCCCCTACAACAAAACTAATCTGGCTTCTGTGACAATGTAACAGTGGTTAGTTAACAGCATGAAGCCATCATGTTACTGAACCCATGCTCCATGATTTTGACTGTAGACTGAAGTATTGTAAAAACCCATTTAGACTGATTTTTTTTCAAAGGGAAGTCAGGTTATATAGTTCTAGTTTAGCAACCTAGTAATTTCAGTCCCGTCCGGAGTGCACGTGAGTGTTTTCCGCCCACCACCCCTGTATTTATTCCAGCCACATAAAGCTACTGTTAGACAGTGTTCACTGGTTGGTCCTTTGATCATTTCATTTCCTTGGGGCTATTTGATTCTGATTCTGATTCTGATATATTTAGCTTTGATTTGAATGGGTATGGAGGATATATACGCATATATTCTGACTTGTTAGCCCATAAGAAAACGTCAAAAATGGAAATCAATACGGAGAGCCAAACTATTACTATTGGCCAGGCCAGGACAGATATATAGTTTGTACAAAATGCCAGGTGGTGGGTCAAAAAGAACTAAATTAATAAATGTTTTTATGTCCCTTTACTCGCTAGCGGGAGGTACGCAGCGATGTTCATAGTGGAGTATCTGAAAATGTTAATCAGATCCCCTGTCATTTTGTCATGGCAAAATAGTAATCCCATCCGAATGGGGCTCATCTGTGTAAATGTATTATACATCATGAGGTGTGATGATGTGCCACTGTAGGGTTCGGTTGGTGACAAATAGTCCAACACTTCCTGATGGAACTCAACATGTTGTGACTCCATTAATCATTCTTTCAGTTAAATGACGAAGAAATATCAGAAAAGTCATATTCATCCAAATTTTTAGTAATTCGTGTAGAAATCCTCTTGATTCTTGTTTTTTTTTTCTTTTAGGATCCATCCTGGTGGCTGGAGACTTTCGTCTTGGGAGAAAACTATTGAGAAAAGCAAGATGGCGGAGGTGGTGAACACGTTGAACTTCTTCTATGGTAACATCACCAGGGAGGAGGCTGAAGACTACCTGAGGCAGGGGGGCACCAGCAGCGGCTTGTACCTGCTACGGCAAAGCAGGAACTACCTGGGAGGCTTTGCCCTGTCTGTGTCCCATTCAGGCCGCTACTACCACTATACCATAGAGAGAGAAGCAGATGACAACTTTGCTATAGCTGGTGGGAAGAGCCACCGGACGCCTGTAGATGTGATCGACTACCACTCCCAGGAGATGGATGGCCTGGTGTGTCTGCTGAAGAAGCCCTGCAACAGGCCCAAGAACATGCTGCCCAAGGTGGGGGCCTTTGAGGACCTCAAAGAAAAACTCATCCGGGAGTATGTCAAGCAGACCTGGAATCTGCAGGTTAGTTTTTTTTCATTGTATCCTGTTACTAGAAGGAATGTTATTTTGAATATCTACCTTTTGAAATAAGTTTAGTAAAATATCAGTAAAACCGCCCGACTACTTATTAAGAAAAACAATGGTTTGTTACAAGATTGTCATTGCAGCTCTGACTGTCGGTCTATCAATTGCGATAACTCTGTAATTACTCAAAAACTCACCAGAGTAATTACTGATTTGGAAAGGCTAAAAATGGCCAAACAGGTCAAGAAGCACAAGCTGTCAACGTTCCCCAAAGGAAATGACTCACAGTCAGGGACGTTGGAACTATTTTCTTAAGGGGGTGCTATTAATGGGCTATTAAAACAAACTAGAAAAGCAAATAATATTTTTGAATTTAACAAAGTATCTTTATATCAAAATAAAATGAATTCATGAATTTCAAGGACAAAGGTTTAATCACATTAATCACTTAATTTCCTGCATGCTGGTGAATTTTTATGAGCCAATTTTTTTTTTTTCTGCATTCATTTTTATGTAAAGCTGACAACATTCAGGTTCCCAATGACACAAATATAGTTGAATACAATGCAACTGTATTGCTATCAAATATCTCCTGTATAGTTCAAAAAATTGGTTTAAACTGTAACCAAGGAAATAATTCTATTTCATGTCCTTTAAATCTGGAGATCTCTCAAAGCCAGACAACTACCGAGGCATCAGTCTGACATCTATCATTGCAAAGATGAACAACCATATGATTAGGGTTGGGTATCGGTTGGGTTTTTTCCTATACCGGTTACTACTCGATACTTTTGAAACGGATCCAGTGCCAAATTTAACACAATTAACTTTATCAATATAATTACGAGTAACTTACAAATAAAATATTTTAAAACTTAAATAAAATAAAATTCACTCAATTTACATACTATCTAATACAACAATACTGTTTCAAACAATATAATAATAGAGATTAATGTGGAGACTACCAGGTAATATAATCTACATCTTAAAACTTTAGCTAAAAGTAATCATTTTGATAAGAAAGAGTCCTTATGACCTGAACAATACAACACCTTAAAACTAATAGATACACATATAAAACACCCATATGAAATTAAATGCAGTATTGGACTTACAGTAAGGGAATAAGGGAATGAGTACACCCAATGAGAACCACAGACTGAAAACATACATTATCATGTTTGCCTTCTCAGGATGGATACCAGATCTTTAATGTACATGCTGTTCTAATGTGCAGCGCGCTATTTATTATTAATATAGCGGCCCGTCATCAGACACATGTAGGCTACCGGATGGTTTTATACATCGATCGCTCCATAAAGTTATCCAAGTCAGAGCTTTTTGTATGGGCAGAGATCGTTATTTTAAGTGTGTCTTTATAAAGTTTCCGGTTAAACGTTTCCATATCACTGGACCGCCGTGTCCCGTATTAAAACTATAATAATTACGTGTTCGTTGATTGGATGTAGGGAGGTGAAAAATAAATGATTGTCCGAAAAAAGTCTCAAAGTTATTTGATTAATTGTTGTTTAATTATATTAATTCACAGGATACAGGTATGCAACAAGTCAAAAAAGCAAAGAGAACAGAGAAAAAAAAAAGTACAGAAAGTGAAGATCTTCTCAACAGCAAGATCTATATACAAAACTGAACAAGACTGATGATTGGCTAAAATGTTGTCATGTGTTTCTTAGTTCTTCCTCTTCTGGCTGACGTCATCTCCTGCACTATGGGAAAAAATATGAACTAAGCCTATGTCCTTGAAGATAAGATGTTTTGCTCAGCTGCGAGGGGCTTTTTGTTGCAAACTCATCCTTCCTCCCTTCCTCCTTGCCGAAACCAGAATTAAGGAGGCTTTTCTCTAACAGGCCTTGAGAAAGTGTCTGAAGCTTGCTTTGGCCAACAAGTGAAACATTTATTACAGTCAAATGTGAAGAATATATAAATTGTTTAAATGATTATACAATGGGTAAATGTAAATTAATGAGGGGGGTATAATATCATTCAAATTAGAAATATATTTTCTAACACCCGCTGTGTGTTTTTTTGGGTTTGTCTCCACCGGCGTGCATAAAGGCAGCACTAGAACAGCTGACGGGAGGAAGCGTGCAGGTGGCCGCTGCCTCATCGTCAGCCTACACGTGCCTAATGCTGCGTCCACACCAAATGCGTTTGGGGCGGAAGGGGCGGTCACTTTACATACAAAGTCAATGTACAGACGCGAATAGAGGCAAATTCTTGTTGCGCGGCGCGAATGGTGCGTTTGGCATGGCGCGAACACGTGGAAATCGTGGCGCGAGATTTGCGCGGCTCATTTGCGTGAGTTGAAATTATTCATCTCACGCAAATTTTTCGGGTGAGGTCCCGTGGTGATTATCACACGGTTAGCGTGCAGCAACGCAAATTTTCACGTTTGGTGTGAACGCAGCATAATACATCTGTGACAATACTGTTAGATCGCGTGTCATTCGCAAAAAGAAATGCATTGCATTGCCGTTCAAAAATAGTCTGACATAAAGAGCGATCAGTCTGTGAAACTGCGAACGTGAGTGTTGAGCACTCGTGTGCGCGCTCCTCAAGACGGTCGGCCTCGTTCTCGTTACTCACAGCCCGGTGAGGAATGTACCTCGGTGTACACAGAACAGCATCCGCGAGCGGAAATGCTTCATCGGTCATGACTAGGGCTGTCAAAATTATCGCGTTAACGCAGGGTGATTAATTTCTGGAATTATCGGTGTTCATTTTTTTAACGCATGTGCAGAATGATCCGCCCCGTGCATCCCACCGGCTCTGTCCTACAGTCACTCTATCGTTGTGGCTGACCCAGGATCAGTAGCTGCGCGCAGCCAAACATAGCAGCACGTTAGCCCATGCCGTGTTTTAAGATTTTAAACTGCTAACGGTCACGTCTGTGTCGGGGGCATAGATAGTATATCAAATCAACTGCCGCGGGTGAATGTTGATGTCGGGAGCAACAGGAGGAGAAACATTGTCCGCTCTGTTCAGAGCCCGCGAGGACACAAACGTCTGCAGTTTTCAGAGGTGTGTGTGATCAGACATCAACATAACGTCGGCTTCCTGGCACACATGAACAGTCCCCTAGGAAGCGGTCGCGCGTACAAACGCACCCACGCATGCACGCACGCATGTACGCACACACACACACACACACACACCGCGGACTGTAATCAAGTTGTATTCAAGAATGCACAACCTATAGATTCACCAAATAAATGGCATTCTATAGCCTATCCTATATTTGCCCAAAGACATAGTAAAGAGACAGACCAATTGAATTATGGTTTGGTAGGTAGGCCTATATATTTGAGTCTGATTTAAATTTACTTTCAGTATTAAAACCATCATTTGGATTTTCAATTAATAAACATACTAATTTTAAATGTATATATCCACCTTCTGTCCTTTATCTTTCCGTTCATACAACAATATACAGAGAAAATTAGAATTTTTCGGGCATATTTCGAATGGTAAAATTAATCGTGATTAATCCACAGAATCCTGTGATTAATCTGATTAAAAATTTTAATCGTTTGACAGCCCTAATGACATAAAGAGCGATCAGTCTGTCATACTACAAGCGTGACTACAGCAGGGAGAGAACCACAATGGCTTTAGAGAGGGAAGAGCCACCGTATCCCAGATCCTAGGAGGATCATCGAAGAGGTAAAAAAGAACAACCTGACAGTGGTGCTGTGTTTTATTGATTTCAAAAAAGCTTTTGACTCAATACACAGAGGAGTGATGATGACCATTCTTAAGGCTTACGGTGTACCTCCTAACCTACCCCGGGCAATATGTGCAATGTATGAGGGCACAAGAGCAAGGGTGGTAACCCCAGATGGCGACAGTGAGGAGTTGGACATCCTAGCAGGGGTGTTACAAGGAGACACCCTCGCCCCCTTCCTCTTCATTATAGTGTTGGACTACGCACTCAGGAAAGCCATCAGAGGACGAGAGCTGGAACTCGGCTTCACCATCACACCGAGGAGGTCTAGGAGATTCCCTGCCATAGTCCTAACAGACTTGGGCTATGCAGACGACATCAGCCTGATATCGGACAGTGTAGAGCAGGCACAGGAGCTCTTGACCAGAGTGGAGACGGAATGTGCCAAAGTTGGTCTTAGGCTGAATGCCAAGAAAACCGAGGTAATCACCTACAACATCTTCCGGGACCATCCACCCCTAATGACAACAGGGTTGTTAGGGGCTCTGAAGGAAGTAAATGACTTCAAGTACCTGGGCTCATGGATGAACTCATCAGAGCAAGACCTGAAAGTGAGGATGGCGCTTGCTTGGAGGGCCCTGAATGGCATGGCCTTTGAATGGGAATCCAACCTCCCCAGGAACACCAAGCTCAGCTTCTTTTACGCGACCGTGGAGTCTGTGCTTCTATATGGCTGTGAGACCTGGACCCTAAAACCCACCCTACAGAAGTCTCTGGATGGGTGCTACACCAGAATGCATGTTACCAACAAGCATCTGTATGGTGGGCTACCAGGGCTGAGTGAGAAGGTAGCAGCCAGGAGAATGAGGCTGGCCGGTCATTGCCAGAGACACCGCGAGCTCCCAGCCAGCAGGCTGGTGCTATGGGAACCAACACCAAGGCATCAATCAAGAGGACGTCCCACATCAACATAAACTAAACATTCTAAAAGACGTGGGAGCAGAAAGCACTGGAGAACCAGCCAGATGCATGGAGGATCAGAGGACTGGAAACACCGCTGGAGGACTCGTCCAAGGACGCCCTAGAGAGAGTGGCTGGTGGTATTTTACCAGCATGCATTAGGCTTTATTCAAAGAAGGCTACAGTTCATTACACAGAAGAATAAAAGCATTTTTATTGACGAATGAGCCATATGTTACTTTTAGTGAAATTGAAGCGTTAATATGTTCGCCTTTACTTGATGCATGCACACTCACCAGCCGGCGATGACACAATTCTTATCAGCGGTGACTTAGCACGATACCGGCACACACCTTGGAGGAGCAGGTGCGCAGGTGAACGTTGTATCCTGTCAGCGCGTCTCTCTCTCTCTTTCTCTCTCTCTCTCTCTCTCTCTCTCTCAGGCTGAAGTAACTTGGGCCTATTACTTTGTGCCATTAACCTACAATATACATTTCAATTTATTATTTCTCAATGTACTAATTGAATTATAGTCCGAAAGGGAAGTTAGACAAATCAAAACAATTATTTAATTAAAAAACTAAAAAACTAAAACAAAACAAACAGATTGTGCAGCAAAAGGGAATGCGTCAACAGGGAGGGGAGAGGTTGCGTCCGCACCCCCACTTCCAACGTCCCTGCTCACAGTCTATAGCCTGCAGATTTTAATGATGCACAGTTGTTTTTTACTGATGGCACGAAATTAGTAAAACATGATCGCAGTACGCTATGGAATATCTCCATGATTGTTAACACTTTCACTTGGTGCCTCATGCTTTTCCTGCCCCAAAGCCATGTCTGTCCAATTATTCAAAGAGCTTAGCATACGGTTGGTTTTGGTTTGTAATGCTGGTTCACTTGCAGAAAGGGCAATGTGAAAGTGAACCACACCAAACCAAAATAAAAATCTAAATTCTATTTGGTCTTGACCAAAGCAAGTAAACTAGCGGACTTTCCCAGTGTGAATACACCCTTAGACACCTTAGGTTGGTTCCCCCTCAGTTTGTCACCCTCCTGTATATTGTTCATGTTGCGATTATGGCAGAAAAACGCATAATTCTCTCAAACAAAATGTTCTACATTCAGACTCAATGATTGTCATGGGAACCAGGGAATTAACCTGATAATTGTAATTGACCATACACATCATCAGATCCTCAAAAGCTCAAATAAATCGTATTCGTTCTGCTTGATATACTGTCTGTTTTGTACCCATGCACAGATATCTCTCTCCCAAGAGAGGCAGTATACATGGCCATCATGTGTAAAGCAGGAAATATATATAGGCCTATATTTTTTTTAAGATATTTTTTTTGGCATTTTTATGCTTTATTGATAGTGTAGAGACAGAGTTGAAATGGGGCAGAGAGGGGAGTGACATGCAGAGAACGACTAAAGCATGAAATAAGTTGCTTACTAACTAGCCACAGATCTGGCATATTATTCTTCCATCTAGCCATGGGCTCATTGCTACTGTGTGTGTGCAGGGAGCAGCGCTGGAGCAGGCCATCATCAGCCAGAGGCCTCAGCTGGAGAAGCTCATAGCCACTACAGCACATGAGAAGATGCCCTGGTTCCATGGAGCAATAACACGGGAAGACTCTGAGCCCAGGCTTCAAAATGGCTCCCGTACAAGTGGGAAATTTCTGTAAGCATACTACTAAGTGTCTCTGTAATAGCTTTGCTATGTTACAGTTTTTTTCAATTGCTAAACCACAGTGGGCACAACTGTAGCTCAATGTGCAAAACTCTAACTACAGTCTGCACTACCAACAGTCACTGGAGCTGAACAGTTCACTTCACCTGCAAAATAGGCTCAGTGCAGCAAACACTATGAACCAGCCGCATTGAGATAACACATACTGTCACTCAGAACACACTCAGAGTATAAACACTAGCATCAAACCCCAATACACAAATTACAAACTTTTAATTTTTACAGTTTTGAATAATTTGAGTTACTTCACACAAATAAAGTAAAACATTATTTGAGGAAAGAGTGAAATTAGTTCACATGAAATTGTTTATTTTATAACATACCAGTTATGTTTAGGTGAACAAAAATAAATGAAGATCAGAAGTTTGCTTCAATCGATACATCTTTTTATTTTATATTTTATTGATAACATTTCCAAATGTAGTATGTATCTGTGTAAATATTCTATAATTGTAATACAGAAATCAATTCCTGTTATGTTGTCATTTACTGTAAGGGTGCAACTCATTTTTGTTTGCTTGAAAATTTGTATTACAGATGGAACTTTAGATCTTTGCAGATTGCGGTGCACCCTCAACCCTGCCTCTCTTACAGTTTTTTACGATTGCTAAACCACAGTGGGCACAACTGGAACGACAAGTGCAAAACTCTAACAACAGTATGCACAGCAGCGGTTAATTCGGACCAAACTCTAGCTTGTTTTAGCTCGTTTTTCATTACTTATACACAACTTTCAAAACTCTACACCTATCTCATGGCTTAACCACAGCCTGCACAACACTGCAGAATCTCGGCCACCCCATTGGCCACCCCAAGCGCCATATCACAGCCATTAATAGTTTTGACGGCTGTGGAAAAATGCGGAACCTTTCTTACACCGCTAGTAGCCTACACTGTCAGACCTTTTAGCCGCACGCACACATCATGTATTTGAATTTAACAGCTCAAGCCTGAATGCCTGTTACTACCATGGTTACTACAGACCTAGTCTCGCGAAGCCAGACCAAACGACAGCAAGTACTACAGATCTGACGCTTCGACTGGCAAGTAAGCGAACCCTTCCATCTCTACTAGTGCGCCCCACTCTGCCCCGCCCCCGCCTGAACTATTTCGCTTTCAGCGATTGCAGTGCAATGGTTATTCAGCATAAAGTTAAAACACTCGCTCGCCCAAGACTGATGTTAAACCAAAACACAAAAGCCTTGCGCGAGCGAAGCAGTGATTCACCCGGTGAAACATGGGTTGAGACTGTGACTGTGGGTAACGGTGTCATCACCTTGCCGGTGAGAAAAGCTCTGTGGCTTAACGGCTAAAATGATAACCTGCCGCCTGGGATATCATGTCCGCTAACGTTGTTCAGGGGAGGCTTCCGCGATCGGATTGCATTTCACGAGCATGAAAACACAGCCATGTAGGCATTGCGAACTGACAGCGCAACAAGAGGAAATGCCTGATAGGCCTTTCACACCAAAATGAACCAAGAGTCAGTTCCAGGCTGGTGTTGGGGTCAGTTCAAAACTGGTTACAGCCTTATCCCAGTTATGAACCGGTTGGTTTCACATCGACCGGAGACAGCCATGGAGCCGGCAAGAGAGCAACGTCATGACGTCACTGTAAACGTGTGTGTACGTCACCCGACGCCGCTGCTCTTGTGGCTAACGCTAAAGCTACCGCTAGCTTTAAGCACAACAACAGCGGCGAATACGTCTTATTTTTACACTTGTTGGCTCTCGCTTTGCTTTCTTAAGCAAACAGGACCCATACAGCGTATTCTCGCCGGTCAATTTGATCGCTACGTTCGGTAATTATGTTATGTTTACGTCTCGTAGTAGCGGTGTTTTTAAATATGGCGGGCATGAGGTTTGAGTTGCTCTGGTTGGTCAGGATAATCCCTCCCCCAACCGTTCGCGCAAGCAGTTCTTATCAAACCCTGCTCAATCCTGGGGTATGAGTTCCCCCGGTTTTTACGGCCCGGAGCAGGCTCTCTGGCGGTGTGAAACCAAAACACTGGCTCTAACTCCGAACAAGCCCAGAACTAGCTCCGATTTTGCGGCGGTGTGAAAGGCCTATGAGTGAGCCGCCTGACTCCCTCCGTTAGTTTCAGTACAGCCGAAAAAAATACAATCACCACCTAAACATGGACATAGTTTAAATAAAGCATCTTGTTTTTATGTTCATTAGGGCTTTGATGCAAATTCTGAAGTCTGAACATTTCGATGGCAGCTGTGGTGCAGTTTTTTTCAGCAACTCACAGACACATGGGCGTAGATTTGGGGAGGTGGGGCGGGGGGAGGGGGCACAGGGGATGTCCCCCCCCACCCCAATAATCAGAAGAGATACATTTTTCCCCCTCAAAAAGTAAGAAAGACAACCCTATTCCCCCAAAAGAGGTAAAAATAACAGTTCAGGATGTTGAAACATTGATATATCTCCTAATTGTTAATACATATTCCCCTATGATTTTAAAATTTAAAGTGTCATAATAGTTCACACTGCTGCTGTGTCATGAGTAGTGAGTCCTACATTTTTTTTTTAACAATACAGTAGAGTAAATATTTGAAAGCAATACAGATGCCTGGGAGCCTTACTGGTTTTTATAACATTATATTAACGTCACTAGGAGCCTGTTGTCTTTTCCTTAACAGAAATGTAGACATGTCCACCATAATAATTAAATAGGCTACAGAAGGCATAAATAAGTACATTAAAATTCACCAGAATGCACAAAATTGTATGTTTGAAGTAAATTTTTTTTTGGGGGGGAGTACCCCCAGACCCCCACTTATGTTGAAGCAAAACCGAAGCCCTTGTGCTTGCCACCCAAAAATTATCACTGGCCCCATCCTGGCCACCCCAATGAAAATGTCCTGGCTCCGCCACTGACTGCTGCCACAACTATAAACCACACATTCAAAACAGAATGAATCCCTTTCAAACACTGCGGATTGCAATTTCAACTCAAACACTAAGATGTCTTGTTTAGACTTGTTAGTGAACATATATACAGTATAAAGGGAAAGCTCAAAAATATATATATTTTTGGAAATGGACCCAGGAAGACAGGTTGTTGGAGGTAGAAGAGTGGCAGTGAGAGTGTGGATGTGTGGAGGAAGACCTAGAAGACATAGAGCTGTAATGTCTGATGAAATACAGTAAGGGCTACACTGATAGACCCTGTTGTGAATCCAGGGGCCTATCCGAAAACTTTTTTTTGCATAGGAAATTTCCTTTCCTATCGAGATGAACCGGAAGTACTCGGCGGATAGGTGATCCGAATTCTCCAAATGCTTAGGAAAGGCATAGGAAAGGAGCCTCGATTCATCCTTTAACCCTCCTTTAGCATAGGTTACTCCTGACCAACCTATGCTAAAGGAAAGGAGATAGTGGTATCCCATAATCCTTTACGGCGGCAAGATTTAAAGCAACAGGCCACCGCCGGAGTTTACCGACTCTACACGAATACGAACGAGAGGTAAAACAGAAGAGAGGAGAGGAGAAGAGAGGAAGATTTAACTCGGCTAAAACAAAATACCCCCCCCCCCCCCACACACACACACACACACAAACACACACAGGCTAAAGATAATAAAGAACTCATAAAAGACCAACATCATAATAGTTATTTTCGTAGCACATAATTTACACCATAAGAAAATAAAATACCAACTTCACATTTAATGAAGTTACTGGGGGCAGTTCATTTCAACATCAACACAAGTGTAGCCTCTTTTTATTCCACATGTGAATTGGGATATATGGGAGTGATTCTCACTCTGTTGGCGACAACCTGATTAAAATCTATATGAAAAGAACGCATGGATCAAACGAGCGCTTGTTGTGGTCAATTTTCGGAGAATAGGCTATAGTGTAGTTTCACGCTAGTGACTCACGTCAGCAATACTCGCCGTCGCGCAATGACGTCGGTTAGGAAAAGTGGAGTCGAATTCATTTGAAACAGCGCTGTCCTTTCCTATGTTCGATAGGAAGCACCTTTCATCTCTCCTTAACCCCAATGACGTTTAGGGGTTAAGGTATAGGAAAGGAGGCTTATAGGTTAGGAGATTGGACTTTTCCGATAGGCCCATGGTCTCTCATTAAGAGAGGCAGGGTTGAGAGTGCAACCCAATCTGCAAAAATCTAAAGTTGCATCTGTAATACGAATTTTCCAGCAAACAAACAGCTTAGAGTTGCATCCTTACAGTAAATGGCAACATTACAGGAATTGATTTCTGTATTACAATTTTAGAATATTTACACAGATAAATACTACATTTGGAAATGTTTTCAATAAAGTATACAAAATGTGTATCTATTGAAGCAAACTTCTGATTTTAATTTCTTTTTGTTTTCCTAAAAAAAATGGTATGTTGTAAAATAAACAATTTCATGTGAAAGAATTTCACCCTTTCATCAAAGAAAATATTGTGTAATTTGTGTGAAATAACTCATATTATTCAAACTGTAAAGATTAAAATGTTGTAATTTGTGTATTGGGGTTTGATGCTAGTGTTTGTACTCTGAGCAGGTTCTGAGTGACAGTGTGTGTTACAGTTTTTTCCGATCGCTAAAGCACAGTGGGCACAACTGAAACCACATGTGCAAAACTCTTAACACAGTGTTCATCACTAAAACCCATCTGTGCAATTCAGTTAATTTCACCTCCAAAAATCACTCACAGCAACAAAACTCTTCATACATGTCTCAAAACAAGCTCACTGGTGCAAAACACTGGCAACATGTTACAATGAAAAACACACATTGACACACACAACACACAGACCTAAAAAACACTAACAACAAGCAGCAAAATATAAAAGATGAACTTTTGATATTTAAAGTCAAATCTTCGAAGTTTAAATGATCCGAGTGATTTCACATACACATGTAAAACAATATTTCATAAGAAAATAAGATGAAATTTGATGACTGTAGTGTACCATATGACAAGAATGAATGACAAACACAGAAATTTGGTGCTATACAATATCTTTTAGTTTTTACTAAAAAATAAAACTTTGCAACAAAAACTCCTGTAGTTTCAGGGCTGTAAAAATCAAACAAAAAACTTAAATTGTGTCACTTTCAAAGTATCTAATCCTGCCTATCTTCCTCATTGGGCCACATGTTTTCATCGACGTCGCAGCGTATATTCTCCCTTGCAAGACACCGAGGGAAATATCGACGGGCATGTCTTATCCACCCCTGGCAGTCCTCGGGAGACGTTTGCCCACAGGCGGCATTCATGGCCTCTAGCAAGGTCATTTGGTCGTGTGGCAGGTGGTCATAGACCTTCCACCTCCAAGCAGAGAATAATTCCTCTATGGGGTTGAGGAAAGGGGAGTATGGGGGCAGGTAGAGGTTTGTCATCCTTGGATGTGCAGCAAACCACTCTCTCACTGCGATAGCGTGGTGGAAAGCTACATTGTCCCATACCACAACAAAAACAGGAGCATTCCTTCTTCTGCCTGCTGGCACAAGCTGATCGTGTAGCTCATCTAGGAAGGCAATGAGCCTGGCTGTATTATAGGGGCCAATCAGGGGTTTGTGGAGCAGCACACCCTCGGTAGAAATAGCTGCACACATTGTAATGTTGGCCCCTCGCTGGCCAGGGACATTCATCGTTGCTCTTCGCCCAATGACGTTTCTTCCCCTGCGACGCGTTTTTGCTAGGTTGAAACCAGCCTCATCCACAAAAATGAAGGAATGGGCTGTCTGCCTGGCGTCAATCTCCATTACACTCTGAAATACAGTAAATACACCACTTTACAGTTACAGTATTGTACAGTTAGATTGACCTGTATTCACATTACAGTACAGTTCATAGCTGCATATGTACCATTTAGACATCTTACCTGGACATATTGGTACCTGAGCAATTTCACCCGGTCACTGTTTCGCTCAAAGGGCACTTTGTACAGCTGCTTCATTCGTACCTGATGTTTCTTTAGGATTCTGGCAATTGTATTAGTGCTGACTGAATTGATATCTACAAAGATCTCATCGTCTGCCAGCACTCTCTCTTTAATTTCCCGCAGTTTTATAGCATTGTTGGCAACAACCATGTCAACAATTGCTATTTCCTGCGCATCAGTAAATATTCTGCCTCTTCCTCCAGTGGGAGGCAATCTTTGGATCCTATTGTATAAAATAGAAAAATATCAATATTATAAAACACATTTAGCAAGAACAACTAAAAATGACTCTTTCCATAGGCCTAGGCCTAGTTACAGGAATTCAGTTCATCATTTACTGTACTATAGGAATGCAGATCTTACCTGTTGGTTTCCCGGAAAATTCGAACAATTGATGCCACTGTTGATCGTGTGATATTTGGTTGGACCCGTAAACCTGCCTCAGTCATTGAGAGACCATGGTTGACCACATGGTCAATAATGGTGGCCCTGATCTCATCAGAGACAGCAGCTCTTGCTCTTCCTTGTCCTCTTCCTCTACCTCTCCCTCTTCCTCAACCTGAGGTAGAGGAAGAGGGAGAGCCAGCAGGCAGAAGAAGGAATGCTCCTGTTTTTGTTGTGGTATGGGACAATGTAGCTTTCCACCACGCTATCGCAGTGAGAGAGTGGTTTGCTGCACATCCAAGGATGACAAACCTCTACCTGCCCCCATACTCCCCTTTCCTCAACCCCATAGAGGAATTATTCTCTGCTTGGAGGTGGAAGGTCTATGACCACCTGCCACACGACCAAATGACCTTGCTAGAGGCCATGAATGCCGCCTGTGGGCAAACGTCTCCCGAGGACTGCCAGGGGTGGATAAGACATGCCCGTCGATATTTCCCTCGGTGTCTTGCAAGGGAGAATATACGCTGCGACGTCGATGAAAACATGTGGCCCAATGAGGAAGATGGGCAGGATTAGATACTTTGAAAGTGACACAATTTAAGTTTTTTTGTTTGATTTTTACAGCCCTGAAACTACAGGAGTTTTTGTTGCAAAGTTTTATTTTTTAGTAAAAACTAAAAGATATTGTATAGCACCAAATTTCTGTGTTTGTCATTCATTCTTGTCATATGGTACACTACAGTCATCAAATTTCATCTTATTTTCTTATGAAATATTGTTTTACATGTGTATGTGAAATCACTCGGATCATTTAAACTTCGAAGATTTGACTTTAAATATCAAAAGTTCATCTTTTATATTTTGCTGCTTGTTGTTAGTGTTTTTTAGGTCTGTGTGTTGTGTGTGTCAATGTGTGTTTTTCATTGTAACATGTTGCCAGTGTTTTGCACCAGTGAGCTTGTTTTGAGACATGTATGAAGAGTTTTGTTGCTGTGAGTGATTTTTGGAGGTGAAATTAACTGAATTGCACAGATGGGTTTTAGTGATGAACACTGTGTTAAGAGTTTTGCACATGTGGTTTCAGTTGTGCCCACTGTGCTTTAGCGATCGGAAAAAACTGTAATCACTTGGAATCAGCATTGAGTAGCACCACCTGACTATAGAGAGAATGTAGGTCTAGATACCTGTTGTCTAAGCAGGCTGTAGAAACATGGCCATGGAAATGAATTTATATTATGTTTCTGCTCCAACTGCTAGAGTGGAAGAGTTACAACTGGGCCTTTCAATGCTCTGCTAACTGTGCAAGTTTAAAACAGATTGGAAATGCTTCAAAGTGGACATCTTTATTCAACAACTACAGCAGAACAATATTGCTCTACATTGAATTGTTTACATATTGCAGTGTTTAAAATGTGTCTTGACTCTTTTTATTTGGTTATGTTTGAAAAGAGCAAGCTTAGAGCATCTGTAGCAGCTGAAGCTTTGGTTGAGGCAATGGTATAGGATGAGGACAGACACACACACACACACGCACGCACGCACTCATGCACGCACACACGCACTCACACACACACACACACACACACACACACACACACACACACACACACACACACACACACACACACTGTGGTTTCCGCTCTGGCGGTTTGCTTCTTGAAGTAGCCAAAAGAAATGGAGAATGACAGCAGTGACTGTTGTCCGTTGTCTTTCATGCTGCTTCTAGGTGGAAACTTTGTGTTTCCTCTGTAACACGGCCTCCAGTTGCGATCGTAGCTTTAAATGAATGAACTAAAGATCAGTTATTCAATGCTCTGGACCCATTGTTAGAATGGTTTCCAAGAGTGGCTACAACAGCTAACAAAAACACTTTGAGAGAGGGTTATGCAATATTTCCAGATATTTTTATTTCTAAAATATTTACATGTACGTATGGGAATATAATGAATTATCACTGAAGGATCTAGTGCAGTTATAATGTGCACAGAGGCAAATCTATTTCAGTTCCTGTTCAGTTCCTGTAACTGAACTTCTCCTTTTTTGTTTTTACTGTATAGTAGTTTATTATTTGCCTACACTTAAATGTATGATGTCCACCATAAGCTTCAAAAACCTGTCATGTTAGAATGTAAAGGTTTGAGGACAGAGTATAATGTTAGAAATGTTTTCAGTGGGAGGAGCTACAGCCATGACTATGGGATTATGGGTAGTACTGTGGAAGGAGCAACTCAGCAATATACTGTTAGAAGCCAGCCTAAAAAGTGCTGTAACTGTAATCTGTAAAAATCAACTTTACTGAAAAGGAGTGATTTGATTTGATCTCTTTCTGCATGATATTTTCACGATCAAAAGCCATCCTGCTTTTTAAATACTCTGCAGTCAAACGCAAAATGTCTGTCGTGAACTAAAAATGAAAGTGTGATGTTTAAATGTAGGCATTCAGACAAGACTGTTGTCAGGGGGAGATTGACAGCAGAGGAAAACAGAAACAATGAATGAATGGTCTACTGCTGAGTGCTACCGTGACAAGACATTGGGTCTTCATATACTTAACTGGTTTTATAGTTTACAGTACAGTACTAGAACCATATTACATCACAAAACACAATGCTGATTTACATCTAACTGCATATGTGTGAGCAACCTAAAAAGTAGCCCTGTTAAAAAAAGCACATGCATCATTGCAAATATATAAAAATGTCCTTTCACATGTGAAATGTCTGGAAACCACATCAGCGTTCACAGTATGCGGCATGTGTGGTTCTTTGCATGTTACACTGCATTTCCACTTGTCCTGTTCATATATGAATATATTTGATGTAATATGTGCTTTTACATGTTATGTGTAATATGTCCCACATGACAAATTAACATGTGCTTTTTTAGGCTAGTATTATTATTACTTTGAGTCGTATCCTTCTATAAATTAATTATTTTTTTCTGTGTACACAGCAGCTCAACCTTACCATAGTTTAACTGTTGACAATGAGGAATAATTTTCACACTACATAATCATAATTTCTAATAATTTGGTATAGAGCGATGTGTGTTGGTGTCATCACTCTCTACATTGGATCAATCACTTATGGTTAACACAGCAGACTTAAAGGTGGAGTGAGCAATTCTGGAGAATGCTTGTTCTCAAAATCACTTTTTGTCAAAATCAGTGAACATTTCCTCAAGATATACGCTACCTGTCCGTACTTTGTGTGCACTGAAAGAAAAAAATCTGGTGTTAATACACAGCCTAGGTTCTGTAAACTGGTATGTAAGCTATAGCTACAGTGGGCCCTCTTTGTTTACATACCAGTTTACAGAGTCTAGGCTGTGTATATTTTCCCAGGACAAGTTTCCCTTGTTACAATAGTTAACAATGTGATCTGTGGATTATCCACAACCTGAGCTGAACCTTGTCAGTATTCTGAGTGCCGCAAACATCATTCACTCACTCACCACTAATATGTTTGGAGGTGGAGGCAGAAATGACAGCAACAGATATTTTAATAACGGGATAACACCAGACATGGGCCGCTTTGATATTCTGACACAATGATAACCTTAAACTTAAACTTGAAAAAGATTCAAATCTGCATTTCTTAAAACAGCTTAATATTACATTTTAGTTTGCACCAAGTTTTAAATATGTATTCAGTGTACACAGTTCATACCACGGTTTTACGGTATCGCGATATTGTGATTACTGAGAACAGGGGCCTATCATGAACCATTAAAGAAAAAGGAAAAATAATCACATTATTTTTGGCCTATGAAGATCAAGGGGCCTATCATTCACCAGTACATTTTTGTTATTTTTGTTTAATAACATTGTTCGGGGCAAAAGCAGATCAATGGCCTATATCGAGTTGAGCCATTAAAAACAAAACGAATAGTTCAAAGAGAGAAGTAGCTTTGGGATAAGGGATTATTTAAAAAAATAATTGGAATGCTGACTGACTGGATTTTTTAAACCTGTATATTTTTGTTTCTGCTTTTTGGTATTTCTGTGTCTCCAAATTATTCCAGAAACTAGCTCACATAGGACACAGTTGATTTAGCCTTAGTTTTTTTGTCAAAGTGCACCAGATTGATGCATTTTACTTTAAAAGGTTCAAATTTTTCTTCAGGGGGGGCATACCCCCGGACCCCCCTAAAAGGTCCTGGGACCCCACCGCTGTCTCCTCAATAACTTGGAAAAACACTGTAACCAACCATGTGTGTTTGGTTATTAAAAGTCATTAGACCAGGAGGGGTCCATGTTACCTTAAGTGATTTTGTATTTCATCAATAGAGATATTGTGGTGTAGACAAACATGGCTTTAACGCATCTGTATTGTAAGACCGCTGCCCGGGGGGGCCTACGAAACCTCTCAGCCCCAGGGCCTAGTGGCAGGTAAAGGCAGCCCTGGGCACAACTGTAGCTCAATGTGCAAAACTCTAACTACAGTATGCACTACCAACATTCACTGGAGCTGAACAGTTCACTTCACCTGCAAAATAGGCTCAGTGCAGCAAACACTATGAACCAGCCGCATTGAGATAACACATACTGTCATTCAGAACACACTCAGAGTATTAACACTAGCATCAAACCCCAATACACACATTACAAACTTTTAATTTTTACAGTTTTGAATAATTTGAGTTACTTCACACAAATAAAGTAAAACATTTATTTGAGGAAAGAGTGAAATTAGTTCACATGAAATTGTTTATTTTATAACATACCAGTTATGTTTAGGTGAACAAAAATAAATGAAGATCAGAAGTTTGCTTCAATAGATACATCTTTTTATTTTATATTTTATTGATAACATTTCCAAATGTAGCATTTATCTGTGTAAATATTCTATAATTGTAATACAGAAATCTATCCTGTAATGTTGTCATTTACTGTAAGGGTGCAACTCTTACATTTTTGTTTGCTTGAAAATTTGTATCACAGATGCAATTTTAGATCTTTGCAGATTGCGTTGCACCCTCAACCCTGCCTCTCTCAAATAGGCCTTTCACACCGCCGCAAAATCGGAGCTAGTTCTGGGCTTGTTCGGAGTTAGAGCCAGTGTTTTGGTTTCACACCGCCAGAGAGCCTGCTCCGGGCCGTAAAAACCGGGGGAACTCATACCCCAGGATTGAGCAGGGTTTGATAAGAACTGCTTGCGCGAACGGTTGGGGGAGGGATTATCCTGACCAACCAGAGCAACTCAAACCTCATGCCCGCCATATTTAAAAACACCGCTACTACGAGACGTAAACATAACATAATTACCGAACGTAGCGATCAAATTGACCGGCGAGAATACGCTGTATGGGTCCTGTTTGCTTAAGAAAGCAAAGCGAGAGCCAACAAGTGTAAAAATAAGACGTATTCGCCGCTGTTGTTGTGCTTAAAGCTAGCGGTAGCTTTAGCGTTAGCCACAAGAGCAGCGGCGTCGGGTGACGTACACACACGTTTACAGTGACGTCATGACGTTGCTCTCTTGCCGGCTCCATGGCTGTCTCCGGTCGATGTGAAACCAACCGGTTCATAACTGGGATAAGGCTGTAACCAGTTTTGAACTGACCCCAACACCAGCCTGGAACTGACTCTTGGTTCATTTTGGTGTGAAAGGCCTAAAAGAGAGACCATGATTCACAACAGGGTCTATCAGTGTTGCCCTTACTGTATTTCATCAGAAATTACAGCTCACTGGCCCTCATTTATCAATCTTGCGTAGACCAGAAAAATGGGTGTACGTACATTTCCACGCAAATCTCGGCATTTATCAATATGGACGTGAGCGTAGGGTACGCTCAAATCCCACGCCAGCTCTCAGCTCGTGTACGCAAATTTGAAAACAGCTTGGACTCCCAGTGCAGGCTGTGCCGGGTAGCCGATGACTTTGTTGGACACTTATTAGAAGATAATACAAATGCAGTGCAAATAAGACCGAAATAAAGATATTAATCACTTAAAAATGAGCAGCTTATGTGCAACTGAGTAGGAGAGCTGATTCAATAGTGCGCACACCGGCTGCATGGGACTGCGTAAGGGCAGTCTCCGTCTTGGAGCAGCTGGGGGGACACTGAGGCACGGGGGCTGCATTCATTCAAAATGTTAGCCTAAGTATTAAATATGTAGGCTAGTAGACATACACTGCTCTTTATGATACAAAAAAATACACGGCACACCATTCAGCTTAACATTTTATTTATTTGACGCATTTGTAGATGTTAGTTCCTCTTTTAATGTGTCATTAATGCTAAAGCGAGCGATTTATTTCCACCGTTAACCGGCACGTTGTTCCTATCTGCTGGTGGAGCAGGACGGTGGGCGCTCTCACAGCTGATCGCTGCCGGGTCGGCTTGTGCAGCTGACGGCCGGGCTGACCACTCGTGCCAAGCGCATGCTGTCATACAGTAAAACGCTAAATGTGTTATTTTTAGTTTTTAAAACCCTTTTGAATAGTGCTATCTAAAAGGGCCAATACATTCCAATCATTCAAATCTCTGCAGACGTGTATTTATTTTATGGGGACCATTATCGGACAGTTGGTGCATCTTTTTCTCCTCTACCACTTATATTATGCCCGCAGCCCCGCACCCCCAGTTGGTTGCATTTCAGAACAGCAACACGCTTTTTTAGTGGCGATTTTGAGTCAACACCAACGCTGTTGACCGCAGCAGTTATTTCCTTCCTAACTGCTGCCTTCTGTCGTTCTTTGATGCTGCTTGTAGGCTAATGCTCCGAAATGAAACTCTTTTTTTTTCTACTTTCGCTGTTATTCTGTCAATTTCTACTTCAGGGAAGTGCCGTATTGCGCATATCCATGTCGTAAAACCTCTGGGCGAGGCCTCTAAACTGAGAAAATATAGGGGCGTGATACGCTCGTTTTCATCCGCCGCATTTATCAATAATGGCCTGGCGTACGATGAGATTGGCGAGATACGCCTGTTTGATAAATACCACGCGACACCTGGCGTAGGGAGGTATTTGCGCCAGAATCTGCACCAGTTTCCACGCAAAATTGATAAATGAGGGCCAATGTCTTCTAGGTCTTCCTCCACACATCCAGTCTCACTGCTCCTCTTCTCCCTCCAACAACCTGTCTTCCTATTTTTGAGCTTTCCTTATACTCTATATACTGTATGTTCACTAACAAGTCTAAAACAAGACACCTTCTTAGTGTTTCAGTTGAAATTGCAATCAGCAGTGTTTGAAATGCACTATGCTGATATCCATTCTGTTTTGAATGTGTGGTCTACAGTTGTGACAGCAGTGTGTTAGCATTTGAACAAAGTGCTAGAAATCCACAATGTTGTGCAGGCTGTGGTTAAGACATGAGACAAGTGTGTAGAGTTTTGAAAATTGTGTTTAAGCAATGAAAACGATCTAGAGTTTGGTCCACATGAACCGCTGCTGTGCATAGTGTAGTTAGAGTTTTGCACTTGTCGTTCCACTGTGGTTTAGCGATCGAAAAATGTGATATTTTGAAATCACTTAAAACCGCCTGAAAACAATCTTTTTATTTTTAAACAACATAGAGAATATTCAGAGCATTAGAAAACTTGTATGATAAGATAAAACAATTAATATTTGAAACCTATCCAAATATCCACTACAACCCAGTCACCACAGGAAATACAACAGTCCAATATTACTAAATAATGAGTGGATAAAATAGTGTATACTATATTCACTCCGTAAAAGAGAGTTGACTAATACTGGTAACACCAACTACAGAAAAAAGGTCTTCATTGAAACACTAGATGTAGGCTACATGTTTGTCCTTTACTACATCCTCATAATTATATTCTACTTTTTTTTGTGCAGGATCCGACAGCGAGATGTGAATGGCTCCTATGCTCTGTGTTTACTACATGAAGGAGTGGTCATGCATTATCGCATTGATAAGGACAGGACCAGCAAGCTCTCTATCCCAGACGGCAAGAAGTTTGACACACTGTGGCAGGTTAACACAATCATTTTCACACCATTATTTTCATGTCAAGGTGGAGTCAGGCATTCTGGAGAACGCTTGTTGACCAAATTCTTTTTGTCAAAAATCAGTGAATATCTCCTTGTGATAGGAAAAAAATAATCTGGAGTTAATACACAGCCTAGGCTCTGTAAACTGGTATGTAAGCAAAGGTGGCAAATGAAGGGTGCCCTCTGTAGCTAGTAAAATGTCCATTCACTGTGTATTAATACTGGATTTTTGCCAGAGCACACACAATATACAGGTTGCAGATTGTGAGGAGATATTCACTAATTTTGACAAACATCTTACAGAGGTTTAGAGTTTCCCAGGCATTGTCTGATGTGCTGCTTACTGCCATTTTAAATTCAAAAATAATAATTGGACATATTTCATTGCTGTTTTAAAGTTGTTACTTAGATATCACTTATGGACCTGTATGATCTTGAAAGCGGCTCACAGGGGTGTGGCCTGAAATAGGAGTAAAACAATTCAGCTCCACCCTTGCTGAGAGATGTCTTGACTAGCAACCCGAAAAAAAACATTTTCAGATTGTTGCAAATGTTCCTCACATTGTATTTATTCATATAACAGTTCAATTAGAGTAGTGGATTGTATCTCCCTATATAATGGTCCAAATACTGTTTGTCATTAGATGATGATTCTAGATTGACCTAGAATTTCCAACTTTAAACTGACTTCATAGCGGTAGAAACATGTGGTAATATTGACCTGTCGGAATAATGGGCAGTCTCCAAAAACACAAGCAACTTTGTTTTTTTGCATGTGAAACAAACAAGAAAAGTGTCAATTGGTGAGTTTTAGAGGTTTATTTTAGATCTTATTCTAGCTGTTTTTCCCCTGCAGTCTTTGATGCTAAGCTAGGGCTAGTAATGACTTGACTTTAGATATGTAGATAACACAAAGACATTAAATAAGAACTCAGCACTCTTAGAAAAGGGGAGAATAATGGTGTATCCCAAGAGGATAGAGGTTAGTTAGTTAATTTCGGAACTTGTTCTTCACCTCTGCAAGAATAGTTTAACATAGGGGTATGCGATCATACACAACAAAACAAAGCAAGATTAAATCCCTCTTTCTTCACCATGGAAAGTGCAATGGTGTATTAGGGCTAACAATTAAAAAGAAGATAAAAACTCTGAATTTTCATGATGTGTTACTTCTGTCGCCCCCATGAGGAATTCTGAAGAATTACAACAACACTGTTGCCGCATCTACAACACCAATTACCAAAAAGTTGGGACGTTAAGTAAAACATAAGTAAAACAGAATGTGATCATTTGTTTAACATATAATCAAGTTGTGTATCAGTGCATTTTGTTCTCCTTAGTGATTGTGTGTTTAACATAGCAAAAAGCCATGAAAACTAATTCAGGACCTGCCAAATATCACAAAGGTTGTGATGCCACTCCATTTGCAGAACAATGTATGCCAAGAAGAGACTGGCCCGCAGAAGTATGTCGCTTTTCTGGAAGAGCGCATTAACAATAATGAAGTGAGTGTGTGGGCCAGATTGAATAAGGCTCAACTGAAGTTGTGGAAGGGTTTAGAAAACATTTGAAGCACAGTCAGAGCAGGCGGTGGAATGGAAGACTTCTGTAAAATACTAATAAACATAAAGACACCTGAAAAGAGGAAATTCTAGGAACTATTTAACAAATTACTGATCCTGGCTTTGCAACCAAAACACAAATGTAATGTAAATGTAACTTAGTCAGAAAAAATGGAGACATCATTTTCTCAACATTGAATCACCCTAGAAGACATTCCAAACACGCAAAACTACGGAAATGAATTTCTCCCCTACTATACTGAGAAAAACAAAGAGAGTGTTGTGGAGCTGAGAGGCTTAACCCTTTGAGAACATAACATCATGAGTGAAACAATTAAAACCTGTGATCAAAGCTGATGGAATCTCTATCATGTGTCATCTGGAAATGCCCCCCTCCCCCCATCATATCGCTCCATGGTCCTGTCCATTGTAAAGACAGTGTGATATCTGATCTTGTCTCCTCATCACAGCTGGTGGAGCACTACTCTTACAAACCGGACGGCCTTCTGCGTGTGCTAACAGAACCCTGTCCCAGGCCTGAAGGAGAAGCCGGTAAAAAATACACACAACTCACATGTTGAAATATTAGGCTACTGGCAGTCAAATGGAAGTCCCCATAATAAAAACGTATTGGTAGGAATATATCTAAATCCCACCTGCAGTTTTAATGTTATGTTATTTATATTTGAACTGCTGATAGGGCGGCCAATACTCCCACGGGACCATCCTGGATTTGGTTCTACCATTGTAAGTTCTGTCAGTCTCTCTCTCTCTCTCTCTCTCTCTCTCTCTCTCTCTCTCTCTCTCTCTCTCTCTCTCTCTCTCTCTCTGTGTGTGTGTGAGATCAGTTTTCATCAACATTTTCTGACTACTTTTAGTGATCATGCAGATCGTTTTTTAGTAGGTTTTATTTTTTCCCGGTTTTTAGATATAGCTCTGAGATTTCTACTGTAAAATCACAGAGCTGGTTCATAGCAAAAACAAATTCATAAATCATACACACAAATGACTCGTGTGGGGTATTGAATGGAAAACTGTTCATAGAAAGATGTTTAGCTTTTGAATAGTTTTATATATTTTTGTAATTGTGTGAGAACCAAAGGATAATTCACCTTCACTCAATTGGAAAAAGGGAGAAATCTCAAAGCTGGATTTCCCCAAATAGAATAATCTGTCAGGGATGGATACAACAAGAGGGAAGTCAAATTATTATTATTATTTTCAGATGAGTTAACCATTTTATTTCGGTCTCTCCTCTAAAAGGCATATGTACATTAAGATACACATTGAAAGGTTGTACAAAGTGTCTTTCCACTTCCTGTAGAATGCGTCAGTTGTGCCGGTGGGGAAGTTGTGCCACCCCTTGTTTCTAGAAAACCGTGGAAGAAATTGGAAATGTGACCATATATTTAAGAAGAGCCATCCATTTGACTCATCCTGTAAAGAAGGGAGAAACATGGAATAAGATATAAGCACATTTAAGCTCAAGAAACAGTTTTATGCTTTTCAAAGTAACATTTCCTTGATCAAGGTTTTTTGATTATTGTGTCTGAACAATTATAGACACGTTTGAAAACATTTGACACATGTTTCAGTGTTTTAGTATGCTACACTTTGTCTCTATATAGTTAGCACAATGTCAGCCCTAAACTGCTGCATCATGCTTATTATCGAAAATTATGGGGTTGGGGTGATTTGTGCCAGAGGGCCTGGGGTGAGTTATAAGTAAGTAAGTAAGTAAGTAAGTAAGTAAGTAAGTAAGTAAGTAAGTAAGTAAGTAAGTAAGTAAGTAAGTAAGTAAAATTTATTTATAAAAGCACATTTATTTGTTTGCACTGTCCAAAGTGCTGAACATAGTGCATTCAGTAGGTAAAACATGAAAGTAAAATAACAATAACCAAAATAAATGACATAAAGCCCAGACATCCACATATAAACAAAGATAGTGGTGCAGAGGTAAGATAGTTAATGGAGAGGAAAAACCAGGGTGTACAGATGGGTTTTGAGCTTTGATTTAAAGGCAGAAATGGAGGGGGAATCACATATGCCAGGTGGCAGTTGGTTCTACAAGGGCGAAGCAGCTAGTGCAAAGTACATTTCTGAGAGTTGTGCCATTGGCATGGCTGTATACGCTGGTCACCAAAAGAAAGTGATTGTCTACAGTAGCTCAGAAGAGAGTGACATCTCCATTCCACTTAACGACACCACTGATGAGAGTTCAGATGGCCAGAAAGATGATGATGGTGACTTTGTCATTGTGAGCTTTGCAGGTAAAACCATTAGATCTGCTAGGCCTTGTTTAAGAAAATTGTCCTTCAATCTTCGTAAAATATTTACTTTAAATAAACCTTAAATAAGTAATTGTCTTATGGATTTGTCTTGCATTACAGTTTATGAGATATGTATCAATGGCACAATTTACCCCATGGTATTCTCTCCAACGGCACAACTTACACCACACCGGGGGCAAGTTGTGCCACAAGACAACTTTTTTTCCGAAAGCTATATTTCTTCAACAGTTTATTCCAGATCCAAAGTTTTTATTGCCAGGGATGCACAACACCCTGAAATATATGTACATATTTGAGTTGGAGACTTTACTTTCAAGGCCTCACTTTAAAGTCACTTTGAGTAAAAAGTGTCACATCTCAACCCACTCTCCCCTACAGTACATGACACACCCTTGTTTGAAGCTAAATTCCTAATGTTTCTACTGTAATGATCACATGATGCATGGCCATATTATTACATGTTCACCTTCTGATAAGCTCTCTGACATTTTGCTTTTCTAGCAAAATGCAGCTGGTGGAATCCTGTCCAAACTGAAAACTGTTCCCATACCTGGCAGAAAGAAGGTGCTGTTATACTCCTCCTGCCTCCTATTGCTCACAGCCATGTCTCCTTTACTCATCCCTTTGTGTGATTTTGCGTTGTTGTGGATTGCTACTTATTAACACACTTTGAGTTTGAATTTACAGTTTAAGTGACATGGTAACAGTAGCTCTATTAGTCATTACCTTCTGACATCATCCAGAGCTTTAACACTGCAATCACATTGGCCCTCATTTATCAAACTTGCGTGGAAACTGGTGCAGATTCTGGCGCAAATACCTCCCTACGCCAGGTATCGCGTGGGATTTATCAAACAGTCGTATCTCGCCAATCTCGGCGTACGCCAGGCCATTATTGATAAATGCGGTGGCTGAAAACAATCGTTATTTGAATATCACACCCCTATATTTTCTCAGTTTAGAGCATAGATAGTAAATAATATGGATGTAGCATCCGGGCTGACCTCAGTTATTCACACGGCATCCAATAATCCTTGGATTATCGCCATTTTGTGAGATTTTTACTCCGCCTCGCGTCGGGGGGAGGGAGATAGCTGACGTATTCCTTCCGAGGCAAAGTGAGGGACAACGTGCGGAGAGCTGTCACTCAAGAGATCACGCAAATACATTTTAATTTCCAAAAGAATAAAAACTTGCGTGGTCCAAAAAAATTCACCCCCCTCAGTGTTGTCATGGAGATATGACCTAAACATACAGACTAGAATGTTTTTTTAATCCAGGCCTGAAATAGGTTTAATAATGCTGTGAAAACGGCATGTTTAACATTGGAGTCAATGAGAAATGGCTGTCATCTGCATCCAGCCCCCAGTGGCACTTCCGGGTTAATACAGTTGTGGTCACTTCCTTATTGGATGCTGGTAAAAATCGCTGAGGTTGGGGCTTGGTTTAGAGGATTTTGCATTTTAGGTTTACATCAGTACTATCGCTCAAATGCTATAAAACAGCATGTACAATTATATGTCACCATTTCTTTACATAGATGAAGAAAAAGTGGTCTGACTCAAAAATCGCCACTAAAAAAGCGTGTTGCTGCTCTGAAATGCAACACCAACTGGAGGTGCGGGCATAATATAGGCTAAGTGGTGGAGGAGAAAAAGACGCACCATGGGGACCCGATAATGGTGCCCATGAAATAAATACACGTCTGCAGAGATTTGAATGATTAGAATGTATTGGCCCTTTTAGATAGCACTACTCAAAAGGGGTTTAAAAACTAAAAATAACACATTTTGCGTTTTACTGTAGGACAGCATGCGCTTGGCACGAGTGGTCAGCCCGGCCGTCAGAGGTTTGCGTGGACATGTGCGTACACCCACTTTTCTGGTCTACGCACAGTTGATAAATGAGGGCCATTGTGACCCACAGCCAGCAGTCTTATGTGATCGGACAAGTGTAGCTGACTATGTCATTTCAGACTTGGATCCTTCCTCATTCAATGCATTCACTTTCAGAGCCCAATCAATGCATCTTTGCCTTGGTTATAAGGCAGACAATGGGCTCCAGCCTCATTTTGACTGAAAGCAAACATCCTCTAAGCTCCACTAAAAACTGCACTGCACTGTATCAGAGTGAAGGTATTAAATATTTTTTCTCTTGGGTGTTTCTCTTTGTAGACGGTCCCTGTGCTCTCCTCTCACAGCCCGCTGCACCTAGAGCAATGTTATTAGTGGAGCTTAGAGGACGTCTGCTTTCAGTCAAAATGAGGTTGGAGCCCATTGTCTCACTCATGACCATAGCAAACAGTATAAGATGCCTTGTTTGGGCTCTGTCAATGAAGGCAGTGAATCAGGAAGGGTCCAAGTCTGAAATGCTAGGTAGTCAACTTACACTTGGGTCTGTGGGTTCAAAGTGTCTAAATACATGTGTATCTCCTGTGTAATCTATACAACATGCCATATCTCATTTTCACATATCCACTCATAGTGCAGGTAAAACATGCTGTATGTGTTTTGATGCTGTATGTTCTCTTAAACATGTATTTCTGATCACTGATGATAACAGAGCCACGGATCTCGAAACAACACCACAGATAATCTCAATCCTTATGAAACCAGTGTGCCCAATAATCAAGTGGCTGGCCTTAAAGGTAAGTGACTGAACCTATCCTGTACTACTATGTATTCTAATCTTGCCCCTGTAAAGCACTTTGAGTGGCCTTGTGTCTGAATTGTGCTATATAAATAAACTTGCCTTGCCTTACTACTGAGCATGGGCACATCAGAGAAACTCAGTGAATCCATGTTTTTAATTTGACATGTAGGTCGTTGTGAAAGACAATGAAAAATGACTTGTTTTATCATTTAGGATGGAGGGTTGCAAATGAAAAGGTTGACTGTATCTGTATATCAACTTCATATTCAAGTTCAAGTGTCAATCATTCCATGGCTATTCCTCCAATGTAACATGGTCCTATCTCCTCCTATCAGAAGCCATGCCCATGGACACAGGGGTGTATGAGAGTCCATACGCAGACCCTGATGAACTGAGGAGCTCCACAGTGAATCGGAGCCAGCTCTTCTTGGAGGATGGAGAACTGGGCTCTGGGAACTTTGGAACAGTCATAAAGGGCACATACAAGATGAGAAAGTATGTTCAATGACTTCACATAACAATACACCTGCAAGCAACACCATTGATAAAAACAAACTATCATTAAACTTAAGCAAAACAAAAATAATGTTATTTGGTAACTATAGAATGAACACGCAAATAAATATCAATATAAATGGAGTTGAAATTGAAAGAGTTTACGAAAATACATTTCTTGGGGTTATAATAGATGATAGATTCAGTTGGAAATCACACATTACACACGTACAATCAAAACTATCAAGAAGCATTTATGTATTAAACAAAGTAAAACAGGTTCTAGATCAAACATCACTCCGTATTCTCTACTGTTCACTAGTCTTACCATACCTCAGTTACTGTACAGAAGTCTGGGGCAACACGTACAAAACGTCATTACATTCACTTACTATTCTCCAAAAAAAAGCAATCCGCATTATTCACAATGTGAGATATCTGGATCACACTAACCCATTATTCATACGGTCAAAATTATTAAAATTCACAGATCTGGTGGAATTTAAAACTGCACAGATAATGTTTAAGGCTAAAATCAACATATTACCCTTAAACATACAAAAATTATTCAGTGATCGTGAGGGGGGTTATAATAAATTTCAAAGTGAACAGCGTCCGCACGACCAGGAAAATGTTTTGCATTTCAATATGTGATGTAAGACTATGGAACAGTTTGAGTGGGGAGATCAAGGAATGTCCAAACATTTACCAGTTTAAAATAAAATACAAATAATTGATTTTCACAAGGTACAGGGATGAAGTTTAACATAGTGTATATGTTTACATGTATGTATATTTGTATATATTTGACGGTATTTATATAATATTGAATATTTAATTAGATATTATTATTATTATAAGATTACTTGACAATATTATTAGATAAATACGACGATATTATTAGATAAATATGCAATTGGTAACAAATTGTATCATATTGAAAACTAATATATATTAATATGTATTATTATTTTTCAATTATTATTATATCACTAATAAGGAAGCCAATAGTCATTATAGATATATAAATCAGGGAGAAGGGGTGAGATTAAATACATTTTCTTCTTCTCACCCCTTTTCGAACAGGTAAAGCAAGTGTAAGACAGTTTATTTTCATTTGTGGTTTTCATTGTGTGTAAATATTACTTTATTGTAACTGTTTCACCACTTGTTTAATTTATTTTATTGTTTATTATTGCTTTTTTATTTTTTATTATTTACTTGTTCGAAATAAAAAATGTTTCAATTCAATTCAATTCAATCCCTGCATTCCACAGCTGACCATAAAGAGATAGATAGATAATACAGAGGCACCGTCGATGTGACGTCACTTCTGGTGCTCACTGGATTGTGGGTCAGAATCGGCCAAATAAGATGCTGATTTCAACACTAAAAATCTCTGTCAGATGTAGAAGTAAGGCATCCGGGTTTTCAAGCATATTAAATCTGACCACAAGAATTGGGACATGATCTTTAAGTGCCCTATAAATCCATATTTTAGCCAATCTCAATCACAAAATTCACCAACTTAACCACATGTGACAGACAGGCTGACATACATATATAAAATAATCTTATCTCCTTAGCTGGCTAAAATGTAAAAGAGCTATCCAGCCTATACGTTCCTAGACAACTCAAGCCAGCATTGTTTCTGTATGTTTATTGCACCTAGAGTCTTCTGTCTTTCTCTTGAGAGCTGTTATATCTATTGTACCTCTCACTTCATACTCCACAATGCTGAAATACACTCAGTGGGCCTCATTTATCAAACTTGCGTGGAAAATGGTGCAGATCCTGGCGCAAATATCACCCTACGCCAGGTATCGCGTGGGATTTATCAAACAGTCGTATCTCGCCAATCTCAGTGTACGCCAGGCCATTGTTGATAAATACAGCGGCTGAAAACAATCGTAATTAGAATATCACGCCCCTATATTTTCTCAGTTTAGATGCCTCGTCCAGAGGTTTTACGACATGGATACGCGCATTACGGCAAAGAAGAGGAACTTCTCTGAAGTAGAAATTGACAGCATAACAGCGAAAGTAGAAAAAATAAAATAAAGTTTCATTTCGGAGCATTACAAGCGGCATCAAAGAACGACAGAAGGCAGCAGTTAGGAAGGAAATAACTGCTGCGGTCAACAGCGTTGGTGTTGATAACAAACGATCTCCAGCTGAGGATTGTGAATTTTAGGTTTCGCAATTTTTTTTACATATCCTAAGTGAAGAAAAAGTGGTCTGACTTAAAAATCGCCACTAAAAAAAGCGTGTTGCTGCTCTGAAATGCAACACCAACTGGAGGTGCGGGCATAATATAAGTGGTGGAGGAGAAAAAGACGCACCCACTGTCCGTTATGTATATTAAACCTTTATAACTTCTTGTTTTTTTCCCCATGAAAGAAATACACGTCTGCAGAGATTTGAATGATTAGAATGTATTGGCCCTTTCAGATAGCACTACTCTAAAGGTACGAACACACTGCACTCCGCGGCGCGGCGGTTGGCCGCGCGAATCGCAGCTTCCGCGCCGCGTGATCATATTGGGTCATATTGTGTCCGCCGCCCGACCAGAGTAGCCTTCTCCTACTCTGGGGATATGCTGGTGCTGGTGGTGCTCTACCCAAGCTATCCGGTGCTAACTTGGTTCATAAAGCAAAACTGATAGCTGTACACAGCAAGCAACAGACACAGAGGCTATTCACAGAACTTATGGGAGCAAACTGTGACTATTGTGTTTTCATCCATCTTAATTTCCTCTTTCAGTCGTCCCGAAGCGAGTGACGTCGGGAGGAGCTCAACGCTGATTGGCTATCGCGGCGCGGCCGGCGGCAAAAAGTTCAATATTTGCAACTCCTGCGGCGGCCGCGCCGCCCTAGCCGCACCGCGTGAACCGCTTGCCGCCGGCCGCCCGTTCGCACAGCGGCGCGCAAAATACATTGACTTTCTATGTAAACTCTGTAACATCATATAATCTGTGTTACAGATTATATGATGTTGATCCTTGTTTGTGCTTCAGACCAAATGTGTGGAAAGTGCATTTGTGGTGCTTGTGTGTCAATGCAAAGTAGTTGGCGATATCACTAAAACTCCTGCCTTTGTGCCTTTGTGCCTTTCTATTAGGACAGAGAAACCGGTCGCAGTCAAAATCCTGAAGAATGATGACAACAACCCGTCAGTGCGTGAGGAGATGCTGCGTGAAGCCAACGTGATGCAGCAGCTGGACAACCCGTACATAGTGCGTATGATTGGGATCTGTGAGGCCGAGAACCTCATGCTGGTCATGGAGCTGGCCGAGCTAGGCCCACTCAACAAGTTCCTGCAGAAAAACAAGTCAGTGTCCTGATCAGTCCTTCAACAGTGCTTTGCTTTCTACACACTTTGCTTCATGTGGCAAGGAGGAACTTTCAGTTTGACTTATTTCTAGAGGCTCCCTTTGGACAAAAGCGGTATTGGTTTCACCATGCCAACTGTTGTTCCTGGCCTGGGTGAGCGTACCCAGACCAAGGCATTAAGAAAAACTGGTAACACTTTACAATAAGGTCCATAAAAAAGAGTAGTTACTGTTCAAAAAAGACTATTACCCTACTCTGAACAGTAACTAGTTACCCTACTCTGAACAGTAACTAGTTACCCTACTCTGAACAGTAAAGACTAGTTACCCTACTCTGAACAGTAAAGACTAGTTACCCTATTCTGAACAGTAAAGACTAGTTACCCTACTCTGAACAGTAAAGACTAGTTACCCTACTCTGAACAGTAACTAGTTACCCTACTCTGAACAGTAAAGACTAGTTACCCTACTCTGAACAGTAACTTGTTACCCTACTCTGAACAGTAACTAGTTACCCTACTCTGAACAGTAACTAGTTACCCTACTCTGAACAGTAACTAGTTACCCTACTCTGAACAGTAAAGACTAGTTACCCTACTCTGAACAGTAAAGACTAGTTACCCTACTCTGAACAGTAACTACTCTTTTTTGTGTACCTTATTGTAAAGTGTTACCGAAAAACTATATATAAATAGTATTCTTTGCTCGGATGGTCTTGCTATTACAATGATCATCAGAGGTCAAATTTGACTGGTTCAGAAATATTTTAAAGTTCCTCGTAGCTACTTTAAATAACACAAATACTGTATATGGGGAACAATTATACACATCTGTTTGTTTTGAAATGTGATAAGATTTAAGATACTGGCCTCAAGCAAAGGGAATGATCACTACTGCAGATGGGCAGGACAAGGAAATCTTCAATGTTCATTCAAAAAAAGTGATCACTTAATTGACCATTAGCTAAGGCAGATAAGACAGTGCTCTTCTCAAATTCAATCTACAGAAAAGTACTCAGTATCTATCAAGGAAACCAGATTGTATTTAGAAATGGTGGGTGAGTTAATGCAACGACTTAACTACAATTTTAACATCATTTGTTCACTTCATTGTGTCCTTAAGAACTGTCCTGCTTATAGATATATGCTCATGCTGAATCTCGGGCCTAATCCATATAGACTGTGTGTTCCTCCTGAATGTGAAACTCAACAGGGATATCTGTCGGTTTGTAAGCATAGCTATGCTGGTCTCACATTTAAAAAATTGCCATGAGTTCTTCGATCGATATGATTTTTTCAATCCATTTTTCTTTCTGTACTATGCCTGAGCCCAGATTGGAACATGGTTCAGCATGTATTGCTTCTGATGTAGCGATGCTGCTCAAAGTGGTTTCAGTTGCCTCTCAACAGATTGTTTAAGATCAGCAGCCCAGTCATTTATATCTACATTCATATGAAAAAGTTTGGGAACCCCTCTCAGCGGGCATTATAATTGACTCTGCTTTCACAAAAAAAATATAAAAGTGGTATGTCTTTAATTTACCAGGAACAGCTAAGTACTGGGATGTTTTCCAAACAAAGATTTTTTGAAAAGCAGTATTTGGTTGTATGAAATAAAATAAAATGTGAAAAACTGGCTGTGCAAAAATGTGGGTACCCTTGTGGTTTTGTTGATTTTAATGCCTGTAACAGCATGTAAAACTGATGACTTTAAACGCAAAGTTGGTTGGATTATGTTGTTAAGCCTTGAACCTCATAGAAATGTCTGTTTAATCATGAGAAAATTTATTTTAGGTGCCTAAATGCAAGTTGCACTTCTCTTTGACTCTCTGCTGAAGTGAGACAGAATGGGATCATCAAACCAGCTCCCAAAAGATCTGAAAAACAAAGATTGTTTATCGTCATGGTTTAGGGGAAGGCTACAAGAAGCTTTCCCAAAGGTTTCAATTGTCAATTTCGACTGTAGAGAACGTTGTCAGGAAATGGAAGGACACAGGCATAGATAGTGGCAGTTAAACCCAGGCATGGCAGACCAAGAAAAAAACAGGAGCGGTATAGGTGGAGGATTGTGAGAATGGTTGCACACAACCCACAGATCACCTCCAAAGACCTGCAAGAACATCTGGCTGCAAATTGTGCATCTGTACATCGTTCAACAATTCAGCGCAATTTGCACCAAAACATCTGCTTTTTATAAAGACCAAATAACTTAATTTTTGTCTCATCAGTCCAAAGCATTTTCTTCCAATATGAATCTGGCTTGTCTAAATGAGCTTTTGCATACTCCATGCAACTGTATATGTGGCGTGGGCGCAGAAAGGGCTTCCTTCTCATCACCCGGCCATACAGATATTTTGGTGCAAATTGCACTGAATTGTTGAACCATGTACAGATACACAATCTGCAGCCAGATGTTCTTGCAGGTCTTTGGAGGTGATCTTTGGGTTGTGTGCAACCATTCTCACAATCCGCCGCATATGCCGCTCTTGTACTTTTCTTGGTCTGCTAGACCTGGGTTTAACTGCAACTGTGCCTGTGTCCTTCCATTCCCTGACAACATTCCTTACAGTAGAAATTGACAATTGAAACCTTTGGGAAAGCTTCTTGCAGCCTTCCCCTAAACCATGACAATGAATAATCTTTGTTTTTAAGATCTTTTGGGAGCAGTTGTGATGATTCCATTCTGTCTCACTTCAGCAGAGAGTCAAAGAGAAGTGGAACTTGCATTTAGGCACCTAAAATACATTTTCTCATGATTAAACAGACATTTATATGAGGTTCAAGGCTTAACAACATAATCCAACCAACTTTGTGTTTAAATTCATCAGTTTTACATGCTGTTACAGGCATTAAAATCAACAAAACCACAAGGGTACTCATATTTTTGCACAGCCAGTTTTTCACATTCTATTTTATTTCATACAACCAAATACTGCTTTTCAAAAAATCTTTGTTTGGAAAACATCCCAGTACTTAGCTGTTCCTGGTAAATTAAAGACATACCACTTTTATATATTTTTTGTGAAAGCAGAGTCAATTATAATGCCGGCTGAGAGGGGTTCCCAAACTTTTTCATATGATTGTATATTGAGATTCAGAGTTCAATATTTAGAATGACATTAACTTTCTCAGTTCAAATAGTAGAAAACTTTATTGCCCGTGGGGCAGTTGGGTTTGCGGCACAGTCGCACTTCATGACATGACATCAGACGTAATGACACAAACAGATAGTCCACACATCAGACACTGACAGACACAACATGAAGAACATACATCACACACTACAATGCACTATACACCTTTGGACATGACCAGGCCAGCTGGACATCTAGCTTATTCTGACTGATTTAAGGCTTTTATGGCTTGTGGTACAAAAGATAATTTGGATCTGTTCTTGGTCATAAGGGGTCGGCAGAAACGACGACCAGATAGCAGTAGTTTAAAATGGGATGCCAGGGGGTGTGTTTAGTCACAAACAATGTTAACAGTTGGTTATTATCTCCAGGCAAACCAGCATCAAGAACATCACAGAGCTGGTGCACCAGGTGTGCTGTGGGATGAAATACCTGGAGGAGCATAACTTTGTGCACAGAGACCTGGCTGCTAGGAACGTGCTGCTGGTCACACAGCACTACGCCAAGATCAGTGACTTTGGTCTGTCCAAAGCCGTGGCAGAGGAGCAAAACTACTACAAGGTAACACACACACACACACACACACACACACACACACACACACACACACACACACACACACACACACACACGCTACAGCAGGTTGGCATTAGGAGCTGTTCCATATTTTCCAAGGCTTATTTTCAACTAGAGTTGAGCAATCTATTCTGAGAAGAATATATCAATATAAGCTTTGATGAAATGGTTTTACAGTATTTATTTTAGATGGTCTTGTTGTGTTAATGTTCCAGAATTTTTTTTTTAAACAAACATTTGTTATTAGACTAACCAGGTCCTGTCTGAATCTCTGTGTAGAACCGTACCGTACCGTACCGTATTGTTTCAAAAGTGAAGTCATCCAAACAAGTTGACAATGATCAGAACATGAAGCTGGTGTTTTCCAGTGTGTCCTCTCATTCCCAAAACACCCTGACATATCCATGGCCTGAAATCTACAACTGTTGACAAAGAGTGTATGGATAAATATAATATTTTATTTTGAATTACACCCACTAATGTTTTGTGTGTTTCTCCTCCAGGCCAAGGGTCATGGGAAGTGGCCAGTCAAATGGTACGCCCCGGAGTGTATTAACTACTACAAGTTCTCCTCCAAAAGTGATGTGTGGAGCTTTGGGGTGTTAATGTGGGAGGCCTACTCCCTGGGTCAGAAACCATACAAGGTAGGAAAAAGCAGTTATAAAAGTTAAAATAACACTTATTTCACACAGTGGAACCCCACATTGCTCCCGATGGTTCAGAGAGTGCCTTGCATGGCAGCTACTGCCATCGGTGTATGAATGGGTGAATGTAGTAAGAAATGTAAAGCGCTTTGGGGCTGAGAAAATGAGCTAAAAAGAGCTGTGTAAGTCAAGTCCATTTACCAACACTCTCATTATTGCGATGACTTTTTTCATTGAAAATAGACATCTGTTTACTAAAGTGTTTTTTGTTTGTTTTTATAACTGCAATAAAACAGCTGCAAAGAAAAAAAGCACTTGAGGACAATCAATTTTAAATGTGTTGTTAACTATGACATACTGATGTTGTTCCGCTCGTCCACACAACTCCTGTTTGTAATGTGGTCTAAACATTTTATTGACTTCAAATCAGCCATTTTGCATTTCACATTCTTTTCATAGGTTCTGAGTAGAGTCTAATGATGGTGACACCTTTAATCTGATTGTATCACTGTTCACAGGGAATGAAAGGGAATGATGTCATGCAGATGATTGAAGGTGGACAACGTATGGACGCCCCAGTCAACTGTCCACCAGAGATGTATGACCTCATGAGGACCTGCTGGACATACAAGTATGTGATCCTAAGGCAATGGTTACATCAACAACAGACTGTCTTACCCCAGTGTGTGTGTGTGTGTGTGTGTGTGTGTGTGTGTGTGTGTGTGTGTGTGTGTGTGTGTGTGGCTGCCTGTTGCTGCTAAACACAACACTACACTCCTCCAAATATTGCCAACACACTGTCCAGGGGATTGGACAGGTTTTAGGCGTGGCAAAATAATAATACCTTTGTTGAGGCGAAAAAACTAATTATTTTCTAACCTACACATACAGTATATGTAGCACAGTATCTGATTTACAGTCCTTCCACAAGATGGCGGTACAGCACCAATGGTTGCCACACAACCCTATCGCCTTACAGGAAAAAGAATAACCAACTACAGGAGACACTGAATCCAGTCCACCTCCCCCTTTCCCTAAGTATTCTAAACATTCAGTCCATTGTCCTTTCCATCCATGCACATATTAAGTCTTACATAACAATTTCTGATAGAACTTTTTTCACAAGCTGCTAGTTCAATTGGAGAAGCTGTATTTCTGCATCCTATATTCATTTGTTAGATAATAGCCTAAGAGTGATCATATTCATGATAACTATTCTCATGTAGAAGTAGTAGGCTATCATTTATTTTCGGTCCATGACCTCAAGGACATAGTGCAGCCAAGGTTCGTTTGAAAGTAACAATAGCCTAAAAGGGTGTAAGAAGAAGCCAAGGCTTATTATGCCTACCCTCTTTACATATTGTTATATTATAAATATATTATGTATCAGAATAAAAAAAAAAAAAAAAAACATACTCAAAGCTAAAGCCTGAATTTATCAAATAGAATGTTGTAAAACTGGTACAAACTACCACGTAGCACTAGCATGCTGATCCTGTCTGCTGATAAAAGCTTTGTGATGCTGATGGTGAGGAAGGGTCACGCGCAGGGCTGGGCAGGAGGATGAGGGGAAGAGGAGAGCGGAATGGGAGAAAGAAAGAATAATAGAGGATGTGTGTGTTATAAGGAGACCTGAGCTTTGTTCATTGTTTTGTGTTTCCATCTCTTACAGGGTGAATGACAGACCTGGATTCAAAGTGGTTGAACCAAGACTGAGAGAGTATTATTACGACATTGCACAGTGATTCTTCACATGGATGTTATCAGACTATGCAAACTGCTGGATCATGAAAAACTGCATTTAATCTTGAGTGAATGCCTGGAGATGGTTATGTATTATAAACAGTGGTGTACACCTAAAACATAGACCAGAATTATGCAAGTTAGATTTATTCTATTACTTTTCTTCTTTTCTTCCTGAATGTAAAGAAATAGAAGAGTTGTGATGAATGGATTGAAGCCTGACCTACTCTATGAAGCAACATTGAGTTTACAGCTACACAACTCATTTGGTATGTTTGATACTGTAAATGCATTCTATGTATTATAGCTTTACCATTGCAATGTCATTATGAATAAACCAAAAATCCTTCAACCCTTGAATACAAGTCGGATTGTCTCAATGTTTACAGAAGTGGATGTTTCTGACTTCCCATATGATTGAACTCAAGCCCTTTCATTTATAATTATTACCAAAATCATTCAGATGCAATTACACTTTGGAGGAACAGAGATGAAATGGGGCAGAGAGGGGAAGACGTGCAGATAACAAGGGGGGGAGGGGGGTTTCTAACCACTACAACACGAGCGCCCCCGGGGTAACACCTTTAACTTATAGATATCATCATTAAACTTTGTTTGATTCAATATGCAAATGTGGCTATATCAAACTTCTTATGCGTACATTTGTATCTCTTTAATAACAAACTTTTTTAATTTTAAAGAAGGGTTACTCCATAAAGAAGGGTTACTCCATAAAGAAGAGTTACTCCATAAAGAAGGGTTACTCCATAAAGAAGGGTTACTCCATAAAGAAGAGTTACTCCATAAAGAAGAGTTACTCCATAAAGAAGGGTTACTCCATAAAGAAGGATTACTCCACAAAGAAGAGTTACTCCATAAAGAAGGGTTACTCCATAAAGAAGGGTTACTCCATAAATAAGGGTTACTCCATAAATAAGGGTTACTCCATAAAGAAGGGTTACTCCATAAAGAAGGGTTACTCCATAAAGAAGGGTTAATCCATAGAGAAGGGTTACTCCATAAAGAAGGGTTACTCCATAGAGAAGGGTTACTCCATAGAGAAGGGTTACTCCATAGAGAAGAGTTACTCCATAAAGAAGGGTTACTCCATAAAGAAGGGTTACTCCATAGAGAAGAGTTACTCCATAGAGAAGGGTTACTCCATAAATAAGGGTTACTCCATAAAGAAGGGTTACTCCATAGAGAAGAGTTACTCCATAAAGAAGGGTTACTCCATAAAGAAGGGTTACTCCATAAAGAAGGGTTACTCCATAGAGAAGGGTTACTCCATAGAGAAGGGTTACTCCATAAAGAAGGGTTACTCCATAAAGAAGAGTTAATCCATAGAGAAGAGTTACTCCATAGAGAAGGGTTACTCCATAGAGAAGGGTTACTCCATAGAGAAGGGTTACTCCATAGAGAAGGGTTACTCCATAAAGAAGGGTTACTCCATAAAGAAGAGTTAATCCATAGAGAAGGGTTACTCCATAAAGAAGAGTTAATCCATAGAGAAGGGTTACTCCATAAAGAAGGGTTACTCCATAAAGAAGGGTTACTCCATAAAGAAGGGTTACTCCATAGAGAAGGGTTACTCCATAAAGAAGGGTTAATCCATAAAGAAGAGTTACTCCATAGAGAAGAGTTACTCCATAAAGAAGGGTTACTCCATAGAGAAGGGTTACTCCATAGAGAAGGGTTACTCCATAAAGAAGGGTTACTCCATAGAGAAGAGTTAATCCATAGAGAAGGGTTACTCCATAGAGAAGGGTTACTCCATAGAGAAGGGTTACTCCATAAAGAAGGGTTACTCCATAGAGAAGAGTTAATCCATAGAGAAGGGTTACTCCATAAAGAAGGGTTACTCCATAAAGAAGGGTTACTCCATAGAGAAGAGTTAATCCATAAAGAAGGGTTACTCCATAGAGAAGAGTTAATCCATAAAGAAGGGTTACTCCATAGAGAAGAGTTAATCCATAGAGAAGGGTTACTCCATAGAGAAGGGTTACTCCATAGAGAAGGGTTACTCCATAGAGAAGGGTTACTCCATAGAGAAGAGTTAATCCATAGAGAAGGGTTACTCCATAAAGAAGGGTTACTCCATAAAGAAGAGTTAATCCATAGAGAAGGGTTACTCCATAAAGAAGAGTTAATCCATAAAGAAGGGTTACTCCATAAAGAAGGGTTACTCCATAGAGAAGAGTTAATCCATAAAGAAGAGTTACTCCATAGAGAAGGGTTACTCCATAAAGAAGGGTTACTCCATAAAGAAGGGTTACTCCATAGAGAAGGGTTACTCCATAGAGAAGGGTTACTCCATAGAGAAGGGTTACTCCATAAAGAAGGGTTACTCCATAAAGAAGGGTTACTCCATAAAGAAGGGTTAATCCATAGAGAAGGGTTACTCCATAAAGAAGGGTTACTCCATAAAGAAGGGTTACTCCATAGAGAAGGGTTACTCCATAGAGAAGGGTTACTCCATAAAGAAGGGTTACTCCATAGAGAAGGGTTACTCCATAAAGAAGGGTTAATCCATAGAGAAGGGTTACTCCATAGAGAAGGGTTACTCCATAAAGAAGGGTTACTCCATAAAGAAGGGTTACTCCATAGAGAAGAGTTAATCCATAAAGAAGGGTTACTCCATAGAGAAGAGTTAATCCATAGAGAAGGGTTACTCCATAAAGAAGGGTTAATCCATAAAGAAGGGTTAATCCATAGAGAAGAGTTAATCCATAGAGAAGGGTTACTCCATAAAGAAGGGTTACTCCATAAAGAAGGGTTAATCCATAAAGAAGGGTTAATCCATAGAGAAGGGTTACTCCATAGAGAAGAGTTAATCCATAAAGAAGGGTTACTCCATAGAGAAGAGTTAATCCATAAAGAAGGGTTACTCCATAGAGAAGAGTTAATCCATAAAGAAGGGTTACTCCATAGAGAAGAGTTAATCCATAGAGAAGGGTTACTCCATAAAGAAGAGTTAATCCATAGAGAAGGGTTACTCCATAAAGAAGAGTTACTCCATAAAGAAGGGTTACTCCATAAAGAAGGGTTACTCCATAAAGAAGAGTTACTCCATAAAGAAGGGTTACTCCATAAAGAAGGGTTACTCCATAAAGAAGAGTTACTCCATAAAGAAGGGTTACTCCATAAAGAAGGGTTACTCCATAAAGAAGAGTTACTCCATAGAGAAGAGTTACACTCTAAAAACAGATACTGCATATTACTTAATTTAATTGATGTAACATTATTACACTCAAAAATATTGAGTAGATTTCAAAGCTTAGAAATCAAGTAAAACAAACCATGAATAATGAGTAGATTTACTTAATATTTTCTATTCATAGTTTATTCTCAAAAATATAAATGAAACATACTGTAATTATTCTAAAATATTTACACAATGTAATCTGTCAGTCAAGTAATACAATTTGTTGATTAAATAAACTTACTTTATTTATTACATTTCACACAAATATTTCTGTTTAATTTTTACTCATGAATTTTGATTAAGTTAACCCAAATGCTCACCAAAATGATGTTTACTCATCTTTTTCAAGCAAAAAATACTTTTATATTACTGTTACATTTACTAAGCCCTTGAAATATTTTTCAGAGTGTACTCCATAAAGAAGGGTTACTCCATAAAGAAGAGTTACTCCATAGAGAAGGGTTACTCCATAGAGAAGGGTTACTCCATAAAGGACAAAGTCATTATTATTCAAAATATTAGTTTTTACTTCAAAACCATCATACGGAGCAAGAATCACCATCTGATAAATTGGATCAAAGAAAATCTCATTAAAAAACAATGTCTTCTAGGACACTAAGATGAACTCTTAAATATCTGCCATTCACTAGAGAAATATCCCCAAAGATTGAAAGATTCCTTATAGAGCTATCTTTCTTTACTTAAAAAAAGATGTAAAAGTGATGTTGTAATTTCAAAATCTTTCTGTAATTGGCTGCTGCTCATTTGCATAAAGTTGAGCTCTGTGCAGTGTGCAACTTCCTTTTTAGGCTATGGGCTTCAGTAGGTCAGGGAGACCCCCTCACCTTTAATACAGCCCTATGGTGCTTCAACTCTTCACTGCTATGCCATCAACCATTCAGAGCACCAGTTGCATCTTATTTAATTAAGTACCTAGAGTTCCACAACAAATCTGTGTCAGACCCAGTAAGGGACGTATTAGTAGTAACACATTTTGCTAGTTTGTACGCAACATAATTACAGGGATAAATCCTTTCTTAGAAATAAATGGGAATCAATCCGGTATTGAAGCACCGCTCCAAAATTCCTCATTCACAAGGCACAACCTTTAAGCTCTTTTATTGTCTTGTGTTATTGCCTTTGTATTTGTATGTATTTTATTTGTAACTTCTCTGCCTGCCTAGGGACAACAGATGTAAATTAGCACTTTTGCTCAAATCTGGCATTTTTACAGCTGTAATTGTTACAGCTGTTCATTAATATGCATTGTCCCTAACAAACAAACAAACAAACAAACAAATAAATAAATAAATAAATAAATAAATAAATAAATAAATAAATAAATAAATAAATAAATAAATAAATACATGATTCTGTTCCCATAACCCTAACCCATGCTGCTGATATAAAAATGTTCGAAACCGAAGGTGTTGTGCTGATTGGCCCAGGCAGTCTCTTTGTACTAAGAGCTGTTTAGCTCTAACCCTAACCCTAACCCTTGACAGCTCATTAAGTGATAGTTTTTTAAATGATGTTAAATAAGAGTGGTTTACAGAGCCAGAGGCTGATGAGTTTGGATATTACTTTATAAGAAATCAAAGATGCAGCAAAACACATGACAAAAGGAACGTTTTTGGCCTTGATGAGGTTCCACTCGAAGTTTATCTCACATTTTGGCATTTGATTGGCCCACATTTTCAATAAAAGAGTGTTCATTTTTTTAAGAGACTCAAACACAGCTCTGATATCCTTTCTCCTTAAGCTATCGGCCCCTGTCACTCTAAAATCAATTGTGGAGATATATGCAAAGGTCCTAGCTCGACGATTGCAAAAACATAGGACGAGGTTACTTTTGGGTTGTTGAAAGTATCAATCAATCAATCACGCATAAAACTTGGTGTAATTCCTTCATAGCTCACCTGATTTAGAGTACCCTCAAATTAAAGGTGCATGTCTGCACTTAAAGCACATATCTATTCTTTCATTTAAATTCCATTGTAGTGTTGTACAGAGCCAAACTAATGAAAATGGTGTCAATATCCAAATATTTACTGTACTGTATATCTAAACTGTATATACTGTTGATATAACTTCCAGAGGCCCAAGACGAGCATCTGAGAAACAGTTCAAACAGAAAGAGCCCTGTACATGGCCAGGGAGGAGAAGCCAGATGTCCCAGACCTGCGGTGACAAAAACGGTTCCTAAAGACAAACTAAAAAGGACCAAAACTAAGAAAGTGAAGGACGCCGTTACAGTTCCACCTGTGCTGTTTACCATGAGAGCGTCTGGGGTGCGGGCCTCCGGTATTGGGGAACCAGTCTTTCTTTACGCAACCTTGAGTTGTGGTGTGATTCCCCCCGGCTCACTGCTGGGACATCTGCCGGAAGGAGGCAGCCACAGTGGGGATGTGCAGCCACAGCGCAGGCCTGCACGCAACCGCTGGCCCTAACAGTCTGTTGTCTCTCCTACATCTCCTCATGCTAACCCTGACCCTCCCATAGCACTGCATGTCTCACTGCAGCCTGATCACACCCTCAAACCCTCACTGGAACACTGGACAGAGGGTTGACCACTCATCACCTGCTTTAACCTTAGAGCATAGCTGGACTCATCTTTATTTCAGTCCTGAGCTAACATCTAAAAATGATACCAATTTAAATTATACACTGATTCACTATACACAGACATCATAATGACTATATACTACTAATACTACTACTCTCAATACAAAATGACATCCATCATTGCATACAAACTGTTAATTATGCAATTATACACACTATACAACAGTATACAGTACACATAGAGTATATACATACAAAAATGTATACAAACAAATCTATCAATAAAAACACACATACACGCACACACTGTATATATTTAGATGCACACACACAATCACACACACAAACATACATAGACACACACAGTACATTGAAACACTATTTTACACAGTAACTAAGAGAGACAGGCTCTATGGTCACTCGTAAAGTTATAAGTAAGCAACAAACTTTACATTATAGTTTATAGTTCCTTGCCAGTAACACTTTACACTTAAGCACTATTGATCAGTTACTGTAAACAGACTGGGAGATAGTGTATTAATGAAGCATTAGGTAATGATAAGTTAATGAGTAGGTACTGAGAAACTGATTCAAGCACTATTTAGTTACTGGTAAACAAACTGGGAGATACTGTACTAATAAAGCATTAGGAAATAGTAAATGAGTAGGTACTGATTCACTAAGGGTATATTAATGGTCAAGTAAACATCTTGGTGTTTTCTTTTTTTTTGGGGGGGGAGGGGGCTCACTGACAATTTAAGCTAAGGGCACCCAAAAGCTTAGCAGCGGCCCTGCTTTCTACTATTTAGTGTGATAGAAAAAAGATGCAGTATGTCCCGATTCTTGTGGCCAGATTTAGGATGGTTAGAAGTACCCGAATGTCTACTATAGTCCTGGGTAAGATTTGAATGCGCTTCATTTAGCGGAGAATATCTCAACTGTTATAGACTAATATGACCCCATTGAACAACGAGGGATGTGTGACAAAATCTCTATCCGGGGCGAAAGTCCTGAAAATGACCACAACAGGTTACACAAGTATCACACTACGTGGTGAATGGGACTTTTTTTTCCTTTATAGATATCCTCATACTTTTTTTCCAGATTAATCTTCATATTAAGAGAAACACTTTTTGTATTACACTTTGTCTAAAAATTTAATAAAATATGCAAATGAGGCAATATCTCATTTAAAATGCGTAGCCTTTATAAACCCTTTAGTAGAGGTCCTGGATACGATTTGTATGCACTTCATTTAGCGAAGAATATCTCAACTATTATAGACTAATATGACCCCATTGAACAACATGGGATGTGTGCCAAAGTCTCTATCCGGGACGAAAGTCTTGAAAATGACCACAACAGGTTACTCTAGACCAGGGGTGTCAAACTCATTTTCACAAAGGGCCGAATTACGACATGATAATCACACGAAGGGCCAGACATGTCACTTACTGACATGCCTTCTTTTTAATCCAAAACTCAAACAACATATCTAGGTATATAACCTGCGTACATACGAGGCATAGGCTAGATTTTGTTTACATATTTTGGGGGACAAATTATATGTGGGGGGTATGGGGGTGCTCCCCCAGAAATTTGTGTGCGTCAAACACTTAATTTCCTGTATTCTGGTGGATTTTTCTGTTTTGGTTTTCTGTGCCTTTTCTGCATCAATTTATTGTGGAAATGTCTTTATTTTTGTAAAGGAAAAGACAACATTCAGGTTCCTGGTGAAACAATTATAAAGGACTATAATGCAGTAAGGCTCTCAGGCATCCTGGATTGAGCCACAATATGTTTTCTCTTGGATTTTTCAAAACTTTCTGCACATTCAAAACATATCACGTTTTTTTATTTTATTTTTTATAGGAATCATGACCCAGCACCAGTGTTAACTATTTATGACACTTTACATTGGTAATGAAATGCAAAGCCACCATTGGAAACAAAAGGTGTGGGCTATCAGCGGGTATCTAACGTTAGTTAGTGAGCTATATTGTAACTTCAGGCAAAAGTTAGAAACCAGATAATGTTAGCATTCATCCTTAGATAGTTGACACAATCAATCATCTTATTAGCATGCTATTTAGCCACATAGATTGACATCTTTTCTTCAATGCAAGTTCATCAATTCATGGCTTAAAATCCTGAGCTGTGGAACTTTCAGCAGACATTCCTAGTGGTAAGCTATGTGAGTGTCCTAACGGTTGGGAGCGTGTGCGACGTGCCAACATGGCACAGGCTCCACATGAGAAAAAAAAAAAAATAATCATGATAATTTTTTTTTTTTTTTCGCGGGCCAAATTTAATGGAATTGCCGAATTGGTTCGCGGGCCAGATTAAATATTGAAACGGGCCAGATTTGGCCCGCGGGCCAGAGTTTGACACCCCTGCTCTAGACCAATCTGAACAAAAGGTTACCAATCTACCAGGGAGCATAAAGTCTGGACTCTGGAGCAATGGAACAAGGTTGTGTGGTCTGATGAGACCAGATGGCCATCCTGTTTGCACTGTGAAACCTTCATACTCTGAAATGCTAGGTGTCTGGTGTGTGTTCAGATCTAATGGAATTGGCGATGGAAACATTGATTCAGAACTTACAGTTTCCAACATAGAAGCAACATGTACTCTGTTCTGGGCATCTGTTTTCAGAATGGTGGTTATTAATCTTTTAGTTTTGAAGTGTATAGATGTGAAGAGCTTTTGGAGCTCATTGATTGAACTGTAAAATGACACATTTCAGTTTGAATTCAAATCAATACTCAAGAGTTCTGATAATCACACACCCATATTTTATTTCACCAAATGTCACAATGGAGCCCATTTTAAGCAATGCGTGTGCAATACTCAATTATCAGTTTCCACAAGCTTCTATATTTTGAATTTATATTGTATGAGAGATTCCAATCTGAAAATGCACTTCTGGTTTATTTACAACAGTCATGTCAGTTATACTCTGTGGGCTGTTCTTTTCTGATAGAGGCTGGCACTGAAATAACCTCATATCTCCATTGTGCCTAATCCATTCTTCAACACTTTCAAAAAAAGAACTTTGAGGCTTGATTAGTTTACAAAAACATTCCAAAACCCAAAACAATGAAGACTTAAACATGTATAGAAGAAAAGGCAACTTAAAGGAAATGAAGTGAAGTGCTTGATAGTTCATGAAGCGCTCCAGGCTGTCTCACTGGCCACATGGATAGAAAGGAAATTTGACCTGCTTTAAAAAGGAGTCACAAAACATTTTTCTATGCAAACACATTAGGCCAATATAGTATGTTAAGATATGTTTACATGTTCGTTCTTGTGTTACAAAGTACCAGCATGCACCATGAAGTTACTAAGAGGACATTGAGGGTTTTTATTACGTTTTCTTTCAAAATGGTGTTTTTGCAATGTCAATATAATTTAAACAATGTACTTAGATGTCTAACTCACCAGTCTTGCTGAGTGACCAACATGTCCTGTATACTTTTCATGTAGTCACTCTGATGAGCGTTGTTGGTGACATTTGACTCAAGCTATCCCAATGTTTTTCATTCACACTGAATGGCATCTTGCTGCAGCTCCAATGTTTGGCATGTTAAACACCACTGCAGCCTCACATCTGGTGTGAATGTGGTTTTATAGAACGTAGATTCTTTATGTGATTACAGCAGCTTTAAAATGATTGTGATTAAAGGGTTAGTCTGCAGAGAGTCCATAACACACATCATGTAGCGTAGCCACTGGAAGAGAAGACAAGCGTTGTAGAGTTTAGCTAACACCGCCACTGTTTACAGAAGAGCACTACAACACAGATTTTGCTCAGCCTTGAGCCTCAGCCTACCAGTCACCTACTCAAATGAATCACTTCTAAACTAATAATTTAACACTACATAAAAGGCTGTCAATGTTGTCACTAAAGGCAGAGATATGATAAGTACTGATTTTATCTGAGTAAAAACCTATGGGAGAAATTGCTTATGTTGTTGCTTGCTGTGTATAATATGACCATAGAAATGTGCAATTCTGTTGCTACTTGACTTGGGACATGCGTTGTTCTCCAGTCTCTTACCATTTCAAGCCGAGGAGTGATTGAGTTTCATGAACACAGTGGTCCAGTCATACCCAGTCAAAGAGCAATACACCTCCTGATGGATACATCACATATCTTTTGATTGGTTCACTTATTAAGGAGGCTTCTACAGTTAGGGACTTACTAATATCATCATATTGTTAAAAGCATTCATCTTTTGAAGTTATACACATTTCACATTAGTATTATGAGCAGCAGACCGTGCTTGGTTAGTTTTCCTTGTTTGCTGTGATAGTTAACACAGGCAGCATTATGCTTTACACTGGAAGCTCTCAGTCACAGCCAGGAGGGGCACTCATGGTCAAACAGACAGTCCCCTGGATACTGTGTTGACGGGTTTGATATGTGTGAAGCAGTGGGACAGTAGGAGTGCTGCAGGCAGGACCTCCTTCACTCTCCCTTGAAGTGAGGACGCCTCTTCTCCTTGAAGGCAGCCAGACCCTCCAGCCGATCTTTAGTTGGTATCACCTTTAAAACCACACAATGTATCAGTACGTGAACAAACTCATTTCCATCTACGTGAACCAATCTGAGACCCTGCACTATACAGCCGTCTTTTTAATCCTGAACTAGGCACATAGAATTCTTCTACTTGTTAACACATAAACATCACTCTGACAACTGCATCAAAGCCTTTGACGCCAAACAAGATTTCCTTCTATCTATTGTTCTCACACACATGAAGACACAGCGCTTCACTTCAAATGGCAATTGAACAAGTCTGGTCTCTGTGAGCGAATGTACCCGACTCATTGAGACCACAATCCCTCACATTTTTCTGATTGCATTTTTATAGAAAATGTTAGTCTCTGGGCACTCGCAGCGTAGTGCTTAGAGCAAAGTGAGGGGAGCTCAAACTTGATTATTTTGTATTGTATGAATTGCATATTGGTAATAGAAGTCAGCATTGGGGGCGTTGGATAAATCTCATTTCCCATTGTATTGAAGGCGATGGTGACGTTTGGATTAGGATTTAATTCTATACATAGGATTGGTTTTATATTAAGGGGGGACATTTTAAGTCAATGGCTGGATTGTTTTAAACAGAGATTTGTTTGTTTAAAACAGTGATTACTCCCAATGCTGCACTTGTGGATTAGGAAATGAAACCATGGTGATGTTGTGATTGAACATACAGAACATGGAGAGGTGTGATGCCCATGTGGCCTTTTGCTACCAATAAAGTCAGCTTTGTTCAATATGGGACATATTGGGCTGAGAGAGTGAGAGTGAGTGAGATTGTGTGTAGGTGTGTGTTTGTGTGTGTGTGTGTGCATATTTAACTATTTAATTACTCACCTGCGCATAGCATGCCTCTTCAATTGCCAGGCCTGTAGCTAAATCCACCTGAAAGAGAGTTAAGCAATGAAGGTTTTGTTCATGTGTTCCTCAGTCAGCTGCATGCTAGTGTTTCTCTCCTACATAGCATGAAGCCTAGCCAGGGTCAAAGCAGCTGGCTGGAAAATGGACCAAAAACCAAGACTTAGCAAACGCACCTGAGCCAGCTCTCACCATTAAAAACACATGCAGGTTTTATCTCAGTATAACCGACGGTGTTGATTACGTCATCTTATTGTTGTAGTTGTCATTTATATCGCCCATTACGGTTCAACATATAAAGTGATCAAAGTATTGGTTACAACTACTTGTAGAAACTAATGGCGCTTTTCCACCGCACATGTAGCTCGACTCGACTCAACTCGACTTGACTCAACTTGGTTTGGTAGCAGCACGGGTCGTTTTCCACCGCAAATAGTACCTGCTGAACGTGGGCGGGGTCGTCGTAAGGGGCTGAAAGCCTACTCCGGAGCAAAGTAGCAAAGCAGAAATTACGAGCAGTTGTTGCACTATTAACTGAACCAACCGCCAAAAACACAGATGAAAATTGTTTAAGAAATACCCCCCTTGTATCTGTTTGCTAAAAGAAGTAGAAGAATATTGCTACGGGCCATTAAAAGGGATGGTTGTTGTCCCGATGTGTGACTGCCACACAGTCAGCTGTAGGGATGCGTCACGTACATCCCTATGCACGTAAACACGGGCATGATCAAGTTGACTGTTTAGTGCTTGTTTCAGGATACGTGTTTTCAAATGCAAGCCGTGTCTCAGCCTGAATATTTTATTGAGGTAATCAGTTCAGTCCGAGGCTTGTAATGTAATCGCTCGCTATCATGTCTGTCCCAGCTGGCTACTATTTAGCCTAGCTGCTAGCTGCCCTACATGTCTCCTCGTATGTAAGTAACTTCCCCAACAACCAACACTGGGTGAGCTTAGCGAATATATGGAAAATAAATTCGGATCTGTGATGCAAATCAAATGAAAGAGAGCCAGAGAAGGCTGCACGCGGCGTAAATACACTCAAAAGTCCCGGAGAGTTGGGGAGAATAAACAACAGAATGAAGCCGGTAGTCTCTGGCCACTGATTGGCCAGACAATAGTCTCTGGCCAATCAGTGGCCGGCCTTTTAGCATCGGCTCAGCTCGCTTGGAACCTAGAGCGAGGCGATACCAAAAAAGCAGCCGCTACGTGGTACCAGGTACCATGAAATTGCGGTGGAAAAGCCAAAAATGCGAGTCGAGTCAAGTCGAGCTGATACCATGCGGTGGAAAAGCGCCATAAGTCACGCTGTGATACATTTACTCTGACCTTCAACTGTCAGACAGACATGTAATGACTGCCTTGTCCCAATTTATTTTTGATAGAGGCGAGTTTAAAAGGTAGAATCAGTGAATTCCGCTACCTTTAAGTAATGTGCGCGCAAAACAAATCCAGTGTTAATACACAGCCTAGGCTCTACTACGGTGGGCCCCCTTAGTTGACATACCCATTTACAGAGCCTAGGCAGTGTATTAACACCAGATTTGAAAAAAAAATGTGATTTTGACAACAAGCGTTCTCTAGAATCACTGACTCCACCTTTCAACTATAAGAGACACTGCTACAGAAAGGTGACAAACAACATTATGAACCGAGTGCAGCGTGTTTGACAGCTTTAACAATTCACCTATTTCTGCAGAATGTCATTTTCAAACAACAGTTGAATCTTTTCATATCATGTCCTTATCTTTTTAACCAGATGATGGATAGTTGTATCAATAAGAGTAGTGATATGTGTTAGTCTGAATAAGCAATAAAAGTATTAATGCCAGTATCAAATCAATAATATCCTAACGATACCCATCCCTTGTGCCCTGTAACACTTACCTCCATTCCCTGGTTGATTGAAAGCTTTGCCATCCGTATTGCGATTGGACCCTGAGGGGACAAACATTCAAGAGTCAAAGAGGTTTCATGAATTGCCTTGTGTGATGTACATCGTTCTTGGGAATTCTGAATGAGTGCAATATTACACAAATGAACAAAAGGCCTTTATTTAGCCTTGTTCACACTACAATATTTCTCAACTCGCCGACATCTCCTGTGATTTTGGATGGCTTTGTGTTAACTGTTCAAAGAGCAGATCTGAGTGTGTTCAAGACTCTGGCCAACAGATATATCTAGCATGCTTAATATCTGGACCTGTCTGTGTCTGAATCATGTAGTGTGAAAAGGACTGGCAATGACTGAGCAGCCAATGAGAGCGCAGGACACGGGATGAGTGGACACAAAAATAGTATACACTATAATAGTTTCTATAATAAAACGATGGCATACACTGAAACTGTTCAGTATTTTTAACAAAAACAAATCCCAAACATTTTCAATATTTATTAACCTTAAACTCTCTCTGTGGTACAATCCTTGCTGCCTGCGTTTACTGACTTGTTTGTTTTGTTGCTGCAGATCAGCGCACTTGTTTTATGCAAACATCCGAGGTTAAAAGAAAAAAACAATACCATTCCCGTCTGGATCATGGTATCAATGGCTGTCCCGTGTCACCTGGTGTGTGTGTTTTCATTGCTAAACCTAGTGTGTAGAACAGACATAGAGTTGGTGCAGATGTGTCCTGGGCATCTTTCCATGTGTGAGCCACTGTGAAAACCACATCCACGCAACACGCACTGTCGCAGCCGTTTTAATGAGGCTATTGATTTTCTGTTCACAAAGACGTCTGACTTGTTTATTGTTTATGGAAATAGAAATTTTGAAGTGAAAGCTACATTTTGAATAGTTTATTCAGCATATTATTAATACTGTTTATGCCTGGGCTGCTTTGTTTTCTGATACCTGTAGAGGTCTGTGGGCGGGCTTTCCGCACCGCTCAGGTACTTTGGCCAGGTGTGTGTTTTGTCTTGATGAAAAACTAAGTGTCAAGGGAAAGAGGCGGTGGTTTTAAAAAGTATTTTGACCGCTTATGTAAGTTCACTCGTTGCTTTCAATGGTTCATTTGTTTGCCAGCATATTTTCCTTTATTAAGAAGAAAGTTGTTCTTTTTTGAGCTGTAAAATAAATACAATCATTTTTTGAAATGTGTTTGGAAGCGAGTCGAGCTGACCTCGCCTTCTGTACCCACGGCCGAACAAAGAACAGCTGAGACACGCACCATTACAAGATAGAGACACGCACCATGACAAGATAGAGACACGCACCATGACAAGATAGAGACACGCACCATGACAAGATAGAGACACGCACCATGACAAGATAGAGACACGCACCATGACAAGATAGAGACACGCACCATGACAAGATAGAGACACGCACCATGACAAGATAGAGACACGCACCATGACAAGATAGAGACACGCACCATTACAAGATGGAGACACGCACCATTACAAGATGGAGACACGCACCATGACAAGATAGAGACACGCACCATGACAAGATAGAGACACGCACCATTACAAGATGGAGACACGCACCATGACAAGATAGAGACACGCACCATTACAAGATAGAGACACGCACCATGACAAGATAGAGACACGCACCATGACAAGATAGAGACACGCACCATTACAAGATGGAGACACGCACCATTACAAGATGGAGACACGCACCATTACAAGATAGAGACACGCACCATGACAAGATAGAGACACGCACCATGACAAGATAGAGACACGCACCATTACAAGATAGAGACACGCACCATGACAAGATAGAGACACGCACCATGACAAGATAGAAGTCTGTTAAGTGTTAACTGCACAGCGATCCTACCATGTTGAAAGTGGTGTGTAGTGTGTGTAGGCCTGTGTTAAAAAAAATCGAAATGGCGATATATCGCAATATTTAGTTTTTGCGATATCTGTATCGATTTCCAGCTCAACATTTTTTTTTTAAGATAATTTTTTGGCTTTTCAAGGCTTTATTGAGTGCAGAAAGACAGAGATGAAATGGGGCAGGAGGGAATCCAAGCAGGGTTAACATTAGCATTAAGGGGACAGCCCTCAGAATACTGGCATTTCCCCATTGCTGCTTTAACGCTTTGTGTATGCCTTTATTTGTTTTGCCTTTATGCTTCGCATTTTGATGGGTGTTTTGTCCCCCCAACGGAACCTTGAAGGCAAAGCTGCCCCCCGCGGTTAGCATTAGGAATAGGGCATAGGGCCGGCCAGGCAGATTTGCCTACGTTAGGCTACGTTGGAATGCATCACTAAATCACCTTTTTGCTTTTCCTTAGTGTAGTGATTGTAAGTGGAATGGTGTAGTTACCTGGGGGTTGATCTCTCGGGCCAGCTCCAGAGCCCTCAGGTAGGCAGCGTCTCCACTGCTGTTCTGCTCCACTGAGTGACTGACCAGCCCCACACGGCACGCCTCGGTCCCATCCAGCACCCGGGCTGCAAAGATCAGCTCCTTAGCCAGGGAGATGCCAACCACCCTGGGGAGACGCTGTGTACCGCCTGGACGGACACACACACACACACACACACACACACACACACACACACACACACACACACACACACACACACACACACACACACACACACACACACACACACACACACACACACACACACACACACACACACACACACACACACACACACACACACACACACACACACACACACACACACACAGGAATAAGCTAGCATTCAGGCGAAGGCTTATTACCCATTTGACTATGCATCCTCAGATTCATTCACAGCTGGATTTAGGTTTACAGAAAAACTCAAACTTCAGCCTTTCAAGGGATTGTGAATATCTATAGCAGACTGCATGGCAATCTGGAAGGCTTTCTGTTTTTACCAGCATGTGCCTCTGAAGGAGCATTACCCTTTAGAAATCGCCAGCACACAAAGTAACACAAAATCCCACTCTAGATGATCTCTAGTTTGTTGAGGTGTTGACAACCATTTGAACAAGAAATGATTAAATGAAAGCCTTACCTGCCCCAGGAATAATGGCCAGTTTGGCCTCCACTAGTCCCATCTTTGCAGTATTGGCTAGAGAGAGCAAAGAGCACATTTACTACTTACACAAAAGTACTGGTACTACTGCTGGTATCTATAAACAATATACAAGAAATAGTCAATTACTAGAAGTTGAATCACATCAGTGGGTATACATCATGTTCTCAGTGACAGAGAAACACAACTACTTAAGAAATACTTTAAAATATTACGTTGACTTTTTACAACGGCCAAACTCATTTAAACTTGGGTTCATTTTGACTTGAACAGTGGATCAAAACACTTGTGTAGCTCTTAATGCATTCACAAGCCAGACACACGTTAAAACATTTAATATCATTTGTCATGGACCAGGACAGTTTTTAGGCTTGCATTAAGTTGTTTCCTTGTTTTTAAAATGATGGTCTGACTACAACTTTACAGCAAGTATGATGAACACTCATTGTCAACATAAGCTTGAAGTCATTCTAGCCGTGTGTCAGTCTTGGGCTTCTGCGCTGCTAATAAACATTGACAGTGTTTTGCACATAGAGCCTTATCTTTAAGCTCAAAGTAAAGTCCACTGAATCTTACAGGAAATTCTTATGTCACATGCTAGAGCCATTTCCAATCCTCCGCCTAAGGCAGCTCCATCGATGGCAGCGATTGTTGGTACCGGCAGGTTACCTGTAAAACAAGCAGGGAGCTAGTTAACGTACAGAAACTACATATGTTCACAGACAACTACAGTTAATCATTGACAGGACCAAAACTATCAACTTCACTCATAACTAACACTAAGTACCTGCTATTAAAGACAACAGACAGAAGCACTCAACAAGAAGTATTCAAACTAAATGTGTTTTTCAGTGCTGGACAGATTTTTTGTTCTGCTTTTTTTCCTGCTACTGCATGAATACAGTTTCCCTTTGTGGGTGAAGCCAGTATCTATCCATCTTTACCCAGCTCTGTGATCAGTCCTCTGGCTTTGGACACAAACTGTCCCACTTCACTCTGGTGCATTTTGGCCCTCTCCTTCAGGTCTGCACCTGCACACACAGTCAACACAAACATGGAACTCAGTCCTGAAAACAGAACCTGGGTATCTGACAGAATGTTTCTATTCATTATTAGTTAATAGAACTAGCTGAACAGAGAGCTAGCTCCACTAGATCCATAACTGCAGTATAGCATAGACAGGCTCTGGATAAGAGTTACGTCACATTAGAATGTTAACTACTGGAGAAGGAGAACAATAATGTAAAGACAATCCAAACAGTCAAAATGCACTCCAATGCTCAAAACAGCAGGAGAGTGTTTACCTGCACAGAAGATCCCAGGAACCAAACTGCATATGATCACGCTGCGCACTTTGTTGTCATTCTTGATATCATCTACAGCCTCAAACATCTGAAAGAACAAAGATTTTACCGAAACAACTTTTTTTTATTAAGTTTATACATTTTACTTAAATATTACTTAACAAAAATAAAAAAGAATCAGATGGTATTTTAAGATCATCTCAGACGTCACAGAGGGATCAGAAAAAGCTAAAGCTGAGTGAGTCAAAGCACAGTTCAGACCTAAGATTCGCCTCGCAACGAGACGCAACTGCAACTGCAACTGCAACTGCTCACAACAAATGGCCTGGACGTTCTAAAACTGGACCTGGCCATTTGACATCTTTGGCGACGGCTTGCAACGCGCTGCAACGAGCAGTTCACACTGCTGCGACTTCTCCCCCGCCACGTTCTAAAAGCGTCTCGTTGCAAGTGGTTGCGAGTTGAATCTTTCCTGTGAACTGGGCTTAAGAGGCACAGACTCTACGACAGTATTCCATCTCATACACTGGAACATCTGTGCTAATGCCCAGAGGCAACATGATCGCCTCAAGCATGCATGGTGTAAACCTGCGTGTCAAACTAATGGATTGGTTGAAAGAGCTGGGAGGCAAGGTGACAAATAGGAGAAAATGAACAGTATGATAATAGCCACCATGGAAATGTTTCCTAGCAACCCCCTGTGCCCTATGGGTTATGTGCAGCAGAGAAGCACCATTCCAGGTTCACTTGTTTTACTCATCACCAGCTTGTTCATCTTTATCGTTAAAAGAAATACAAGGAAAATAGCAATACATACCATTTTGACAAGGTTCCTGCTTATGGCATTTTTGGCTTTTGCTCGATTTATCCCGATAACAACAATTCCTGAAAAGACAGTGTTGCATCCTGCTGATTAATAAAAGCACACATTTCACATGTACTGTAATTAACATATTAGTCATAGAATCTATAGTAAGCAACAGTACAGTAGATGTAGGATGTATACTACTAAGAACAAGGTTTTCAAGTGACTAGAAGCATACTTGAAAGGTTTTGTGCTAACAGGATATCATACAATATTCTAGATCCATGATCCTCAATCAAACTGTGACTTTAAACAGTCACTCTTGACAAATGACAATCACACTCCAACAACCAAGGGGCAGACAGCTTAAAGGTGAAGTAAGCAATTTATTTATGTTGATATAAGTGTTAAATCGCTCTTTATTCATACAGTGATCACTTATATAGTGTGCGCATTTCATAAAGCCGATCTCTCGGTCACTTGCTCTGCATGTAATCGGCAAATAAACTTTTCGGGATCCAACTACTAATAATAACCAATCACAAGAGAGAACTCTATAACCCAGCACCCGTCTCACTCATGGTCTTACTGCCGGTGCATGTGCAGAGCGACAGATGGGTGAATGTTTATGCGCCTACAATGGCGGAGCAGGTAAAAATCCTTCCCAATGTCTGTTTTGATGGTTTTTATCATGTTTGATCACACTTATGGATCTGAGATGATGCTAGATAACTCGCTGCTTGAAGACCGCAGTGCATTAATGTGGTGACGTAGGGACGAGGGAGAGGACTGCTAACTGCAGTCACTGACAGGAAGTTAGCTAAACTGACCATTCCGCTTACTGAACCTTTAAGATTTGACCAAAATATGAAGTAATTTATGTTCTCTGCTCCTCGAGCCGTCTCCAGTCAACACCATCACTCTTCTTTTAGTTATAATAATGTTCTTCTTTTAGTTATAATAATGTTCTTCTTTTAGTTATAATAATGTTCTTCTTTCAGTTATAATAATGTTCTTCTTTCAGTTATAATAATGTTCTTCTTTTAGTTATAATAATGTGCTTATGCAATAGTTAGTCCAATCATTATTCTGATGAACTACTTTGATAATCCATTGACTGTTAAATTGATGTTTTCACTAAAAAGCCAAACTTCAAATTCTAAAATAAAAAGCTTTTCCTTCTCTTACATTTGATTCCATTGATTTGTTTTGGCTGTTTGATTGTAGATCAGACGATCAATTGTTTAGTGGACAGTACAATTGGCAGGTTTGTGTACATTTCCCATAGGCTAACTGTTGTGATATTGTTTTGTCGTCCTAAAGACAGATCTCTCAAAACCTGGAACATTAAAACCAAAACTACCAAAAGCAACTGTTGCTTCATCTAGGAAATCTGTCAGACTTATTCACAAATGACCATGTTTAGAAACTCGAGTCTAGTTCTAGAAATAAAAAATGTGAGATGATAAAACAACAAAAAGAAGGAAATAAATTGCATTATGCCTAGTTGGATTTGTGTCCACGTTGGTTAGCTGATTATTTCAGCCTGAATGTGACTGGACTTAAAACACCAGCTGGATCCATTCATATCCAAATGACACTTTGGGCTCCTCATGACCGCAAATGCACATCCATTAGCCTACAATATGTCAAGTCAACACATCTGATTGGTTAGTTGGTGCTAGGGATGACGTCCCTCACCTAACTGTAACCAATATATCTCCGGTGAGCACCTGTAGGCCTACACAGGGAAACGGCAATTACTAGGAGTTTGATTGGCCACTTAGCAACATGGACCTACTATGGCAATGGTGGGGGTTGCGTCAGGTGCATTGACTTGCATGGAAATACGTAAAATAGTGACGTCAACGCGTACCCTTTAGCCTACTTCATGCTTTTATGTTGATAGTGACTGTCTGTGTGTATTTAACCGGTTCACTGTCAATTCCCGCTTGTGGGGAATGCAGCCGGGACTTGGGTTTTCGCAATAACGATATTTTCCATGCGAAGAGAACTTACCGGCGTCTTCTCCGTCGAGGTACCTGACTCGCAGGTCATCCTTGGGGTCGGAGCTGTAGTTTCTGCCTGTGGAGGAGAAGACGTACCGCCCGGGCCCGGAGGACACTGCTGCCCGCTCCGCTGTGTGCAGGCGGAAAGCTTGGAGCAAGGCTCTGCGACTCGCCAGTACCGCCATGTTCAAGAGCCGCACTAGCGTTTGACTTTCAACTCCGAAGCTATGCACAGAAGTCTGTACCAGGTCACGTGGTGGCGTCACGTGACAAATTTGCAGTCTGTACGGGGGCCATGCGGGGCCATGATACACATTTTTAAAATTTGAGTATGATGACCACCATCTCAGAATATAGCCTATTGTAAATGGATTTATAGCAGAAGATATGTATAACAAATATATATATTTGGTGTTAAATCACAAAACGTAGCACATAGCCTACTAGCCTATAACTCTTATGCTTTTATTATTATGAAGTCTGTGTTGATAAAGGATTATTGTACTACGTTATCCAAGGCTTAGCGCTATGCAAGTACAGCAAGTGTACAATGTGTTAAAGGAGAAGTAAGTGATATTTTTTTGTTAATATAAATGTCAAATCACTCTATATTCAGACAGCAATCAAACAGTATGCGACTATGCGCAGTTTATAATACCGTCCATTGAAATGTCCCAGCAGAGCAGCAGTCCTGAAGGCAGACCCTACCGTAGATAGATTGACCAAGATTTGATTGATCCCCGAAGGGAAATTGTGTTGTTGCAGTAGAAAAGAAAAAAGAAATGCATGTACAAAACGAATGATTAAAGGCTATTGTTACACCAGGTCCTACATTGAAGGGCTCGATTCAACCGTATTACTTTCAATTAAATCTCCCTATTGATACAGTAATGCCATACAGACAGTTTCAGCTTAATAACGTTTAGACGTTTCCGGAGATCACTGTTTCATGTTTCTACTGCATCCAATGGCAAATCTCAATGTCTTTTTCCAGAAATAATTATTTTTTAAGTCTAAAATTCACTAAACACGAATAAACATTCTTTAGTATTAGGAATGATGCGCAATACTTATAATCATAATCGTATAATACGTGTACGAGTGGATATAGAGACAGATATACTGTTTATTTGACAAACCACCAAGGCTGGTATCATCTCAGCCTAAATGAAATGACTGAAGCTGCTGCCGTCCTATTACCATAACTGTTCAACTAGAAATCATTTGCATTTAGATTCAGATCATCTTACAAACAAAAACTGCAAGAAAAAAAAGAATTAAAAAAATACATGATTCAGTTCAATTTATTTGAAGAAAAAAAAACTCACCATTACAAAAACACTTGAGAATAGAGTTGAGATACATGTGGACTTCAGGCTGCTGACTGAATGGAGTTACATCCACCGCCATCCAAATATTCCATAGCACTTTATGTTACAATTACAAGAAGTAAAAGAGCACAATGCTGATTCTCTGGAGATGTTTTGAGAATACAAATGTTCATTAAGTCAATACATTTGCTAGAGCTTTATACAATCTTATTTCACTCTAGTCAGTTCCATCAGATAATAAAGTCACAATTCTCCAGCCAATGTCTAACACATTCTATGTTTAGGAAGGCTTAAATAATCAGAAGAAAAGAAAGAAAATGTGATGGCTAGCTGTGAACCAGCTAGTGTAGCAGACCATACTGTATAAAAAAAGCTGCACCAAACATAAGTGAAAGCCTTAATCTTTATATATGAGAAGAGCCAATGAAGCATTGTGTGTGTGTGTGTGTGTGTGTGTGTGTGTGTGTGTGTGTAGGCATCAAGGACAGGAGAGAGCCGAAAGACTCTATTTAATGGGTCTTTTCATATTATTGACAAAGGGTAATCCTCAATGACAAGCTCAACTTAAACTCAAGTAAATGTTCAGTCAGTATTCATTTGGAAGTTCTCTTTCTGCATGATCATCTGACCTGCTGAACATTGGACTAAACATCTCTTGTTGAGCATTTACACTTTACTTTAATTAAGTCATTAAAAATGTACTAATTAAAAATAAACACATATTTTACCTAATTAACACACAATGTTTCAGTTCTTTCCCTGAATTCTTTGAAAATGATTATGAAACGACAAACCCATTAAAATAAAGCACATTCTTCTGAAGTATTTATTGCTTCTCTAGCTACTGTACATCTGTCACTGAGACAACATACAGCTCTGGAAAAAAATTAAGAGAATTAAGAATCTTCATCTCTACATTACATAATGGAAATGCTCTAAATTACAACTTTTGCATTCGGAATTTGTTAGAAATATTGTCAGTAGTTTATATAGCAAAACCAAAAGGTTCGTTTTACTCAAACATTTTCCTATAAATAGTTGAACAAGAGACACTAAACATTTGGAGTGGTCTCTTAATTTTTTTTCAGAGCTTTACATATGGATATACAATTAAAGGTTCAGTAAGCGGAATGGTCAGTTTAGCTAACCTTCAGTGACTGCAGTTAGCAGTCCCCTCCCTCGTCCCTACGTTACCACATTAATGCACTGCGGTCTTCAAGCAGCAAGTTATCTAGCATCATCTCAGATCCATAAGTGTGATAAAACATGATAAAAACCATCAAAACAGACATTGGGAAGGATTTTTACCTGCTCTGCCATTGTAGGCGCATACACATTCACCCATCTGTCGCTCTGCACGTGCACTGTCAGTGAGACGGGTGCCGTTTTGTAGCGGTCTCTGTTCTGATTGGTTATCAGTAGTGGGATCCCAGAAAAGTTTATTTGCCGATTACATACAGAGCGAGTGACTGAGAGATCGGCTTTATGAAATGCGCACATTATATAAGTGATCACTGTATGAATAAAGAGCGATTTAACACTTGTATTAACAAATAAATCGCTTACTTCACCTTTAACATAACCTTATAGATTTAGTTTTTAAGGCAAAAACTAGACCGCAAAACATTGGCAAAGCTAACGGGTAGAGGCCACTTAACTTTTAGAAAAATAAAAGCTTCACACATTGTTTACTGTAAATTCTCAAAATGTCCCAACTACCCAGAACTACTGTATATAGGCTACTCTGTATGCTCTGCTGCAATAAGAACATGGTTCATGTCTGAAATGTGATCTTTTATATCATTCTTTTTGTGATAAGCTCCTGTTGATTTGCTGTGAACATGTGTACCAGTTGAACAGGTAGGCCTATAGTATTCATAATAGTAAAATATCATACCAAATTATATTGTACTAATTTCAGCATTAACTTGATAAATAAACGAGTCATGTCATAGTAAGCCTTTTTTCCCTTTTAAAACAAACACTGTTTTCAATCACCCAATAATTCCAGTCGCTCTCACAAAAAAAAAGTATTCCCAGTAAATCTACTGTCAATGAAACTTAAAATGTTCTGCACAGATGTATGATCATGAGGGGACAATGTTGCCGATAGCTGTTCAATGTAAAACATTGGAAAAAGTTTAGCGTTGGTAACTGAACTGCAGTAAAAACAGATGGTAATAGTGAGTGAATGGAAGCAAAGCATGCTGCCAAGCATATATGGCAAGCATGCCTCTGTTGTTGTACTGATTGAAGTGCTGTGGTATTGTACATTACAGTGCATGGAAGTCAACTATCATTTGTTCATGCTTAAACAGACACTGTGCTATTATTTCAACACCTTTAGGCTAATAATCAAAATATTGTTCAACCCAAACAATCTACCACACAGTGCAACAGCAAATACAGTGGAAATGCATAAAAGTATAAAAGGGTCACTTCAAAATCCGTTTGATAATGACTGGTGATGGTGTATGATTGGTGCTTCTGGACAGAGGCTTGCTGTGTGCTCAGTGTTCTCAGGCAGGCCGTGGGAGGGTGCATAGAAGGCTTGTTTCACCCTAGAGACAGGGCGGGGGGTTAGCAGTGTGTCTGTGCTGCTCTTATGCCACTGCTCTGACCTGGTGCTCCAGCCCTGCATGTTAGTGACCTGTACAGACAGTGGGCATGGGATGTGCTCTGTGGAGGGGGGAGCGCTCTGGTGGCGGCCTACAGCTGAAACACTGGAGGACTTCCCAGAAGACTCGTACTCAGGGTCCACAGGCTCCACTTTGATTTGGCTGCTCCTGGCTTTGAGCCTCAGTTTATGGGGCAAAACTAAAGAGCTGGCCTCTGGCACTTTGTGTGTGGATACAATGACACTGGTACAGTCGGCAGCAGCAGAGGGCATCAAGCCTTTGGGGACCTGCTGCTCATCCTCACCGTCTGAGGCCTTGCCCAGCGCTCCATCCTCTGACCTGGGAGAGCTGCTGGAGGAGGCAGCCTGGGAGTAGGCTCTGGAGAGAGGGCTGGCCATGTAGCTTCTCAACAGTTCATAGGGACTGCTATTGCTCTGCTGTGCATAGCTGCTATTCTCTGCTGCTTCTTGCTTGACCTGTGCAGTCCTGAAGCTCCCCTGAGATGCAGTGCATGTCTCTGGCATGAGAGGTGAATGCTTGATGACTGATATGCAGCTACTGGGCAGGTGAAGCGGCTTTGAATCCCTGAAGGAACATTCTTGGCCAGCACTGGGTGGGAGCGTGTTGTGGTAAAGGTTGATGTTGGTGGAGCCTGATGGGTTGGTGCCTTGCTGTGCGTATGCTGTGGAGCCTACCAGACCAAACTGTAGCTTTAAGGCCAGCAGCTCTGCCCTGAGAGAGGAGTTCTCCTGGCCCAGGGCGCTCAGCTGTTTCTCCAGCACCATGTCGTTGATGCGTCTCTTCTCTCTGGAGCGCTTGGCAGCCTCGTTGTTCTTGCGCCGCCTCTCCCAGTACACGGTGTCTTTCTTCTCCTCTGGGATGAACTCCCTCTTCCTGCGACAGCTGCTTTTGGCCTTGTATGGGTCATGGCCCATCAGGTCTCTGTTAGCCCCTTGTAAAGCCACAGCCAGGGCCAGGGCATCCTCTCCACTGTAAGACTCACCAGAGTCCACCTCTTGTTTGACTGATTGCATATTATTACTGCTATTGGCTACTGTCAATATGCTGAAAAGGTCTCTAACTGTACACCATAATGCCTGATTGCAGCATAAGCAACTGCCACGTTGGATTCATCTACGGAGGTTGAGGAAATCTGTGAAATAACAAAAGAGGGGTTTTAGATTCAAGTTCAAGTTAATGATACTGGATGTTGTAAATGATTAAAAAGTAATCTATTTGACTAAGATAACTTTAACACAGGAGCAGTCTCGCTAAAAACAGGATTTCCTTTACGTTTAAACCAAGTTCTGCTTTTAAACAACATTGTTTTGAATAAGAACAGCATGCACAGAGATCAGTAAAAGAAATGAGCTAAATGGCTGTAGTATGCATGATGCCAGGCCAGTGGTTGCGGTGAACCTTTGTAGTAGCTAGCTCTTCAGGTGCATCTGGTGAACCCCAATAAAAGCCCAGGCCTGCTCTATTGTTAATGTTGCCTTCACACGCCCATGGCTATGTGACCTGTGTGGAGTGGAGCCGTCACCAATTCCACAGTGACCCGTTTTGCTCCGGCCAGGACACACCGGTCCGACTACCCGAAAATGGAGTGTGCCGTCGCGGCAAAAAAAAGTGCCAAGAACACACGAGCCGACTACTGACTTTCCGTACGCTCTGCGCTTGCGCGGGATGTAATGTTTCCATAACAGCAGGCGACGCTAATCTGTATTGTGGCCCAAAAAAATACGGAAGCCGGAAATGATGGGACAGAGCTCTCTAGACCATAAACACAGATATACATACGTATTTATATCTCTGGACCATAAAGAGCACCATTTTTAGCAGAGAGTGTCGAGCATGGTGTCGAGCAGTCAACAAGGGTTGATGCATGCGAGTACTCGCTGAACGAAACAAACAAACACATTAAAACAATGAGTAGCGATGCGATACTGTTGTTAGCTGTTTGTGCTACCCGCCTCACTTCCGGGCTTCACTGATTCGCTAGCCCTCCACCAATCAAATTGCTCCGACTGAAAGACTGCCCGACGCCGATTGAACATGTTGAATCGGCTGAAAAGAAGCCCGACGACATCTACGACGGCCAACGTCACCGAACACTAGGGGTGTGCACGTGTACACGTGTAACCGTTTAGTAAATCATAACCGTTTAGGAAGAATCAATAAACGAAAACCGTTTAAAAAAAAAAATATCTTAAAATTTAAAATTTTCTTTTTTTCAAAGTTTTTAAATATGTTCTGGAGACACACATTTATTGATTTTACATCACTAGTAGGCCTAAACTAATTGGGGATTCAGGGTTTTTCCTGGCTCAGAATGGGCCTTTGGGGGGTCAGTACGCGACCGACTTTTTTTGGGGTCGCGACAGTAAAGGCAACCGGTTTGTGTATTTTAAGAGGGGTGTTGGGTTGGGAGAGGGGAGTTTCTGTCCAGCTCAAGAGCATTTCAGTCAGCCTGTCAATCACTGTGTTACCATGGAGCTCACTGACGCTTATGAAATCACAATAAACAACCTATATATGAAGTCAAAATACTAATAATGACTAGGCCTACCTATTTAGGCCTAATACTTTAATACTAAGGGAATATCTATACTGTTACAGTATAGATATTCCCTCTTTCTTTATTTTTCTAATACATGTATTATAATTATTGACACTAAATTATGAAGAAAAAAAAAGTGTGTGCAGGGCCAGTGAAAATATACAAGGGGCCAGTAAAACTCGGATCCACTGGCCCGGCGGGCCAGTAGGAAAAAAAAGTTATGTTGAACCCTGGTCTCTTTGTCTTAAAAGCTGGTGATACACCGCCCCCCCCCCCCCCCACACACACACACACACACACAGTTCTCTGGTTGTTTATCAGTGTAGCGTATCTCTTTTTGCCTCTTGTTTCAGATAACGGCATGTTTCAGGCCAGCATCTTAAAAATATGTGATTTGACCATTGACTATTTCTTTATCTTTATCTGAATGCCTGTACAAAAAAAAATCCAAAAAAGCATGTGACTGATATTTGTTTTATGAATGAAACAATAGATGAAACAATAACTCGATTATTTGAGCTCTTAAGGTACGAACACACTGCACTCCGCGGCGCGGCGGTTGGCCGCGCGAATCGCAGGTTCCGCGCCGCGTGATCATATTGGGTCATATTGTGTCCGCCGCCCGACCAGAGCAGCCTTCTCCTACTGGCGCTGGTGCTAACCGGTGCTGAGAGCACCAGTCTGCTGTGCTGATGGTGCTTTACCCAAGCTAACTGGTGCTAACTTGGTTCATAAAGCAAAACTGATAGCTGTACACAGCAGGCAACAGACACAGAGGCTATTCACAGAATTTATGGGAGTAAACTGTGACTATTGTGTTTTCATCCATCTTAATTTCCTCTGTCAGTCGTCCTGAAGTGAGTGACGTCGGGAGGAGCTCAACGCTGATTGGCTATCGCCCATTCGCGCGGCGGCGCACAAAATACATTGACTTTCTATGTAAACTCGCCGCACGGCGGTGTGCAGTGTGTTCGCACCTTTAGTCTACAGAAAATGAACAGGCAACTATTTTAATGGAAAGTGTCCTCCTGGACTTAGCTCGCACACATCCAGAAGAAAAAATAACAACAGACTCCACACAGCTCTCATCCAGGGTTCCCACACATTGTTTTACCTATGAATTTTTAAAACTTTTCCACAACATTTGACTACATTTCCACAACCTTATTCAAGTTGCTCAATATGGCTCATTAATAAAACTGTTACTGCGTCTCTCTTGAGCAATGTGTTATATTTGTCATTCAAAAGCCATAGATTATTAAACACACACTTCCCAGGCATTCAGTGGGATACGCAAACTGCTTACACACTAGCAATAATTGGTGCAAATTCAAAACTTTTCCAAAACATTGAGTTCATTCCAAACCATTTTCAGGCTTGGAAAACTGTTAATTTAACTGTTAAAAACATTTCCATTTGATGATCGTAGGAACCTTGGTCATCACAACACAGCTTGTAACCAGAGGACTAGATCGCCTGACATCATCACAACACATTATGTCAATGATTACTAGGCCTACTACACACAGATATGTCAGTTTAAAGAAATAAAGTCTGTTGGTGGTGTGCTCATATTTCCCTAATCCTCCCGTAACCTCCAGACTATGAGTAATGTTCATCTCATATTGAAAGAATGTGTGCTCTGATATTATCATCCTAAACATAAAAACAATTGGCAATGTAATGTGCCACTTGTAATTCTGTGTAATTTTCCATACTTGGAACCATTTGAAAAAAACACCTGTAAGCGAGTTATCAATGTAAGAGATTATTTACTGTGATCGGTGGGAAAATACGCTGATTTCGCAGAACAGGGCCGGGGTTATCATATCACTCCCTTTTGTCTTTTTCTAACGAGGCAACATATGACATCAGGACTAAATTTGGATCACACGTGATTAACATGGCTGGTCATACTGCAACGTGAGCTGGCTGTGCGCTGGCTAGAGGGGGCTCGACAGACCGGGTCTCTGTTCCTCAACACGTCCTATTGCTCCACTTTCCTTTATTATGTCCTTATTACACAATATAATCACAGCGCCCCCCGCCACACATGTACGGCTGCACACACTATGCAATTTATATCCAGCGTGGCAATAATAATAGGCTGCGGTTGCTCTGTAAGTGTACCGGTTCTATCCTAATGGGTTATAAATATGCCTTAGATAGCCTAATAATGAACGCTATGTTGACAGGCTGCACCGAGACAATGAGGGCATTCACCCAGTCCCATGACATCATTGCCTTGCTTACTCATGGCACTGTGGCTGAAGCGTGGTGAAGCTCTATCTACGCCCTGAAAACTAAGCTGTTGTGACGGGAGGAGAAACTACATAAAGAGACATGATAGAAAACCTTACTTTGTTAACCATGTGTTACATCGACACAACGAAAGCAGCCATGCGTCTTTAGTTAACCTGCCTTACTGCCAGCCACATCAAATTCTACGTTATCGCAATACCCTGCCACTGGCACACTGGCAGGCCCACGTAGCCTACCTGAATTCATATCGAGCATTCTCCTTTTATCAGCTATGCACAGGCAAACTAATACCTCTTAGTCCAAGAACAGTCAACTGAGATAAAAGCCGTTTTGAACTTGAACCTTCAATGTGAATCTTAACCTGGCTATTATAACTTTGAAATTGCTCAGGAACATAGAGGTTAGCCACCCACGACACAGATGTTTGCTAGCTTTGCGTCGCTATCTTCACAATGTCTAAACACAGCACTATCCCTCAACATCTTTGAAAGCAGTTAGGAGTATCCTGGGCATTATATTGGCTTAATATTCATATTAATACTGTACCGTTTCTAGCGCCTGGTCGCTCTGTCTCCTTCTGCTGTTCAAACTCAGGCCCGGGGGACGAGTCGAGCTTCCCACCGGCTCAGAAGAATTCCACTCGGTCCAATCCAACAAGTCGTGAAGTGTCCCGTTCCTCTCCTGGCCTTTACCTCTCAAGGTGGCTGCTACTGACTCATGGGTTTGTGTGTTAGTAGGTCAGTGGATAAGTGGAAGTGGTGACGTCAGATTAATTGACAGCGACTCACAGCCAATCGGAACGCAGTATATTCCAATTTTAGCCAATGACTCTTGGGGTCTGCTGCCACCTCATCTCATGCAATCCTGAATGCTATGCGCGTGGAAGTCATGATTTAGCCATGGATTTAGCCTATAGTATAGTTTGCGTATACCGATAAAATGTTAATTGATCACTGTGTTAAAATAATAGATGGAGCTTGACCAGCCAAAATGTGACATGTATGTGATATTATCAATAAACTTCAAAAGTATGCAACTAATTCTACTAGTAGAACTACTATAGGTTATTACTACAGCTAGGCCTACTACTTATAATAAATAATTATAGAAAAAAATGTGATTAGTTAAGTGGGCTATTAGTTCAAGTAAATTACGTACAATGCTTGAAGGGGAAAAAAACCCCATCCTTAACCATCACTACCTGCTAAACATAATGTCATAGATATTCAGAGTGGAAGTGTTTGGTTCCTTGTTTTTATGAAAAAATATAGGCTAGCTTCTATGCAGTTTCAGAGGAGCGGGACTTGTTTACATTCACATAGCCTTAGTTTACACAACGTTACTCTACATTCAATTGTAATTGGATCATTTAATTGTATTGAATCATTCTATCATCATAAATCAAAACGAATTTATTTTGAGGACTAGAATATGCTTGTAAACCAAACGATGGGCCCTGTGAGTAGAGTTTATGTATTCAGTTATAAGAAAAAAGGACACACCCACAAGTTACATAGTGCCCTTATGGGACATGTTACATATCTGTATAGATAGGCTATATTTAGGGATATTATCAAACTCCATTACTTCATTAGCTCATACTGCTTATCACCACCAGAGATCACTGTTGGATAGCTGTAGGCCTACATTCAAATGCTGGTTGTACCCGCGGTCCAGAGTTAAGATGGCTACTGCGTACCCCAACTCATGCAGTGGTGGAACTTTATAAATGTTTCATGTAGCCTATCTGTAGTCGTACTTTGCCTAGCCTAAGTGGATTTATTTTCGGTTACTTTTGACTTCACTACATTTTATATCTGTAGCCTACTTTCTACTAAACTAATGCTGGGCTTACCCTACACGACTTTTCACGCGATTTGACAGTCGCAGACAATCTTCCAATGTTGGACTGAAATCACAGAAGTCGTGCTGGAGTTGTGGCGCGCGCACGTAATCTCAGTCGTTAGGTATGGTGGTCTTCTGACCCGATTTCAGCCAGTCTTCTTCCCGTCTTGACGTTCCGACATTATCAAACATGTTTGATATTATCGTTAGTCTTAAGGGGTTGGCTGAAGCAAAATGATGTAAACACTGTCACACACTCGCATGCACCAAGCACGACACAGGAGGAGCGGCTTTAGCCGCGACCTGTGTCCGCCTGGTGAAGCACTTATTTCGGATACTTTTTCATAGAAGCCTCGGTGGAGAACCAGGCTGACAGCCGCGCAACCTGAACACTCTATCGTCAAATACAGGCCCTCCATGGCATGGCGTTGCCCTCAGGCAACAAACCACTATTTTAGTCATCACACAGTCCCTTTAATTGAAAAAAACCCAAAACGTATTTATAATATCACCTGACATGTCTCTGTCCAATGAAATGAGGGGCAAAAGTGGGTGTGGCATTTTATCTGGGGTTGCAGCAGTCTTCTAGGAACCGAAGTTGCATGGGACACAGCGCCTCAACTTGGCAAGATGAATATCACTGCTAAATGTCTTTTGATTGCAATAATTTTATAGTAAAAAATATGGGTATGTGCACAAGTATGTAAAGACATATGTTTGATTGTTTACAGACTCATTTTGTTTTTATTTATACACTAAAACTGTGTTTTTCTGTTCGTTGCCTGAGGGCAACAATATGCAGCTAGACAACTTTTGTTCAGCAATATCACTAAGTGAAGCTATGTGCTCTCGTACATCATTTTGATGATAATCAATGTTTTTTACTTTACTATTACTACTACAGGAGTGTGTCTATGTTCCCACAGCCTGATGGTCCCACATGTCTAAGTAATGTAACTACATAATAGAGAATGGTTGTGTGTGTGTGTGTGTGTGTGTGTGTGTGTGTGTGTGTGCGTGCGTGCGTGCGTGTGTGTGTGTGTGCGTGTGTCACTCCTATTCTAACCTATTCCAGCAGTGATGCCGGAACCTAATCGCCAATTTCTGTGGGAACATAGGGATGACCCCCTCACAACACAAACACACACACACACACACACACACACACACACACACGCACACACACACACACACACACACACACACACATAACAGATACACACAACCCAACACATTCACACTAACAACTCTCACACACAGATATACACGACACACACACCCATTCTCACAGCACACACACACTCACAACACAAACACCGGCTCACCCAGCCACACACACACACACACGCACAACACAACACAAACACATTCACAACTCACACACACACAGATATAGACAACTAGACAACACACACAACGCCACCCACAAAACACACCCATTCTCACACAACACAGACACACACACACAGACACACACAAACACACAGACACACATACACACTCATAACAGACACACACAACCCAACACACCCACACTAACAACTCTCACACACAGATATACACAACACACACACCCATTCTCACACAAACCCGGCTCACCCAGCCACACACACACACACACACACACACACACACACGCACAAACACATTCACAACTCACACACACACAGATATAGACAACTAGACAACACACACAACGCCACCCACAAAACACACCCATTCTCACACAACACAGACACACACTCATAACAGACACACACAACCCAACACACCCACACTAACAACTCTCACACACAGATATACACTACACACACACCCATTCTCACACAAACCCGGCTCACCCAGCCACACACACACACACACACACACACACACACACACACACACACACACACACACACACACACTATTTTGATGCTCATTTTGCTTGTTTTTCTATATTCCAATTATCCTGTGTATTATAGCAAACCTTGGTGATTTTGTACCCTCATAGCACAGTGTTGCTCTGAGGCAACAAACCCAAATCTGAGTGGGGGGGTGGGGGAGGTGCATATTTTATGATGGCTATACCAACAGGGACCCCCAAGCTCCCACAAAGTGGGGTGAAATATTTTTTTCCACAACAAATAAAAAGTCATGCCATAGAGGGTTAGGAGATAAAGTTATTGGGGGATGAGATCAGCAAATAAAGCTGGTCAAATAACTAAAGGAAGTCCCCCGCTCGGAATATTGAATTAACTTGTTTTTAATTAAATAATCACAATCGCGTTTGCGGAAATAATATAAATCTCATAAGGAATCTAGTTGTTGTCTTGCAATATGAGACCCCCTGTCTTTTCAAAATCTCACTCTGTGACTGAAAACTAATGACTAGTTGTCTTCAGGTGTGAGTTGATTGTCTTTAGATGTAAGAGGGTTTCAGTCTTCAGTCTTTTCAAAGTCTTTTAAAAGTCCTCTAGTGTAAGCCCACAACCACAACCACACACGTACATTTAGTTTATTGGAATTTCATGTGATAGACCAACACAAAGTGGAGCATCATTGTGAAGTGGAATGAAAATGAAATGTGGTTTTAATTTTTTTTTATAAATAAAAAACTGATAAGTGTGGCGTGCAGAAGTATTCAGCCCCCTGAGTCAATGCTTTGTAGAACCACCTATCGCTGCCATTACAGCTGCAAATATATTGGAGTATTACTCTACCACAGGGGTTCTCAAACTTTTGATAGCTGAGTGCCAATTTAGGAACCCAACATTGGACCGGGGGCCGCCGAATGGCCAGCGTCTTTGCATTTTTAAAGTTTACATGTATTGGTCTGCATCCAATAATGTGTAATTAACACATTTTAATTAATAAATGAAGGGCTAGGTTTCATTTCAACATTGGGGGGGACACATTAAAAGCGGGGGTTTGAGGTTCGAACACCTAATTTTGTGCATTTTGGTTAATTTTTATGCAGTAATTTGTGTCTTCTGTATTTATTTATGGTGGACTAGTTAAGGAAAAGACAACTAGCTCCCATTGACACACATCTAATGGAATATAAATCAGTAAGGCACTGAGGCATTCTGTATTGCATTCAAATATTTATTCTACTTTATTGTTCAAAACTTTCTGCACATTGAAAACGTATCACCTTTTGGAGTGTTTTTTTGTAGGACTCACAACTTATGATGCAGCAGCAGTGTTAACTATTATGACACTTGTATATATATATATATATATATATATATATATATATATATATATATATATATATATATATATACATTTATATATACTGTACTAGACTGTTGCATTAGAACACACTTTAATACTAGATAGGCCTTTGTACATGTGCCACTTTACTAAGGCTGACATGTTGAAATCCTCTAAGCAAGGGAGTGATGTCATTCTTTAAATGGAGATGCTGTAGACATCTTGTGTGTACACATTTCCCCACAATGATGTACGTAGTATTTTGGTTATTGTAATGTAGTATCTCATCTACTCAATGTGCGTTTGGTGCTTTACCTGTTACCATACACTGTAAGAAAAATCCTGTATATTTTACGGTATACTACTGGCAGCTGTGGGTTCCAGTGAATCACCGTAAAAAATACGGTGACAATGTATGAGATATTAGGGTATGTTTTTTTGGAAACCGTATATTTCACGGTTGATAACTTGTTTGTTTACAGTAAAGTACTTTGAAATAAACCAATATATTGTACATTTGTTTAAGGTCAATTACTGTGAAATATACATATATATTGTAAACTGGTTTACAGTAATTAGCAATATGCCTGTTTACGGTATAATGTTAAAAACAACAGATATATACTGTATAGCTATTTACAACACTAAGAAATATCCTGTATATTTTACGGTATACTACTGGCAGCTGTGGGTTCCAGAGAATCACCGTAAAAAATATGGTGACAATGTATGAGATATTACGGTATGTTACAGATCTTACAAAAGGCACCAGCATTCAACTTATTCAAATGTTAAAAAAAGCACTGAAACAAATGTTCCTCAGGGAAAGTTTTATTAAACTGCATTTGCATCAACAAATCATTCAAAATTGACTGGAAGTAGAAAAAAAAAAAGCCGAATTTGGAGAAAGAAAAACTCCCTGGCTGTAATATAAATTCTTATAGAAACAATTTTCCGTTTTAAGCTTTCTATGTACTTTTTTTACGCTAACAGTAAGATCAATCACTTTCTAAAATATCAAATGTTCTTCTTCTAAAAGCTGCAGCAATTTCTCTCAGAACAAAATGTATTGGAAAAACTCCCTGCCAGTTATGTAAAGCCTCAAACAAAATGCTGCTGCAAGATCTTGGCCAAAAATTGGAAACCGCCATCAATGTAAAATCATATTCTAAACATTGCTGTTTTCAGATCTGTATAAATAAAAAAGTCTTACGTTCAAATTATTTGTTATAACTGTAAGATCAACCATTTACGAGTGCATTGTGCTTGTTCCAGCACTTTTGCCAGCACTAGATGGCACTGAAAGTCTACAACAGGTCTTATTTAGGCATATTAATTATATGGTTCAGCAAACCCAAAATAAAGTAAAAAATAAACACTGAAAGTCTTACAGTTATGATAGAGTCTAGCTGCAGCCCCGGAGAACAATACCCTGGCGGGTCGGAAGTACTGTGGCTGGGCAGAAGTGGTGTGACAAGACGTGATTTTTGACTATTTAGCTTCCATAACATGTCTGCTGATACCCTAACCACCCAGCTGTGATGCCTGAACCTAATCCTCAAAACAATATAAATAACACAAATTTAGTAGCCTATCGGTCTGCGGTCTTTTTTATTGTTTGACGTGACCTACTCAAGATGGCCGCCGCGGTGTTCCGTCAGCCGAGTGGAGCTCAATAGCGCCGTGGCTAATTTAATGTTCTATCTATATATATTCTAACCTCTCCCTGTCCCCTTGCCCTAACCCTAACCACCCAGCTGTGATGCCTGAACTTAATCGCCAAAACAATATAATTTGTCTAAATAACTCCTGATTTGTCTGAATAAAGTTCGAAATTAAATAACGTTTAAAATGTATTTTTATTTTCTTCACCCAGCCACAGTACTTCCGCCCAGCCTCAGTACTTCCGCCCCGCCAGGGTATTGTTCTCCGGGGATGCAGCTGGATACAATTGACAGTTAGAGTAAATAATTTGAACGTAAGATCAACCATTTACGAGTGCATTGTGCTTTTGCCAGCACTAGATGGCACTGAAATTCTACAACCGGTCTTATTTGGGCATAGTAAGTATATGGTTCAGCAAACCCAAAATAAAGTAAAAAATAAACACCGTTGCCCTGATCTTAGTCAAACATTCTAAATGCTGCTGCAAGTTTTTTCAGAAAGAAAAACGCCAAAAAATCGGAAAAACTGTCAGGAATGTAAAATCGTATTCTAAAAAACATTGCTGTTTTCGGTTTTCAGATCTGTATAAAGAAAGTATTACAGTTATAGTAAATCATTTGAACGCAAGATCAACCATTTACGAGTGCATTGTGCTTTTGCCAGCACTAGATGGCACTGAAAGTCTACAACAGGTCTTATTTAAGCATATTAAGTATATGATGCAGCAAACCCAAAATAAAAAAATTAAATAAACACTGTAAAACATGACTGAATATGAACATGACATAACTGAAACATCATGTGACTTCATCTAGTGCCTGTGTAACACTTAACATTTCAGTTGCAGAAGTCCATCTTTAGCGTCTCTCTCTCCACTCATGGTCGGAGAGGTCTTGTATGAGTGTGATGACTCTTGGATTCACGGACAGTTGCTTTTTGTTTTTCTTCGTTTCAACTTTTGTGCCCATCTCCGGGTTAATGTTGAAGAAACACCTATGTGAAAAAAAGAATTCAATTATCAACCATTGATTTGTTCTTAAGAGTAGAATGACAGGGTTCGACATAACCAATGGCCCGCTGGCCCGGGGCCAGTAAAATCATATGCACGGCAAGTTGATTGGCCAGTCACTGTCCCGCCCGGGCCAGTAACGGCCAATCAGTTCAGTATCTTTTTGTAGACTACATCATGGTTCATTGAAATGCGCTCTGAGAGTCGTAATGAAAGCAGTGTTTATTTAAGACTCAATATAATAAACCTAATATATAATATTTTTATAAACCTAATATATAATATTTTTTTTAATGAAAGGCCAGTGGACAAACAATGCGTGAGCGTTTTGACAGGCGGAGCAACAAGCGGGCGCACTCTCGCTCCATTGGCAGAGCTGTCTACCGTCTGCCTGCGAGTCGACAAAATCAATCAATATACTTTGCCCCCTTTCTTTCTTCCCACAGCAGAGGTTGAGGTGCAGAAAATGAAGTGAAAACTGCACTTTTCCTTTAGCTGCCGCCGTAATGTTCAGTTGTAGGCTTCAAATTCAATATGTGTGCCTGGTTTTATATTATGTGTAAGAGCAATATCAATCAATATTTCATGTAATAAACTAAAAGAAAAATAACCAAATCTAAAGGGAATATCTAGATATTCCCTTTAGATTTGGTTATTTTTCTTTATTTTTCCAATACAGGTATTACGGCCTCTGCACACATCCTACCTCTACTGCGCATCTACCTCGCGTCTGCATCTGACTTTTTGTCACTGACCGTGTAATCAACGTAGAGCGGGCACACATCCAACCTCAGACGCACTGCTGAGGCACGTCGGAGGCACGTCTGCAGCGACGCTCCCCTCTACCTCAGGAGGCTCGCCTATTTTTTTCTCTGAGAGCCGCGCGTCTCTCTCGCGTCTCTCTGCTTTAACTGATAGAGAAATACTCTGCTGAGAGTCATATTGACTTCATACCGGCAGCTTTCGCTGTAGTTTCACAATTTCCTGGTGTGTCCCTTTCAAAATAAAACTTCCAACAAGCGAAAATGTGGCAAAAAATAAATAAAAAAGGAAATGGGGCGCACGGATTACTGTCCTGACTCAATATTAGACTCAATATAAATAATATGCATCATAAAATGACACAAAAGAACTTCATTTTAATGGGAATTATCTATGAAAACTCTATGTAGAAAGATAGGGCTTTTAGAAGCAGCAGCTGCTGAGACGTTCCATGTGTGTCTGAGAAAAGTCCGAGAGAGGAAGCAGTAAGGTAAGGCGACGCGCTCCAGAGGTAGACGCAGGATGTGTGCAGAGGCCGTTATAATTATTCACACTAAATTATGGAAAAAAATGGCCAGTAGGAAAAAAAGTTATGTTGAACCTTGTTGAATGAAAGAAAACATTATTTCTTACCTCTGAAGGAACTCGAGTGTGGAGCTCAGATCCATGGGATAGTGGATGTTGAGGCAGTAATAGCTTCCAAACATCAAACAGATCGCAGAGATGAAGGTGGGGATTTGGTCATTCACAATCTTGCGGTCGATACTTAGCATGAACTGCGTTGCAGTGTAGCATGAAGTACCTGCGAAGAAGATAGAGGTAAATAATAATTAACAGCACACACGCCATTAACATAAAGGGTATTTTTTAAAGTGTTATTTGTGTTTGCATCTCTGTGGTATTTCCTCCTCCATTCAATGTATTAGCATCCAAGTCTGACCTTTCAAAATCAATGGACCACAATATTCAAAATCAAATAATGTTTGCTTCAAAGGACAATAATGTAGCCATTCAAAGGACTTAATTTTGAGCTGATTAAACAGATTAAAGGAGAAAAAACAAAATTAAGATGCATAATAAATATGCTGTGTATTAAACATTGTTTCTGAAAAAATAAAAAAAAATAAAAAAAATGTTTTGCTGGTCCAGATCCACGTAATTTTTATTAGAGGACAGTCCCAGTCACACAAGCTGATGGAAAGGATTTATTCCACATGGAGGATAAGATACCACTGGATGGGGAAGATGCTCAAATAGAACTTTAAAACATGAATATCAACTTACCACACACAATGATACATGGTGTCATGGGTAGGCTTTCAACTTGCACTTCTTTTGCGTTACATGTTCCTTCTTCATAGTGCAGGAGATTCTCCTCTTTTTCATTGAAATGGCAGAGAAGAAGTAGCACCATGTCCTTTACATCCTCGGAACAGCCCTGTAACTGTCCTCTCAGAATGTTCAGCTTTGTCACAGTCTGCAAAACTCGTTTGTTTCTGTCTGCAGATGTTTTTTCCATGAAGTCCAGAAGCCGCTTTCCTTTTTTTTCAACACTGGATAGGAAAGTATCTTTTAGTGATATCCCAGTTAGCTCCTGGAAGTGGACAGTCATCCCGATCTCCTGGAATATAAATGGCCACTCTTCACACAGAGATTGCAGATCCGCTCCATTGTTTATCACTTTACGTTGCGTGTAGTAGGTACACTTCATTAGCTCTTTTACTTCATCTGGGTTGAAGTTACTCTGCTCCATGAGGACCTTCATTTGGAGTTTCTTCTCCTGCTGAGTTGAGTTTGTCTCATTCAAAGGCATGAATTTCTCTTCGTACTTGATACAGCCATAGGTGTCCTGCATAGCAGCCCTTTGTGTGGCTGGGATTTCGTCTGTGTCGTACTCCTCTGGTTCCCGTTTTCGCTTTTTTATCGTTGAGGCTGGTGATGAGCGCTTCAAATTTTCAACTCGGGCTTGTAACTGTTTCGCGAGGGAGTGGTAGCCCGTTCCCACAACATCCCCTTCTATGACATCCTGAAGTGACTTCGGATATTTTGCAACCAGTTTTTTCGCAACTTCTGTTGTGGCTCGTTTTCCAGGAGACACACAGGCCTTTATCATCTCTGAAGCAACTATCCTTATCATTTCTCTTCGTAAACTGGGCTTTGGTCTCTTTCCCCTTTCCAAACACTGCATCAAGGCTTCAGGAAAATTTTTTAAAGGAATCTCAAAGCTGTCAACCCAATCTGGAGCAGTTATCGGGTGGCTTGGCGAGGAAGATGGCGACATGAAAGATGACTGGCTGTGGCATGTGGATGGAGAGGTTAACACTGAAGAGCTGTTGGGATGACTGTCCAATTCCGGGAGCTTCAGTGCTGTAAAAAAAAAAGAAAAAAAAGTTCAATAATGTTTTATCCTTCCTTGGTTATACTTTAGAATAGATTTTGTCAAAATGTGCTTACTTTGTTTCCAGGCAGCCACCAATTTTCTCGCCTGTATTGGTCGCAGCACTGACAGCAAGTCAGCTTCTTGGATGAAGTGGACATCTTGACTGGTCTCCACTCCCAATGTTTGAAGTGTCTCCTCTAAAATGTCCACAATTGAGCCTGGGAGGTCTGGCAAAACCTTATTAATGGAACTTTTTATTTCGCTTTGTTGTGTTTCATCCATATCTGTATATGAAAAGAGTGAGTAAAACTCAGTTAATGCAAGCCCAACAGCCTTAAACATTCAATAATGCGACAACACACTGTGTTTCAATGGAACTATTTGGTAGCCATCCTTCATGTAAGATGACAAAGGATAGAAATCAACCAAATCACTGATGTTCAGACACCGCATCCTTTCCCTGTCTTTCTTAACTGCATACAGATGGTACTGAGGAAGGAATTCAGCCGTGTACAGTGAAGCCAGAAAATGAGCAGTGTCATGTTTTAACAAAATAAGCACAAGTTCACCAAACTCCATGGAGTCGATGTTCCCAGTGACAAGGAATTGTCCTTTCTTGTATGACGTTCCCTTATACAGCATTTCTACTGTGACCTTTGTGTTGGTCTCAGTGAAGCCAAATTGCCTGACTGCATCTTGAATGGCTGTACTGTATAGTGATGAGTAAAATGGAGTACTATCTTTTACTTGAAAGACAGCTTGATTCATGGATCCTGCTGACAGATAAGCCTGCATCATCTGATGTCTTTCAGAGAGAGTTAGGCAGATGTTTTTAAAATTCTTTAAATTCCTTGCACATCTCTTGAAATAACTGTGCTTACTTTCAAAGCGCATTGTCCATACTCTCATCAAAGGGCCAAATTTCAGAATAAGCCCTGGGTAATGATGTAAGTAATGATGCTTTGGTTTTAGGTTACTTTCTGGGAAAAGCGCTTTTCTTGACTCCAAATATTCCTGTATTAGAACATCAAGATATGCAACTTGGGGCACAGAGATTTTCTGAGCACATATCATATCCACAATGTCTTTCAGCTGCAGAGTCAACTGCCAAACATCATCTGCTGTATCTTTCACTCTGTCACCAATAATGAGAGGTAGCAGTCTAAGCAGATTCCAGTTCTGTACGGCCTGTCCTGAGAGTTTAGCTGCTTGAAAACTGACCTCACATGGCTTTGTTGAAGCATCGGAACCACAGTATTTGAACTGCTTAATGCGCCGATTTAGGATGGAGTAAGTGAACCATGCCTTTTTCTTTATGAAATACTTAAGATAAAGTGCAACATCATAAGATAAAACACCCTCAAAGATGTCATGTCCAAGACAAGGTGGCAGTCCTGGCTGACAGACATGAAAGTATTGCAAAGCATTGAATACTGACCTGAACTTTACTCCTTCAACATTTGGTCCGTCTTCAGTCTGGAGGCGATCAACAGCAGAGTTGTAGGTTTCCACAGTGCGTTCAGGCCCACTCAGATTTGGATCATCACCCTGAAATTGAGATAGAGTTATTAGGCAATACCTACAGAAATACTGTGAGCGACTGAAATTTTCAGAGAAGCCACCAATGCAATGCGAGCCCAAATTGTCTCCAGCAATGCAATGTACGGTTCCTTTCACAATTTTTCCATCTGATAATACGATGCCATTCTCCTCCAAGTCTTTTATGTCTGAAAGTAGTTCAGAAAACACCTTAGCATGTCCAAACTGTTTGAAATCTTTCTCTCTGCAAAGTAAAACAAGCGACATGTGGTTTATATCTGATCTTACATGAAGTGGCAAATTAGCAAGAGATGTATAGACAGCTAATACTTTATGTCTCGTCTTTGCAGAGCCCAAAGGGTTGACCACTTCAAAGGCATCCTGATACAGTATAAGCTTGACACATGATGGATTTTTATCATAAAAATCACTTGATTTAAATGTCTGACCATCAGAAATGTCACTCAGGACATCTGAAGGGGACTCAGCCGAGTGCTCACCTGACTTACAATGCTCCCACAGATCAGATTGTAACAAACATTTCAAAGTCTCTTTCACAGGCACATAATAAGCAAACCTATCTGTCCTGTTATCGTCTCGTCCTAAAAACATTTTCTTGGGCTCCACATAGTTAAACTCTTTTTTGAAAGTCTGGGTTCTGGAGTATTGTGTCCTCATTGGCCCTGTATGGCATGCAGAGAACAGATCAGATCCTTTGACAAACTCACACACTTTAGTGATGTCCTCATCTAACAATGTTGTGTCATTTTTTAGCACTGACTTCAGTTTTGTCAAAGTATATGTTTGACCCAACTCATGTATGTTTTGAATCTCCTCAACAATATTCTGTATCGTTGAAGCAGGTAGTAGAAACTGCCCCTGCAATTTTAGGTAAAATAGAGACATGTTTCTAAGGAAAAGTTCACTGAAATGTACTGAAGTATCCATATCAGCTTCATCTGTGCCTGTCTCTGTATCTGGCTCAGCGGTTTCAGGGTCACACTCATTCGGTTCATTTGGAACAGATGATAACTGAACAGCAGTTTCCCTGTATATATCACTAATACTGCTGTCCGTGAAATCTCTGTGTTTCCGTGACATGTGAGCAGTAAATGAAGATTTGACCCTGAAAACATGTGTACATCCTCTCACAGGACACCTCACTGCACGTCCTTCCACAACATGCTCCTTCAAGTGAGCTATTAGCCCTTTAGCATCATGTCCATGGAACACGCGGTCACACAAGGCCATTGTGCACTTAAAAGCGGTAACAGCCGTCCCAACAGAAGCACTAACAGGAGCATAAGGTGCATTATGCTTACGGTAAAAATGAGTCTTAAACGCTCCATATCTATTAAATGCTTGTTTGCAACCGGCCCCGACACATTTAAATAAACAACGCGGTTCATTTCGGTGAAGTTTGCAATGAAGCACGTAACCCCTCAATGTTTTAAGAGTCTTGCCACAGAAATTACAGCTATACATTGTATTAGCAAACCTTGGATAACGTAAATGCTATGGCACCACTCTAGGCTAACTTTGCTTAATCTAACAGAAAACTACAGACACGATAGTTCAAATAAACTTTATGTTAGCAAGAAAACATACCTCCCAGAACGGTTTTCATCAGCAGTCAGAAACACAAAATGGAAATGGCGCGGCCTCTTCACTCTTAGACCATGGAAAAAATAAAAAATAAATAAAAAATGAGCAAACCTTGGATAATGCTAGTAGACTATGGCACCACGCTAGGCTAACTTTACTTAATCTAACAGAGAACTACAGAAAATACACGATAGTTCAAATAAACGTTATGTTAGCAAGAAAACATACCTTCCACAGGCTTCCTTCCAGAACGGTTCAGCAGTCAGAAACACAAAATGAAAATGGCGGGGGCTCTTCACTCTTTGAGTCCGCGAAAAAAATAATCACTTTCTGTTGACAACGAGTCTCTCTCGCAAACTGTCAGTAATAAAAAAAAATAGTTCAATGTTCTTTATCAATGCTAACAAACAAAGCACATGCAGCAAAATGGACGATAAAAAGTATCTCTCTTGTCTTTCTCAACTGTAAATGGTGGTCTGCTGAAATTAACTCCGCGTGTGGTGAACAAGAATTGTGACCGTTAGTTAGTAATGCGCATGACAACAAGTGTCTCTCTCTTCCATGCTTCTCTCTCTCTATCAAATTCAAATTCAAAAAGCTTTATTGGCATGACATTTGTGGTACAAACTGTGTTGCAAAAGCATAACAATATTACGATTACGAATATTACAAATAACACAAATATTACTAAAAGAACATCCGGAGCAGTATGTAGATATAACAATACATATATGTCTATAATAATATGTATATTGATATGGTCGATAATAATTACTTATTTACACATTAGATGACCTCTCTCTCTCTCTCTCTCTCTCTCTCTCTCTCTCTCTCTCTCAAAATTCAAATAAAAAGCTTTATTGACAAATAATTACAAATGAGAACACCTTTTTTTTTAAATCCCATATCTCAGCATTTAAACAATATGTAGACCGCATAGGCTGTAGGCCTATATAAAATAAATAAATAATTGTTATAGCCTAGCCTACAACTGATACGAAATATTTAAAAAAAAATCACAGTAAAATGTATCTTAAGAAAAGCTACTCATAATATGAAATAATAATAATCATGAACATAAAATACTTAATACACTCTCCTTTTTAACTGCAAGGCCTATTTTGATAATCAGAGATGCCAAAAAACTAGATGGGATTTTTGGTCAGGCTACTTGCACATCCTTTTTTTAAATTTTAAATAAAATTTGTTAATTTGTTCATACTTTTTTCTTAATAAAATGTTTTTATTATCAAGTTTACAAGTAGGCTAGCCTACAATGAAATACAAAGAAAATTAAGAAATAATAAAAAATGTTATACCGTAAATGTATAGCATAACCCTTTATTAAGACATAAATATACCGTTATTTTAGGGGTAAATACATGCTTGTGACATAATATTATTTTACCGTTGAATTTACAAAAGATATTTAATTTCACAGCAAAATTATGTGTTTTCTACATTGTATGATTGTAAAAATTAAAATTATGTACCGTCTCTTCATTTAAGGCAATTCAATGTAATTGCAACGGTGACACACTGTTTTGGATTTTACGGCCTTTTACTGTTGCTATTTGAGAGTTTTTTACCGTATTATCTACGAACATTTCTAACAGTGTACTATACAACTGCTAGGCTACAGCAGCTTTAAAAATGTTTCTTTAGATTGAATTTGGTTGTTGGTTCAGAGGATCTTAAAAAAAATATCAAAGAGTTTCAGTCAAGTGCCGTGTTATCCCAACTCTTATAATGTAGATTGAATAGGGGACCTCAGTATTCACAACAATAGAATACATTTAATGTAGATGACTATCTTTGGTAAAAAGTAAAATTTGGCCCACGTGTCAAACCTGCCTGGAAATATAAAAAACAACTATTTATGGCGGGCCTTAGCTGAGTTTCAATTTACTGTCATGTAATGTGCTCATTTAACAGCCTGTATTTACAGTATATGGCTGCCAGTTTTCTTGTTGTGGCATTAAAATGGCACTGAACATTCTAACTTATTACTTTAAAGCAGGGGTGTCCAAACTTTTGGGGCCAAATACTGAAAAATATACCATGGGCCGGGCCACTCACTAGAGGTGAAATATTTAAAAATAATAAAAAAATAAATCATCACAGCCATTAATACGAATAACGAATAGGGTTGGCAGTTCATTCTCAAAACAGCAGCCTCAGATTGCTTCTTAGTCAGGATGGTGACCTCCCTTCACAGCCCTGTATAAAGGCGAAAGGGAAGGATAGGCTATATTTCAACTTGTTATGCAGTAAGTTAATGGGCTCATGACATATCAACTAACATTTGTTAAAAAAGGTTATCAACTTTTATTGTCTGAATTTATCAAGTAGTTATACTTATTAACCCTCTGAGGTCTAGGGGTATTTTCTTCGATTTTACATACTTCTATAAATACCTATTTCAAATGTGCAAGAAGATAAATTATACCAAAGTGTTTTATATGGAAATGTTCAGAACACATTAGGCCTTTGTTTTCTGAGGTCTACTTATGTCCTAGACCAGGGGTGTCAAACTCATTTTGGTTCGAGGGCCACATACAGCCTCTCTGATCTCAGGTGGGCCGGACTAGTAAAATAATGGCAAAATAACTCCAAATCCCTAACTTTGTTTTTCAGTAATATGCTTTATCACTCAGCCTACATTTGTAACCTACATTATCACAGATCACAAGGGATCTCTGTACCCCCCAGGAGATGTCTTAGTAAAGGTTGCTGCCGGCCATGGGAATAGGAGGTGCGGCGCTGGGCGCCGCAGCAAAAATTTTGGGGGTATTTTGCTCAAAGATGCCAATGTGCACTAATGAAATAAACAACTGTTTATTTGAATACACAAATACAACAGGCACTGACCTTACAGTTGTCCAATTTTGTTTACTATATGTACAGGGACACATTTTGTGCAAACATGCAGACTGTACAAAATACAATTAAATAAAAGTGCAACTTCTACTGTTTTGATTTATTTTTAAATACAGAGGTTATTGGTTGTTTTGGAATTCGTTTTTCCCAATTTAAAACATAAAAATAAAGCAGCATTGAAAATTAGGAAATAAATCTTGTAGGCCTACACTAGCATGCTCCTGCTCGTTTTGCGCACACAGAGCCGCAGACACACCACGCTTGCTAGTACATTAATTGTTCAGCACTAAAAATAAAAATAGTTTTATTTTTATAAAAAAGTAATAAAATAAATGTACTAAAAATATATATATTTTTTTTTTTTTGGTTTTTACTTTGCCATAAAGCACTGGAGGAAACATTAATAGCGGTGAAGCAGGATTGCCATTTACCATTTCCCACGTTGCTAAAATGTGCTTTTTTTATTTAGGCTGCCCCCTAGCGGCAGGAGTGAGCATTTCGGTTATTTCTTTAAAAATTCATAACTCCTCACAGGAATGGGCTAGAGACTTACTTTTTTTTTTGACATACTCAGAAATTTATGCTCTACAGGTCGCGGGCCTGATCAAATCATCTCGCGGGCCGGATCCGGCCCGCGGGCCGTATGTTTGACACCCCTGTCCTAGACCATTGTGTATATAAATAATTGGCTTAAATGCTGAAAAATGTATTGCGATTTTTGAAAAACCTGAAAATTTGTGTGAAAGAAGAACCTTTAGTCATCCTGTTGAGTTGTTTTGGCTCTTGAAATTGCTTCTCCTAAGCCTTAGCTTCAAAAATGCAGTGGAAATCTTCCAAAACACAGTAGGGGAGTGCACAAAACATGGCTAATATAAAATTGGGTCCAGACGCTTTTTGGTAGAAATGTTGTCTCTACTTTCAAAAAACATTAGGAAATTAGACTGAATGAAGACTTTGAACCACATATGATGATTCATGGGATGTATACTAATAAAAGAGGAAGCATCACAAAACAGTTTTCAAACAAACCATTAAGTAAATATAAAAACAATAATAACAAACTACTTTCACACTATGTATATACTCTATGCACTATTTACAAGCTAAGTGGTAGCTGGGGAGCTTCTGGGTCTTGCTTCTCACAGTGTTTTCTAAGCCTGTAAGGGACTGACAGTATCACAAGAACATTCCCCGGAAACAGGAGGACCTCTAGTTTGAGATGATGTTTTAATTTTATTTTTCAGCCATAACTTCAGGGAGATATTAATAAAGATATGCGCGCACGCGCCGGCGCGTGAATAGACCTATCACGACATATTCACTGGGAGAAAAAAATAATAATTTGAATGTGTGCTTGACCGAGACTCAAACCACCTCCTGCGTCTTAGTCAATGGCATTAACCACTTTGCTATCTGAGCTTCAGGAAAGATGGAGTTTTTTCTCCTTATAAATATCCAGCCTATTTTTCTTTTTTTGGACTGAAGGGCCATATTCCATTCTATTTTTAGAATTTGCTGCGGGCCAAATAAACATGGTTCCCGGGCTGTAGTTTGGACACCTGTGCTTTACAGTTGAAATGATAATGAAAAAAGTAAAATATCTTGCCTTTTTTTGTTGTGTTTAAATAAGAGCCCAGCTGATACATCAGTAGGCTATTCAGATTATCGGACAATTTGAGATTATTGTAGATATAATGTTTTGGTATGTAAGGGGACAGGAACTGTATATAACATTTAAATATATGTTAAAAGCCACTTAGAAACACATTATAAAATCTCTCATTAGTTGTTGCTGCATCATTTTGCTTTTGGCAACGGTGGCAGTGTGCACATACAGTATCTCACAAAAGTGAGTACACCCCTCACATTTCTTCACATTTTTCGTTATATCTTTCCATGGGACAACACTGATTAAATTACACTTTGATACAATGTAAAGTAGTCAGTGTACAGCTTGTATAACAGTGTAAATTTACTGTCCCCTCAAAATAACTCGACCCACAGCCATTAATGTCTAAACTGCTGGCAACAAAAGTGAGTACACCCCTTAGAAAAAATTTACAAATTGGGCCCAAAGTGTCAATATTTTGGTGGCCACCATTATTTTCCAGCACTGCCTTAACCCTCTTGGGCATGGAGTTCACAAGAGCTTCACAGGTTGCAACTGGAACCCTCTTCCATCCATTTATGACAGCATCACAGAGCTGGTGGATATTAAAGACCTTGCGCTCCTCCACCTTCCGTTTGAGGATGCCCCAAAGATGCTCAATAGGGTTTAGGTCTGGAGACATGCTTGGCCAGGCCATAATCTTTACCCTCAGCTTTTTTAGCAAGCCACTGGTCGTCTTGGAGGTGTGTTTGGGGTCGTTATCATGTTGCAATACCAACCTGCGGCCCAGTTTACGAAGTTTGAGTGCACATGGTCAGCGTCGTACACAGAGGTTGGCTTTGGAAAATAGACGTATGAGTGCTGCCAGCATTGCTGAAGGGCTTGAAGGGGTGGGGGGTCAACCTGTCAGTGCTCATACCATACGCCGCACTCTGCATCATACTGGTCTGCATGGCTGTCATACCAGAAGGAAGCCTATTCTAAAGATGATGCACAAGAAACCCCACAAAAAGTTTGCTGAAGACAAACAGACTACGGACATGGATTACTGCAACCATGTCCTGTGGTCTGATGAGACCAAAATACATTTATTTGGTTCAGATGGTGTTAAGAGTGTGGAGCGGCAACCAGGTGAGGAGTACAAAGACAAGTGTGTCTTGCCTAGAGTCAAGCATGGTGGTTGGAGTGTCATGGTCTGGGGCTGCATGAGTGCTGCCAGCACTGGGGATCTACAGTTCATTGAATTCTAACATGTACTGTGACATACTGAAGCAGAGCATGATCCCCTCCCTTCATAAACTGGGCCGCAGGGCAGTACTGCAACATGATAACGACCCCAAACACCCCTCCGAACGACCACTGGCTTGCTAAAGAAGCTGAGGGTAAAGGTTATGGACTGGCCAAGCATGTCTCCAGTCTTAAACCCTATTGAGCATCTTTGGGGCATCCTAAAACGGGAGATGGAGGAGCGCAAGGACTCTAATATCCACCAGCTCCTTGATGTCGTCATGAATGGGTAGAAGAGGGTTCCAGTTGCAACCTGTGAAGCTCTAGTGAACTACATGCCCAAGAGGGTTAAGGCAGTGCTAGAAAATAATGATGGCAAAACAAAATATTGACACTTTGGGCCCAATTTGTAAATTTTTTCTTAGGGGTGTACTCACTTTTGTTGCCAGCAGTTTAGACATTAATGGCTGTGTGTCGAGTTATTTTGAGGGGACAGTAAATTTACACTGTTTAACAAGCTGTACACTGACTACTTGACATTGTATCAAAGTGTCATTTATTCAGTGTTGTCGCATGGAAAGATATAATGAAATATTTGAAGAAATGTTAGGGGTGTACTCACTTTTGTGAGATACTGTA